>NC_082665.1:20872500-21497500 GCF_025265405.1 Mesoplodon densirostris
TCATCCATGCTGCATGTTGAGTTCTTTAGCAGAAACATGTCTCTTGTTTCAAAGTCTGGTTGAAGAACTGAAGGCTACCTGGGCATAGTCTTCTCACTTAGTGTAAGAGAGGAAGCTATCCATGAGAACATTTGTAAAGTCTCTTGTTAGAAATAGTATGCCTGTGTACACTTGCATTATTTAACCAAAATAATTAGCATGACTAAGCCCCAAGTCAATGGCACAAGAACAGAAGAATTGAGAGAAAAGTACAATAAATCACATGCAATGAGACTGAATTCAAATCCCAGCTGTTATTCAGTAGTCACATGACCTTGGGCAAGCTATTCAAAACCTCTGAATATCAGTTCCCTCATTTATTAAGAAAGAAAGAAAAAGAAAGAAAGAAAGAAAGAAAGAAAGAAAGAAAGAAAGAAAGGAAAGTTGATTCTTTCCCACTGTATGAGCTTGTTATGAGAATTTAAAATGAGGACAAATTTAAATGAATTGTCATGGTTCCTAGTGGAAGCTAAATATTTAATAAATATATGTGCTTGGACTCACAGGATTATATATATATATATATATATATATATATATATATATATATATATATGAAATATATAATATAATTTATATGATATAGATTACATATTAAATGTAATATAAATAAATTCATATTATATAATTTAACATATTATATGTGTATATATTTTAAAAAATATATAAAATACATTTTATTTGGATACGTATACCCACCCCACCCTGCCATTGTCCATTCCATCCTGTTGTGGAACGAGTTTATACTTCTTAGAGAAAAACTGGAACAGGTTCTATGAAACTTTTTGGCTTTCTGTAGTTATTAAAAAAAGATGTCCTCCTCTAGTCACTGTAATATACATATTTTTTAATCCCTCATATCAGGGATTGATATATCTAGAATACAAAGAGTGAGGAGGGAATTATAGATTATGTCTGGGAAGCAGTGGAAGGAGAGATAATACAGGGGTTCATAGTAAAATTGAACTCCATTCTAGGTGATATGGCAATCTATATGAGAGTTTTTTTCAGTAAAAGAGTCACTCTATCTGACTTTGGGTTTTATAGCATCCCTCTAACTGCAGTGTTGGGAATACACAGTAGAAAGTCAATTTATGAGTCTACTGAAATAATACAGCTAAGAGATTGAGGTACTTAGACCACTTAGTTGTGGACATGATGTAGAATGATGGGAATTTTGATATATTTCTAACACAGGTTACAGGAAATTCTGATAAATTGGACATTTGGTGTGAAAGAGAGCAAAAGAGCAAAGATGACACCAAGTTAGGGGCTGAGCAAATGCAAGAATGACATTTATAAACATTAGAAAGCCTTGGGAATAGCAAGTTCAGCAAGGGAAAGGAATAAATTATTTTGGATATGTAATATGCTTATTAGATGTTCAAGCAGAGATGTTGATTAGATTGTTGGAAATATGAATATGTGGTTCAATTTGAGATGTTGGGACTGGAAGCACAAGTATGGGAAGTGTCGACATACAGATTTCATTGAAAGAAACTGGGCTATAAAAGATTTAAATGCATGTATTGAAAAAAAGGAAGAGGACCAAGAACTGTAACTGGGAATCTCAAACAGGTAGAATTTGGGAATATGAGGAAGAATGAACAAAAGCAATAGAAAAATAATTGGCAGCAGTGTTATCACAGGAGACACATGAGAGAGGTTATCTGAGGAGTCAAGTGAAGAAAAACTATTTTAAGAAGGCTTCCGATTAGCTGTGACAGATGAAGCAAGAGGAAAGCTGAGAATGGACCACAAATTTTGAGAATGAAAATGTAGCAAATGGAAATAGTTTCAAGGGAGAGGAGACTGTGGAAACTTGATGATAAAAACCAATAGTGAATGAGTGGAAAAATGGAGATAGAATATAGAAAATTCTCTTGAAGATTTGGCTGGAAAATAGTGAAAAGAAAGGTCACTATCAGGAAGTTGAATAAGTAGAAAATATGAACACGTGTGCACACCAATGGAAAAGTTCCAGAAAAGATGGAGAATTTGATAACACAGAAAACAAGGAGGAACAATTACAGATGTGGAGTCCTTATGTGAGTGGGATGGAATAAATCCAGGGCATAAAGAAAGAGCCTACATATATGCAGATGCACATAAGCTGATAACATTTGATGTGAAATTTTTCTGATGGTTCCTATTAAGCAAACTCATCAACTGAGTGAAGAGTGTAAGGATAAGGTTGGACTTTAAAGAGAATAAAAGATGTGAAATTGTTTAGGAAGGTACAGACTAAATTAATTTTAAAAAATCATGTTTGTAAGGCAAGACTAAAAGCTCATCATTGTGTGTTTTCTCCTGTCATACTCAACACAGGTAAAAGTAGAGTGTAGGTGGGATACTGTATTTCAACAACATTGTGTTTTTGCCTAGAGAGTGAAACAGGGAGAAAATCACAAAGATGGAAAAAATATGTAAGAGGAGTGATGTTAATTACTGTTTATAGGGTCAAAGTTAGGTAAGAAGGGAGGAAAAGAGGAGAAGAAGAGAAGAAAAAATATTCATTGCTGCTCTATTTACAATAGCCACGACACGGAAGCAACCAAAGTGTCCATCAAAAGATGAATGGATAAAGAAGATATGGTACATATATACAATGGAATATTACTCAACCATAAAAAAGAATTAAACTGAGTTATTTGTATTGAGGTGGATGGACCTAGAGACTGTCATACAGAGAAGTAAGTCAGAAAGAGAAAAACAAATATCATATGCTAACACATATATATGGAATCTAAAAAAAAAAGGTCATGAAGAACCTACAAGAATGGGCAAGATGGGAATAAAGATGCAGACCTACTAGAGAATGGACTTGAGGATATGGGGAGGGAGGAATTGTAAGCTGGGACAAAGTGAGAGAATGGCATGGACATATATACACTACTAAAAGTAAAATAGATAGCTAGTGGGAAGCAGCTGCATAGTACAGGGAGATCAGCTCAGTGCTTTGTGACCACCTAGAGGGGTGGGATAGGGAATGTGGGAGGGAGGGAGATGCAAAAGGGAAGAGAGATATGGGGTCATATGTATATATATAACAGATTCACTTTGTTATAAAGCAGAAACTAACACATCATTGTAAAGCAATTTTACTCCAATAAAGATGTTAAAAAAAGGAAAGGAAGAAAGAGAAAGAAAGAAACAAACAAAGAAACAAAGAAACAAAGAAACAAAGAAACAAAGAAAGAGAATTGAGGCTGATGGGCAGTCCTGGGAACCAGCCCAAACACTAACCCAATGGTTCAGTCTCGAGCTACTCATCAGAAAATTCATGAAAGAAAGAAAGGTGAGCCTCAGAGACAGTAAGGCTGGTGGTGGTAGATTGTGAGCCAGACCAGAGATGCCCAGTGAAGATCCCTATTCAACAATCTTTGTTGAATTTCATTGCTACTTAATAGTGTATCTTTCTTGAAATCCACACACACCCTGGTGTCTGGGATATTGGCAATATTAATATTATCTTTATTAATAAAAACAAAAAGCTAACCTTTAAATATATATATATACTGTTGATATTCAACTAGTAATATCACAAAAACGTTATATATGTGATTTAGTTATATTAGGCTTTCAATTTTAGAGGATCAAGATGCCTTATTTTAGTGTTTAGTGATTTAAAACCACAAGCTCCTACATTTGCTAAATTTATCATAAACGTTCTGTGGAATGCATGATAGAATGTATTTGAGTATGGTTACACAGTGGGTTATCATTTTTATGGTTTTAATGATAGCCTGTATAATGATCAGGACCAAAAGAGACATTTAGAGATTTCATTTTATGTACTATGGGAAACTAATGTGCAGAAAGTGAAAAAATCACTGTGCTCAATGATTGCTTTGAAAAGCTATTCATTATTGGGCATAGCATAACTTTCAAGTAAGAATGGTTGATTGGCTTTAAGATCTTCTATGTAAAAATAAGATATGACATAAATGATTCTTCTTTTCTCTTTCTAATGCACACATTGCTTCTCTTAAGTCTAATGAAAGTTATTTAAGCTGTCACTGTCATCATTAACATTTGACAGGTGTCTACCATGTGAGACAGATATTTATTCCACTGAAGTCCCCATGGTGCTTTCTGGTATGCAGGTGTTTTATTGCAGTATTGAAAATGTTAGACACTCTAACTTGGAAAGTTAATGTATTTAAGAACCCTACAGTGGTTGTTCCAATACTCAACACTTTGCTCCTTAAACAAGATATCTGAGGAACTCTGCTCTGGTATTTTCCATTCTGCAATTCTCCCACTGATATGGACATTAGCAACCAATGCTAAGACCCTCTTGCTAAAATGGTTTTAAAATAGTAAATATAGCAAAATATGATTTTATCTTCTAGGACTGGACTATGTGTCCTTACTCCTGAGTTTCCACTTTCTTAAACTTATATCATAGCTGTCTAGTACCTTTTACTTTCCAAGATTTGGACCCATAATTTTCAGTTTATTCCACTCACCAATTCCTACAAACTAAAGTGATTAAAAATAAAATATGCCATGGCTTATGACCTCAAAGTACTTAATATGCAGGAAGAAAAGAGTTAAACACAAGTGGCATGTATTCAATATATAGAGTAATTTTAAAAAATAATTTCTGTTCAGTAGAAAGGAAAATTTTAACTACTGACTAGCTAGTTAATAGCCAGTAAATCAAGTAAGACTTCCTATCAAAATGGCTTTCAGCAAAACAGATGAAAATGGAAAGTTCCCTAATATGGCATTGCTGGGAGAGTAAGAAGACTTACAGAAATTGTTAGGTTTCTTTCTTTTATTTGAAAGGGTAAAATGTTAAACAAGTGGCCTATATAAAATTTGGTAAGTTTATTTCAATACCAGAAACGACCACTACAATAGTATACTAAAAGATATAATAAAAAGTCAACAAACAAATTAAAATGGAAGTTGAAAAATTTAAATAACCCAAAATGCCTCACTGCCCCAGGTGTCCACAAAGAAAAATAAAAGAATGTTGGCAAGAAATTTTTGATAGAATTAATCATTCAAATGTGATCAGATTTTATCTAAGTATTGGTGCATATACTGAGGGTTCTTGTTATGAGCTGAATGTTCAAGTCCCACCCCTCTCCCACAAATTCACATGTTGAAATCTTAACCCCCAATTTTTCTCCAGAAAAACATATACATCCATTTTAAAGAATTGGCTTATGCAATTGTAGAGGTGGAAATGTCCAAAATTTTCAGGGCAGGCCACAGGGCTAAAAGTGCTGGAAAAAAATTGTTGTAGTCTTAAATCTAAAGACAGTCTGGAGGCAGATTGTATTCCTTCTTGAGGAACCTTAACATTTTCTAGTAAGGTCTTCAACTGATAATAGATATTATGGAGGTTAATTTGCTTTACTAAAAGTCTACTGTTTTAAATGTTAATCACATCTAAAAAAATAGCTTCACAACAGCATCTAGACTGGTGTTTTAGCAAACAAGTGGGCACAATAGCCTAGCCAAGTTGAAATATAAAATTAACCACTATAGTGAGAAAGTGACATTTTTTTTTAATTTGAATATTAGATTCTGTATTTTTGGTGTCACTGTAATTGGGTTTAGTTCCATATATAATAATGTATGATTATGGAATGCAACAACATTGAAATGTCTTTGAACAAATCATATATATTGCTCTTGGATTAACGTATAACCTATATTTGATGTTGGGGTTAAATGTAAATGAATAGCACTTGGTTAAAGCTCATGAGCAGATAATATAGACAAAGAGCATATTTGATTTAAAATATGCTCTGTTGCTCCTTGTACAAGAAGGTATTTGAGCCAATATCCTTCTGAAAGTTAAGGTATCTTTATCTGACATGTATTCTTCATTGGAAAATTCCATAGTTCCTTACAAATGGCAATACTTGTTACTATTCATTCATCACTGAGGGAACTGAACACTTAGATAAAAGTTATCAAGGCTGTATAATCAATTCATGATATTTGTATGCTATTTTCCCTAAACCTGAAGCCAGATTCAATTCCAGAGTTTGTTGTGAAAATAATATTTCAATCAGATGGTTTAGGGAAATATCATCCAAAAATATAAGAAACCACATACTTTTTAAATTTTTTTGCTGTTTTTTCTTTTTTTAAATTTAATTTTATTAATTTATTTTTTATACAGCAGGTTCCTATCAGTTATCTATCTTATATATATCAGTGTATATCTGTCAATTCCAATCTCCCAATTCATCCCATTACCCTGCCCCTGTTTTCCTCCTTTGCTGTTCATATGTTTATTCTCTACATCCATGTCTCTATTTCTGCCTTGTGAACCAGTTCATCTGTACCATTTTTTTAGATTCCACATATATGTGTTAATATACAATATTTGTTTTTCTCTTTCTGACTTACTTCGCTTGATATGACAGTCTCTAGGTCCATCCACATCTCTACAAATGACCAGATTTCATTCCTTTTTATGGCTGAGTAATATTCCATTGTATATATGTACCATGGCTTCTTTATCCATTCATCTGTCAGTGGGCATTTAAGTTGCTTCCATGATTTGGTTATTGTAAATAGTGCTGTAATGAACATTGGGGTACATGTGTCTTTTTGAATTATGGTTTTCTCTGGGTATATGCTGAGGAGTGGGATTGCTGGGTCATATGGACAACTAATTTATGGCAAAGGAGTCAAGGATATACCTCCTGGAGAAAAGACAGCCTCTTAAAAAAGTGGTGCTGGGAAAACTGGACAGCAACATGTAAAAGAATGAAATTAGAACACTCTCTAACACCATACACAAAAATAAACTCAAAATGGATGAAAGACCTAAATATAAGACCATACACTATAAAACTCTTAGAGGAAACATAGGAAGAACACTCTTTGACATAAATCACAGCAAGATCTTTTATGACCCACCTCCTAGAGTAATGGAAATAAAAACTAAAATAGGACTTCCCTGGTGGCACAGTGGTTGAGAGTCGGCCTGCCGATGCAGGGGGCACGGGTTCATTCCCCAGTCTGGGAAGATCCCACATGCCACGGAGCAGCTGGGCCTGTGAGCCATGGCCACTGAGGCTGTGTGTCCAGGCCCTGTGCTCTGCAACAGGAGAGTCCACAACAGTGAGAGGCCTGTGTACCACACACACACACACACAAAAAAACCTAAAATAAACAAATGGGACCTAATGAAACTTAAAAGCTTTTGCACAACAAAGGAAATTATAAACAAGATGAAAGACAATCCTTAGAATGGGAGAAAATATTTGCAAATGAATCAACTGACAAAGGATTAAACTCCAAAATATATAAACAGATCATGCAGCTCAACATTAAAAAAACAAACAAACCAATCAAAAAATGAGCAGAAGACCTAAATAGACATTTCTCCAAAGAAGATATAGATTTTAACTGGTGTCAGGTGATATCTCATTGTAGTTTTGATTTGCATTTCTCTCATAATTAGTGATGTTGAGCAGCTTTTCATGTACTTCTTGGCCATCTGTATGTCTTCTTTGGAGACATATGCCTTCTTCTCATTTAGGTCTTCTGCCCATTTTTTTATTGGGTTGTTTGTTTTTTTAATGTTAAGCTGCATGAGCTGCTTATATATTTGGAGATTAATCCTTTGTTCATTGATTCGTTTGCAATTATGTTTTTTCCCATTCTGAGGGGTTGTCTTTCCATCTTGTTTATAGTTTCCTTTACTGTGCAAAAGCTTTTAAGTTTCATTAGGTTCCATTTGTTTATTTTAGTTTTAATTTCCACTACTCTAGGAGGTAGGGCAAAAACGATCCTGCTGTGATTTATGTCAGAGTGTTCTTCCAATATTTTCCTCTAAGAGTTTTATAGTGTCTGCTCTTACAGTTAGGTCTTTAATACGATTTGAGTTTATTTTTGTTTATGGTGTTAGGGAGTGTTCTAATTTCATTCTTTTACATGTAGCTGTCCAGTTTTCCCAACATCACTTTTTGAAGAGGCTGTCTTTTCTCCATTGTATATCCCTGCCTCCTTTGTCATAGATTAGTTGACCATAGGTGTGTGGGTTTATCTCTGGGTTTTCTATCCTCTTCCATTGATCTATATTTCTGTTTTTGTGCCAGTACCATATTATTTTGATTATTGTAGCTTTGTGGTATAGTCTGACATCAGGGAGTCTGATTCCTCTAGCTCCTTTTTTTCCCTCAAGATTGCCTTGGATATTCAGGGTCTTTCGTGTCTCCATACAAATTTTAAGATTTTTTGTTCTAGTTCTGTAAAAAATGCCATTGGAAATTTCATAGGGATTGCATTGAATCTGTAGATTGCTTTGGGTAGTATCATCATTTTCACAATATTTATTTTTCCAACCAAAGAATATGATATATCTTTCCAACTGTTTGTGTTATCTTTGATTTCTTTCAGCAGTGTCTTATAGTTTTCTGAGTACAGGTCTTTTACCTCCTTAGGTAGGTTTATTCCTAGGTGTTTTGTTCTTTTTGATTCATTGGTGAATGGAGTTATTCCTTAATTTCTCTTTTTGATCCTTTATTGTTAGTATATAGGAATGCATGAGATTTCTGTGTATTAATTTTGTATCCTGCTACTTTACCAAATTCATTGATTAGCTCTAGTATTTTCCTGGTGGCCTCTTTAGGCTTCTCTATATATAGTATCATGTCATATGCAAACAGTGAAAGTTTTACTTCTTCTTTTCCAATTTGTATTAATTTTATTTCTTTTACCTCTCTGATTGCTATGGCTAGGACTTCCAAAACTATGTTGAATAATAGTGGTGAGAGTGGACATCCTTGTCTTCTTCCTGATCTTTGAGTAAATGTTTTCCATTTTTCACCATTGAGAATGATAATTGCTGTGAGTTTGTCATATATGGCCTTTATTATGTTGAGGTAGGTTCTCTCTATTCCCACTTTCTGGAGTTTTTATCCTAAATATGTGTGATATTTTATTCTCAATTTGTTAATATGTTTGTATCATTTTGATTGATTTGCATATATTGAAGAATCCCTGAATCCCAGGGTAAATCCCACTTGATCATGGTGTATGATCTTTTTAATATGCTTTTGGTTTCTATTTGCTTGTATTTTGTTGAGGATTTTTGCATCTATATTCATCAGTGATATTGGTCTGTATTTTCTTTTTTTTAGTGTCTCTGGTTTTGGTATCAGGGTGATGGTGGTCTCTTAGAATGAGTTTGGGAGTGTGCCTTCCTCTGCAATTTTTTGGAAGAGTTTGAGAAGGATGGCTGTTAGCTCTTCTCTAAATGTTTGATAGAATTCACCTGTGAAGCCATGAAGCCATCTGGCCCTGGACTTTTTTTTTTTTTTTTTTTTTTCAGTACACAGGCCTCTTACTGTTGTGGACTCTCCCGTTGTGGAGCACAGGCTCTGGACATGCAGGCCCAGCAGCCATGGCTCACGGGCCCAGCCACTCCATGGCATATGGGATCTTCTTGGACTGGGGCATGAACCCGTGTCCCCTGCATTGGTAAGCGGACTCTCCACCAGTGTGCCACCAGGGAAGCTCTGGTCCTGGACTTTTGTTTGTGGGAAGATTTTGAATCACATTTTCAATTTCATTATTTGTGATTGGTCTGTTCATATTTTCTATTTCTTCCTGGTTCAGTCTTGGAAGGTTATACCTTTCTAAAAATTTGTCCATTTCTTCCAGGTTGTCCACTTTATTGGCATGGAGTTGCTTGCAGTAGTCTCTTAGGATGCCTTGTATTTCTACTGTGTCCATTGTAACTTCTCCTTTTCCATTTCTAGTTTTATTGATTTGAGTTCTCTCCCTCTTTTTTTTTGAGTTTGGCTAAAGGTTTATCAATTTTGTTTATCTTCTCAAAGAACCAGCTTTTAGTTTTATTGATCTTTGTTACTGTTTTATTTGTTTCTATTTCATTTATTTCTGCTCTGATCTTTATGATTTCTTTCCTTCTACTAACGTTGGGTTTTGTTTGTTCTTGTTTCTCTAGTTCCTTTAGGTGTAAGGTTACATTGCTTCTTTGAGATTTTTCTTATTTCTTGAGGTAGGATTGTATTGCTATAAATTTCTGTCTTAGAACTGCTTTTGCTGCATCCCATAGGTTTTGTATCATTGTGTTTTCATTGTCTTTTGTCTCCAGGTGTTTTTTGATTTCCTCTTTGATTTCTTCAGTGATCTCTTGGTTATTTACTATGGTATTGTTTAGCTTCCATGTTTTTGTGCTTTTTATAATTTTCCCCGTAATTTGTTTCTAACCTCATAGCATTGTGGTCAGAAAAGATGCTTGATATGATTTCAATTTCCTTAAGTTTACCAAGGCTTGATTTGTGACCCAAGATGTGATCTACTGTGGAGAATGTTCCATGTGCTCTTGAGAAAAAATATGTAATCTGCTGTTTTTGGATGGAATTCCCTATAAATATCAATTAAATTTATCTGGTCTATTGTGTCATTTAAAACTTGTGTTTCCTTATGAATTTTTGGTCTGGATGATCTGTCCATTGGTGTAAGTGAGGTGTTAAAGTCCCCCACTATTACTGTGTTTCTGTCAATTTCCTCTTTTATAACTGTTAGCATTTGCATAACATATTGAAGTGCTCCTATGTTGTTTGCAAATATATTTATAATTGATATATATTCTTCTTGGACTGATCCCTTGATCATTATGTAGTGTCCTTCCTTGTCTCTTGTAATATTCTTTATTTTAAAGTCTATTTTATCTGATATGAGCATTGCTACTCCAGTTTTCTTTTGATTTCCATTTTTATGGAATATCTTTTTCCATTCCCTCACTTTCAGTCTGTATGTGTCCCTAGGTCTGAAATGGGTCTCTTGTAGACAGCATATCTATGTTTTTTGTTTTTGTATCCATTCAGCAAGTCTGTGTCCTTTGGTTGGACCATTTAATCCATTCACATTTAAGGTAATTATTGATATGTATGCTCCTGTTACCATATTCTTAATTATTTGAGGTTTGTTTTTGTAGGTCCTTTTCTTCTCTTGTGTTTCCCACTTAGAGAAGTTCCTTTAACATTTGTTATAAAGCTGGTTTGGTGGTGTGAGTTCTCTTAGATTTTGTTTGTCTGTAACACTTTTGATGTCCCTATTGAATCTGAATGAGATTCTTGCCAGGTAGAGTAATCTTGGTTGTAGGTTCTTCCCTTTCATCACTTTAAATATATTGTGCCACTCCCTTCTAGCTTGTAGAGTTTCTGCTGAGAAATCAGCTGTTAAACTTATGGTAATTTGTTTACATCTTATTTGTCATTTTTCCCTTGTTGCTTTTAATAATTTTGCTGTGTCTTTAATTTTATTCAATTTGATTACTTTGTGTCTCAGCATGTTTCTTCTTGGGTTTATCCTGCTTGGGACTCTCTGCACTTCTTGGAGTTGGGTGGCTATTTCCTTTCCCACATTAGGGAAGTGTTTGACTATAATCTCTACAAATATTTTCTTGGGTCCTTTCTCTCTCTCTTCTCCTTCTGGGAACCCTATAATGTGAATGTTGGTGTGTTTAATATTGTCCCAGTGGTCTCTCAGGCTGTCTTCATTTCTTTTCATTCTTTTTTCTTTATTCTGTACTGTGGAAGTGAATTCCACCATTCTGTCTTCCAGGTCACTATCCATTCTTCTGCAACAGTTATTCTGCTATTGATTTCTTCTAGTGTATTTTTCATTTCAGTTATTGTATTGTTCATCTCTGTTTGGTCTTTAATTCTTCTAGGTTTTTGTCCTATAATTCTTCTAGGTCTTTGTTAAACATTTCTTGCATCGTCTTCATCTTTTCCTCCATTCTTTGTCTGAGGTCCCTGATCATCCTCATTATCATTATTCTGAATTCTTTTTTCTGGAAGGTTGCTTATCTCCCCTTCATTTAGTTGTTTTTCTGGGGTTTTATCTTGTTCCTTCATCTGCTAAATATCTTCTGCCTTTTCATTTTTTCTGTCTTTCTGTGAATTTCGTTTTTGTTCCACAGGCTGAAGGATTGTAGTTCTTCTTGCTTATGCCCTCTGCTCCTTCCCCTCGGTCCTGATGCACACATTACTTTGTGTGTGCCCTTCAAGAGTGGAAACTCGGTTTCCCCCAATGCTGAAGCTTGAAGCATTTCCACAAAACCTTTGCAGTGACCAATTCAGTAAATCATCCTGAGGTAGAAAATAGATGGCCTCAGGCTGAACAGCTGCAGTTTGTCCCCTGTGGACAAAAACTCCAAGATGAAAAAGAGGAGGAGCTAAGCCCTGCCCAGATAAGAGACCACACATTTCTCATTCTCGAGGTCAAGGAGAGCTTCCCGACTGCACATGCATAGAAAGGCTCCTTGGAGCTCAAAAAGGGAAGGGGTGCCACCCCATAGTAAGTGATGTCAACTACCCATAGACCCGTTTGTTGGAATCCATCTTGGCTAAGAGATGCACATGCATACATGAGAGGGCCCTGCGACAAACCAAATACAGACTCACAACCAGGCAAAGCAAGATAATTGGCAAAAGGAAACCCTGAAGAAATGGCCCATATAAATGATTCAAAGTATCATGAGGGCACGACTCTCTCTCTGAGTCCCCCCATGTGTCTATCCACATGTACCCTTTCTCCTTCTAATAAACACTTTATTTGTTTCACTTATTTCCCATCTCTATGTGGAATTTCATTTCTACACAGCTGACGGGCCAGGGTCTCATCAGTGGCCACTGGTTCCTGGTGGTCTAGTGGCTAGGATTTAGCACTCTCACTACCATGGCCTGACGTCAATCTCTGGCTGGGAACTGAAAACCTGCTTCAAGCTGCTGCAGGTCAAGGTCAGCCAAGGTCAATACTTGTAATGTTTTTTCTCTTATTCCCTGTCCCTCAATCCTGCTCTTTGTGATGACTTTCCAAATATACTTCCTGTACTATGAACCTTTGTTTTTGGCTCTTTCATTTTTTGACCAAAACTATACCTGCCTTCAAATACTTTAGCCAATACCATATATTAAATATCTTTCAGAAAATTCATAGAACTCATTTAGCATAAGGGAATTCTAAGAAATCCAACAGTTAATAAATATGTTAATTTTTATTTTACTTTGTTTAAATTTGAATTTTCCTACTTTTTTTAATCACAAAGCCTTCCTTCCCTTGACATAATATCTTTCAACATCCTAACACTAAAAACGTTAATGACCAGGAAACTGACCGTGTAGTTCTCTTATCATTCCATCATATTATTGTTCACTGAACCATGAGAAGTTTCCTTCACTATCTTAACTTTTATTATATCATTGAGAACCATGATTTTTGCTGTGGATTAAGCAAATCCACTCATATATCCTATATGTCTTTAAGGACATTATTTGAAGGCATTCATAATTCTACCTTTAATTGCAAACACCAGTTTCGAAACCTGGGAAAAGATGATAAGAATTAAAATTAAGTTTAAAAAAAAAAGAAAAAAAGGAGATAGTTGAATGATTATTATATGTAAGGTCAATTGGAGAAATTAAAAAAATAAATAAAATAAAATAAGACCATTTCTTTCCCCAAGAAATCACAAGTATTAAACAGTCAAATTTATTTTCATTAATATTAGATGTTAATCATCATGTTTCCTTTTCTCCAGACAGCTTAGCCTTTCATGCTCCTTTGGAATTATGTGATTTGCATTGTCAATGAAATATGAGTATCACTGATATACCTTATTTTTCTCCATACTTGATCATTGTGCAGCACAAGTTGATATGAAGGAGTCATATGACTGAAACAGCCTACATCAAACAAACAAACAAAAAAGCTTTTGTTAAGTCATTAAAATCCTAACGCTAGTTACTGCAGCTTGACCTAGCCTATCTTGACCTATGGAATAATTTGAAAGAATGATAGAATAAATGCAATCAGATTGAACCTGAGGTAACTTCTAAATAAATTATTAATTCCTTCCCATGAAAATATGTTTTGAGTGTTAATTATGAGACAGGTCCTCTTGTGAACACTGCAGTTTGAATGGAGATCAAAACAATGTTTCTGTTCTCATGCAGTTTATTCCTTAGAGGAACACAAACAATAAACTAATAAATATACAGCCACCAAACAAGATGGTTTTAAATTACTTTTGATTATTAAGAAAAATAGCAGCAGGTACTATAATGGAAATGCTGGGGGTCCAGAAGCAGGGAACTTCAGTTACTCCTGGAAGGCCTCCTAGAGAAGAAGGTGTGATCTGAATGATAAGAAGTGATATTCTTCTCTGAAAGAAACTAGGACTCCTAGGAGTAATGGCTAATTCTAGGGCTGGAGCAAGGGAAATACAAGATGAGTTTGGAGCCTCATGTAGTACCTCAAAATAAGGAAGTGCTCAAAAAAAAAAATTAAAGGATGAAGACATTCAAAGAGTTACTGGAGACAGTCTGAAAGAGTTCCCAAGATTAAAAAAATTGAGCAACAAATAAATAATGTAGTACTGGATTATAACTTAAGGTGTAAGTTACTTATTGAATCCATAATAGTGTAAAAAAATGGTTGAATAAATAGAGAAGGGAAATATTTTCCCTACAGAAGAATTCTACATGATAGAGAGATAATGTTATGGTCTGAATTGTGTCTCTCCATAATTCATATGTTGAACTCCTAGCTTTCAGCAACTCAGAATGTGACTATATTTAGAAATAATGCCTTAAAGAGGTGATTAATGTAGGGGAGGAAAAAAAAATTTCTTCCTCTCTCCTCTTAAAGCCAATGTCTGTGGCTAGCAAATCAAACTGATAAAAGATTAACGAAAGAAAAACTATGCTATCTATACAGATTCTCATTGGAGTATGCAAAGTAAAACATAACTCAAGGAGGCAGCCAGCTTATATAATATTTTAGTCTAAACAAGGTGAAGTGGAATTTTGGGCTTCTGGGCTGAGAAGGCAAATTATGAGAGGGTGAGGGAAGGAAATCTATGGTAAATAAAGGTTGTCTTGAAATTTAGATTAGAGTCTCTTAAATGACATGAGGTGTCGCTGGACTAGCCGTTTTCCTGGTATAGAGATATCTTTCCAAATAGAAATTTTCCTTATAAATGTAAATTTATTTTATAAAAGGAGACATTTATAATTTATTTTTAAGTAGTTGGGGAGAGGTAAATAATTTGTGCTGTAGCTGCCGGTGCTCAAATTGTTTTATCTCCATGTAATTCATATGCCAAGGACACATATTTTGGAGTGGGGTATTCTAATATATTCATTAAATTAAAATGAGCCTTTTAGGGTGGATCTTAATTCAATCTGACTTTATTAAAAAATAAAAGAGAGATTAAGATACACAGAGAGAGATATCAGGGGCACAAGGGCACAGAGGAACTACCATGTAAAGAGGCAGCAAGAAGGTGGCTATCTGAAGGCCAAGGCGAGAGACAGCCTCAGGGGAAACCAACCCTGCCAGCACCAGGACCTTGACTTTGGAATTGCAGCCTCCAGAACTGTGAGAAAATACATTTCTGTTGTTTAAGCCACCCATTCTGTCGTACTTTTTTAGGGCAACCCTAGAAAATGAACATATATATGTATATAAACAATTTTATCTATATCAGTATCTATCTATCCATATCTAATCTAAAAAAAGACAGAGGGACAGAGAGAAACAGAGAAAGAAAAACAATCCACCTCCCAGAGGCAGAACTTAATCTTCCACCCTGAATGTGGGCAGAACTTAATAGGTTGGTGCCACAAAAGAGAATATCAAAAAGAAAAAAGAAATAATAACTTTACCATGGAGAAACCTGGCAAACACTACCTTAACCAAGTGATCCAGTTTGACAGCACTGATAGTGTTGTGTTGCTGACACATATCTACTGATCGAGGTAATGAAAAGGGTACTCCATCTCTATTCTTTCCCCAAAACCCCTAACTCCTGTCTAATAATGAGAAAAACATCAGACAAATCCAGTGAAGGACAACATACGTGACCAGAACTCAAAACCACCAAGGTCATCAAAACAAGAAAACCTATGAAATCATCATAGACCAGAGGAAGCTAAGGAGATATGATGAATAAATGCAATGTGTTGTCCTCAATAGAATTCAGGAACAGAAAATGGAAATTAATGGAAAAACTTGTGAAATCTAAGCACACTGAAAAGTTTAGTTTATAATAATGTATCACTGTTGGTTTCTTAGTTGTGACAGTGTAACATGGCTATATACAAAACTATATGCAATGACACAGTCTAGTCAAATTCTGACGTCCTCCAGATAGTATCATAACTAAATATGGCTAGGTTTGAGCTGGTGATAATTTATAGAAAAATGTATTATTTGCTGATGACCAAGTGATCAATATATTTCTAGTTCAGATCTCTTTTCTGGAACAAGAATCTTGCATGAGAAAACTAGGTATTTTATTTCTATATTTACTGAAATACTCTACTGCAAAGAATTCTGTATTCAGGGACATCTGGTGCAAGAGGACATCTTGGTTTAAGATTTCTCAGCTTTCATTATATTTTGTTACTTTAATAAAATGAAGTATATTCCTTTGTCTTCCTCTCAATATTCCACCTAATCCAAAAATGATCCTCTAGCCCTTCACTGGCTGAATAGAAATACCATCACTTTATCCAGAATGAACATAGGTGAATGGTTGTACTTCTCATTACATATGATCTTTGGAATGACTGGTGAGAGCCTAAGAAGTAATATATCTTTATCATAACTAGTCTGAAGATACTTTTCCATGTCCTTGGTCCAATAATTCTAATAGGTATATCACTATTTCCCACTCATTCAAACTCAAGCATGAACCACATCTGAACCCCTTCTTATCCAATGACCCATACTCTTGATTCTTCAGTTCTAAATATTCCTTCTTGTATTTATTGAAATAAGTAATTGATTTCCTTATTCAGTTCCTCATTTCTCATTTTCCAGTATGTTTTTATTGAAATGATGTATGGATGTGTGCACATGTATACACTTGTGAAAAAGGTTAAATTTAAATAAATAAATGTTGGAGATTGTACAGACTCTATGATCTAACATATTAATATAAAATTTGAAGCTTTCTCTGCCCCTGTGCTCAGAACAGTATGAAAGTTCAGCTACTGTGACAAGATTCTTATTTTTTATTTTATTTATTTATTTATTTATTATTATTATTATTATTATTATTATTTTGTGTGTGTGGTACACGGGGCTCTCACTGTTGTGGCCTCTCCCGTTGCGGCGCACAGGCTCTGGATGCACAGGCCGAGCAACCATGGCTCATGGGCCCAGCTGCTTCACGGCATGTGGGATCTTCCCAGACTGGGGCACGAACCCATGTCCCCTGCATCAGCAGGCGGACTCTCAACCACTGCGCCACCAGGGAAGCCCACCTCATTCTTTTTTTTTTTTTTTTTTTTTTCAGTATGCAGGCCTCTCACTGCTGTGGCCTCTCCCGCTGCAGAGCACAGGCCCTGGACGCACAGGCTCAGCGGCCATGGCTCACGGGCCCAGCTGCTCCATGGCATGGGGGATCCTCCTGGACTGGGGCCTGAACCCTCATCCCCTGCATTGGCAGGTGGACTCTCAACCACTGCACCACCAGGGAAGCCCTCACCTCATTATTTTACCTTACATTTTCCACTGTGATACAACTTCTGGGAGATCTTTCTCTCAAATCATACAAAGGGAAAGAAGACTGAAGAAGCAAGTGTAGTACTCCCAATAAAGATAAAATTCTTAAATATGAATCTGATATATAGTAAAAGGCTTGAAATCCCAATAGGAAAATATAAACAATGTTGCTTGTAAAGGAGATGGAAGATAACATGCAGACATTTACCACTTTAAAATTGTCACAGTATGTGTTATTTCAACAATTATTAATTCATGTATTATTTGTTGCATATCAAGTTATCCAAATTGAAATAAAATGTGATATGAACTGATTTGTAAGCTTTCAACTAAAATATGGAATTATAGAACTTTGGGTGAAATTTTCAACATCATTCCAGTTAATGGAAATTATTTTTATTTTATCTAGCAAACGTTAATCAATCATTCACCATAAGAGGTGTAAAATTCATTTGAGCTTAGGTAATTCTTCAGTAATTGCCTTGATAACAATTGTTAATAATAATAATAGTAATAATTCGATTATATTCTTAAGAAAGAACAATTTTAGGACTCTGCCTTTCATAAATTCAATATAAATTTTCTCTTTGGCTCAAAACACACACATTTTTCAAATTTAAATATTTCACAGTAATTTCTGCCTTCTACAAGTAACATTTCACAATAGGTGTTCACAGTGTTGACTGTTTATAATAGATAGAGCTGCAAAATCCTTGTATAATGAATGTTGAATTTCTGTTGCCATCATTTTGAAAAGTTTCTTCAGGTATTTGGCAGTTTTCGTAAATAGCCATGATGAGGCCAAATCAGATGGATGATAGACAGCTGTAATACAGTTTTATCAATTGCCTTTGAATCATTATAGCCAATAAAAATCATTAATACAAAAAGTAGCAGAAGTGAATTTGTTGATTGTTAGTCATTGTAAATGCTGTACAAGGCTAACTTTGTTAAAAGAAATTAAATAATTAAAATTGTACACTACCAACAAATGTTTTTTGAAAACTCTGGTCTATATGACTGTGTTTAAAATTCTAAGTGATCATATAAAAGTGAACTAAAGATGATCATAAGAAACACACTATTAACTTCAGAAAAATCAAATGTTATATTGACTCTTGCACTATGTAAAGTCATTAGCTATATCAGCAGTGTTGACTTAAATAAAGAGTGTGTGCTTGCATTTGTGAAGATGTGACTCTTACTGGAAAGTACAAAAGCCTTAGTAAATTTTGAGTGTTGATTTGATTGTTAAACAAATTAACAACCAAGAGCAAAAAGCCATATGTAAATTTAACAAAATTTTTATCTTGATTTTCAAAAACTTAAAAAATAAATATCTGTGATAATTTCTCTTTATTTTATATTTTTTACTCAGTTAATGAAATGGCTGTGGGTCATCAGAAAGTGACATAAATGCTCTAATAGAAGTATGCACAGACAGAGTGATGGGTAAAATTATCTTTGTGAAAATTAGAGAAGAGATCATAAGATAAATCTCATATAAGTTGGGCTATGAAACTAATAGAAGTCTGTCAGAAGAATGTTTGGAAAAAGACTTTCAGACTTTGGTAATAGAATGTGCAAAGACTGATTTTTTTTTCATTTTATGTATTCAATAATCTTAAAATGATATATACATTGAAAGGTTGTTTTAGCATTAAATGTAATACTTCATGTGAAGACACCTTATAAATTATAAAACACTGTGCTTAAGGTATTGTTAATTCTTTCTCTTTGTTAATTAAATTTTAAATGTGTTGTAAGTTTTCTCTTTCAGAGTTTGATGATCTATATCATTTCAAAGTGATTCATTTAGACCTTATATTATTTCACGTCTATGTAAAGTTGTGAAAGATAATCTCAAAAAAAGTAAAATTCTATAATCTACCAATCAGAATACACAGACAATTAAATGTTCTGTTTATAGGAATGTTCTGATAAACCTAAAATTATATATAAAGTCTCTTCTGTACTTGTTTAAAATATAATTCTTAATAAAAATTGAAATTTAAGATTACTACTTGAAAGTTATTACATATTTATATTAGTATTGCATATTCATTCATTCCTCAATGAAGTAGAGCTAGACACTGAAAATTCCTATTTCTCTAGGCTAACATAAATTGATTAGATACGAATCCAGAAGTTATCTAATCCAGTTCACTTCTGAATTAGGGTGTCCTTCCTTTGTGCATATGGGCAGCATATGATTATTCATCTTCTGCTTGAAAATATCCATGTCATGTTTGATGATAACAACATTGTACATTTTTTCTAAGCTGCTTTTTTTTTTTAACATCTTTACTGGAGTATAATTGCTTTACAATAGTGTGTTAGTTTCTGCTTTATAACAAAGTGAATCAGCTATACATATACATATACCGCCATACCTCCTCCCTCTTGCATCTCCCTCCCACCCTCCCTATCCCACACATCTAGGTGGTCACAAAGCACCAAGCTGATCTCCCTCTGCTATGTGGCTGCTTCCCACTAGCTATCTATTTTACATTTGGTAGTATATATAAGTCCATGCCACTCTCTCACTTAGTCCCAGCTTACCCTTCCTCCTACCCGTGTCCTCAGGTCCATTCTCTACATCTGCGTCTTTATTGCTGTCCTGCCCCTAGGTTCTTCAGAACCTTTTTTTTCCTTTTAGATTCCATGTATATGTGTTAGCATATGGTATTTGTTTTTCTCTTTCTGACTTACTTCACTCTGTATGACAGTCTCTATGTCCATCCACCTCACTACAAATAACTCAATTTGGTTTCTTTTTATGGCTGAGTAATATTCCATTTTATATATGTGCCACATCTTCTCTATCCATTCAGCTACGGCATTGTATTTTTGTTGGTCATCAAGAAGTAAACAGAAATCTACTTTTCTAAAGTTTTTCAAGTTACATTTACATTTACTAAGTTACTGAAGGAATTATTGAGAACTGTTGATCATGTACAAACAGATATTTGGGTCCCTCTGACAGAGTGCATAATTCTTTCCATTTCAAATTTTTATAACTGATCAGTCACAATTATGTATTTAACATATGATATGTCATTTACCCTGCAGGGAATTTTTTCCCCCTAAGGAAGAAAAATGATAATTAGGGAGAAAGCTTAATACAGTGGTAAAGGGCATGGCTTCTCCAGATAAACTGTCTGTAAATTTGAGAATGTGTAGTGTAAAAAAATATAATAAGCAGAAAACTCAATTAAATAGAGTTGAGAGAACAGAAGAGTGAGCTCTCAAGCCTTGTGACAGTAGCAGAGCCCAACAGAAAAAAGAAAAACTATTTTTCTGGCAAAGGTTTAGCCACAAAAGCCATGAAAAGCCATGCACTCTGTTTACTGTAGCCCTCCCAACTTCCTTTTCCCTTCTCTAAAAGAGCTCTTCCCTTGTGGAGTCTTGCATGCAGCTTGCCTTGTTGGCAGACCCTAGATTGTAGTTCTCTCATGGTCTCAAATAAACCCATCTTTGCTGGAGAGCTATCTGGCAGTCTAATTGTTTTAGGTCAATGTTTTGGTGTCCTGTAACAGGAGCAGATAAGCCCCCTGAAGGCAGCAGGAGGAACAAACAGGTGCAGTACCCAAAATTGAGCCCTCTGAATGCACTGCTTTTCTAACTGACCTGGAGTTTGAAGATGTATTTTTCACCTAGATCCAAGCTCATACCCTCTTTGCACTCGAAGCTCTCCAGGTTTTATTTGGGATCTATTTTAAGGCTTTGTTATTTCTGGTTAAGGCCTTGTTCTCTATACAAGTGCTTATTTGGATCTCAAAATCAGACTGTTTCAACTGAAGCTGGTTGATACACCTTTGTCCCTTTCCTCCTGGAACAGGAACTACTTCATGAAAATGTATCAATTTTTTTAGCCTTTGGACCACTCCTTTAGAAGCTGTTCTATAGAAACTGGCTGAGAAGACTTTGGCCTGGCCCCTCTGGGCCCAAGCTGTTTCCTTAGAACTGGCTGGCATTAGCCTCACAGGTTATTTGATTTGCAAGCTGCTTGAGATGAGCTGTTTGCACTGTACTTTAAGCTGTTTGAAAATTGCTCTTTTACTCTAGAGAAAAACACCTGAGAAATGGGTTCCTAGCTATCTAAGTATTTTCAGGGCCCCCCTCCCCACAGGGACTCCACCTGATTTTATATTTAAAAACCATGACCCTTCCTCATGTGCATTTCTAACTAAATGAACCAATTGAACCAAAGGCAATTTAAAATATCAATGGTCATTATGATAAACTTTTGTAATCCCAAAACTTAATTTTCTTAAAATCAAATTGGATTGAAATAGATCAAAAACATTTCCAGAACCAAATGGAATATTTGTTTTGAATAGTATTTTCAGGCTTCCCAACATTATCAGAAGTCTAGCATCGCCCCTCTACAAAAAAAAAAAAAAAAAAAAAAAAAAAAAAAAAATTAATATTAACTGAGGCAAATGAAAACAAATTAAAGAACGGTAAAATGGCTCCTGAAGCCTCAGGTTCTACTTTCTTGGTTTCCTTGTCTCAAATTTCACCTCCAGCTCCATGTTGCTCCATCCATTCTATGCCACCAATGCCTTTTCTATCTCTCCAACATCCCATGCTAATTTTCTCCCCAAATTTCTTTTTAAAGAACTCTTAGTCCTTTAAATCTCTCTTAGTCATTTAGTTTTACAGTCCCAATATTTAGGTTTAAAATATTAGGTTCAATTTTCTTCTTAATGTTTAAATTTTGCTTGATGTTCTCAGAGACTTCTCCTGAGGCAATGCTCTCCTCCCCTAAAGACTTTGACTTACCAAACTTTTCCTCCTTCATGTAGCAGGAAAAACTAATTCAGAGGATAAGAGTGAGACTTGCCATTTCCCTCTCAGTTTTCTGTCTCCAAATTTATTTTTACCTCTCTCTGTAAGGGAAGATTAAAAAAGACCTCACTACTTGGAAATATAAAGTCTTACGATCTAAGTTTCTTTCAGTTATCAAAGATTTTCATGCTTCATGTTATCTTTGTATCTTTGCTCAAGTTTTCCTTCTCAAGAAGCCACTTTTTTATACCTAGAGTGTTTGATTTAAATTTGCTTTCCATTTTAAAATGATCTCTTAGCCAAATTCTTATGCCTTTAGCAACACCCCTTCCAACTTCAGATTAAAAACTACCTTGAGAATTCTTCAGAATCTTCAAAACCTCATTTAAAAGCACAAAATGCAAACATGAAACAGTTTGAAGAGGAATTTAATACCTATTTAAGCCGTTATCCTTGTAGCAGAAATACATAACAATGTGGTTAAGTATCAGTTCAATGTAAGAACTGATTAGGGGTATACTGCATGCTTGAATACATTTTTACTTGTAGAAATTAGGAAAATACTGTGTATAAGATTTGTATTCAAACTCATAAATGTATAAGGAGGTAATAAGCTACTCACAAATCAGTTCAAAAAGGCTTAAAAGTGGAAGGATATTTTCATGCATGCCTGCAATAATTGCAGAGATAAAACTGGCAGGCAGTGGAGTTGGGGACAAAAGTTCCCTTCAACAAGCAGTGTTTCAGCAATGCCACGAGAGTTAGAGTATAATGAGCTATGACAAGCATTTTGAATAGTGTTGTTGACAATGAACAACTTCCAGTGAAGTGCCAAAGTTGGTATAGAAATCTGGAGTATGCTATAAATGTATACATATATGTATATGTAGATATATATAGAGAGATAGTGAGAGAAAGAGATCCAATATATACATACATATAAGTATATACTATATATAATATTTGTATATTCACACATGCATACATACACAAATCTGCACACACACATATTTATATACACACACACACAATGAGAAACAAGCACTATATTATCTTGTAGATCAGGATCAATGTACTATACTGTGAATCTTTCTCAAATTACTGATAAATCATTTACATCTTTGAGATGGAGCTAAAAAATAAAATGTTTGAGTTTTCTTCTGGTGAGAAATAGGAAACCAAATAATCTGGACACACAGATGCAAGGAAAAATAAAAAGAACGGTAAAATAAATGACACTAAAGAAATCACAAAAGTTATGTTTGTATTCTTTTTATATAGTGGTAAAAATGCTGCACTGGACACAATAAATGTCCAATATATGATGAGCCATACGTATATAAAAATGGAAACCAAGACTGGAACTGAAGGAAGAAGGCTAGGACATTTTAATATACTTAAACCGGAGTTTAAATTTCCAGTTCTGGAACTTACTTATGGAGGGAGAAGTCTGCCAAGGCAAGCTCCAGAGGTAAAGCAATGAACTTCTTTCTCTGACACAGAACCTTGCTTTCTGGTTTGATGAGAAAATATTAATCTTACTTTCTGGACATCCAACCCCAGTCAGTGCAGTTCAGGGACCTTAGCTACAAAATATGGCAAGAATGATGGATTCATAGCAGTTGGAAGCATTGCCAAACCTCTGAAGCTTTGCTTGTCTCTGTGTTAAAAGATGAAGGTGGAGGAAAAGGTGCCAGAATAATCAAACAGTTTTCAGGGCAGGGAAATAAACACTGAAGGAAAACTGTAGCTTGCCAAACAGATGCTCAAGAAATTAAAATATCTGATGATAAAACGTTATGTCCAGATGGCATTTATCTCTGACTTTTCAAGGAAAAAGAATAATGATTGGTAGAAAAAAAGTGATCATTCCTAGAGATAATTTGATTCCCTATGAAACCATGGGAGGTAGGCGTTGCACAAAAATAAAAACCAAAATATTTAAAATACATATATTAGGAAATAATATAAAAATCTTAGGAATGATAGAACACTTTTGCATAAATCATGAAAAAAAATATTACACATATTTAGTTTGTATTTCTAACAGATGTGATAATAGCCAAATTTAATCATGTCAATTTATTTTTTTTATTCCATAGTGAAATATTAGCTAATATTATAGTGTTTAATCATTGTTTTCTTTCCATCAGTTATTTCTGGTTCTGCACTTGGACATAAAGAAGAGTGGTTTTCCTCTATTCTATCCCCTTGAAATCAGATGTTCTCCTGGTAGAGAATAATTCATATGTGTCACACACTTCTTGATGGAGGAATTAGTGCATCCTGTGTTACTCTTCTGGGAGAGGGCTCATTGAAGTTTGTATCTGATTTCCTTTGAGTTTTGACCCATACACTTTTTCCTTTTGCTTATTTTGTTTTGTATACTTTGGCTGTAATAAGTCATAGCTGTGAGTAGTACTATATGCTGAGTCCTGTGAGTCCTCCTAACAAATCACTGAACCTTGGGGGTGGTCTTGCCTACCCTGATACAATGTTACTTCCAGGTTGGGAGTTTTAAGAGCCAGTTCATGATCTGGCATATTACTCTTTCTGTTCTGGCAACTACAAATGCATGCACTGCAGCCTCCTTCAGCCTGCGACTAGATGAGGCTGATGTAAAACAGAATGACACTTGCAAGGTGTGATGAGACTTTTGTTGTTTTAATCATGGAGATTTTGGTGTTATTAACTCAGTATAAGCATCATGTCTAATTCAAACATAAATTAACTAAGCCAAGATGTTCACAGAACACCTACTAATTTATTCTATTAATTGCTTTTAGGATTCAGTAAGCTAATTTTGTAGGATATTGTACAAAATATTTTGAGTGTTGCAAAGTGCATTGAGGTAACATGTTTTGTTTGAAAAGATGATACATGTTAACCGAAACTGGAGAATGTAGTTTTCTATTCTAGGATCATTAGATGTGATCTTCACTACAAAGTCCAACAATTTTCAGAGGTTCAGTGCATCATATACCATAATTTGATGCTTAAACATGCATTTTAGTTAAGGTTAGTATGAAAAGTCAAAGGGAGTCAGAGAAGAGAAGAAAGCCTGAGTCTAGACAAGTTGAGTCACATCTCTAAAGGTAGGAATATGAGTCCAGGAATTAGATGCTAAGCCAGGAGGTCAGAGAATGGGAGCTGAGGAGGGGGAAAGAGAGGGCTTTAAGAATGTAGCTTTTATAACATTCTCAGCTCAGTTAAAAAACTTCATGCAGTGAGAAGTAACAGAAGTAAGAGAAAAAAATGTCAGTCTTACAGTAGACCTGCATTTATCATCCTTCAAGCCTGAGGCAGCTGTCTGAGGCACAATGGGAGAGGAGTTTGAGGACAGGAAAACATGTTATGGGACAAGAGCAGGGCTTTTCAACCTCAGTGCTATTGACATTGGAGATCAAATCATTCTTTGTTGTTGGGGGCAGTCCTCTGCATTGTAGGATGTTTAGCAGCATCTCTGACCTCTACTCTCTAGAGGCCAGGAGTATTACCATGTTGTGGCAACAGATGCTATTCCCAAACATTGCCAAATGTCTTCTGGGGGGCAAAATGCCCCTCCACGTGAAAACCACTGTACTAGAACATGAGGCAGAGACGTCATAACTGAAGAGAGAAGAAAGTGAAGAAAGAACTTCACAGAAGTTAAGGTACCTGAGCACATGGGCAGTAAACTAGCACAATGGAAGTGGGTAGTGGGGAAAACACAACCACTGGAAAATCTAAAGATTGGGATACAAGTTTGCTTTAACCAAGAGAAAGACAAATCCAGGAACTACTGAACTACCAACGTGTCCAGAGAGGCCAGGAATTAAGTAAGAATACCAAATGAATGTAAACGTCCATGTCACCTTGAGTAGATTGGCTGGATCACTAAAAATAAAAACAAAAAACAAACAACTGGGGAGGCATTAGGTATACCATTACCTAAATAATGAGTCACAGGCACTTTTGCTGACTCAAGTCCTCTATTAATTTTCAGGGAAAAAAGTTAGAAAGTATATACTTTCCCTAAAGTTACAGCAACTAGGTGGCCTGCTGTGCCTCTTCTCCTTTACCACTTTTATTTGATGGGAAAGACAGGACTGGTGACCTCCAAGAAGAAAATTCTCTTTACAGGTCTCATGGCCACTGCTTTCCAGGGTTTTTAGGGTTTGCACGCTTAATGACCCTATACCACTCCCTTGCTGGGATCTGAATTAGGAGCTGTATCAACAGTCTATTTCTTTCTTCTCTGCTACTATCATATACAAGTGAAGAGAAACAGATACCAGATCTCTGTGATGTCACCTGCTGTCCTTGATCCCAGCTCCCTGTGTGTCTTCCTCTGCCCTGCACTGAGGCAGGACTCAAAGATGTAATTTCCCATGGACTCAAATTGAGTTTACACACCTTCAGTGGCGGAATCCATCATTCTGTCCTGATAGTGTGAAACCCAGGTAACTCAGGAATTTGGATTCTGCCTTCCAAACTCCTATTGCCAACTACTCAGTTGGTGTTCAGTAAGTGTTTTTTAGATAAACACACTGTGTTGAAATATCATTTTATTTACCTTGCTTTGAATCCTCACAGAAATCCTGCATGTTTTATATTATTATACCCATTTTGCAGATGAGAAACCTGAGACTGATGAGATTAAGTCATCTCCCCAAAGTTGTACAGAACAAGTACAACTTGTAGATCTAAGATTCAAATGACTATCTGATTCCAAAGCTTGGCTTTTCTTATGCTACCTTTGTTTCCATCATTGAGAAACATTGCAGTAGTTCCCAAACCTAAGGGTGCATCAGAATCACCTGGAAGCTGATGAAATAGATTTCTAGGACCTGCATCCCTGGGTTTCTAATTCAGTAGAACCGGTATGGGGCCTGAGTATCTGTAATTCTAACAGGTTTCCAGGGATGCTGATTATGTTTGTCATAGAGCTATGCTTTGAGAACTCCAGTTCTAACAAATGAATAAGTTCACTGAAAAAAAACTCATTATGGAAGTAATGCAAACTTACTCTTATACTAAGATGTAATCAATGTTCAGAAAAAAAAATACACAAGAAATGGATATACCTGAGTTCTCAGTCAGAATACAATATCCCAACAATGTATCTTGAGGAGCTGGGAGAAATGATGATGAAAATCAGAAAAGGAACAAAGTCTTGTCTGTGGTATCCATAGAAATCAGGAAAAAAAGAAGAAAAAAGAAAAAGAAAAAAGAAAAGGAGAGAGCACCAAAAATGAGGAGCTGAAAAACAAAGTTAAAAGGTTAGCACTTTTAAAAAGTGCTACTTCTTGCTTATATTTTTCTTTCTTCCTAGCATTGTAATTCAGTGTCACATTTGAAAAATATTAAAATTCAAATCAGTGAATAAATGTAAAGGCAAATAATGTTCCTGTAAGTCTAGTTCTTTAAGTGTTCTTGCCCAAGTCATTTATTTAATTATTCATTTAATAAATATGTGTTGAGTTCCTACTAAGTGCCAGATACTATTTTAGATGACAGAAGATAGGAGAAAACAGAGCATATACATTTCCTTCTCTCACTTAGAAAGTTCCGTGCCTTTGCTTTTCATTTCCATCGTGTTCTTTTTTAAAAATCCCTTTCACATTAATTTTAGCCTCCTGTCTTTTTCTTCATAAATTTGTCAGAGTTTGTCTACTTTACTTACTTTGCCAAAGATCCAACATTTAGTTGTTGTTTCTTTTACAATCATTAGTTTCTGTATTAGTCTAGGTTCTCCAGAGAAACAGAAACAATACTTACTTATCTATCTATCTGTCTTTCTTTCTATCTATCTATCTAAATACCTATCTATCTATCTATATCTATCTATCTATCTATCTATATATATATATATATATATATAGAGAGAGAGAGAGAGAGAGAGAGAGAGAGAGAGAGAGAGAAAGAGAGATAGATATGTATAAGAGGAGATTTATTATAGGAGTTGGCTCACATGTTATGGAGGTTGAGAAGTCCCATGATCTACTGTTCAAGTATGAGAACCATGAAAGCCTGTGGTATAATTCAGTCCAAGTCCAAAGGCCTGAGAACCAGGGGAGCCAATGGTATAAGTCTGGGAGTGCAAAGGCCTGAGAGCCAGAAATTCTGAAGTCCAAGAGCAGGAGAGATGGATGTGCCAGCTCAAGAAGAAAGGGCAAGAATTTACCCTTCTGTCTTTTTTGTTCTATTTGGGCCCCCAATGTATTGGATGATGCCCATCCACATTTGTGAAGGTAATATTTACTTGGTCTACTGATTCAAATGCTTATCTCTTCTGAAATCACCCTCACAGACACACCCAGAAATATTATTTTACCAACTGTCTGGGAATCCCTTAGCCCAGTCAAATTGACACATAAACTTAACCATCCCAGTTTCTATCCCTTACATGACTATTTCTGAATTTGACGTTATTTGGGTTTACTCTGTTCTTTATCTATTTTTTTAAATTTTAGTTTTTAGTGCTTAACTCATTAATTTCTGCTTGTGTCTTCTATTACTTGCATTAAGTTGTAGCACACACATATTGATAATATATAGTGATTTTGTTTTCATTCAAATACATGTATATGTATATATGTGTATATAAATCTTCTAAAGCTGTTCTCTGTGCAAATATCCTTACCTTAAAAATGCAGTTACTGCTTCTGCCTGAAAAATATACAGAAATGTGAGAAACCCATAGAGAATTTTCTCTCAGCCTTAGATAGATATGGAATAACGGGTTTTGGCTATTTACCTAGATCACTTTACATATATTATCCTACTTTTGTTTTTACTAATGGGAAAACTGTTGGCAGTCTACAAAAGTCCTATAGGAAAGGACTTTGTCCCACTGTTGACCATACCGGCTAACATTCGTCCCCTTGTTCACTGAGTTTTGGCCACTGTGACTACCCTGTGGTTCCTGGAACACACATGTTTATTTCTCAGCATATTTCCACTCAGAATATTTCCCATCACTTGCAATGTTCTTGAACCTTAATGCTTTGACTAAATGTCACTTCTCAATCAGGCCCACTATGCTTTAAATTTCAGTGCCCCAGTGGCAATCTTCATCTGCTTTTTTCTACTGCTTATTGTCATCATCATACCTCTAACAAATCATATAATTTACTTTTAAATATATTTTGTTTATTATAAATTCAAATTCCTTAACTTCAGATATTTTTTATTGCTGTTGTTTTGCAAAATACAGGTCTTTTACTTGAAGACCTTTTTTTCTGTTGAGCTGGTAAGAATCAAACTCCTGTTTTTTAAGAGTAGCTGGACTTACTAAGCTGTAGAGAATGAAAAAGAGAAAAGAAAGAAAACGGTGTGCAGGGTCAAAGGTCAGGGTATAGTGACACAATAAGACTGCTCCAACTCCTATAGAAAACTTTCAAAAGAAAAATTCCTTTTCTCAAAATAATTTTCTTTCTCCTGTCCTTGAAATCCCTGTGGGCATTAGAATCAGAACAGAACACCAAAGAAAGTTCTATTTGGCACTGTAGTAATTGACTTAGACTACTGTTAAAGAATTATCTTTTGTTTGTGCTTTTCTCCCTGTAGTGACACATAAGCCTTCTGAAATAACCTGAAGCTTTGTGTGGGTTTTATCTCTAGAGTCTTTCTTTATTATACAAGACTTCATGGCTTAGATTGTATGTCATCAGTAAACATCTTGTGCCTACAGCAGAGAGATTCAGTCTTTCATAAAGAGGTCAAATATTGTACGGATAGATTCTGGAATACTAATTCAGACTTAACCAGGGCAAATTCTTTCCTGTTTCTCCAGAAATTATATGAACATTTTGTTTTGTTCTTGAAGACAGTGTATAAAGCTATAGAGGTAGTGAATTAATTTACCAGGCAGTTGTGCTAGGTGTTTTTGAATGAATGTAGGTATAATAAGCAAAATTGATTTTAAAAATTTCTGGAAAGGAAACCCTTAGAGTATATGTTAATTTTGCAGGTTATAATCTTGGCATTATAATAACGTTTATTTGTTATTTCAGAGGAATAATGTAGACTACTCATTTTTCTTTCTAATAATGCAGAAAAAATGTGTGTGTCTGTTGCTTCAAAATACTTATTTCATTACATTATGTTTATTTAGAATAATTTATAGCTTTTATATTTATAGATGCATTGCCATGGGACAAACTTTTCAAATTACAATCTCAGGTCATACAATATGAACTTAGATATTTTTTAAATACACCAATAATATTTATTTTAATCAAAGACAGTTAAAAGGGAAAAACCTGTGAATTCAACATAGTTGGACTCTTTTTATTCATATCTGACAGAAGTACCTCTTTTTTTTAAATAAATTTATTTATTTTATTTATTTATTTTAGGCTGTGTTGGGTCTTTGTTGTTGCACGTGGTCTTTCTCTAGTTGTGGTGAGTGGGGGTTACTCTTGGTAGTGGTGCACGGGCTTCTCATTGCTGTGCCTTCTCTTGTTGCAGAATATGGGCTCTGGGCATGCGGGCTTCATCAGTTGTGGCTCGGGGGCTCAGTAGTTGTGGCTCGCAGGCTATAGAGTGCAGGCTCAGTAGTTGTGGCACACTGGTTTAGCTGCTCTGTGGCATGTGGGGTCTTCTTGGACCAAGGCTCAAACCTGTGTTCCCTGCATTGGCAGGCAGATTCTTAACCACTGCACACCCAGGGAAGCCCAGAAGTGCACTCTTTTCTCAAGAAATAATTTTGAATTGAAACTTTGCCCATATGAAATGCATTTGTTTTTGTGTTTTTAACGTGAAACTTCAAATATATGAGATTGGGGATCCATAGATGTTTTGTTTGTTTTTACTAGACATGGGTGATGATTTGTGAGGCAGTGGCACCTTTGCAAAAAGAAAAGTGAAACATATGGACAGTTCAAAGAGAGAGAACTGAGTGGCCTATTTTATCACTGATTGATGGATTAATTGACTCACCCATTAGTTACTGAGAACTTTATATGTGTTGAAGGTTTGGGGGATTTTAAAATGAACAAAGCAAAAGTCTTAGAACTCGAGGAGTATGTCTGAGTGATAAGATATGATAGATGCTGTCCACTTGTACATGTTTTGCCCAGTTAAGTATGCTCTTGTAAACAATGACCATTGTTACCACACTTACTTTTCTGATGACGTAGAACAGGCATGACAAACTCTCCTTAGAAAACCTCCGATTTTTTGTTCAGCCTGTGACCCAAGAATATTTTTCACATTTTTAAATGGTTATATTTTAAATGGTTGTATAAGTGCCTGCATACTGGATTTCATCTTTTGTCTCACAAATCCTAAAATATTTATTACTGTGTCTTTTAAGAAAAAGTTTGCCAGCCCTGATATAGAATACAAACATGTACCTGATTCTTCCTCTATACATGATGATATCCAGCTTTACCTTTATATACATATATATATATATATATATATATATATATATATATATATATATATACACACACATATAAAACTATACATACAAATATGTATATATGTACATACATATATATATATATATATATATATATAAATGTTCATGCATGTGTATGTATGTGTGTATATCTCTCTTTTTCTCTTTCTCTATCTCCTTCTCCCTCTGAGAGAGAAATATAGGAAGTATCCTCTGGGCCTCTCAGTGGACAGATGTAGTTGGTGGTGGGGACAGTGTTGGTGGTATGCAGACTACATGTGATAAATGCACTCTACTTCTATTTTGCAAAGTCTTCATATTATTTTATCCACATTAGGCCAAGAAAGGTCTAGCATCTGAAACCTACTGAATGTATGTGCCACTGATCCAAGTTTCAGATGAACAACCAAGTAAACTGATAGAAACACTTCAAGCTGCATAAGCTAATAGATCACAATTAGAATTTTTGGTATATCCCCATATTAATACATTCGTATCAATCCAGTGAGTGATCAAGTCTATCCTTCTTAATCTAACACTTGGGGAATTCATTTCCACACATATTTCCAGGTTTATGAAATTAGCAAAAATCTTGAATTTCTTTTGAAGTATATAAACTATTTTCTCTAGGGTCAGACTCCCCTGAAACAAGGTGACATCTGACCCTCAGTGATGTAGAGGTAATAAGGGGTGACCTGGATGAGTCTTGAGAACAGTAGATATGCACTTACAGGGCAACAGTCTCATGTATTTTTATTATAACTTACTGAAGCAAGACGAGACAAATGTCTTCAGACATGGGATGGTAAGTGCTTTACTGGCAAAGGAGCTTTAGGGTTCAAATCCTTATTTTCTTCTGGTTACACCCAAACGTCCACATTTCCAAACTTAGAATCTGCAATGATTAGTTTTATGCATCAACCTGGCTAAGCTATAGTCCCCATTCATACAAACAAATACTAATATCGGTATTAAATAAAGATATTTTGTAGATATGAGTTAAATTTATAATACACTGACACAAAGTAAGGGAGATGATCCTAGATTACCTTGTGGGCCTGAATCAATCAGCAGGATGGCCTTAAGAGCAGAACTGAGGCTTCAGGGAAGAAGAAATCCTGTTATCGATTGCCAATCTCTAAGGACAGGGCACCACCCAACAAGTACATATGGCTTAGGGACACTAGGCAGACCCCCACGAGTCTGTGACCCAGTCCTTTCAGGAGGATCGGGCCAGCTGGGGCATTGCTTCTCATGGGGTGAAATAAGACTGGTTTTAGAGTATAAAAAATATCAGCAAAACTGTTGCTTTGGGGGTCAAATTCTCCTGCCCCAGTAAGGAACTCTTGCTGGAATAATACTGTGAGGAAGTATTGTGTGTTAGGAACACAAGGCAACAGGAAACTTACTGTCTCCCCTTCTGTTCCCCTACACTCTCAGTCCATACAACCCAGGTGGGGTTCCATCCCAATCTCCAGAACATCGCCGAAGTGGTAATCCAGGCCAAGGCCACTTTGGTCCAGGGCTGAGCACATGACCTAAGCATGGATCACATGACATATGTGGAAGCTAACAGAAAACAGGATTCCTGCTTATTTTCTGACATGGAAATTGATGGGCATCTATCCATCTTGTAACCAGAAAGAAAGGATCTGTCTGCTAATGAGGAGTAAGCATAAGCTGAGCAAGAAGTTGGCTGAGAAATGGATATGATTACATTGTTTCTGCTTTTATATCCAGACATACCTGAAATCAGAGACCACTAAATTCATCAGCTACATGAGTCAATAAATTCATTTTTGCTCCAGTCAGTTTCAATTATGTTTTATGTCATTTGCAACTAAATGATCCCAACTCTATGTAAAGTGAGATAAGAGTTTCGTTTCACGTTGTGCTATCTTCAATCTTTACCATATCTATGATAACTGTCTTCATAATTTTATAGAAATAGTCTAAATAATAGCATACCTTGAGATATAAAAGATAATCCAAAAAACACCACTACTAGAGTTATAGATTAATAAATCTCACAATTATTATTTGTCATACTTAGGAAGTAGCATTCCCTTTTTTCCAAAATATAACCATTTACACATTCTTTAGCAGGACCTGAAAATCATGGGAGAGTATATAAAAATGAACATTTATAAAACAAAATGACTCTTTTAAAATATATCTTTGATTAATTCTGTCCAAGAGTAGGGCATTGAATAGTCCTGATCTTCAGTTCTCCAAAAGCTCTTTGAGAATGAAAAGTAAAAATGGAATTAAAACCTATATCTTTACTTATGGATGATGCCAGTTTTTATCAGGGCCTTACTCCATGAAATCTGTGAGTGTTAATTTATCTCTGCTTCTTTAAAAACTGCCTTTAATCAAATAATTTAAAAAGTATTCATTAGCATTCATATATTTAGCCTTACCCTAATAATTAGACAATTTTAGGCTTGAGGTAAGAAGCCTCTGCAGCTAGTTTCATTTTCTTAATGATGAAGGGAGCTTAGAATCATTCACCTTCCTGGCTGGATGTAAGTTAACAGATTGGGCTCCAGTTTTGTGCTCTGATTAACCATTGCTTAAAAGTGATTCAGGACTTGATGTTGCTGTGTTGGTTCTGAAATTGAAGCTTAGTCTCCCACCACACATTTCTCCTAAGCTATTAATAGATCTCATTCCCCCCTTTTTTTAAGTGTAGAGGGGTCCAATGGCCAAAGATTCTAATTCCCATTGCGGTCATTTATATATCTTACCAGGTCCTGTCAAAGTGCTAGATACATGCCTCATTTCTAGTGTCTAATTTGTGGAATGGAGCTCACCTCCTGATCTCTTGAATTTACTTCTAGATGCCAACAGATCTAAAGACCCTATTATGGAGTTTTAATAGCTTGTTGGAGACAGCCTGTTACAAGTTGGGCTGCTTACAGCTGAACAATGTTTTGGAATACTTCTAAATTGTATTAGAACAGGGTTGTTGCTGGATCACTTGGATACTATGCCTTCTCTTTCCAGATCGATTCCCACAATCCATAGAGGTTTCCTCTGATAGCTGATCATTCTAGCAAATATGAAACTTCTAAGTCTACATTTTTCTCCTACTTTTTGCTTCGTCCTCAACTACTTTGTCTAAATGTTAGAACAGCAAAAGAGATTTTCACCTAAGGAGAATGCTATATACTTTACATCTTGTAATAGAATCTATGATATGTTTATAATACTTTAATTTTAGGAATTAAATGCTCACGAAGTAAAGCTTCTGACCACTGTTCACATGGGCCATTTCACAGGTTGTGTTTGTAGTGAGCAATTGTGAAAAATGAAGTAACATCTCCAACTCTGACAGACTAGGCTTGCTTACACTCTGTTGTAAAGTACAGGACTCCCTAAGCTAAGTGTTCTTGCCCTGTAAAGAAAGCCACTGTGTGTATAGTTATCTAGGTCCATCATCATTCTCCCTGGGGGAACTGGATCTCAGGGAATTGACATGAATATGCTAACTCTCCAGCTATTGCTTCTTCTGAGAGTAATAAAGCCTTTTGTCTCTTACCCAGAAGTTTCATGTCTTCTGACAGCTTCCAGGAAACTGTAATAGGCTAACTTGTTAGATTACAAGGAGGGTAAAATCTTAGACTCTTCAGAGTTCTTATCACTTAGAATCAGGGGACATGTTAGATTCGGGGGGAAAAAAGGTATATTCTATTTTTTCTTTTCCTTACAGTTTTTAAATATAAAAAAACAGTATACAATGGTTAATAATTCCATGGAACGATGTTGTGTATACAATCTAGCCTACAATATATATAAGTTAGTATGCACGTTTAATCATAATTAGTGTTAATTAAGGCCCTGTCAATAATAATAATCCCCAGGGAATTACATAAATAACCTATACTACCCAACTAATAAGAATTGTGGCAATTAGTTAATAATAAATTACTGCGATTAGTGTTTCAACTATGTTTTTTATCTTGAACTTTGGATAATCACATTTCCTCTGGACTGTTTTAGACACAAAAAAATCATTTTTGTGTCTAAGTATATAGACCTATCCTCTATCCCTCCCATTTTACCAATTAGAATGAGATGTCATTTTGTTTTAGGTAATCAAAATCCAAAGTAGTATACAAAGGCACAACTTTTATTTATCTGATATATCTAAGGATCTACAAAGAGCGGGAAGAGTGGTACTGAGATAAATATTTCTTAAAAATAGGGCTGTGCTGACTGATGATTTAGGGCAACCTGAATCAGAGAGATGAAAGCAAAGCCATATATGTAAGAGAATAAGACTTCAGTTGTGCAATAAGACAAACGTTTCTTCTGTTCCGAACCTAGAGTAACTGAGTGGCTGGAAGAAATTCAATATATGTTTATGTCTATGTTTATCTACATTTACATGTATCTATCCATGTGCATCTCTATCTAAAAACTCAAGGTAACATTGAAAAGCCTTCTTTCCTTCCTTCCTTCCTTCCTCCCTTCCTTCCTATTTTCTTTTAACATATCCATGAAACAAAGTTCCTTCTTCTACTTTTGCCTCTTAATATTCTAATTATTTTATTATATTTACTAGTCTTTTAGATTTCCTTAGAAACTTAAGTTTAAGGTTTAAGAAATTATTGAAAGCATACAGGGAGTTTTCAGGTTAACTGCTTTAAGACAATATTGAACCAATTTTTTTCAAATTGAGAGCAGAGATATAATTCTGCATTAAAACTTATAAACCAATTTAAGGAAAAAATAGATTTAGAATAAGATTTAGATTAAAAATGGATCATTTTGAAAAAAATAACTGTTGCTTAGATAAGTTCAATTTTATTTGTATTTATTTATTTACCAAACCATTTTTTAATTAAGCTTCAAGAAAAATGGAATTAAATGAAATAGCAAAACACAGATCAGTAATTACTTATTGTTTATTCTCCTTTTACAAAAAGACACTTGGAACAAATAAAATAGTGTATGCCTTGTTTTGATATAATTGACATATAACATTGTGTAAGTTTAAGTTAGTTGATGTGTTGATTTGATAAATATATACATTACAATATGATTACCAGCATAATGTTAACTAACACATTTGTTAGGTCACATAACTATATATATATATATATATATATATATATATATATATATATATATATATATATATTTTGTGTGTGTGATGAGAACATTTAAGATCTAGTCTCTTAGAGACTTTGAAGTGTATAATATAGTATCATTGACTCTAATCACAATGCTATGCATTAGATCTGCAGAACTTATTCATCTCCTAAATGAAAGTTTGTGGCCCTTGACCCACATTTCCTAATTCAACTTTAATAAATGGAACCTGATTCATTATGTTTGATGTAGACAGAATTTAAAAAGATAAGTAGAAAACATTGCAATATAAGAAAATTATACCCATTAATTATGACAAGAAAACTATACTAATTTGTTTGCTCAATGATCTTAAAGCCACTTTAATGGGAAAAATAATTAATACATTTAAAAATTTAAATTTTAATCAAAATTAGCAATTTCTTGCTCACCGCTGAGCACATAATCTTTTTCAAAAGGACCATTGTTAGTGACATGACTAGAAATAGTTGCTCTATATGAGATAGTGAATTCTCTTTTACCCTACATATAGGTTGGTCAAGCAGTTGAAAAAAAAAAAAACTTCAGCATTTATTTCTTGTATTAATGCATGAGTGAGGCAAAAGTTCACTCAAGCTGTTGACTTATCTGCATATAAAATGTTGAGAGCAATCCAGGAGAGAGTGTTAAATGTTCCACAGCCTTGCAAATTTGCATAATGAAGAAGAGAGTGTATTTAATTTACCATTAACTTGTTAAACCTCTCTGTAATATTTTCTCTCTGTAATTTATTTTTATATGCATTACAAGGTAATTGAATCAAAACTGCAATAGGTTAATGTAGTATAAGGGGAAAAAAAAAGTAAACTATGAACTGGATTTGCCCTTAGAATATTCCCATAAAGAGCCAGGATATTAGAGTCTGTTAGTGTTGAAGGCTATTCACTGAAGCCTGATATTGGACTTCCAGATGGTAGGTAAAACGCTTTAACTCAGTTTTTATTTATACCTTCTGTAAAGATTGTGCATTGGTAAGCAAAAAAATACAATGCACTATGTACTGCCTTACATTTTGCGTGATGGCTATAGTAACTGAAAATTCTGAAAAGAAAGATGGGATGAACCAGACAAATTGGAAATAAGCATATAGGCGATTGCTTTCCATCCTCAGCACTCCAACTAGGTTGATTTAAAAATATTAAGAAAGCATGTGTGTAGTAAGTATGGAAATGGCTCAGAAATATCAGTGGTGATAGTAAACATAAGTGATATGTTTTAACCTAATCCTCATTATACACATAATTCTCACCAAACTCATTCCTGTAAGTGAGGATGGATCTAATACTTTTCTTTGCACTCTGTACATGATATTAAAAGTCATCTTTAAAAATATACTTCCCAGAAAATGCATTTGAACAATAGCTCGACAAAGATTAGACATATACTCATTCCCTCACATTTAAAGGATGATATTTTTAGTATTTGCAGGCATTGTTTGGAAAACATACATATTTTAATAAATGTTATCCCATAAATATATTTTTTACTGGTAATGAAACTAACTTGAACTATCAATTGTTGTTAAACATTGTAGTGCAGGTTCTTTAAATACAGAAGCATCACTTCTCCCAACCATGCCCAAGTATATCTTTTTCCTGTGCCTAAAAACAACATTTGTTAATTAAAACTGCTCTCTAAACTTTTTAAAATGTCTAATTTCAGGAGACATCACTTTCCCATTTCTTCCAATTGTCCTCAGCCTCCTCCTTATCTTGTTAGTCCCTCATTTATCTCCCATTGACTTTTGATGCAGTGGATTTCAGCCGTCCAAAGCAAATTAGATATTCATGTATGGAAATGAGTTTCTAAATTCTAGAAACAATTTTATATAAGTTGTTTGAAAAAGGCAAATATATAGAGAATATAGAGAACTTATTTGTTCATAAGGCTTCCTTTATTCCATACCATGCCTTTGTTATCAAAAGCTGTCTCTCCCATTCACCTCCCCGGGAAGGTGCAGACCTGTGGTTGTACAGGTGGATTCTGGCTACTGGCTCTGGCAAAGCGAACAAAGTATGGAGCTGCACTCTGCTTGCTAGTCCTTTCTCATATAAATTCCAATCTCTAAATAAAAAAAAAAATGTAGTGACAATTCCTAAAAGGGTATATATGAATATATGTGAGAGCAAGTTGGAATAAGCCTGTATTTGCAAATGTATGACACAGTTTAAAAATTACATTTATTTAAAATAGTAGACACAAGGTTATCATCTGCAGCATAGTAAACCATAAACTCATCATAGTAGAACTGAAAAACATAGAAAAAAGATGAAAAAACCAAACTTATCTACTCCTAGAGTTAGCTATTGTAAAAAAGTCACTTTGCACTTTCTTTTTTCACTTAACTTTAAATAATGAGTATTTGTCATGTCATTCAAAATTTAATAAATTATAATTAGTATTTTAATGATCACCTTAATTTGATAATCATTATTATGCATAAGTTTAATTTAAATAACACAAAATATATTTTTAGTATTTGAATAATGAATTATATGCTTTGTACTGAAATAATTTTTTTCCAAAACAAAGATGACAATATGAGGGAACTACTTCTCTAGGTTAGCAATGCTTTATTATTATCATTTTGATTATGCTACATTGTTCAGGGGACTGATATTTTATTTATTTATTTATTTATTAGTTTCTGCTTTACAACAAAGTGAATCAGCCACACATATACAGCTCTTCCCATATCCCTTCCCTCATGCATCACCCTCCCTCCCACCCTCCCTATCCAAGCCCTCCAGGTGGTCACAACGCACCGAGCTAATCTCCCTGTGATATGCGACTGCTTCCCACTATCTATCTACCATACGTTTGGTAGTGTATATATGTCCATGCCTCTCTCTTGCTTAGTCACAGCTTACCCTTCCCCCTCCCCATATCCTCAAGTCCATTCTCAAGTACGTCTGTGTCTTTATTTGTGTTTTACACTAGGTTCTTCATGCCTTTCTCTTTTTTTTTCTGAAATTCCATATATATGTGTTAGCATATGGTATTTGTCTTTCTCTTTCTGACTTACTTCACTCTGTATGACAGACTCTAGGTCTATCCACCTCATTACAAATAGCTCAATTTCATTTCTTTTTATGGCTGAGTAATATTCCATTGTATATATGTGCCACATCTTCTTTATCAATTCATCCAGTGATGGACAATTAGGTTGTTTCCATCTCCGGGCTATTGTGAATAGAGCTGCAATGAACATTTTGGTACATGTCTCTTTTTGAATTATGGTTTTCTCAGAGTATATGCCTAGTAGTGGGATTGCTGGATCATATGGTAGTTCTATTTGTAGTTTTTTAAAGAACCTCCATACTGTTCTCCATACAGGTTGTACCAATTCACATTCCCACCAGCAGTGCAAGAGTGTTCTCATTTCTCCACACCCTCTCCAGCATTTATTGTTTCTAGATTTTTTGATGATGGCCATTCTGACTGGTGTGAGATGATATCTCATTGTAGTTTTGATTTTCATTTCTCTAATGATTAATGATGTTGAGCATTCTTTCATGTGTTTGTTGGCAGTCTGTATATCTTATTGCAGAAATGTCTATTTAGGTCTTCTGCCCATTTTTGGATTGGGTAGTTTGTTTTTTTGCTATTGAGCTGCATGAGCTGCTTATCAATTTTGGAGATTAATCCTTTGTCAATTGCTTCATTTGCAAATATTTTCTCCCATTCTGAGGGTTGTCTTTGGTCTTGTTTATGTTTTCCTTTGCAAAAGTTTTGAAGTTTCATCAGGTCACATTTGTTTATTTTTGTTTTTATTTCCATTTCTGTAGGAGGTGAGTCCAAAAGGATCTTGCTGTGATTTATGTCATAGAGTGTTCTGCCTATGTTTTCCTCTAAGAGTTTGATAGTTTTTGGACTTACATTTAGGTCTTTAATCCATTTTGAACTTATTTTTGTGTATGGTATTAGGGAGTGATCTAATCTCATACTTTTACATGTCCCTGTCCAGTTTTCCCAGCACCACTTATTGAAGAGGCTGTCCTTTCTCCACTGTATATTCCTGCCTACTTTATCAAAGATAAGTTCACCATATGTGCGTGGGTTTATCTCTTGGCTTTCTATCCTGTTCCATTGATCTATCTTTCTGTTTTTGTGCCAGTACTACACTGTCTGGATTACTGTAGCTTTGTAGTATAGTCTGAAGTCAGGAAGCCTGATACCTCCAGCTCCATTTTTCATTCTCAAGATTGCTTGGTTATTCGAGGTCTTTTGTTTTTCCAAACAAATTTTGAAATTTTTTGTTCTAGTTCTGTGAAAAATGCCAGTGGTAGGTTTACAAGGATTGCATTGAATCTGTAGATTGCTTTGGGTAGTAGAGTCATTTTCACAATATTGATTCTTCCAATCCAAGAACAAGGTATATCTCTCCATCTATTTGTATCATCTATAATTTCTTTCACCAGTGTCTTATAATATTCTGCATACAGGTCTTTTGTCTCCTTAGGTAGGTTTATTCCTAGATATTTTATTCTTTTTGTTGCAATGGTAAATGGGAGTGTTTTCTTGAATTCAATTTCAGATTTTTCATCATTAGTGTACAGGAAAGCCAGAGATTTCTGTGCATTAATTTTGTAGCCTGCTACTCTACCAAATTCATTGATTAGCTCTAGTACTTTTCTGGTAGCATCTTTAAGATTCTCTATGTATAGTATCATGTCATCTGCAAACAGTGACCACTTTACTTCTTCTTGCCAATTTGGATTCCTTTTATTTCCTTTTATCCTCTGATTGCTGTGGCTAAAACTTCCAAAACTATGTTGAATAAGAGTGGTGAGAGTGGGCAGCCTTGTCTTGTTCCTGATCTTAGTGGAAATGGTTTCAGTTTTTCACCATTGAGGACAATGTTGGCTGTGGGTTTGCCATATATGGCCTTTATTATATTGAGGAAAGTTCCCTGTATACCTACTTTTGGCAGGTTTTTTATCATAAATGGATGTTGAATTTTGTTGAAAGCTTTCTCTGCATCTATTGAGATGATCATATGGTTTTTCTCCTTCAACTTGTTAATATGGTGTATCACATTGATTGATTTGCGTATATTGAAGAATCCTTGCATTCCTGGAATAAACCCCACTTGATCATGGTGTATGATCCTTTTAATGTGCTGTTGGATTCTGTTTGCTAGTATTTTGTTGAGGATTGTTTCATCTATGTTCATCAGTGATATTGGCCTGAGTTTTCTTCCTTTGTGACATCTTTGCCTGGTTTTGGTATCAAGGTGATGGTGGCCTTGTAGAATGAGTTTGGGAGTTTTCCTCCCTCTGCTATATTTTGGAAGAGTTTGAGAAGGATAGGTGTTAGCTTTCTCTAAATGTTTGATAGAATTCGCCTGTGAAGCCATCTGGTCCTGGGTTTTTGTTTGTTGGAAGATTTTTAATCACAGATTCAATTTCAGTGCTTGTGATTGGTCTATTCATATTTTCTATTTCTTCCTGATTCAGTTTTGGCAGGTTGTGCATTTCTAAGAATTTGTCCATTTCTTCCAGGTTTTCCATTTTATTCGCATAAAGTTGCTTGTAGTAATCTCTCATGATCTTTTGTATTTCTGCAGTGTCCGTTGTTACTTTTCCTTTTTCATTTCTAATTTTATTAATTTGAGTCTTCTCCCTTTTTTTTCTTGATGAGTCTGGCTAATGGTTTATCAATTTAGTTTATCTTCTCAAAGAACCAGCTTTTAGTTTTATTGATCTTTGCTATTGTTTCCTTCATTTCGTTTTCATTTATTTCTGATCTGATCTTTATGATTTCTTTCCTTCTGCTAACTTTGGAGGATTTTTGTTCTTCTTTCTCTAATTGCTTTAGATGCAGGGTCAAGTTGTTTACTCGAGATGTTTCCTGTTTCTTAACGTGGGATTGTATTGCTATAAACTTCCCCCTTCAAACAGCTTTTGCTGCATCACATATGTTTTTGGTCATCGTGTCTCCATTGTCATTTGTTTCTAGGTATTTTTTTATATCCTCTTTGATTTCTTCAGTGATCACTTTGTTATTGAACAGTGTATTGTTTAGCCTCCATGTGTTTGTATTTTTTACAGATCTTTTCCTGTAATTGATGTCTAGTCTCATAGCATTGTGGTTGGAAAAGATACTTGATACAATTTCAATTTTCTTAAATTTACCAAGGCTTGATTTGTGACCCAAGATATGATCTATCCTGGAGAATGTTCCATGAGCACTTGAGAAAAATGTGTATTCTGTTGTTTTTGGATGGAATATCCTATAAGTATCAGTTAAGTCCATCTTGTTTAATGTATCATTTAAAACTTGTTTTTCCTTATTTATTTTCATTTTGCATGATCTGTCCATTGGTGAAAGTGGGGTGTTAAAATCCCTTACTATGAGTGTGTTACTGTCGATTTCCCCTTTTATTGTTGTTAGTATTTGCCTTATGTATTGAGGTGCTCCTATGTTGGGTGCATAAATATTTACAATTGTTATATCTTCTTCTTTGATCGATCCCTTGATCATTATGTAGTGTCTTTCTTTGTCTCTTCTAATAGTCTTTATTTTAATGTCTATTTTGTCTGATATAAGAATTGCTACTCCAGCTTTCTTTTGATTTCCTTTTGCATGAAATATCTTTTTCCATCCCCTTACTTTCTGTCTGTATGTGTCTCTAGGTCTGAAGTGGGTCTCTTGTAGACAGCATATATATGGGTCTTGGTTTTGTATCCATTCAGCCAATCTGTGTCTTTTGGTGGGAACATTTAGTCCATTTACATTTAAGGTAATTATTGATATGTATATTCCTATGCCCATTTCCTTAATTGTTTTGTGTTTGGTATTGTAGGTATTTTCCTTCTGTTGTGTTTCTTGCTAGAGTAGTTCCTTTAGCATTTGGTGTAAAGCTGGTTTTGTGGTGTTGAACTCTCTCAGCATTTGCTTGTTTGTAAAGCTTTTAATTTCTCCATCAAATCTGAATGTTATCCTTGCTGGGTAGAGTAATCTTGTTTGCAGGTTTTTCTCTTTCATCACTTATATATGTCCTGCCACTCCCTTCTGGCCTGTAGAGTTTCTCCTGAGAGATCAGATGTTAACCTGATGTGGATTCCCTTGTGGGTTATTTGTTATTTTTCCCTTGCTGCTTTTAATATGTTTTCATTGTGTTTAATTTTTGGCAATTTGGTTAATATGTGTCTTGACATATTTCTCCTTGGATTTATCCTGTGTGGGACTCTCTGTGCCTCCTGGACTTGATTAACTATTTCCTTTCCCATATTATGGAAGTTTTCAACTGTAATCTTTTCAAATATTTTCTCAGTCCCTTTCTTTTTCTCTTCTTCTTCTGGAACCCCTATAATTTGAATGTTGGTGCGTTTAATGTTGTCCCAGAGGTCTCTGAGACTGTCCTCAGTTCTTTTCATTCTTTTTTTCTTTATTCTGCTATGCAGCAGTTATTTCCACTGTTTTATCTTCCACGTCACTTATCCGTTCTTCTACCTCAGTTATTCTGCTATTGATCCCATCTAGAGTACTTTTCGTTTCATGTATTGTGTATTTAATCATTGCTTGATTCATCTTTAGTTCTTCTAGGTCCTTGTTAACTGTTTCTTGCATTTTGTCTATTCTATTTCCAAGATTTTGTATCATCTTTACTATCATAATTCTGATTTCTTTTTCAGGTAGACTGCCTATTTCCTCTTCATTTGTTAGGTCTGGTGGGTTTATATCTTGCTCCTTCACCTGCTGTGTGTTTTTATGTCTTCTCATTTTTCTTATCTTACTGTGTTTGGGGTCTCCTTTTTGCAGGCTGCAGATTCATAGTTCCCGTTGTTTTTGGTGTCTGTCCCCAGTGGCTAAGGTTGTTTCAGGTGGTCGTCTAGGCTTCCTGTTCGAGGGGACTAGTGTCTGTGTTCTGGTGAATGAGGCTCAATCTTGTCTTTCTGGTTGACAGGCCAACGTTTGGTGGTGTGTTTTGGGCTGTCTGTGACCTTATTATGTTTTTAGGCAGCCTCTCTGCTAATGGGTGGGGTTGTGTTCCAGTCTTGCTAGTTGCTTTGCATAGGGTGACCAGCACTGTAGCTTGCTGGTCGTTGAATGAAACTGGGTGCTGGTGTTGAGATGGAGATCTCTGGGAGATTTTCACCGTTTGATATTATGTGGAGCTGGGAGGTCTCTTGTGGACCAGTGTCCTGAAGTTGGCTCTCCCACCTCAGAGGTACAGCACTGACTCCTGGCTGTCGCACCACGAGCCTTTCTTCCACCTAGCTCTGAATAAAAGGGAGAAAAAGTAGAAAGAAAGAATTAGTAGAAGAAAGAAAGAAAGAAAGAAAGACAGAAAGAAAGAAAGACAGGAGCGAGGGATGAGAGAAGAAAGAAAGAAAGAAAGAAAGAAAGAAAGAAGTGGGAGGGAGGGAGGAAGGAGGGAAGGTAGGAAAAAGAGAAAGAGAGAAGATAAAGTAAAATGGAATAAAGTATGATAAAATATAATTGCATTATTAAAGTAAAAAGTAATTATTAAAAAAAATTAAAATTAAAAACAAAACAAAGCAAACAAACAAAAAAAATGCAAGAAAAGAAAATATGGATGGATAGAACCCTGGGACAAATGGTGGAAGCAAAGCTATATAGACAAAATCTCACACCGAAGCATACACATAGACTTTCACAAAAAGAGAACCAGTGGAAAAAAATCATAAATCTTTCTCTCAAAGTCCACCTCCTCAATTTGGGATAATTCGTTGTAAAAAGAGGAAAAGGGGAGAAAATCATAAATCTTGTTCTCAATGTCCACCTCCTCAATTTGTGATGATTCGTTGTCTATTCATGTATTCCACAGATGCAGGGTACATCAAGTTTATTGTGGAGCTTTAATCTGCTGCTTCTGAGGCTGCTGGGAGAGATTTCCCTTTCTCTTCTTTATTCTCACAGCTCCCGGGTCTCAGCTTTGGATTTGGCCCTGCCTCTGCGCATAGGTTGCTCGAGGGCATCTGTTCTTTGCTCAGCCAGGATGGGGTTAAAGAAGCAGCTGCTTCCAGGACTCTGGCTCACTCAGCCCAGGGGGAGGGAAGGGTATGGAGTGTGGGGTGAATCTGCGGCAGCAGAGGCCTGCATGACATTGCACCAGCCCGAGGTGCGTTATGCGCTTTCCCGGGGAACCTGTCCCTGGATCCTGGGACCCCGGCAGTGGCAGGCTGAACAGGCTCCCTGGAAAGGGGGCGTGGACAGTGACCTGTGCTTGCACACAGGCGTCTTGGCAGTGGCAGCAATAGCCCCAGCGTCCCACGCCCGTCTCTGCGGTCCGTGCTTTTAGCCGCAGCTCGCACCCGTCTCTGGAGCTCCTTTAAGCAGCGCTCTTAATCCCCTCTCTTCGCGCACCAGGAAACAAAGGGGGAAGAAAAAGTCTCTTGCCTCTTCAGCAGCTCCAGACTTTTTCCCGGACTCCCTCCCGGCTAGCTATGGTGCACTAACCCCTTCAGGCTCTCTTCCCGCTTCCAGCCCCAGTCCTCTCCCTGCACTCTGACTGAAACCTGATACACAAGCTTCAGCTCCCAGCCCTGCCCGCCCTGGCGGGTGAGCAGACAAGCCTCTCAGGCTGGTGAGTGCTGGTCGGCAGTGATCCTCTGTGTGGAAATCTCTCCGCTTTGCCCTCCACACCCCTGTGGCTGGGCTCTCCTCTGCTACTTCAAAGCTTTCCCCCTCCGCCACCCGCGGTCTCCGCCTGCGAAGGGGCTTCCTAGTGTGTGGAAACCTTTGCTCCTTCACGGCTCCCTCCCACTGGTGCAGGTCCCATCCCTATCCTTTTGTCTCTGTTCATTCTTGTTTCTTTTGCCCTACCCAGGGAGTTTCTTGCCTTTTGGGGGGTCTGAGGTCTTCTGTCAGCGTTCAGTAGGTGTTCTGTAGGAGTTGTTCCACTTGTAGATGAATTTCTGATGTATCTGTGGGGAGGAAGGTGATCTCCGTGTCTTACTCTTCCGCCATCTTCCCTCAGCTCCTCATTAACATATTCGGGACTGATATTTTATAATGAAGCTTGGTGTCTGATCTCAAGCAAGGATTATTTTTTATTCTCCCGTAGTACAAATTAATGCTATAATATACCAAGTGTATACTTACCATTCTAAGTAAAAGTCAAAAATCATATATATATATATATAAACAGAATCCTAAACAAAGATTGTAGAACTGAAAATAACTAAAAAATATACTGTATTGTTTAATCAGGACTTACTTTAAACTAATAAATATTAAAAGGAGGTCAGAAAAACATTACTTGATCTCAAATAATCCTACACAGAAATCTGTAAAAGTAAATCACTATCACTAATACTACTTTAATTGTAGAATCTCTTTGTTTGAAAAGGACTCCTTTCTGAAAGAGTTATTTGCATCACTGAGTTCTGTATTCACAGCATATACAATAACAACGAGCCATTTCATCAAAGAAAAAGAAATCCAATCCATTTCCTGCTTACTAGTCAGTACTGTGGTTACAAGAACAATGTAAAATCTTTAGATACAGATAGATTTTTTTTAAACAAGAGGTTCTATTTTTTTGACTTTTTAAGATCCTTCCACCTGAATTCGTGTTCAGCCACTATTTTCAAGGAAACTTCTCTGTAGTTACAGCCCAGTGGAATCATTATGCAACAGAAACTCTCTAATTGGTAGTCACAAGTGAGTTGACATATTTCCACAAAATTAAGCAAGCACAGAGTGACGACAAAACCGAATTTATTCACAGTCCTCAGGAACTAATAAAAACTAATATCAACCAGGTTCTAGCAGGATGACTACAAATAACACAAATGCCCAAAAAGTTCAAACTCTTTGATTTGACCATGGGATGCCCAGTCTCCTATATATATATATATATATATATATATATATATATATATATATATATATATATCTGCCTCAGTCTTATGGTCTTGCACTGAGGTGGCTAATTGAGGTATATCACTACTCTTCAGAATGACAAAGGAATTCTTTCACACTTTAAACTGCAGCCTTTTCTTTCTGCTGTCAAGTGTTTAGGCAAGTGTGTGAGTTCATCAGCAACCATTTTCTGAGAAAAGTACTTTTGTTCAGGCACTTCCACTGACCTCTTCTGTAGGTAGCTTCTATCCAAGTACCTGGTGACCTCAGTTTTCAAAACCATGGAACTCACTTTTCTCAGAACTTCAACTGCAGCAACCTTCACTTTGAAAGGAACAGTCTGAGAAAGATGCTTTATCTTTGTCATTTGACAACTATACCAAACAACTGGGCATTCCTTTTACAGTCCTACATTTTGACTCCAACGTTACCTCTCAGTATTTCATTGAAGGACAATTTATGAAAAAGTCATATGCCGGAATTTCTTGTGAAGTTTGGAAAAATTAACAAGGTATTCAAAACCAAGTTTTGCCATTGCCAATATCATTGGTTAATTTGATCAACATTCCTCATGACTAATTCTACTCAGAGTACAGTGCCATTTAAAAAAGTGTTTTTAACACTGAGCTGTTATATCTCTTATTGACAGATAATGTACACTCTGGCACTAACTTGTTTTTTCTCTGTACTGTAATGGCAGAGACAGTCAGGTAAATTCTATATTCATCTTACTCTTACAGGCTATAGAATGGCTGCTGTAAATTTTATTGCTTATAATAATGGCTAACATACATTTAGCATACTCTGTGTCAGGCACTCTTACAAATGCATTGCATGAGTTTCTTTCATTCCCAAAAGGACCTTAAAATGAAAAGAATATTACTATTTCCATTTTACAGAAGCACAGAAAAGTTAAAAGAGAGTTAATCAAGGTTTTACTGGTAGTCAGTGGCAGAGTCGGGACTCAAATCCAGAGAGTCTGTCTATAGAGTTCATGTGCTTAACCATTTCTGATTAAATAAATGTTTTCAAATGATAGAGAATTCTAGAATTTGGAGGGCAGCTCTTGAAGGGAAGCTTCTGTTCCTTTGAGCAGCAGTGTCTGTCTTTTAGAGAACAGACCATATCTCAACACCATGGTTTTAGCAGTTCAAAGTAGACCCCATGAATTATGTAAGTGCATGGAACTTTTAATTTTCTGCCTCCATGTTTCCATATTCCACTCTTTGGCCACAAATCAATTTTGATGAGGAATTTATATATCTTGTTCCCAGAAACAATGACCCCATAGAAATTTATCAGTTTACAGAATTCACTGGAGAAGATGGTGTACATAGGGAAACAGCCCAATATCATAGCATGAAGCCTCTGCCATCCAACTGGCTTTACCTCCATGTCCTTCCTATATCTTCTCTCTTTTTTCTCTCTAGAAGAACAAACTGTCCTTCCTCTTGTGCAGAACAGTTCTGTTCATGTTCCTGATGTAGAGGGAATCTTACATTCTTACCACCTTGAAATAAATATAGTAAGTAACATTTTCTCCATTTCATTGCAGTAGTTTTGATGCTTTGGTGATTTCTAGAGTATATATATAGGGAGCTATTTCTCCTTACATTTGCATGTGAAGTTGTTAAGAGTCTATATTAGTTGTCTGTTTTTAGTGTTTAATCTATAAACTATTATAAAATGAGTTCTAAATCCAAGAAGCTCATCTTCTGAAACTGAAAGTTATTGTAAAATTTAGTTTGCACACACACTTTGTGGATTTTAAGAAACCTTGGTGTATTTGGGGATCTGGATCAGGGTTTCATATTTGAAGGTTGACATATGAAGACATGTTTGGTAAACAATCTTGAAGAGGATTATACATTGTATACAGATGTTAGTGAGCGGAGGAAGGTCTTAAGGACAAAGAGAAACCCACAGAAACAATCCAGAAATGAGCCATTTACTTAAGGTTTAGAGTGACTTTAATTCTACCTCGAGACATGTTCTCTGAGGATCCAGCAAAGAAATAGACTGCTTGCTAAATAAGTAGGACAATATATTCCCGAGAGAGAAACAGAGGGAAAAATAAATAAAGATAAAGAAGGAAGGGCCTCCCTGGTGGCGCAGTGGTTGAGAGTCCGCCTGCCGATGCAGGGGATACGGGTTCGTGCCCCGGTCTGGGAGGATCCCATATGCCGCGGAGCGGCTGGGCCCGTGAGCCATGGCCGCTGGGCCTGTGCATCCGGAGCCTGTGCTCCGCAACGGGAGAGGCCACAACAGTGAGAGGCCCGCATACCGCAAAAAAAAAAAAAAAAAAAAGGAAGACTTAGAAAGGAAACAGAACATGTAGTTTAATTTTGTTTCTGCTATAAACTAGGTGAGGAACCCTGGATGCGTTGTTCAACCTCTCTGGACCTCTATTTTTTATCTTATCAAAAAAAAAAGGTTAAGAATTTTATAATTTATTATTTCTTCCAAATCTAAATCTTAAGGTTTTAAGAGGAATTTTACAATATTTTAGCCAAATAAATTCCTGAATTTGGACATTATTTTGCATCTCCAGTACATTTATATTTCCATATCTGTAAAATTTCTTTGAGAAATAAGAACCCTCATCAGGGTTCAGATGCCCCCGTTTCCCTGATCTGATTTTCAGTAAGTTAATTAACCTTTTTAAACCTCACTTTTTTACTTGATAAATAATAATAAATAATAACAGTATGTTAGAAAGCTGTTTTGAACATCAACTGTGAAATTAAATGCTTATTTCTTTTCCATACATTTTGCTCTAGCAGAGGTTCAGAGGCAACCAAGAGGTGATCTCTTCTTCAGGGGTTCCAGAGAGGTGATTGTCTGCTAAATAAGTAATTTCAAAATCTAAGGATGTGCTGGCTCAGGAGATCCTGTCTCTTTATTGAAGAGCCAGATAAATTAGAGAGTTGCCAGCTGGGGAGCTAGCTGCCAAAGGAGTAACCAAATGTCAGTGCCTCTCAACAGTCCATATGGAGAAGAAGATGGGCCACTTCCTCATATGTCAGGATACAAAAATCCAGATTTTGGCAGCGAAAGAGGTTTACATAATAAATGCAGAGAATGTGCCATATCAAAAATCTAAAATTAATGAATGCAGGGCCAAACTGTGGATGCTGGACATTTGGGTGGGATCCGAGGCCAGGGCTGCATCATTACCTTTGTGGATAAATATAATTGGATTCTTTTTTAGTGCTAATCTTGGGCTGCTCCCTTACATCAAAGTTTTCTCTGCAACCCTACCCCTTCTCTAGTCTGCATTCAGATCATAGAGAACCAAGAATCTGGCGGGTTTAGGAGGAAGTAGCATAGCTTTTCAAACTATTTCTGTGGTCTGGAACGGAAAAGGAGAGGATTCTCAAACTTCCAGTTATAAAATAAATTAATCTTAGAGATGAAAACGTACAGCATGGGGAATATAGCCAATAATAATGTAATAACCTTGTATGGTGATGAAGGTGGTCAAAAGTTACAGACTTCCAGTTATAAGATAAATATGTACTAAGGATGTAATGGACAATATGATTAATATAATTACAACTGCTGTATGTTATATATGAAAGTTAAGAGAGTAAATTCTAAACGTTCTCATCACAAGGAAAAAGTATTTTTTTCTTTTGTTTTTATTTTGTATGTATGTATATGATGATTGTTCACTAAACTTATTGTGGTGATAATTTCATGATGTATGTAAGTTAAATCATTACACTGTACACCTTTAATTTGTACAATGCTGTATGCCAATTGCATCTCAATAAAACTGTAAGAAAAAAAGATAATATTCTCTATTGGAGAATATATGGAGGGAAGTCTACCAAAATAAGTGCAAGAGGGACAATACTTAGAATGAGGTATTTAATTTATCGGTTGTCCTGGCTCATTTCTAACAGAGCCAGTGTTTCTGGCTGACCAACTAATGGTGAGAGAAACTCAACATCAATGCTATGCTAAGAGTCTTGTGTTCAAAGAGAACCTAGATACTACATGGGGAATAAGATTTTGGGGGATAGTATCATAATAAAGTACCCAATCTCTGGAATACCAGGAGCTGTCCAAAGCCCAACAGAAATGACTTCAGGCTGAAGAAAGACTTTCTCTTTTTCCTTTCTTTTTCTAAATTGAGACATAATTAACATACAGCATTATATTAATTTCAGATGTGCAGCATAATGATTCCATATTTGTATATATTATGAAATGATCACCACAATAAGTTTAGCTAACATCCATCACCACACATAATTTTAAAAATTTTAATTTTATTTTCTTGTGATAACTTTTTAAGATCTACTCTCTTAGCAACTTTCAAATATATAATAAAGTGTTTCTAACTATAGCCACCTGTACATTACATCTCCAGGGCTTATTCATTTTATAACTGGAAATTTGTATCTATTAGCAATGTGCATACCAAACATCCAGATTTTGATTTCTAATAACATTCTCCAATAAAAGGAACCCGGGGTCCTTGTGGAAAGGGCCGATTCTAGGACTGGAGCATAAAATGCACAAGATGACCTCAAAGCATTTGTACTTTTAGGAAATAAGAACGTGCTAAAACAACACACACCAAAAAAATGAAAAAAAAAATCACACATATTGATAGGAGTATGTCACAGGAACACAGGGACAATTTCTTAATTTTTTTGAGGCCTCATATCTATAAACTGAAAATTACTTTGGGAATTAGTCATAGCAGTCCCTGAGGGCTAGGTATTGGAAAGAGTCAGAATACATGATCATTATTATTTTACTCACTGGGATTAGTATCAACATATACTATTAACAGTGGAAGAGGAAGATTATCTTTTTATTTTTCGTCCACATTATCTTCTTGCAGAAGTAATGATTGGACTTCCATTCTTGGCTAGGTGTCCATTTGCTTGTATGTCCCCCTCTGGAATGTAAGCTCCTTCAAGAAGTAAATAATCACTTAGTCCAGCTGTTCTCAAACTTAAGTGTTTCTCAGATTCCATTGTAGGGATGGTTGAAACACACATTGCTGATTCCACCTCTAGAGTTTCTGTTTCAGTAGGTCTAGGGTGGGGTCAGAAATTCAGCATTTCTCATAAGCTCCCACGTGATGCTGATAATACAATATGCTAATTAATAATAAAGACATTTTTGAGAAGAACAGAAGACCTCCAACCAGTATCATTCCTTATGGTTATGGGCTGAAATAATGTCATTTAAATAATTTTACTAAATGCCATATCTTTGATTTCTTTTTTCTGAAAAAGCACTTATTTGATAGTTGTTATATAAAAGCTCTTTTGTAGTGAATCCAATTTTTTTTGGTATAATTTCAGAATTTTTAGGTCAAAGGAATATTCATTGAGGGAAAGAGTTTCTTTAAGTAGATTCATTATTTTTTTGCAGATTGGCCTTTGATATTATGTAGTCCACTGTCCTGGCTATGGACAGGCAGCTTAGAAAGATGGCTATCCACTCTTTTTAAATATTTGAAATTTATAACTAATAATTAAATGGGCTTATAATAACAGCAAACACAACAAGCCCTTTGTAGATTTTGATTAATCCTTTAAAAGATCCTGGAAATTGAAATAATTAACATTAACAAAGGGTGAAAACTCGAATAAGTCAGCATGCTTTCTCCACAAAATTCAATCCAACTCACACTTAGAAATGTGATTCAGTTTTTAAATTGAGCTACAAAATACGGAGTTGTGACATTTTAAACTTCAGATACCCCACAAATGCTTCATCACCTACTTTGCCATCTTTTGGTTATTTGTAACTGGAAGTCATTTACCACCGCTTAGGAGTGATAATGATTTTCACTGAGGTCATTGGCTAATAGGTGTGTAAACAGCAGAAAGACATTTGCATGTGAGTTTGGGTCTCTGCTTTTCCTCGAATAGCTGTTATTCTCTGTTGCTTAATCAAAGTAAAATAAAAACTTACTAGATATAGTACAAGAACATGTCGACATATTAGCACTCACATAGCAGACAGATTTAAATTTCTTTCAATAGTTTGCATATAATAGCATTTAACTGATACAAAGGTAATATCTGAGATAACATTAGGTAAATGACATAGAGAAGAATGAATGGGCTATGTGTACATGTATGACTCTGTGCCCTTAAGTGACATCTCTTAAACATATGCTTTTCTCTATATATAATTTCTTTGTAAATTGTAACTTTGGGACACAGTGCCTTGGTAATCAGAGATTTATTAAAATTCATCTAGTTAATCAAACTTCCCCAAAGAATGACATTAATTGCAATTCTATTTTGTTTCCCATTTAAATTCCTGTTTGCTCATTTAGACTATTTTGTTAAAGTATTGCTATTTTCATGTAATATCTGCAAAGACAATAAACTGACACATTATCAGAACTTATAAATTCATTTAGCCAAGCAGTAACATTCAAAATCAATGTACAAAAACATTATATCATTCCAATACAAGGTCATAACTAACTCTACATTTTCATTCAAAGAAGATCCTATTCATAGAAAAGTCCATAAAGTTTCTAGGAAAATTTAACATTAGATGTACAAGTCATATATTAAGAGATCAGAAAAAATTAGTGCAAGACAATAATAAACTGACTCTTGGGAGAGAGAGATATGATGGCTAACTTTATGTGTCAAATTGACTGGGTTAAAGGATGCTCAGATAGCTGGTAAAACATTATTTCTGGGTGTGTCTGGGAAGGTGTTTCTGAAAGAAATTAGTGTTTGATTCAGTAGACAGGACAAACATCCTTCTTTACCAATGTGGATAAGCATCAGCCAATCAACTGAGGGAATGAAGGGAATAAAAGGTAGAGGCAGGGAAAATTCTCCTTCTCTCTTCTTGACCTGGAAGGTTCATCTTTTCTGGCTCTGGGAGATTAGAACTCCTGGTTCTCCCACCTTAAGACTCTGGGTCTTTCTCCAGGGGCTCCCTGGTTCTCAGGCCTTTGGCCTTGGACTGAATTATATCACTTTCCTGGGTTTCCATCTTTCAAGTGGTAGATTGTGGGACATTTTGACCTTCATAACTGTATGAGCCAAATCCAACAACTGACATACATACGTGTGTGTGTGCATGTATATATATATAATGTTATATATATATATACATATATACACATATATGTATATATATATACATATATATGTTATATACATATATATAATGTAAATATATATACATATATAATGTTAAATATATATATATGGGTGGCCAAAAAGTTTGTTCGGGTTTTCCATAAGATTATTAAATTATTATTTATTATATATTATTAATATTAATGTATATATATAATATTTTATATAATATATATGTATATAATATAATATTATATTTATATATTAATATTAATATACTATATTAATAATATAACATATTATATTAATATATTATATATTATGTATTATATATATTATGTATTATTAAATTATATATGTATATAATTTATTCTGTTTCTCTGTAGAACCCTAATACAAGAGATATGTCATGTCCATTGCTAGAAATACTTTAAACTGTAAGCAGGTCAATCTTTTCCCTACTGAACTATATGTTCAAATAAATCATACCCAAAATCCCAACAGAAATCTAGTAGACCTTGTTAAGATACTGATGTTCATAGGAGGAGAAAATTGGCAAAGATGATTAAAACTACATTTTTATTGAGATATAATTAACATATAACATTGTATAAGGTTAAGGTGTGAAAACTTCTTTGAAAAAGAAAATAATTAGTGAGAATGTGCTTGATCAGGCATGAAGACATACTACAAAACTACAGTTACAAAACAAATGTGGTATTGATACAAATTATCAATATAGCAAAATATTACTTTAGAGTTGTGAGCCATTCAGTATATATATTTTTGACAATTGGCTATTCTTTCAAATAAAAGCAGTTCATGTCTATTTCATATAGTACACAAACATAAACTCCAGAATGTTATATTCATGCATAAATATACAAAAATCAGCACAATAAAAGCCATATTAAATATGAACCCATATACTACCAGCCTCATCAATAAGAGACAGGAGAGAAAATAAATGGAAACCACTCGAAGGAATTTAAGCTTGAAGTTGATTTCTAAGCTAAAATATTGGCTAAATATATGTAGAAGACCTTAATTATATAAAGTTAAGAAAACATGGCAGGATTCAGCAATAGATTTAATTTGAAGAAAAATGCAACATAATGTTTACATTTGAAAGACATGAAAGTTGAAGATGGACATTACTAGAGGAAAAGTGTATCATTTGTTAGGTAAAACAGGAAGATAGATTCAAAACTCAGCCTAATATTACACTGTAAGAATGTCCTGGTTTATTTTTTTAGGTATCACATTTTTTTATAATTATAAGGTAAATATTCATAAAACTTAGTGATTAGAACTTGCTTTTGTTCTTTTGTCCTTACAGAGTATGTCTAACTGGCCCTAAAATATACAGCTTAATCATAACCCAGTCCTGGCTCTTCATGGCTATCATAGCCTTCTCCTTGACACTCTCCTATAGAGGAAGGAAGGTGACCTAAACATGCAGAACATAAACATCTGAAGCATCTAGAACTTGACTTCATTGAAAATTTGTGTCAGGTTCCTGGCTAGAAAAAAATAAGAAAATCTTACCAAGAGCAAGAAATATAAATATTCCATGACACAGCAGAGGGCAATGATAACAGCCTAGTTTTATTTGATAATCAGGTGGTTGGGCTTAGAATTTTTGTCTAAGTCAATACAAGTGGAAGATGTTCTCATCCATATTATAGCATCACACAAAACAGGGGTCAGATGTAATAGAGTTAGCTTCACGTGACACCCAACTTAGCCCTATTTTTTCTCTAATATTTTGACATTGAGGAGTAGAATGACAGCAAGTTTTAACCAGTGTGGTATTTTTATTTAATTGACAAAGTTATTTCTCAGAAAATACAGATTAATGTATTATGAAGGCCTACAACGAGTAATGAGAAAAGGAAGTACACTATACGTGAGAAGAACAAGATGTATAGTAGTTGAGAATCTGCTTTTCAACAAAACTGCTATCCCTGCAAATGGCTGAACCTCCAGTTTTCTGCATTTTGGGAAATCTCTCTCTCTGCTTTGGTGCCCTGGACCAAGCTTTTAGAAGGCAGTTGCCTTAAACTCTATGCAGTCTCAGATTTCCTGTCCCATTCCAACCCTCTGATAGCTGGATAGTTCAAATGCATGGGACTCAGCATTTTCTCTGATCTCCCTTGCCCCATCCCTAGTCTTTAGCTGCTGTTTCAAAATTGTTTTTTTTTTTTTTAACTTTTGTATGATGTTTATCTGCATTGGAACCTTTTTATTATTGTCATGAAATTATTTCTTTTCCACATGTATGTGTGATATGAACAGAGGGACATCATTTGACATTTTTATTTTTTATTTTTTTTTGCAGTACACGGGCCTCTCACTCTTGTGGCCTCTCCCGTTGTGGAGCACAGGCTCCAGACGCGCAGGCTCAGCGGCCATGGCTCACGGGTCCAGCCGCTCCGCGGCATGCGGGATCCTCCCAGACCAGGGCATGAACCCGTGTCCCCTGCATCAGCAGGCGGACTCTCAACCACTGCGCCACCAGGGAAGCCCCATTTGACATTTTTAAAGCATAAATAGGCTTTATGTTCCCCATCCAAACTCTATTATTACTATTATTATTATAAGCTATTATCATCATTGATATTATTAATCACCTAAAACATTTGCAATACATCCAGATAGCATAATTTTTATCATGTCTCTTTCATCTTTCTATTTTTTACTTTCACTTTTATAATCAACAGCTGTTTCAGCTATATGGTTTCACCCTACCTTGATCTAAATAAGCCTATTGCTGGATGTAATAATGATTTCCTTGATCAATAGTGTCTCTGATCTCACCCTTCATCAAATCTAAACCTGTTCACCATAGTCAGCAAGACCCCACATGCTCTGATCTGTGTTTATGCCTATCTCTTCATCTCCTATCACTCTCTTGCTCACCCATTCACCTTCACTGGTGATGGCTTTCCTGATGTCCTTAAACACAGAAAATTTGTTCCCACTTCGGGATTTATCTATTTGATCTCTCTGCAGAGAACTGAGCATGGATTTTATCTTCAGATCATTCAGGACTCTGCACAAATGTTACCTCTTCACAAAGGAGTGCTCTGAGAACCTTATATAAAATAACCTACCTCCACTTCCCTCTCTAACACTTACCTGATTCAATTCTCTTTCTAGAACTTATACATATTTGAAAATTATTTATGCATTTACTTGTTTACTGTTTTATCTTTCCTACTAGAATGTAAGCTCTAAAAGAGCAGGTAACCTGTCTTATTAATTAAATCTATTCCCAAGTTCTGTTACACTGTCTGGCACAGTGAAGATGCTTAATAAATATCCTCAATGTCTGTATAACCATAGGCAAGATTTATTGAATAAATGCCTAGACTTTGTGCTCAAATGGTCCTGGTTTCATGCTATTTGTCAACTGAATGATTTTAGCTGGGTTTACTTTCTAAACTTCATTAACATTTACCAATAAACTGTTGTTGTAAGTAGTTAACCTAATGCACAGTGTACATTGCTATAGTATTTTCATTAGTATTAACTCATCAGCCTCACAAAACTATAAGTTTTATGAAGGCAAGAACAATGGCTTTCTTGCCAATATGATACTTCCAATGTCTGGCCCATCCAAGTAGTTCAATAAATATTTGTTGAATGAATAACAATAAATAATTAATGTTTGAAGCAGAAAGTATGCATGTGTACATATGTATACACATATTTTTATATCCTATACTACTGTGTATATATGGTAACATATAGTACACATAGAAAATACTATATAGTATATAATTTATATGATAATTGTAGTGGTAACTGGTCTTCTGTTATGCTATGTTGGTATTACCCAAAGTAAATTCACCACACTTTATAAGCATAGGTATTTTATTATTTAAGATTTTTTTTAAAATAGTGGGTCTTTGATGTGCTACGATTTCTTGATGTCACTGGTATATATGAAACTTCAGATGTGAAAATTTCCGTAGATAATGAGTCATATCTTACAAAGCAAAAAGACTTAGTACTTGCAAAATTAGCAGTTTCTTAGTGTTAGGCTTATAATCATCCAACTAAAAGTGAGATTATGTCTGGCATATTTGATAAACAGGAAATTCTGGAGTTCTTGGAGAAGACGGTGGAGGATTAACTCTGTGAAGGGACTGTAAAATTCTCTTCACTCAAAGCAGGTGTCTGAGAGAAGTTCAGTCTCTGGCACTGACACTACAAAATATGTTACTTGGACGAGGCTACATTTATAGCTGCAATGTCTTCTGGAATTGCCTTTTAAAAGGAGAGCCCTGAAAGACCTCTTTAGAAAACCCAACTCTCTCCATTTGCTAACTTAGACCAACTCACATCTTCTAAAATTACTCTGGACTTGCTTTTTTATTACCGATACTTTGTCGGGTCTACAATCAATGTAGTTTTGATGTGATGTGAAAAGACCAATAACTTTGAAGCTTTCATTTTAATGTAAAATAAACTCATTTTCTTTCTCTTGTTATGTTTGCTAAGAAAAAAATGTTTAAAAGATAATGCTAAGATATTAAAACATATAATACATTTATTTGACAACTCTGATTAAAAGGATTTTAAAATAATCATTTAAAGTATGTATATTTTTAAGATGGTTTTAGAATTTGATTTTTTCCCTTACACTTGAATTTCAGCAGACAGTGAATGATGTTACACACATTTAATTAAGAAAAGAGCCATTTTGTAAATATTTATTAAAAATTACTAAAAAAATCACAGAAAAAATAATCTCATTATAAATTTTATAGAAATTTCATGTTTGATCTTCCAAGGTTGTCAAATATGTCATTAAAACTGTATTTTATAGAGATACTAGTTTATTTATAATTACAGGGTATCAATTAATTGAAATTGGATTTTACCAAGTATTTTTGGAGTAAATTTTAAATTAGAAATTAAAATTATCTGTGCTAAGATAAGTTTGAAATCTTTGCTTTAAAAATTTGTAAATTATACTCATCACATTGTAAAATGAAACAATATAGTTTATGACAAGTTTTACTGAAACCGTAAAAAATAAATCCTAGAGTTATGCATGTGTTTGTATTTAGTACATATACATCAAATATTTAGAATATATATGTGCATATACATGTATGTATATACATATTTATATTTGCTACACATATATTTTGTATTAAATACATATATATTTAGTAAATGTATGTTTGGATTTAGAATACACACTCATACATACATATAAAACAAACAAGGCTGTATTTTTGTGCCCCAAAATAAGTTCCCTTAGAATGAGTTTATTGCCAAGTGCCTTGGTGCACACACTCATAAGAAACCGAGGAAGACAGGCAAAGTTGGATAGAGAGAGAAGGATATTTTTCAATGTGATTGCAAATGAAGACTCAGCCTATCTTACACGGAAGTCTGGAGCTGTCATTATCCTTCAGGTTCGTCCCAAACTGAAGCAAAGCAGCTGGACTCCTGTAGTAACAAATCAGCCAGACATTTATTGAGGACAACCCTGGGAGGGAATATAACTTTGGTTGAGTCAGTTCAATGCAACTGATATTCTTAACAGTTAGGGGATGAATACATTGAACTTGAAGAAGGATATCTGGGCAGTGAATAAGAGTATCCACTAAAATTTACCCCTTTCACCACTCTGATCTACATATGTAATTTAAAAATTTTGCTTAATCCAGGCTTCTACAAGTTTTACTTTTATGTTCAGTGGAGAGAACTAAAATCTTTGCTGCTGCAATTGACCTTGAGGCCATTTCTGATACTAGGCCCCCTTGACACTTAACGTTGTTTCCCTTAGCACACCTGCTCATCTACTTGGCTTGCCTGCTCAGGTAATCCAAGCCCTCATCACTGAGGGATTTGAGCACCTGCCTAGCAAGTTTAATAGGACTCATATTGTGTTTACTGTAGTGAGAATTCTCCCTCTGGGGACCAGAAAATATGGACCTGCAGAAAAGAACAAAGTACCAATTTATAGAATGTTATAGGATCAAAGCATCCCATGGTTATTTACTTAATCAACTCCCCCACCCTCTCCCTTGCTGTTGAATGGAACTCTTAGTCTTAGCCAATGTTATGTGAAATCCTATGTTGTTTATTAAACTCTATGTAATTTCTTAACTATTGGTACTGACCAAGACCCAGTAGGTAGAGAAGGCAAACCCATTCCTAGAATATGTGTTGATCCTAGCAAACATAATTCACTGCCTTTTCTAGGATTAAAAGTTTTCAATGCAATAATATTGCCAACGAGTGGAGGATTGGTCTACTAGAAGGATGAACATTTTAGTGATGAAACAAACCCATATACTGAGTAATATTTAAAATGTAGGCCTGTAACTTCGTGTGAGCACCAGAGTAGACAATACAGTCCAGTCTGTAATACAAGTAGCCCGACCTCTTGAGCCATGCAACCCTCTAGTCTTTATGTTAGGCTAGAATGTTCTATGGTTGGAAAAAAATATGATGTGAAGTTTACGACAAGGCCTAAAATAAAAGGCAGTCCCTTAGAAATCTGAGCAACACCATACCATCTACAGAAGAAATTATATAGTATTTGAAAATCAGCACCTAGAATGTGAGCTCTGGTCAGATGGAGCACCTGACAATGGATTATTAAAAGCTATGCAACCAGAGCATGCCATGTGAGCTGAGGCCTGTTAGACCCACTAAGGTGTATGTTGTGTGGGTGTTTGCTGGGATGTTAAATCCTGTTTAAGGCTGAATTCCAATACATCTTCCTTATGAAATATTTTCTAGGTGTCCCACCTCCTTCCTCATTTGGAATTATTACTCTCTTCTCAAAAGAGTATGTTCCCATATTGATAAGCTATTCTTTGTTAAATTTTGTGTTGCATCCTTCTTATCTAACACCACAGAATCTGGTCCCATAAATATTCTTCTACTGCTTAAAGGCATATATTAGCCACATCTACATTTTCTCTAGACAATAATTCTCCTTCTTCCCTAGAAGGCCCAACATATCTCCAGTTGGTTATTTGTCAGATGTCCAGTAGAAAATTTTGAGGGAGATCCTGAAGAGGAGGAGAATTATCTTATAAAATATGAGGTCATTTAATGATCTTAATGCAAAAAGCATGGCATTATCAGCAGGAATTAAAATATAAGCATTTTTAAAACAACAAGAAATCAAAGCAGATCCCAAAATAACGTTTATGCATGTGTGCTTCTGTGTATGCATGAACTTTTTGTATGTATGTGTGCCTGTGTGTGTGTGCATATGTGGTAGTGTATATGTATAATGTGCTAACTCCAACTGTTTTGTTTTAGTCTAAGAGAAAATGCTATTTGTTTACTTTATGAAGAAGAGAAAGGAATTGAGCTTTGACAAAAATATCACTTATGGAATACCACTAGGTAATGAAAAGAAATGGACCATTGATATATACAATATCTTGGATGGATCTCAAAGTTATTGTACTGATTAAAAAATATTAAGCTCAAAAGGTCACATAATAGATGATTTAATTTATTTAACATTATTGGGATGGCAAAATTATGGGGATAGCAAACAGATTAGTAATTGTTAGAGAGCTTAAATGTTGAAGAGACCTAGGAAATCTGCTGCTTTAGTTCCCAAGTCTGAAGGCCTGAGAATCAGGAGAGCTGATGCTGCAAGTTCCAGTCAAAATCCAAGTCCAAAGGCAGAAGAAGACTGTTGTCTCAGCTCAGTCTTCAACGGATTGGATGAGGCCCAAGACCATTAGGGAGGACAATCTGCTTTACCCAGTCTACTGATTCAAATGTTTATCCCATCCAGAAATAGCCTCACAGACATACCCAAAATAAGGTTTAATCAAATATCTTGGCAACCCATGGACCATTCAGGTTGACACATAATATTAACCATCACAGAGATGGAGTGAGGGAATGGGGATGCCTGTGAATAGAAAGAAGAAACATGAGGGAGAATTTTGTTGTGATAGACTATTACTGTAATTCGATTTGTATAAAACCACACATGTGGTAAAATTGCTTCACAGTGTACCAATGTCAATTTCCTGGTTTTGATAATGTGCTGTAGTTTACTACCTATTAGGAGAAACTGGGTGAAAACTACACAGACTTCTCTGTACTACTTTGAAACTGCTTATAAATCTCTAATTACTTTTTAAATTAAAAAATAGCTTTTACGTTTCTTAAAGTGTGATTTGTTTCAAACATTGAGACACTATCAAAAAAGTCATATTCAAGATGCAATCTAATATAATATATACAGTGTTTTTCTTAATGATTGCCATCCTAATTAGCAAAATTATTAAGTGTGATTTAACACAGTGTTAAAGTCTTATCGATGACTTGGATGAATATCTATAGTTCTCCAGAAAAGCATTTTACTTAGTTCAAATTTCCAAGTGTTTTATATATATATATATTTTTTTAAATCTACAGACATTAAAGATAATTTCCTCTTTGTGGCGGTTCAACACACCTTGAAACCAAAAAGAAATAACAGTTTGTTTTCCCAGAATCATACTTATTTATTGTCGTGGTGATGCATAAGAATTATCACCTTGGAAGGTGTTTTGATGTCAGATTTATTCCCAGGTTTCAACTGTTCCCTTATTTTACATCAGAGTTCCTTGCCAATGCCAAGGATCAATAGCTCACTGGGAATGACAAGCAAAAGGGATTAGAAACTTGAAGCTAAGCTACCTACCTGGAACATATAGAAGAACAGGAGCTTTTTTAAAAAAAATTATTAAAACATATAAATGACAACACAGTCATAAGAGTGTTGTCTAAAGCAAAAACGATTGCTTATCTCTAGCTGATGGTGTCTGCTGACCTGACAGCCTTTTCAATGAGAATCCAGGTCAACAGTTTTATTCACTGACTTTGATTTTTTCTTGAATTCAAAGGAAATAAAACAATGCAAGAAAAAACAAAAGAGAGTACTGTAGATGAAAACTGAAAGAAATTGTGATTTAAAGCTTTGGATTTGTAGTCTATTTTTTTTTTTTTTTTCAAGATTCTCTCCTTGCCTTATGATCCTAACCCTTGTGGAGATGCAGTTTCTGATTAATGCCATAGTGGTCACACAAAGCAAACTGATACGTGAAAAAGTGGACTTTGCAATTACTATAACAGAATAATCTCAGCAAGAACAGGGGTTTCCATGTTGCTTATGTTTCTTGAAAATATTGACAACTGGAAGGAGGGCTCTGGGGGTAAGTAGCTGCCTCAGTTTCTTCATTTTCTTCTAACTTTAACATCTTTTAAAAGCAAAAACTGAATGAAAACCTTCAGGGGTCGCCCTTGTCTTTACAACCTGGATAATATAGAACATAGTTTGGGTTGTCTTTCTGAGTGATGGCTTTAAGACGCTGATTTTTACAGAATCCTGTCTGTGGTAATTGTGCATAGTTTCAAGAATGATTATATCTGTAACACATTCACCCTACGTACCTTTTTGTCATCTCTTGCTTGACACGCCTACTCTGAGTTTCTCTGATGATCAGTTTTTACTCTTTTAAAACCATCTCCCCAGGCAGTGGCCTTATGCACATCTCATTACATCACAAGCTAAGTCGTAATTGAATCCTTCTCCCCTAACACTCTTGTGTGCACGCACACACACACACACACACACACACAAATATACCATTCACTAAAGAAAAGTCAGGATGAAACTACTGGATAAAAATCAGAAATAAAAATAAATAACTTTTTGAAAATTTGGGAGTATTAGAATGAAACGAAAATGCAAAAAAATAAATAAAAGCACACGCATGCGCATAAACTGGTTACTAGGTTTTACCATTCCTTCTCCACCAGGATTCCTTACAATCTTTGCTCCACGGCTCTGTCCCCTTCTTCCAGGTGCCCACCATTTCTCAACAGTTGGCTTTCACTTTACAGGAGTCCAGTTCAAATGTTTTGTCCCTCTCTGGAGTGCAGGCTCCATCCCTTAGACTCAGAGGAGAAATAAGTCCACCCTATCCCCCAGATTAAAGTCTGCTGCCTTGATTTGCCCTGAATGATTGATCTTTGAAACACCACTTCCTTCAGGGGAAGCTACTACTCTGACTCCTGAATATTTTCTGTGGCCTAGAGACAGGTTAAGCCATCACAGTAGAAGATATATCTTTCTCACAGCAGTAAGGCTTCCTGGAAAATGTGTTTCCAGCTTGAATAAGCTCACCAAAGTGGTCCATCTCTTCACTGAGGGAGGATGTGTCCAGAGAGAGAAACTTCAATTTCCACCCAGGAAGGTAGAAGTGCATTTTACCGACCATTTGTTTGTTTTTTGTTTGTTTTTACAGCTGCAAAATGTAAAGTCAAAGATCCGTCTCTAACAACAGAAATAAATTGATGATAACTTTAATAGTTCATTCCTGCTGCAAAGTGGGTTGGATACTGATGCTGTAATTTTGTTTTTGTTTGTTTGTTTGTTTTGGTAGTTGTTTAATCAACATAGTCAGTTTTAGAGGTATTCTATTTGAAAAAAATCATGTCAGTTATAAAGTTGGCTAAAGTTAGTGGAAGTCAGTGATTTTCTTCTGCATTTTTATGTTTGGCTTTTATTTTGATGTATGTTTAGTGGGGACATTGTACTGTAGGTGGCAGCTGATTTTGTGATAGAAATAATTAGAATAGATAGAATTGAAAGGTGAAATATACATTTTTTGTAGATCTGAAGATTAAAATAAATACTACTTACAGTTATTCTTTAGGGACATCAAGTAAATAATTAACTAGCAAGTATTACTAAGAAGAATTCACATTCTAGATCTAGCCCTAGGCTATGTGCTATGGGCTAAATACTATTTAAATTTTAGAGAAGCTTTTGATATTAACATGCTTCAGTCATTTTTTTTTTTTTTTTTGGAGATGTCAGATTTCTCATAAACTAGAATGTACATTTCTGAAAATCCTAAATTTATTAGGCTTGAAAAAAGGCAGATTAATTTCTTTGAAAATCTACTTCCTGAATAATACATAACCTGTAGCAGTATCTTGGTAAACAAGTGTTATTTTATTTGCTTTCTGCAGTGAAAAATATAAATATGTCATGTGTTTGATAAAATAGTTTAAAGACTTCTTGTGTCAAATCAGTCTTATTTATTTAATTTCACTAGACTTCATGTTGACAGCATACTCATTTTAGTTACTTTATTATATTTTAGTAGACTAAAAAATAATGTTCAATTATTTATTTCATATTCTAATCAGGTATAACCTGATCAGTTCTGCCAAATTTGAGTCATTGTAAGTACCCATTCCCCTCTAGATTTGCTACAGTTACACACCCTCCTTTGGCGTGTTTTGCCTGAAGAAATAACTGTTCCTCTCTTCATAGCCAAATCTATCAAAGTGGTTGTGCATCATGACCTATCCATTGAGAGTTATCCAAGCAAAGTTTCTGACTGAAAATAATATGTGGAACCACTACTGATCATTTCTCTGGTAAATCTTTCTTTTTAGTTGCAAAAGGCCCCTTGGTAACAGTATAAAAATACACATATACACAGAACTGTAGTTTGTAATATAGCTTTCTCCAAATGGTTCCTTTTAGGTCTCACACTGAGTTTTGAAAATATTTTTAAAGAGAACATGGACATCTGATAATAAAAACATTCACGATTGTATAGAAATTGTGAAAACATCTATGTTATTATTTGGCATAATTATTTTATGGCATCTTACCAGGGCCTTTTAAACAATATTTTTTTTCAAAATAAGTTTTAGATAAACTTTGAGAAATGTGACTTGATCTTGTAAATTCTAAACATTAAGGTCCCTCAGTTTTAATAATATATCATTTGATGATTTGACTGAGGTTGTTTTTATAGTTGTGGCCCCTTAATCCAGACAGTTCTCTTCTTCTGAACAAATACTTTATTCTCTTTTTTTTCCATTTAAAAAATTACAGGTATTTTAATATTAATATTTAGGTGTAAATACTTTTTTATATTTCAGTGGTATGCTAGAATAGTGTGAGATGGAAATGTTTAGAAATTAGGATATTAATTACATTTTTTTGATTAACTTTCTGTTTTATTTTAAATCAGACTGAAAGGATGGTAGAGCATTTCAACCCAAACCCATAACTAGCAAGCATATTTTACCAAAAACCCACTTATATTTATGGTCTTTACTAAATGATGGTCTTTTATGGTATCATATTAGTTTTCACCATGGGTACCAAACTATATGTGGAGATTATGGACTGATCGTGCATGTGTACTGACTCCTGACATATTGAAGGGACATTATTTCCAGCTTTATTGATATGTAATTGACATATAATATTTTTTAAGTTTAGTGATGACTTGATATACATATATATGGCAAACTGATTAGGATTTTCACAGTGATATATTACCTGTAGATAGCTGCTAGTTGGTCTGCTTGTGAGGGGGAGTTAAGTCAGGAATGACTTAGATCACCATCTTAATGAAATCACTTATTCTGCTTTTAACTAAGCTTTGGGGTGGTGTGTTTTTCTGTGTGTGTGTGTGTGCATGTGTGTGTGTGAGAGAGAGAGAGAGAGAGACAGAGAGAGATTTCCTTATAACTGAGGTGAAATCATGAGTTTATCAGTCCTAGTTAATTGAGACTGAGATTTTATCCCACAAATCTGATATTGAATCCTTTATTATTTTATAAAAAATACAAATTGTGAAAGACATGTGTGCTATGCCATTTGGAGAAATGTTTATGTTGCTTTTTGATAAATGTAAACATAAGAAATTAAATTGGAAAAAGCCCTTTATTATATAGTATTTAATATCATAAGTATTTTTGGTTTATGTGTTTCTGTGATAACATTACTTTGAGGGTAGTTCTTCTAAAGCTGCAGGTGTACAGTCCATGAGTGTTTCACTGTATGTCTGCTCTTCTGCATTTTTCTTCAGGTACATGGAGGTTTCTATATTTCTGTACTGAACAAATGCATAATTGTGGAAAAAAAATGGTTAAATAGCAAAGCCAGGGGCTGTGGGAACCAGGGATGAAATTAATCAAGGCAGTAGAGGAAATCAGTATTGATTTTTCAAATAATGGATGAAGACTTTCTGAAATAGTACTCACTGTGGAAGTTATTCTTTATTGTGTCTCTATTCCATATGGTCACAATGACTGCTACTTTACATCTTTCTATTCATAACCCAGCCTTTACCAGCCCCCATCACCCCATCAGTGTGAAAGAAGAAGACACTGTTTGGAATATGGATGTAGTTCCATTTGGCACACATTAAAAAGAGTGGGCATCCTCATTTGCTTTCTCAGGTGCACTAGCATACAAACTCCACAAGAGTAAGGTATTTTGTTTTGTTCACTCATGTGTTCCCTTAACCTTGAACATAGATAACACATAGGAGATCCTCAATAAATATCCATTACTTAAATAGTTAAAGAAAATGTAAGTAAATGTAGTTGATAAAAAATTCCGAACCTTAGAGAATATAAACAAAAAAGCAGAATTTTCCATTGATGGAGTTTTCTTCCTGATGCAAGTAAGAGATCATACCAATAACAATTAAATTTCCAGCTTAAAAATTTGAAACAATATAACACTGGACAAAGAGCATAACACAGAATCAAGTTTAAAGTAAGAATTGGATTGGTCTCTGAGAAAGGTGCGTACATTTTCCTAAACCATAGGAAAACACACACACACAAACACACATACTCATATTGCATTTAAGTACTTAGTAAATAATTTGCTATATTGTGGTTTCAATCATTCCCTTTACTGGTCTTAAAGAAGTTTTTAAAAACAGTGGTTCTCAAGCAAGGAATTTTTATCCTCAGCAGATATTTGACAATGTCTTGAGACATTTCTGACTGTCACAACTGGAGGGTTGCTATTATCATCTAGTGGGTAGAGGCCAAGGATGCTGCTAAACATCCCATAATATTTAGACCAGTCGTCCACAAAAAAGAATCATATATTCTAAAAAATAAGATTGAGAAATTCTTCAATGAAGGAACATTTATCATACTTTAACAGAGATCTCTTGATCGGTAGAGAAGACACATTGCTAAACAAGCCTTTGGTACTCAGGTTAGGTAATCCAGGTAAGGAGAAGCTGTACAGAACACAGTTCTATTTAACCACTTCATTGTTACACCCAAAATGAACTACCTACACAAATGCAATTTTTAAAAAAGAGTAAATTTAAAATGATCCTGGGAATTTTACCTCTTTACAGGTACATCTGATTGTCATAAAAATTAGAATTGAAAATTTCTTTCAAGGCAATACTTCCAACTCGGAAACCATGTGAGTAATGCAAAGGTACTGTTTGAGAGATGAAGTTTTGTCCACATCTAACATATAGCAAGACCACAGTAGTTATCAAGTATATGAATAATTGGTTTAGACTTGAACTTGACACTAGGAACTAATCATATTTCACATTTTTTCTATTGGGTACCTCCTAATTTCTTCCATGACTATTCTTTCAACAGTATTACACAAATATTCATAAATGCTGCATCTGTGCTAATCTGAACCAAAATGTACTATCAATTAGATTAACGAAGATTTGATGTAATGACTTTACCTCTTTTTGATATTCATCTCCAAATAACTGTAATTTTATCTTTTGAACCAGTGCTTCTTATAACTGGACTGGGCACTCTGTTATTCCTACTAAGAGATTTAAGTTGGAAAAAAATGAAGTGGACCAGTACCTTAGGACACACTGAAAATAGCACCCCTGTGACCGCTTAGTAAGATTAATTCCCATCCCTATCATTTAGGGTAGATTGCCATTGTTTCCCCCCTTAAATTTATGCTGTTTCAAATACCACATTTTTGCTGCCTTTATTCTAACTTACTTAATAACTAATAGGCATATTTCAAAAGGGGAGTAAAAAGAAGCTCAGAAATTCTGTGTGCACTATTTTAAGACTGCAGCTGCACTTATTACTCTATCTCTTTAAAATGTTCAGTTTATTTTTACCTAATTTTTCTAAGAAGGTGTTAGCCTCATGTGCTTTCATACCTTACTTTATCCCCAACCTTCTACATCTACCAAACTGAAGAAAAAAAAAAAAAGATAAAACACAGTTAAGAAAAAAAAAGTTGGACTAATCCTAGTTTATTTCCATAATCCGTAAGCTTCAATAATGCAGTAAACACTGTACCTTCCTCAGGTCTGCAAAATTCATTGTGTCTTATTGTGCAAAATTCTTCAACTTACTTCACATCATTCTGCAGGACAGGTTCCCAAGAAACTTTCTGTCTTCCATTTTCACCATATTTCCTTTCTACTTGTCTTATTTTTGTCATTCATTCCTCTTCCCTTTCTTTCCTCTCTACAATATTATATTCTTATTCTCTTTCTTTTTGCACAAAAAGAATAGGAGTTTGTTGACAATAAATATGCTAACCAAAAATAAAACCTTTAAAATTATATCTTGGTTACAGTGTCAGACACTCTTCTAAATATTTTCTATATATTGTTACCAAACAAAACTTGGGTCCACTTGCACATGTGCAGCAAAGCCAGTCTACTGACACCGGGTTGTGGTGAAGGAAAGGACAACATTTACTGAAGGGGATCAAGCAAGGAGAACAGGCAGCTCATGCTCCAAAGATCCAAACTCCCAGATGGCTTTGAGGGAAGGAGTTTTAAAGACAGTGTGAAGTAGGGGGCTTCCAGGTGCATGATTAGCTCGTGCACAATTCTCAGATTGGTTGGCATCAAGGTTAAGTTTCAAGCATCTCTAATCTTCTGGCTTCAAGTGGTCTGGGGTCTACGTGCTGAGAGCCAGCAGTTTTCCTCTGGTGGGGGTCTGCTTACTCTAAAAACAACTTAATAATATGTGTCAGGCCTTTATCTATATCTTTCAGGGAACTGAGATTTTGATTACTCTGCTGTATGGCTAGTTTATGGTCTAAATTGTTGTTAGTTTCCTGGCCCACCAGAGATTTTTTTTTTATTTCTACATCTTCACATTTCCTTAATCATTAACTCTTTTTTAAAAAAAATATATTTAATTATTTATTTTTGGCTGCATTGGGTCTTCAATGCTGCATGCAGGCTTTCCCTAATTGCAGTGAGTGGTGGCTACTCTTCATTGTAGTGCATGGATGTATCATTGCGGTGGTTTCTCCTGTTGTAGGGCACGGGCTCTAGGTACAAAGACTTCAGTAGTTGTGGTGTGGGCTCAGCAGTTGTGGCTCATGGGCTTAGTTACTCCACATGTGGGATCTTCTTGGACCAGGGTTTGAACCTGTGTCCCCTGCACTGGCAGGTGGATTCTTAACCACTGCACCATCAGGGAAGTCCCAATCATTAACTCTTAAGTGAGCCTTTTTGAGACTCCGAGGAAGTCTGAGAGACTAAAGCAAAAGCCTTTCAATTCAAGGGACACGGGCACAGGGGGCTTGAATATGGTTTCAATCCCCCATTTTCTTGGACACTCAATCTTGAAAGGAACAGGTTCAGGACAAGAAAGGGAATAAAGTTTCAAATAAACAGGTTAATCATAAACTCAGAAGAGGAATTAGGTTTTAGGGGAACTTGGTTTCAATATTATCTCATTCATTCCTCCCAAGAACAATTTTATATAGAAAAACATTGAAATTCTCATTTTGAAGATGGAAAATCTGATACCCACATAAATTAAGGCACCTTCCCAAAGTTACATGGCTAATATGTGACAGAGTTAGGACTTGCACGCAAGTAAATCAGACTTAAATCCTGTGACCTGAACCCCTTATATAATGCTGCCTCCCTGAAGTGACAGTCTGCCAATGGTGTGGACTAAAATAGTAAATGTATCTATTAAAAGGAAATATGACATTACTTCAAGATTAAAGCAATTTACATTGCTAATAAATTCTATTAGATATTAATATGTAAGACTTTATCCATGGAAACAACATAATATTTAATAGTTAATGCTGAAGAGTTATTCAAGTAGCTTTTCCCTTCCCTATGACCTTGATTATCAGAACAAACATAATACAAAATATTTTAATAAAGTAGTGGTTAGCTAATAACTGAAGACTTTGTAGTTTAATTTAGGTAAAAGTTGGTCTAGAAATCCCTCAAAATAGGAAGACTAGTGTTCAATTATTTTCTAATGTAAAATGTTCTCCAACTGTGTGCTAGCAAGTCCTTGGAATCAGTCATATTAAGATAAATTTATGAGTGGACATAGTATCTTTGTTGAGGTTAACATAGTCTGGATTTCAAACTTGCAGGAGTAAGATTAATAGTCTTTCTTGCAATAGTCTCTCCTGAGAGAACTTACCTGTGTTCTCAAAACAATGGCAGGACACCTTATCTTTATAAATGAATCAGTAGGAAATCCTAAGAATTTCTTCATATAGCACTTTTGTATTTATCTTGAACCTTGAAAAGTGCTTATTTGAAACAAGAATTCTGCACCAGGGAACAGGGAAAACATGATTGTGACTGAACATCTTAAAATCCCATTATCCTGGTCAAAATCTTTGATTATGTTGATCACAGAAAAAAACTGATATTGCTGGGTAAACCATTCATGTAAAAGTGTTATGTGGGTTACAGCGATCAATTATCATTTAAGTAATGGAAGGTTATGCTCAGAAATATGGAAAACAACAACCTAGGCATAGCATCACACTGAATTATCTTCGAATCCAGGGATTACATGAGACTGAAAGGATAGGATACAATTTGAGGGAGAGAGTAATCATACTATTGCTCCAATGGTTGGAGTTTATTTATCTTCATTCTGCTATTCTATCATAATCATGACTTAACTCTTCTCTGTCTAGGCTTTTCTTTGCCTTTCATCTTCCAAATATGAATATCTTGATTCTATTTCACATCCAATCTCTTAGAGATAATCTAAGTGATATAAGTAAGCCATCACCATCTCTGATGGGTTGAGGGTTGAGGGCTTTAGACTACTGGGAAACTTATAAATATGATGTCCTTAGGTCTGGTGTCCTTCCTTATTCCAAATGCCAGCTATATAGAGCAAGTGTAATTCACAGTTGCTCATGCTAACAGAAAATCTTAGGGCCTTTGCCTTTATATTGATACTGTATGGACAGAAACAGCTGCTGTAATCTTCGAAGGTACCATGTTTGGCCTGCTGATCTCAATGACAATAATGAATACAACCTTGAGACACAACATACAGAACGGAATCAGTTAGTTGCATATTGTGTTTGCAGCTTTTTAATCAAATTTTCTCTTTAAGTGACATGGATTATTTACTATCAACCATTTCAGTCTGAAAATCCATGTAAATTTGGCCAAAACTAATAATGTTGTTTTCTTCAATTAAACTAATGAGAAAATAAGGAGATTTGCATCATGAAGCCACTCTTCTTTCTGATAGAAAAGCTATATTATTGATGCAAGGGAAGGTACATATTTTTGGCTTCAGCAAAAAGCCAGGCTTCTAGTTCATTGAAAATATGCATTAATGTATTCGGGTATAAGTTAAAAGTGTAGTGAAGGCTCAGAAAAAGCCCTTCTTTATGTTACTTGAGGTAAAATTGTGGTCTGTCAGTGCTTGCTTACCTATTCTGTTTCTGTCAGAGAAATATAGTCCTTTGAAAAGTCATTACTTTAATCCTGACCCTGTGTTGCTCAACCCAGAGTGGTTTCTACCAAAGACTTAAAAGCTGCTGATTGAAAGCAGAAGAACTTATTGCATTTATACGTATTTATTCTGGATTCTGCAGGAATGTCCTTTTGTAATACAGTTATTTGCTTGTTGTTGTCTTTCTCAGCAGCCTGAATTGAATGAAGAACTGAAAATCCCAGACTTTCTGCCTACTTTAGCCTGGAAGAGAAAGCCCATCTAATAGTATAAAAATCTTGCAAGAAAAAAGAAACATCTTTTAAAAATCAAATTGTCCATTCCCCACCTTAAGGTTGGGTTAAACTTATCGACTGAATTCCACAGGGTAACAAAAAGAAAAAGTCACTTTACAGTGGAGAAACCTGGCCAACGTTATCCTGGCCAATTCATCAATGTTAACATCATCAGTGAACAGTCAGGTTGACTGTAACTACAGCTGAAATGATGTGACAAGAAGGACACTTCACCTCTGTGGCATTTGTCACCCAAACCCATAACACCAGTCTGACCATCAAAGAAATGTCAGAAGAATCCAATCTGAGGGATCCTCTGCAAAATACCTGACCAGTACTCCTCAAAATTGAAAATCAAGGAAAGTCAAAGCAAGTCACAGACCAGGGGAGCATAAGGAGAAATGCTCACTACATATAATGTGGTGCCTTGGATAGGGTCCTAGAATGAAAAATCGCCATTAGGGGACAATCAGGTAAATGGTTAAAAAGAAAACAGATTAAATGTAGACTTTAGTTAATAGTGTTTTTTACTAAAGTTGGGTTCTTAGTTATAACAAATGCTTAGTTATAACAAATGTTAACTTTCTTAATCATCGGATCTTAGCATTTCAGTCATCAAAATAAAACGAAACCAAACAGGAGAGCTGTTTTGAAAGTCAAGATGGCAAAGTAGAGGAGGAGTGGAGCAAAGTGATATGTTTTCACTTTTGAATCCTTAGATTATATTTGGTTTCTGTTTAGGATACATTTTTCAGCTTCAATAGCAAGGAGATGAAAAAGTCAAGTCCATGTTCTCATACTACCAGTTTAGGACTAGAACCAGTGTTATGGGTGGAATTAGGCCTCCCTCAAAGCTCATATGTTGAAGTACTAACCCCTGGTAACCAAGGTAGGGCTGTTACAGAGGTACTCAAGCTGAAATGAAGTTATTAGTGTGGGTCCGTGTGGAATATGACTGGTGTCCTCATATAAAGGGGAAATTTGGACAGAGAGACAGAAACAAAGGGAAGGCAATGTGAAAAGACACGGGGAAGAGATGACCATTGATAAGTCAAAGAATAAGGCCTGCAGATAAGGGAAGCAGATCCTTCCCTCACAGTTATCAGAATAAACTAAGTCTGCCGACCCCCTGATTTTGGATTTCTAGCCTCTGGAATGGTAAGGCAATAAATTTCTGTTTTGTTTGTTTGTTTTTTAAGCAGCCCAATCTGTGGTACTGTTAGAGCAGCCCTAGCTAAGTAATAGAGTCAGTGACTAATGATCAAAAAGGACATGCTTGGTGTCTCAGTGGAGACAGATTCAAGTGCTATGTGGAGTGTCAGAGCACAGCCAAGGAAGTCACATTTGGGGAAGAACTCCAGGGTCAGTGAGGAGCTACAAGCAGGGAGAAAAGGTCTATGTTAAGTTGTACGGGTAGAGTGATAAAACAGGATTGGTGTTTACTAGGGTTGTTCCACAGCAACTAGGAAATAAAGTATCAGTTAAGGATCAAGACTCAGCCCAACTTTTGGTGTTCAAAGAGCTAATTAACAGGGAGCTGGAGCATATCTTGCTGGATACTTGACTAGTGGATCATTGCTAAGGTTTGTGCCTCAAGATAACTCACAGTAACCAGGAATAAAATGAACCAAAAAGGACTGTAGCTAAAAATATTGACCTGGAGGAGTAAGAACAGATTCAAAATTTTAAATGAAACCAAAGGTCTTGATTTACTATTAAAAGTGAAGTGAATCAGAAATACAGATTCAATATGATTGTGGGAGTGAGGGGGCATGCCTCCACTATCTTCTACTTTAGAGGGGTTATTGATAAGTAAATGTCCATAGTTCTTACCAGCTTGCATGACCATTCTTATAGGCCATGGCATCAGTTCTCATGTAAATACATTCAAAAAAATTCATTATTATATTCTTACTGCATTCACAGGCCTGATAAATTATGTGGAGGATAATAACAGAAGAGAAATCACAGTCCTTCTCCTCAAGTTTTTTTTTCCAATTAATTCATCCGGTGGGGGGGACCCTCTAGTTTAACATCAACCATGTATAATAAACTCTGTTAAAAACTACACAGTGAATAGTAACATGATTCAAGGGATTCTTGCTTATAAGTTAGCAGTGAAAGAAAATAACTTTTAAAGATTTATAACACAAGCCATTAATATTCATAAATTAATTTTAGGAACTTACTAAATTGAACTAGATAAATAAGTTAACTTCTATTTTTGGGGTGTGTGTGTGTGTGTGTGCTTTGAGTCAAAGGAACTTGATTGATTAAATAGAAAATTTATGATGGGTACAACTTTCATCTATAACAGGGGTTAGTACACATTTAAAGTAACATATTCTAAGTAATGCTACAGAAATAACTTTCGATAGATAGACATAATGCCTCAGATTACACCTTAAAAAAAACTTAATTAGATGATAATAATAAAATATACAAAAATGGAATAAACCAAAAGTCAAATCCCAGATTAAAAGCACAGAGGACTCCAATGTTATATACACATAACATGTTATAAAATACCCCCCAATTTATTTGCTAAATAACCATCAGTTATTACTGCTCACAAGTCCATAGGTCTGCTGGACATGTTCTCTGGATCTAGAATAGACTTTTCTGAGCTTAGTTGGGGTACTGGTTAGTTGATGGACAGGGAGGGAACTGATAAGTCAGCATAGCTTAATTGGAATGCCTGGTAGTTGGTTGGCGGTCTGCTAAGGTGAAGATGATGACTGGGCCATGTTTCTCCTGTCATCCTGCAGTTGGATGACCTTTGTTCAAGGAGGAGACAAGTTTTAAGACAGAGAAAAGTGCACAAGGTTTGAGGAGGCCTAGGCTGAGAACTGGCACAGAGTCATCTCTGATGTGTTGTATCAGCCAAGGCAAGTCAAGAGGACTTGCAGATTCAAAAACAGGGGACTATAGTTTCTACCTCCTAATTGAAGGGGCAACAATGGGTGTGAACACAGGAAGGGATGAAGGATTGCACCCATTTTTGCAGTTTCCCACAGCTATTAATCAAAGTGTTGTTCAGCATTACCAGAACATTTAAACAAGTTATCTGGGAAAGTCTTTTTATTTAAATCCTCAACTTTAAGAAGTGTTTTCTAAAATGTCACATATGTACTGAATATAAACATAAACATACCAAAATCAATATAAATATTTCCTCTTGTTTTACAAAATGGATATTCAGCTATTTCCAGAAATAATATATCTGAGGCTATTACTATAAAAGTTTAGAAAAGGCAAGAAACACTTTGTGTGTTAGTTTGCTAGGATGTCCACAACCAAATACAACAGACTTGTGACTTCAACAACAGAGATTTATTTTCTTACACTTCTGGCGTCTAAAAGTCTGAGATCAAGGTCTCAGCAGGGTTGGTTTCATTCTGAGGTCTCTCTCTTTGTCTTGGAAGTAACCATCTTCTTTCTGTGATCTCACATTGTCACCCCTAAACCTGTGTCTCTCTGTGTCCTAATCTCTTCTTATAAGGACAGGAGTCATATGGGTTTAGGCCTCAGCTATATGATCTCATTTTATCATAATTACCTGTTAAAAAGCTCGCTCTTCAAATACAGTCACATTCTGAGGTACTGGAGGTTAAGACTTCGATATAAGAATTTGGTGTAGGACACAATTCAGCATATAACACCTTCTATACAAATAAAGCCAGAAAGTCTCTTGGTTGCTTCAGATGTGATAGAGTTCTTGATATAGATTGTTTGTATTGTTGTTAACATTACCTCCACAATTGTTCTGTTCACACTCCTCAGCTGAGATCATTGGGAATGAATATTATTCTCTGCTCACTCTCTTGAGAATTATCTGTGCCCTACTTTGATACACAGGTTTTCTTGTCATGCTTTTGGAATAAACTTTTATGGTTTGATAAATACATATATGGATAAAATATTTCAGTGAGTAGAATTTGAAACTTTTGGTAAAAACTCGACTTTCTGGATGGATTTTGGTATCAATCTTTTACCTTCATCTCAGCACAATCTCAGGTAAGGATTTCAAAATAAGTGAAGATCTTTTAAACATGTTGGCTTTTTTATATTACATGTGTACATACAACATATGCATTTATATGTGCTGTGTTTATTATGTTCATCCCAGTCCCTGAGAAGGAGGTGGGTATAGTGTAATTCCTATTTTCTTTGTGTGTGTGTGTGTGTGTGTGTGTGTGTGTACAGATAGGTTTTGACAATTTTGAAGATGTAGTTAGTACAGGGATTGAAATAAAAAAGCCAGACTCTCCAGTCTTTCCTTCACTACTGTTTACATTCAGTAACTAATTAGGGAACTGCAGTTGCCTGGCTCTGAAGAAATCTATATTCATCAGAGAATGGAAGACTATTTTAACAGAAATGTTTTTTATTTCCTATTCCAAGGCATATTCACAGACTTCAGTATGTGAAAACAAATTAAATACTCTAGACAAAATTATTCATCTCAATGACTGTATATTGCTTCCTTCTACAAAGCTAAGATTATTCTTTAATTAATGGGTAATTGCATATCAGAATCGAAAATATTTCCTAAAAGATAACTACTTCTTAGTCTTAAGAGGTTGGGTAAATAAAGCAAAATACTCTTGAACTAGTACACTGACAATTAGACTCCTGGGATTTTCCAAGAGCTAGTCTAGAAGTAAATGTATCTCTGAATCTATCATTCCATCAAGGACACATGGCTTGTACACTAAAATATTTTTTGTATAATTTCATAAAATAAAGAGTATAAGAAAATAATATGCAAGCACAGTTTATGTGGTTATAAATGAGACATGCAACATTTCTATATTTTCAAAAAGGGATTCTAAATAGCTATTTTTTTTCTGCAAAGTTCAGAATATTTGTTGACAATTTTCGAGCTTGAATTCAAACCCAAAGCTTTCTGGCACACAAACATGTGTTCTTTTTACTCTGCCATATTGCATAGTGTAAGTTAAACTTGTTCATATTACTTTTCTGCCTTAATTCTCTTGGCTTAGAAATTCAGCTCAAAGACAGATAACCATCTTCCCTTAATACAGAGAGCAAAAGTTTCTATTTATACCGATGTGTGACTTCTGTAGCTCAATTGAGTGGACATTTGGGACATTGTCTTCTAGTAACTAGGATATTTTCTCAAATTTGAAGACCCCTGATAGAGGCCTGACAGTCTTTTGCAAAACTTTCAACAAGAACTCTCCATGTTACTCTGAGAATGTTGTGTCACAAATAGTTGGAAAACCAGGGACCTTGACCATTCTTACTTCCTGACAGATTGGCATTGTAGATTTCTATTTCTATTACCTTGCTTCATTTAAACTCTGGAATATTTTTCTAGATTATTTATATCTCAACTCTAATGACTTCAGTTGAATTTCTCACACTTATCTGACCCACATTCTCTCTCCCCAGATCTACAGATTAGACATCTAATCTTATACCTTCTTTTATTATTATTTTGCTCCCCACAACAATGACCATATAATACTCTGACAAAAAGATCATGATAAGCTGTGAATTTGAGAAGGTGTGCTTTGTTGAAGTTATCCATATGCTAATATTAGCAGGAAATAATGTGATATTGAACAAAATAATTAAGAAATGGTACTATGTAGATTATATATTTATTTTATTTTTACTCTGGTTATCTTCTTTCCAATGCTCTAATGTGTCCCCATTGGTGGAAAAAAGTTTGTATTATTTTTCTGAACTAGGTAGAATATAACATATTTTGCTGCATTACAAACAACCCTAATATCTAATTGGCTTACAAATAAAGTTTATTCTTTGCATGTGCCACATGTCTATCTAGGTCCAGCAAGGAATCTATGCTTATTATCATTATTCAGAGGCCAGTGTTAATGGAAGCTTAACTTTCATACATGCTTCCATATCCTAGAGGAAGTGAAAGGTATGGCCAGCTATGCACTGGCTCTTCATCATCTGACAAAAGTGAAGAAGAGTTATTATTTTTGCTTATATTTCAAAACATAACATGCTGGCCAGGACTGAAGCCAGGAAGAGGGGAAGTGCAATTATTCCTCAGAGATGGGAAGTCAATATTTACCAACAAAAATGCAACCTGTGCAGGCTACCACAAGTCTACTTCTCTGGTCTCAATTGTTCTATTCACTCTGCTTTCTTTACATTCCTTCTTACTTACCTTCCTCCACCCCTCAGGAGAAGTCCTATTCAGTTATGGCACTAGGCTCAAAATCTAGGGTCTTGTGATAGCCTCCACCATAGGTCCTTATGTTCTGGAAAACCAACAAATAAAATGGTCAAATTATATGTTCCCTATTCCTATCGCCCTCAGCACCTCCCTGTCTCACACACCCAGAATACACTGGTAGAAGAGGGTCATTATAACCACAATAAACATTCCTATTTAAAATGAGGACACTTGCACTTACACAGCATTAACTGGCCCAAGACAATTCTGAAATCCCGCTAGATAGACATGTTGAGGGTCCCCTTCTTCAACACATCACTAGAAATACTAATAAAGGCAAGCAAACATTATAACATAAATAAATATGGTAAAAGTGCAATACTCAATGACATAAAATAAATGTTACACCATAAGTCAAAACAACATAATTTCTCTGTACTTGTATTTAATTGATACATTACTTAAGGGAACTGGCTTAAAAGATGTTAAATCCTCTTCTGAACCTTTCAGTACCCTTCTTTTCAGAGAAGTTCCTATAGAAAGTCTATTTTTAAAAACCCATGTTGTTACTTTTATTTTTATCTCTGGCTTTTGCTGTTCTTTTCCTAAGTGACTGTTTTGTGTTTTCCCTTCTCTGTGGATCACCAGAGGCTGCCTTTTCTCTGATAGGGACTCTCTCCTGAGTGGGAATTTGAAGCAGTTTATGCCTTTGTTCTTTTGCAGTCAATCCAGAGATATTTTGTTCACTCACATTCTTGCTTAACTTGAAGATTTTTATCATTCATTTCACAATCTTTCAGTGTACCTGTCTGCTGGCCTCCTTTTTTTTTGCATGTAAAAACATATTCTTTTACTGTCCTGTTCCAATTTTGGTGTATTAATCTATTGCGTTTTGTTTTCTGAGGTTTTTTGTTTGTTTATTTGTTTGTTTTTTTAAGTTTTTCCCTAATGTCTCTGCTCTGTTTTACTGACAGATGATTCTGGCTAATTTGCTGGAGACGGTATTCTGTGGGTGTGAAGAAATACAGCTAGAAAAGCTTGTCTGTTTTCATTAGGCATTTTGAATTGGAAAAATCAGCCTTGCTCTCACAGGAAATCTGTTTAAAGAAGCCTGGAGGAAGACTTACAAGCACTACCTTTGCAACACACACACCCTTGGAAAATGCAGAGGTTTGAGTGTCCTGTCATTTGTGGCGATTTCTATGTGACCCCTCCATCATCTGTATGCACACCTTTATTTTCCTCTAAATAGATCTTAAACTACAGAAAATGTAAATGACTACCCCACTACATTGTGTTCTGCAGCCAGGAAAGTCATAGATACTTCCTGGAATTGTTGTTTTGGCTACACTATAAAATATCTTTAAAAGACTACTCATACATGAGGCCTCCTGCATCAGCCTTCCTGTTCACATGTTGGTCTGCTCAGTACGTCTAAATCACTATGCAATTCCTTTGGCTCAGTTGCCTTTGGAAATGGGAAACCCACTGTGGTTTCTTGAATTCTGGATGTGAAACATTTGTCAATATCTTTTTCTCTTTTTACTTATTCTACAAATTCAATCTGCTAGGAGAAGCTAGATGTAAAGAGGTGAAAGAAAGACACTATAAGTCATCCATAACATTTTCTTATTTAATGATTAATTTCACCACATACATCTGAAAGGCTTATCTAAAATCCACAGCCAGGATATCTCACTAACACATCCATCCTCACCTCTCTTTGATCTCCTCCTATCTCATTGTCATTAGCTATGAGAAGATTTTGAATAAATTTAAAGCAATTTCTTCTTAGGCAGATGTTGAAAGAATATGTTAAAGTTTGAGACTAGATGTGGATTATTTTCCTGGACAGAGTAATATGGAGAGAACAATGTCTTAGAAGTCTCAGATTCCATCAGCCTACGTAGGAATTCCATTGAGACTTGACCATGTTTTGCTTATGAATATTCTCTCTTTGACTTCTGTCTGGTATTTTAAAAGCCCAAGTTGCATGAAAAAAGAGGGTTATGAACCTACCTCTATTAAATAGAAAGTATAAAGGTTTTTTTATTGCTCTTTAGGCACAGGTTATTAATGATGTAATGACACTAAACAGTATCAAATGCAAATTTGCAAAGTTCTGAAGAGCTTTATTAAGATAAGCAACATTTTATTGAGTCAATTCAGTAGCTATTTTAATGAAAATCTGGCTAAATAAATCTCAGTGGAAGCCACCACAGATGTTGTACCTTATGTTCTGCAGAATAAGCAACTAAATGTGGCAGAGTGGTGAGAGAGAGAAACCTGTAAGGGGGAGAAGGTTGGAAGGGGTGAAGTATAGGGCTATAATATAGACTTTAGAACTTTTAGAATGATTCCTTCCATTTCATTTACTGAAATTGCAACTGGACATCATACAAACCAATAATCTGTCTTTTGATACTAAATTACATCTCCCTTTCTAAGTAAATGAATGGCATTTCTTAACTTTTCTAAGTGAAGAAATGTGTGTGTGTGTAAATTTAAAAGAGAGGAGAAGGAAGGAAAGAAAGAAGAAAAAAGAAAAAAAGAAGAAAGGAGGAATTTTGAAAAAGAGGAAAAAAACAGGAAGGAAACAAGGACAGGGAGGAAGGAGGGAAAGAGAAAGGAAGGAAGAAAGAAGGAAAGGAGAGAGGGAAGTAAAGGAAGGTGGGTTTTTTTTGAATGGTGGTAGTGACATGTTTCCCTCAACTTGACTGAATTTTGATGGGCTTCTTCCAAACTATGGAAGCCTGACCTCCCTTTGCTTAGAGCATTTACTTTAGAAAACTTGCAGTTGTGATTTCTTTCTCTTCTCCTTTGAGATATAAATCTCTTACATCTCAGGAAATTATTTTTCAAGGATGTGAGAGTCAGCCTTTGATATGTAATTCAAAAAAATAATGTCCCTATCTCCCAGTCTCTGTTGGGGGCAAAGAAGCCCAACTTCTATAAACCAAGATTAGCAAACACAGATGGCTTCATCCCATTGACAACCTCTCTCCTAATGCTTTCTAGTACTTTTCCATTAGCCCAACCTGGAGTCTAAAAATCCTCCCACATTTGGTCTCAGCAGAGTTGAGTTCAGTCTCTCTCACCTACTGCAATTCTTGACTCCTATTGCAACTATGTTAAAGTCTTCTTTGCTGTTTTTAGTGTGTCTGATTCAATATTTCTTTTACATAAGGATCACTAGTGTGCAAAACAAGAGCCTTAGTTTCTGGTCTTGGAGTTTGCAATTGAGTCAGCATGTAACATTTTTGCAGGTCTTTTTACATTTCCGGATATCAGCTTTTTCATCTTTCATTTGAGTTTTTCAGTCTATAAGTGTGTCTTAGCAGGTGTACTACTATTGTTTTGAAGGGAACAGTTCTTGATTGGTTGGTTCTGACCCCATTCATTGTACAAGGATCAGTATCCCTGACTCCTGTCCACCAAATGCAGGTAGTGCCCAGGGGTTATGATAATAAAAACTCTACCACCTTGCTACTAAAACGTGGTCCTCAAACCAAAAGCATAATTACCAAGAAACTGTTAGAAATGCAAAATCTCATGATGATGTTTATCATCATCATGTTAGATAGGTATTCAGTTATATATTTTTCTGCATTAATTGAGATAAATATAAAAGTGTTCCTTCATTTTAAGCTTGTGAATAAAATGACTCATTCTCAAGTGTTAAATATGTTCTATATTGCCATAATAAATTCAACATGGTTGTATATTTCCTTATACATATTGATGAATTAATTTGCTAATATTTTGCTTAGAATTTCTGATGAAAGTACTCTCTGATTTTTCTTTCAAGGCCTTACAAGGTTTCACTTCCAGGAAGAGACTGGTATCGTGAAACTAATTGCAGAGTAGTCCCTGTTTTATAGCCCATGCAAAGACTTTTATAAGATTAGATTTTCTGTATTGTTTTTGTTTTTCTTCAGATAGCTGTAGCTAATAGTTTCTAGGTGAGAAATATTTTACTGCATATTGAATTAATTAATATTTATTAAAATCTTAAGATTTTCTAATCTTTCATTTTCACAAATTTTACTTTATTAAGAATTTGTCCATTTGTCTAACTATTTTTCATATTTTAACAATAACTATATTATTGTTATATAATAGTATTTTATAATTAATATGTGTTAATATCTTATTTTATATTATATTATGTATTTCACTTAATATCATTTTATTTTTTATACTTATTAAAACTGAGGGATATGTCATAAGTTTACAATATTTATTAGTGAGAATGGTTATTTGTTCTTTCTTTTTACCTAGATGAGTTTCAGAATGATCTATCATTTGTATTAATCTTTCAAAGCTTCAATATTTGACTCTTTTATTCTCTTTATTGTGGGCTTATGTCCTATTTTATTAATTGCTACCTTAATCTTTACTTTTCTCTTTTGTATAATCTCAGCCTAATTAATTTTTTTTTCTGACTTCTTGAGATAGATATTAGCTCATGATTTTAAATTTTATGTGTTTTTCCTTTTTAAATACTGTATATTACCTATGTATTGGGGAGACCTTCAAGATGGCGGAAGAGTAAGATGTGGAGATCATCTTCCTCCCCAAAAATACAACAGAAATACATCTACATGTGGAACGGCTCCTACAAAACACCTACTGAACCCTGGCAGAAGACTTCAGACTTCCCAAAAGACAAGAAACTCCCTCACGTACCTGGGTAGAGCAAAAGAAAAAAGAAAAAACAGAGACAAAATAATAGGGAAAGGATCTGCACCTCAGGGAGGGAGCTATGAAGGAGGAAAAGTTTCCACACACAAGGAAGCCCCTTCGTGGGCAGAGAGTGCGTGTGGTGGAGTGGGGGAGCTTCAGGGCCATGGAGGAGAGCATAGCAACAGGGGTGCAGAGGGTAAAGGGGAGAGGTTCCCGCACAGAGGATCAGTGTCGGCCAGCACTCACCAGCCCTAGAGGCTTGTCTGCTCACCTTCTGGGGCTGGCAGGGGCTGGGAGCTGAGGTTCGGGCTTCGGTCGGATGCAGGGAGAGGACTGGGGTTGGCTGCATGAACACAGACGGAAGGGGGCTAGTGCACCACAGCTAGCCGGGAGGGAGTCCAGGAAAAGGTCTAGAGCTGCCGAGGAGGAAAGAGACCATTGTTGTGAGGTGCGTGAGGAGAGGGGATCTGCAGCACTACCTAAATGAGCTGCAGAGGTGGGCACAAGCCGCGGGACACCAGAGACAGGCATGAAATGCTAAGGCTGCTGCTGCAGCCACCAAAAAGCCTGTGTGCAAGCACAGGTCACTATCCACACCTCCCCTCCTGGGAGCTTGTGCAGCCTACCACTGCCAGGGTCCCATGATCCAGGGAAAGCTTCCCTGGGAGAACACATGGCGCGCCTCATGCTGTTGTAATGTTATGCTGTCCTCTGAGGCCTCAGGGTCGCCCCACACTCGATACTCCTCCCTCCCCCTGGCCTGAGTGAGCCCGAGCCCCCTAATCAGCTGCTACTTTAACCCCGTCCTGTCTGAGCGAAGAACAGATGCCCTCAGGCGACCTACATTCAGAGGCGGGTCCAAATCCAAAGCTGAATCCCAGGAGCTGTGTGAAAAAAGAAGAGAAAGGGAAATTTCTCCCAGCAGCCTCATGAGGAGAGAATTACATCTACACAAACAATTTCATGTTCCCTGCATCTGTGGAATACCTGAATAGACAACAAATCATCCCAAAATTGAGGTGGTGGACTTTGGGAGCAACTGTAGACTTGGGGTTTGCTGTAAGTGACTGATTGGTTTCTGGTTCTCTGTTTATCTTAGTTTAGTATTTATAGTTTATTACCCCTCATAGACTTGTTTAATGATTGGTTGCTCTCTTCCTTTATTATTTTTTCTTTTTTATACATAGATATGTATTTTTTTTCCTTTTTCTCTTTTTGTGAGAGTGTATGTGTATGCTTCTTTGTGTGATTTTTACCATTTGTCCTAGGGTTTTGTCTGTGAGTTTTTTTTTCTTTAATATAGTTTTTAGTGCTTTTTATCATTGGTGTATTTCCTTTTTGGTTTGGTTGCTCTCTTCCTTCATTCCTTTTTCTTTTTTTTAAATTACTTTTTAGTTTTTAATATTTTTTTTAAAAAATTACTTTAATATCTTTATTTCTTTTTATTTACTTTTTTTCTTTTTTCTCCCTTTTTTTCCGAGCCATGTGGCTAACAAAGTCTTGGTGCTCCATGTGGGTGTCAGCCCTGTGCCTCAGAGGTGGAAGAGCCAATTTCAAGACATTGGTCCACCAGAGACTTCCCAGTTCCATGTAATATCAAATGGCAAAAACTCCCCAGAGATTTCCATCTCAACACAAACACCCAGCTCCACTCAACAATCAGCAAGATACAGTGCTGGACACACTATACCAAACAACTGGCAAGACAGGAACATAATCCCAACCATTAGCAGAGAGGCTGCCTAAAATCATAATAAGGTCACAGACACCCAAAAATACACCACTGGATGTGGCATTCTCCAGGATAGATCATATCTTGTGTCACACATCAAACCTTGGTAAATTTAAGAAACTTGGAATCATACAAGTATCATTTCCGACCACAATGCTATGAGACTAGATATCAATTACAGGAAAAAAATCTGTAAAAAATACCAGCACTGGGGGGCTAAACCATACACTACTTAATAACCAAGAGATCACTGAAGAAATAAAAGAGGAAATTAAAAAAATACTTAGGAAAAAATGACAAAGAAAACACGATGACCGAAAACCTACGGGATGCAGCAAAAGAAGTTCTAAAAGGGAAGATTATAGCAAATACAATCCTACCTCAAGAAACAAGGAAAATCTCAAATAAACAACCTAACCTTACACCTAAAGCAATTAGAGAAAGAAGAAAAAAAAATCCCCAAAGTTAACAGAAAGAAAGAAATCATAAAGCTAAGATCAGAAATAAAAGAAAAAGAAATGAAAGAAATAAGAACAAAGATCAAAGATCAATAAAAGCTTGTTCTTTGAGAAGATAAACAAAATTGGTAAACCATTAGCCAGACACATCAAGAAAAAGAGGGAAAAGACACAAATCAACACAATTAGAAATGAAAAAGGAGAAGTAACAACTCACTGCAGAAATACAAAGGATCATAAGATTTTACTACAAGCAACTAAATGCCAACCTTCCAAGAGTGAATCAGGAGGAAATAGAAAATATAAACAGACCAATAACAAGCACTGATATTGAGATTGTGATTAAAAATCGTTCAACAAACAAAAGCCCAGGACCAGATGGCTTCATAGGCAAATTCTATCAAATATTTAGAGAAGAGCTAAGACCTATCCTTCTCAAACTCTTCCAACATATAGCAGAGGGAGGAACACTCCCAACCCATTCTATGAGGCCACCATCACCCTGATACCAAAACCAGACAAAGATGTCACAAAGAAAGAAAACTACAGGCCAATATGACTGATGAGCATACATGCAAAAATCCTCAATAAAATACTAGCAAACAGAATTCAACAGCATATTAAAAGGATTATACACCATGATCAAGTGGGGTTTATTCCAGGAATGCAAGGATTCTTCAATATATGCAAATCAATCAATGTGATAAGCCATATTATCAAATTGAAGGAGAAATACCATATGACCATCTCAATAGATGCAGAAAAAGATCTTGACAAAATTCAAAACCACTTTATGATAAAACCCCTCCAGAAAGTAGGCATAGAGGGAACTTACCTCAACTAAAAAAAGGCCATATATGACAAACCCACTGACAACATCATTCTAAATTGTGAAAAACTGAAACCATTTCTTCTAAGATCAGGAAAAAGACAATGTTGTCCACTCTCACGACTATTATTCAACATAGTTTTGGAAGTTTTAGCCACAATAATCAGAGAAGAAAAAGAAATAAAATGAATCCAAATCAGAAGAGAAAAAAGTAAAGCTGTCACTGTTTGCAGATGACATGATACTATACATAGAGTATCCTAAAGATGTTACCAGAAAATTGCCAGAACTATTCAATGAATTTGGTAAAGGAGCAGGATACAAAATTAATACACAGAAATATCTTGCATTCCTATACACTAATGATGAAAAATCTGAAAGAGAAATTAAGGAAACACTCCCATTTACCATTGCAACAAAAAAGAATAAAATACCTAGGAATAAACCTACCTAAGGACACAAAAGACCTGTATGCAGAAAACTATAAGACACTGATTAAAGAAATTAAAGATGATACAAACAGTTGGAGAGATACACCCTGTTCTTGGATTGGAAGAATCAACCTTATGAAAATGACTCTACTACCCAAAGCAATCTACAGATTCAATGCAATCCCTATCAAACTACCAATGACATTTTACACAGAGCTAGAACAAAAAAAAAATCACAGTTTGTATGGAAACACAAAAGATCCTGAAGCCAAAGCAATCTTGAGAAAGAAAAAGAGAGCTGGAAGAATCAGACTCCCAGACTTCAGACTATACTACAAAGCTACAATAATCAAGACAGTATGGTACTGGCCCAGCAACAGAAATATGGATCAGTGGAACAGTATAGAAAGCCCAGAAATAAACCCACACCCATATGGTCACCTTATCTGTGATAAAGAAAGCAAGAATATAAAATGGAGAAAAGACTGTCTCTTCAATAAGTGGTGCTGGGAAAACTGGACAGCTACATGTAAAAGAATGAAATTAGAACACTCCCTAACAACATACACAAGAAATTAACTCAAAATGGATTAAAGACCTAAATATAAGGTCAAACACTATAAAACTCTTAGAGGAAAACATAGGCAGAAGACTCTATGACATAAATCACAACAATCATTTTTGAACCATCTCCTAGAGAAATGGAAATAAAAACAAAAATAAACCAATGGGACCTAATGAAACTTAAAAGCTTTTACACAGCAAAGGAAACCATAAACAAGATGAAAAGACAGTCCTCAAGTTGGGGGAAAATATTTGCCAATGAAGCAACTGACAAAGGATTAATCTCAAAAGTTTACAAGCAGCTTATGCAACTCAATATCAAAAAAAAAAGACAACCCAATCTAAAAATGGGCAGAAAACCTAAATAGACATTTCTCCTAAGAAGATATACAGATTGCCAACAAACACATGAAAAGATGTTCAACATCACTAATCATGAGAGAAAAGCAAATCAAATCAACAATGAGGTATCATCTCACACCAGTCAGAATGGCCATCATAAAAAGTCTACAAACAATAAATATGGAGAGAGTGTAGAGAAAAGGGAACTCTCTTGCACTGTTGGTGGGAATATAAATTGATACAGCCACTATGGAAACAGTATGGAGGTTCCTTAAAAAAACTAAAAATAGAATTACCACATGACCCAGCAATCCCACTATTGGGCATGTACCCTGAGAAAACTATAATTCAAAAATGGTCATGTACCACAATGTTCATTGCAGCTCTATTTAAAATAGCCAGGACATGGAAGCAACCTAAATGTCCATCAACAGATGAATGGATAAAGAAGATGGGGCACATATATACAATGGAATATTACTCAGCCATAATTAGAAATGAAATTCAGTTATTTGTAGTGAGGTGGATGGACGTAGGGTCTGTCATACAGAGTGAAGTAAGTCAGAAAGAGAAAAACAAATACCATATGTTGACACATATATATGGAATCTAAAAGAAAAGAAAGAAAAAAGTCATGAAGAACCCAGGGGCAGGACAGGAATAAAGACGCAGATGTAGAAAATGGACTTGAGGACACGAGTAGGGGGAAGTGTAAGCTGGGACGAAGTGAGAGAGTAGCATTGACATATACACTACCAAGTGTAAAATAGCTAGTGGGAAGGAGCTGCATAGCACAGGAAGATCAGCTTGGTGCTTTGTGACCACCTAGAGGGGTGGGATAGGCAGGGTGGGAGGTAGTTGCAAGAAGGAGGAGATATGGGGATATATGTAAATGTAAAGCTGATTCACTATGTTATAAAGCAGAAACTAACATAACATTGTAAAGCAATTATACTCTAATAAAGTTGTTTAAAAAACATGCATTTTCTTCTAAATACAGTTTCAGGGGCATCCCACAATTTATGGTATGCATTATTATTCAATTCAAACCACTTTCTAATGATAATTGTAATATTTTTCTTTGATATGTGTGTTACTTAGAAATAAACTTTTTAAATTTCCAAATATACAAATATTTTAACTTTCTGTTCAGTTTTGTTTTCTTCTTTTTACTAGATTTAACTTACGTTTATTATGGTGGAAAAATTATTTTATATGATGTAGGTTCTTTGAAATTTACAGAGATTTCTATGTGCCCCAAACAGAGTCAAATTTTTAAATGTTTCAAATTTTCTTGCACCTAATATATACCCTACATTTGGGAATGATATTCTTTGTATATCCATTAGAGAATATTCACCAATCAAGTTGTTCAAATTTTCTATGTTCTTAGTAACTTTCTATTAATTGAGATAGATGTTCTTTTACTATGATATTTGTTCCATTGATTTCTCTTTATATTCTTTTCACATTTTGCATTATATATTATGAAACTATATTTAAGGTGCATATAGACACCATTTACATAGTTAATCTTTTTCTATTCACATATTTTCAAATTTCAATCCAGTGTTGTATTAATTGGTGCTTTTATCATTCTCTTGGAAAATAAAAGAAACACAGACTAGATTAATGCTATTAATGTCTCTTCCTAATATATGCTATTATTTTAATGTAGTTTAGTTCCAACTCAACCCAGCTAGACATCATGCCATGTTCATTTGTATTTATCCACACATTAGCTCTTTTCATTGTTCTTTTTCCTTCTTAAATCTCTGACCTTGAAAGATCATTTTCCTTTTCTGTAAACATACCTTTGGTATTTACTAGGACTCACTAGTATCACCTCTCACCCCTACACTGAACCTGAGTTCAATACCTCCCCGTAACCCTATGAGGCACTCAGAACAACTGACTACATTTCCTCGAATTCTGCCCTCTCTCACATTCTGAACGAATACTTTTTCATGAGCTTGTTAGTTCTTTGATCTCTTTAAGCAGATATTTCTAATATTTTTAGGCAGCTATTTTTTTTATCAGCAAAAAATTAGGCCCAAATAGCCCATCCACCATTGCTGAAATTGGAAATCACTAGTTTATTATTTACCAAGGTGTTAGTAGCTTACTCTGCCACAAAGACTTCCAGGTTTACCTTTTCATGCTCCCTTCTGTTTATCTGTATCATCTCCAGATGCATATTTCCTAGCAACCATTACTTGGGTTTCTTGCTTTCACTTCTCTTCACTCTATCCTAATGGACATTGTGAGTGCACAAGTATACAAACTGGCCCCACGGTTGCTTGTAACAACTCTGTAAAGTCATATTCTCATGAGATATTGAATTTCCTATAAGTGTTTTTCATAACAAAAATAGGAAAGTTTGTTTTACCATTTGATAGGAACATTGATTAATATAATCTGTGCAGAAGTTCTAAAATCTTTTATGCCCACCTTAGGAAGTCTAGTACAATCATAAATTAACAAATTTAGATGAGTTATTTAAGATGTTACATTCAATTCTTTTAAGTTTGGTATAGAAATAATTCTGTGTGTGTGACACATAGTAATGAATATTTGCCAGATTTGCATGTTGGAAATGCTTAGGTGAATGAATGAGTGATAAAACAAATGAATTAACATGTACATGTTAAGTAAATATTGTATGTCAAACAATTTTATATACTTTAGTTAATAGTCACAGCAGCAATGTGAATAATTTTCTAAATTTTAAGATTAAAAGAACCCTGAAGTTTTATGACTCCAAAGACAGAAGTTTTCCAATGTTCTCTGGGCAGGTATAGATAATGAGATCCAAAATTTAGGCAAAGAGTGTATTACAATATCTCATATCCACTAGTAATGGGCATTACTATCAAATAATAATAGAAGTGTACGTTTCATAATATAGATGAAGGTATAACTTTATATTACATTCCATGGCAAATACTGCCAAATTGCTCCTCACAGTGATCAAGCCAATTATTATTATTGTTAGCAATGCATGGAAATTTCTACTTCCCTATTCACCTCCTCCCCTCAACAACAAAATGCATTATCAAACTGTTTCTGACGCTTGCCATGTTAGAGGTAAAATAATAGCACCTCATTATAGATTTAATTTGAAAAATATTTGAGAAACTTTACATATGTTTAAAAGCCATTTGTATTTTCTTTACTATTAACTGTCTGTTCATGTACTTTTTCTATATGTCATTAAGAATTTTGTTCTTATTAATGCTCTTTATGTGTTAGGTAAACTGTAACTCCTTTTGTGATATGAGTTGCAAAGATTTGTACCAGTTTATTGTTAGCCTTTTACCTTGGTGAGTTTTTTTTTTTCTTCCAGAAATTATTAGCTTTTAGTGTAGTCTTTCCTTTTGTAGTTTTTAATTTTATTTTATATGTTAGAAGTGTTCTCTACTCTGATAAAATAATAATAATTTTCTCCTGCTTTCTTCTTGTACTTTAAATATTTATTTTTCTGTGTTTAAGTCAATCAAATTATTTTGGTACAAAATTGAAATACAGTGTGATTTTTTTCTAAACAACTTTTCAATTGTTCCAGTACTCTTTAATAAGTAATTCATCTTTTCCTTATAGTTTCCTTTATTTGAAATAAGTGGGTTAACATTGTTTTCAATGGCCTCTTCTCTTATGGTCTGTATGATTCCATCTCTTAAAGCACCAGTGTATATTTGCATATCTCTCCTTGTAACTACCAACATCTATGCTTAAAAATACCAAAATATCCATTTAAATTTTATTTTGAATCCAGTAATATGACTTCCCTTCTTATCAGAAAATTTGTATTTAGGAGGGGTTTTATATTTGGTTGTTTTTTGGTGCTGTTTTTGTTGTTTAGCATTTTTATTTAATACCTGCCTAATAACCCAGTTAAAGCAATTTTATACATTAGCTATATGTTAAGACAAGGTTTGCTTGAGGTGGACCAATTATTCCTGTTTCTGCAAATTGTAAGTGTATCTAACTATATGTAACAAAAAACTAGCCACAAATTGGAAGCTATAGGAAATCTGACATAGGAATGTGTGTCATTCTTTTGCATCAAGTGAAAGACTGTGGAAAATAGCTAAGGTTTAGATTGGGGTTAAAATTTTAGCTCCGACTCTCAATAATTTTGTGAATTGGGGAAAGTTAATCTTTCTGAGTCCTCATTTTTGCAATTATGAAATGGAGGTGATAAAATTAGACATTTTATAGAATATTCTGGGGATTAAAGTTAATATTTTATACAGTGTAGAAAGGTTTTCATAACTTAGTATGATAAAGGATATATGTCCATTGCAAAAATAAGTTGACCATTTCTGATATATATTATGTTAAAAGAGAGAAAAATCATATTTAATTCCTTAGAGTAATTATAGTTAATGTTTAGTGTTTACTTTTCAATTTTTTTTTAATTTATTTTATTCAAGTATAGTTGATTTACAATATTGTGTTAAGTTCTGCTATACAACAAAGTAATTCAGTTATACCTATATACACTCTTTTTCATATCCTTTTCCATTATGGATTATCACAAGATATTGAATATAGTTCCTGTGCTATACAATAGGATTCTCCTCTTTAGCAACCACATGTCTGTTCTCTATGTCTGTGAGTCTGTTTCACAGATAAGTTCATTTGCATCATATTTTAGATTCCACATATAAGTGATATCATATGGTATTTGTCTTTCTCTTTCTGACTTACTTCGCTTAGTAAGATAACCTCTAGGTCCATCCATGTTGCTGCAAATGGCATTATTCATTCCTTCATTATTTCATTCTTTTTTATGGCTGAGTAGTATATATGTGCCACATCTTCTTTATGCATTCATCTTTTGATGGGCACTTAGGTTGTTTCCATGTATTGGCTATTGTGAATAGTGATGCTATGAACATAGGGGTTCATGTATCTTCTTTAAACTATAGTTTTGTCTGGATATATATCCAGGATTGGGATTTCTAGATCATATGGCAACTCTACTTTTAGTTTTTTTAGGAACCTCCATACTGTTTTCCATAGTGCCTGCACCAATTCACATTCCCACAAACAGTGTAAGAGGGTTCCCTTTTCTCCAGACCCTCTCCAGCATTTGTAGTTAGTAGACTTTTTAATGATGTCCATTGTGACCACTGTGAGGTTATACCTCGTAGTTTTGATTGGCAGTTATCTAATAATCAGCGATGTTGAGCATCTTACAGCCACAAATATATGAAATTTTGCAAAATAAATGATATTATCATCATATATTTATGAAGCTTGCTAATTGTATTAAAGAACACACAAAATTTCTGCCTCCACATAAATATAGTCTTTTTTATTATTATTAATTACAATATCATCACATATGTCTTTTATTCTGATAACAGGTCTTTGGTTCTGCTACATGACAAAGTATTACATGAGGGTATAGGCTGAAGGTAGGATTGAGTTCTGTATCTTTCTGAGGCTTCTTGTTTTTTATATACACCTCATAGAAAGTTTACAAAGCTCACCATAGAAATATTGAGACAGAGGTTTCCTAATTTCTCTCATTTTAAGAGGTATCGTGATGAAGCAAAAGCCTGAGGTTTAGAGTCAGAGTAGGACCTAGATTTTTCACTGATGTTTGTGTGATCTTAGATGCATTTTCTCAACAGTAAGATGGGAATAATAATGATTACCTGGACCAAGTGGCTTTGAGAATGGTTTTAGAAACATATAGATGCTTACTAAATATTAATTATGCATGCTTATTTGGACCCATTACACTCAGAATGTTTGCATGTGATCTTAAAACTGAATGAGAAAATAGGTTAATATTAACAAGTCATTCTTGGCTTATTGTAAATTGCTGTTTCATTTCCATATGTGTTATTAAAATTGAGAGCACATTGTTCTTTGAGATATATTCAAGGGAGTTTAGAAAGGAATAGCTGAAGTTAAATATTCCCTTTTATTTTTTGTTTTTAACACAGGCAGGTTCATTTGGAAAGGGTGCTTTGTTGAAGTGACACATGTATTTGTGGGTGAAATTATATTCATGAGTTCCATACTAGGTCATGAACCCCAAGAACAGTGTTATAAAGTTTGAGGCTAAATCCAAGAGACTATTATTTTTTTTCCATTGGTATTTGTCATGGTAGTGAAATAAGCACTGAAGATGAAAACATAGTTTTTGTTGCTGTTAAAGCAGATTCAGAGAAATCAGATTATAGCTGATGTAATTTAGATGTTTGGAGGTAGGGGATTTGCTGATAGCAAAATCTAATGTATGTAGCTCCCAAAATGGAAAGTCTCTCTCAGAGGGATGACCCACATCAGGGAATTTACTTTTCAATATGTGATGCTGACACCAACTTTAAAACAGATATTTTTCCGGACTTCTTTTTTGTTGTTGCTGTTGGATGTGATTCAGATTTTGTACTAAGCCTTAGCTGAAAGTAGGACTTGAGGAAGAAGACACCTCTTCTTTCTGCACCCCACTGCCTCTAGTCTGGTTCAATATTTTTACACACTGCTTCTCTTGCTATTTGTTAATGGCACTGTAATAAACACATTGACACATTTCATTTAGTGGTATTCCACATGGTGAAGTAAGTGTTATCTCACTCATTTTTGGAAAAGAAAGTCTGAGATTTATGAAGTATAAATAGCTTACTATGAGCCATATGGACATATCTAACTCTAGAGCTCATGATTGAATTGCTATGTTTTAAGGCCAAATTGTAGTAGTCATTGTGTGTTATATATACTCCTTTGTCTCCACACTTTGATTGTTAGTTTATCTGTGGTTTGCCATCTTTGTGTCTTTACAGGACGAAGCTGGTGTCTTAATGTTTTCTTAATTCAATTTGCAACAGCTAGAAATCCCTAAACTCTACTTGGAAAAGACTGAGGGTTTGCATTGTAGTTATTGATTTCGCAAAGTGAAGTGGTCACTAAAACAGCAGCTATTATCAATGACCATGCACTAATGCCTTTCTTTAGAGTACTAAGCTCTCATCGCTCCCTTATCTTTAACATCTGGGAGAGGAAAGACTTAGGAGAATGGAGAAACAGTAATTTGTGTCTATTACATTTTATGTAAAACTGTAAGTAAGCCTTTGGCAAACATAACACAATCCTTTGAACAATGTTGGGCAGAATGCATCAAACTTGCTAAATTTGACTACTGTTAATTTGGTTTGGATATTCATTTTCCTTCCCTTTTTTATGTGTGCCCAGAAGCAACCCATCATGACAGATATAACTGGATAAAAAATCAACTTATACAACTGAATAATCATAAGTGTAGATATATGATGTGCAGTTTCAAAGAAACTTCTAACTTCTTCCATTTGATATAAACAGTTACATATTTTGTCAGTTTTTAAGATTTATCTCGAGGAAATGCCTGTCAGTTCTATCCTATATTCTTCATTATCCACACCCATGCTATAGAACTATCTAATCTTTTCCACAAAGTTCTCAAGAGAGAAACTTATGCACTGCTTCCTTTAGAAACATATGTTTTCAGTACACTTATTTTTATCATTTAAGAGGCAGAAAAATCTTACAATAAAATTCTAAATATATTCACTGCATATTTTAGAAAATCCTCCACCTCACCCCTTTTTAGAATATATTTTTCTAATTGGCTTTCTCTCCCAGTCTCCACAGAGCTATTTCCAACTTTCTGAATTCTCCTTGAATTTCAAATCCATTTTTTCTCCCACCTTACTCCTATCAGATGAGCTCATTTACCTCTTACAAAAAAAAAAGTAAAAATAAAATAGAAATTATCAAAAGACAACTCCCTCAACCACCTATTCCCAAAGTTACAAATTTATATGAACCTTCACTTGCTCTTTCTTTCTTATTTCTTATTAGAAATAATCATTTTCCCCTTGAGCTGCAGAAAGTTCATTTTTCTGTCCATGCTCTTCATTCCTTGCTTCCCATATTTTCAGGGGGAAATCAATTATTTCCTTTATGCATATTTAACCTCTCACTCTCCACATGTATCTTCCTTCCCTTAAGCTTTTATATATGGTTACATCTTTGTCTTCTAAAAATTAAATTAAAATTAATGAACAATTTAAAAAATGCTTTCCTGTACATGGCTGGTCTTTCTGGCTAACAATCTCTTCCCTTGCTCACATAGCTAGAATTCCAAAGTTGATATAGCCCATGCTCACCTTTCTACTTTTTCATTTCCCAGTCCTCAGAAATCAGAATTACTTTCTGAGATTATAAATAGTGATCTCATCAGGTCAAAATCACTTGCCTGTTGCTAAAGTTAATACAACTGTACTGGTCCTTATCATTTCTGACCCTAAGCAACATCTACCAGTGTTGATCTCTTGCTCTTGAGAAAAATCTCATCTTTGGCTTCCAGGAGACCAGATCCTCCTGGATTTTCTCCCATGTTTGCTGTATCTTTGTATTAAGCATGTCTTTTTATTCTGATATTTTTATATCTGGGGACTTACTGATCCCGGGGAGCCGACACCCTTCTGGGCTAGCTAATTCTTTGAGATATCACCAGGAAGCATGAGTTTCATGTCAAACAACCAATTCAGAGCCACATCCTTACCCTCACCTCCTCCCTCAGGGTCCTACACTCCTGACCAATATTCCTCTATCCCAACCACTCCAGGACCAGCTACCAGACAACTGAGGACAACACTCACACCCCAGAGCCCACTGAAATGATTCAAACTAGCCAATCCGAAACCTGCTTACCCTCCTTCACCCATTTCTTCCCATGGAAACCACAATAAAAGCTCTTGCCTACATTTTCCTGCCATTCCTTCTGCCTCCTCATTTACCTTGGTACTTCACTGTGAGAACCTCTAGGGTGTGGAGTGCCACTCCCTTTAGAAACTGTAGGTAACATACTATCTTTTCAATGGTAATCATTTCCTGATCTGTTGCCCTCACCATATCAGAATAATAATAAAACCTACATTTTAAAACACTTATGGGAAGAACTATTTCACTATTCTCCTCTATTCATCCCCAATTAGCGGTTGAACATCTCTCTACAGAGCCTTTGGAAATTGTTGGCAATATATTTATTTATCATAATGATTGGGGCTTTGAACTACCAGAGTTATTGAGAGCAGTGAGTCAGGGGTACTAGACATCCTGAAAAACAAGAATAGTGTTACTAAGAGTGAAGAATTTTCCTCAGTTATACATAATTTTCAAATGTTTTGCCTGGTATCATGTAGATATTAAAACTTTAAAAAATCTGATCACAGAAACCTACTGTTTACAAGTACATGTACAGTATGTTGTTTTCATAGTTTTAGTATAAATAGAAATTTCCAGCAATAAAACTATGTCTTAATCTGAGGAAAATTATTTAATTAAGAATTTTACGAAAAGTTTTTCTACCGTTTTGAAAACTTATGTTACCAATGGCAACATAATCTGTGGCATTTGAATCACTAATGGTATACAACTCTATCAGTCTGTGTTTATGGTTGCAGTATTCACAGTGCTTCTACACAGAGGGGTAAACTATGGACTCTACAGTCTTCCTGTGTGTAGAATTATTCCAGCATTTACTTATTGAAAGACATATTTCGTTATAAATTACTTGTTCATTTTCAAACTGGCCCTGTACACAGAAGGCAAGGACAGACGAAAAAAAGAGGCAGACCACTCCAGATTGCAGAAGGCAGGTTTAATAAGCAAGGGAACTTAAATATAGGCTCGTCTTGGGTGGCTGCAACACAAATAAATTTCTGCACCCACCCACCAAATCTTAAAAGTTTGTATAGAAGCTTTAACTGGGTTCAGTCACAGACATAGTCCAGATAGTCTTATCAGCACATTACTATCTCAAGGTTGTATCCTTGCGGCAGCTTCTGGGACATAAGAAGGCAAATGAAATGCACATCCAAGGGCAGGGGTGGGGATGAGGAGACTCCAGTTGCCTGAGTCCAGCTTGAGGGTCAAACAAGTGGTTGTATCTTCTTGTTAACCTCCTCCAACATTGCTTGCTTTTCATTTCTATCTAATATTATACCCAAGGCATTCTATTATATTTGTTCTATGTTATTCAAGTTTGTAGGTTTTATTAGCTCATTATTTTATTTTTAGATATGAAAGGGGACATCACAATACATTTGATTAAAAAGTAGGCATTGGGTCTGACAGCATCAAGAAACAATGCTTAAAATTTTGATTATCCTTGGGATTTGGGTTAGGGCTTATTCTCTTTCCTTTAAACCAACATTCCTTAGACAATTATAGTCATACCTATTCAAACAATGACTGTTTTCTAGAGTACATACTCATTGAAGACCCATGCATATCTTTATCCTCTGTAGATACCTCTCTATCGAGCTCCAGACGCTTTAAACATCCACCTTCCTAGCATTATCTATCCCAAGTCTAAGGCCCTCCAAAGCCAACTCAGTATTTTGTTGAACGGATCATTTCTGCCACAGATGTCAACCTCTTGCAGTGTTCCCAAACTCCACAGACAAGGGTCAGGGAAATTGGTGCCAGTATATATCCAAGTGCCAAACTTGGGAGTGATCTTAAGCTCTGTCTCTCCTTACCATTCACATCCAAGCAATAACCAAGGTAAGAGATAATTCTTTTCATCCTCATGGCCAGCACCCTTGAACAGATCAATCTTGTTTTCCTCCAACCCATTGTTTATTTTGCTGCCATAATGATCCTCCTAAGAAAAAAACTGATTGATTATATCCCTAATTTGCCTAGATTCCTCCACTGGCTGCCTGTTGACCTTATTATAAAAGATAGCTCCTTCACAGGGCTTCTAAAATCACTGATGTCCTGGCCTTACTTACCTTTCCTGCCTCAATGGTCAATACTACTCTTATATATTATTTTCTGCACTTGTTACACTTTCTTTGGTCTTTTAAGTGTGGATTATTTTTTCTCTTGCTTCTCATTTTTCACTTTCTGACTATATGCTATCCCAGCTTTTTTCCTAGTTCACTCTCATTCGTTATTCAAGTATATATTTGAACATCTCTATTTGTGAGAAGCTTTTAATTTAGATGATTTTCTTCTCCCATGTTCTCTAGTTGGCATATTATATTTCCCTTCTATAACACTTAAGATACTTCATTACAATTGTTTGGTTAATTTTCAGTCTTCATTCTGAGACTCAAGACAGTACTTTCCAATGGAAACATAACTTAAGCTACACATATGAGCTACATAATTAATCTAAAATATTCTAGTGGCAACATTTAAAAAAATTCAACACCTGAAATTAATTTAATATGGGTTATTTAACACAATATATTGAAAATATTATTTCAACACAATCAATATGAAATTGATAATTAAATAGTTTATGGGTTTTTTCATACTAAGTCTTAGAAAACACTTGTGTATTTTACACTTTCAGCACATCTAACCATATTTCAAGTTCTATTTAATAGTCACATGTGGCTAGTGGCTACCATACTGAGCGCTGTCCAGTTCTATAAAGTAATGATCTTTGTTTATCAACTTGAGCATTTTACTTCCAAATTCCAACACAACACTTGGCATTTAGAGTAGACACTCAATAAATGTTGGTTGATAAGGAAATGAATGGGTAAATGTTAAAATTTAAAGAAGATTTTTAACTCTTTAATCAATTGTTATATATACATTAAGAAAATCAAATCATTATCCATAAAACTGATTTTATGTCTCACTATTGCATTATAATTTTCATTTTGAAAAACAGTGTTATAACTATTCTCTTATTGAAACTATAGGCCAAATTTAATGACTTTTCTAATTATTTCAATAATTATGTGGTTTCATAGTTTTCCTAATTTAAAAAAAATCAAATATGAAAATCCTAGAGTAGCTCTATATTATTGCATAACATAAAGATAATAATAATAATTATTATTATTATTAACCATAAAGACAATAACAAAAATGTTGCTGTAATGATACTTTACCAGCTACAGAAAAGATATGTCTCATTGTAATTTCTCACCTCTGCTTAAATGCAGATGTGAGAAATGTACATTAACTAAATTGTCATGATGGACTCTCAACTTTGGGCGAGAACTAAAAAGACACCTAATGCTCTCTGTCAAATGCTCTATTAGTCTGCATGTTCTTATGAGGGAAGTCGTTTTCTAGGACCTGCTATAACTGGAGAACCCGTGATTTTTAAGGCTACTGTGCTCACCCTTGTAAAGATATGGTAAATAGGAAGTGTGTCCTATGTCAAATTGATTCATGAATTGAGCAAATTTTTGCTAGGTTTATACTTTGCGCTTGGCACTGTTGATGGAATTGTGAGTAAAGTAGTTATGGCTCTTACCACAGAGGGTTAGCAAGTTACTGTTCTCCTGTTACTTCATCCTCTTTGTTTTTAGCTTTTTCCCCAACTGAAACTCACCTCTTCTCCATGGAATAAGGGATGCTTATTTTCTGATGTCCTGCTCATGACAGGACTTGAAAGTGGTATCAGCTTCTTTTTCATGGCTTCTGGCAAAGAGTCCATGCCTATATTTACCTAAATTTTTTCTTCATTGAATTCTCTGCCATTTGGCTGTTTCTGCCCTTCCTGATCATCACTGCCCTCTACTGAAACTCCCTTTCTCCTCAGAAAGTTTTTGGCTCCCACCTCACCAGTCTCCTCTGCACTCTTATTCTTGTTCTCACCTTGAGGACTTGAATGTCTGAGTCGATTCATCTGAGACCTAACCTCACACAAGCCATTTACTCTCTCAACTTGACCTATTATTTTTTCATTTTTTCACTTCAGTGATTCAGTTCCTTGAACACACATTCCTTAGGCCTCTTTCAGTGACCATAAATATTCCATGAAATTTTAACTCTAGTATTCCACTCTGGAGTCACTAATAACCCTAATTCTAATCCTACCAGCATCACCCCTTGGATCAGGAAAGAGAGTATCCTTCATAGTTCCCTGCTCTCTTCTCTGGATACATCCCTGCTGATGGATTAAGGAGTTATGGGACCAAATATAAGTACCCACCTGGAGCCCATGCACCCCTTCCCTAGATTATGTTCTGAGCTACAGGATGCCAGAATTTCCAGGCTAGATGGCCCAACTCATATTTCCAAGACTTACACAGACTTTTCTACAGCTCTGTCCTCCTCAGGGGACCCTCATGGTGCAATCTTTAGGAACAAGATGTTTGTGAAGGATGTAAATGTATCTTGGATGTAAGGACTTGAACGTCCACACTTGTGTGTTTCAAGTTTCTCAGTGTGGGGTAGGGCTGTGGTTGGGAAGGGAAGAGTGGAGAGATTGGCCTGGGGAGTCCCTCTTCCTGAACCCTCACATTCTGGTATTAAATCCAATCCCTTAAGTTTTTATACAGATGTATTTGTCAAGGTAACTTCAATCACATTACATTTAACAATTTGTTATATTTTTATTTATTATTTTAAAATACTTAGGTAAATATTATAAAGGTCTTTAATAGTTTTCTTGCCTTGGGTCCCCTTAAATATTAAAAGCAAGCCTGCTCACCTCACATATTTTATCCCCACTCTGATCACTAATCCCTTGGCTCCTTTCTTTTTTAATGTCTATTAGCCCTTTTTTTTTTTTTAAGTCTAACTACTTATTTTTTTTCTGAACCGCCTTGATTTTCTGGTGTAGTCCCACAATCACCATTTGGGTGTACCTCAGTTCCTAAGCCCCTCGTTTTTTCTGATTTCCTTGTTATACAAAACCAAGCCATGGATTACTCTTACCAACTGAATTGTTATTCCTGAGCCCAACTTTTGAAGGCTGCTTGAGAAAATTGTATAATTTTGTAGATTTCTACCACTTTGAATTTATGATATTCAAGTTTAGTCTTGCTCTAAAAGTCTTATTATAACACCCTTGTAAAAATGTATTTCCCATTTATCTGGCTATTTCAAAAATTTACCCCTCTTCTGAAATGAATAATTCTTGGCCTCCTCATCTTTAAGAAATTGCTTTTATCCTTATTTCCTAGGAAAAATCAAGACTTGAATGTGAAAATACCCTAAACTCACAGATATTTAATTAAATATGTATGTGTGTGTGTATACACACACACACACACACACATCCCTCTTAACACTTGAGGCAGATCCACCTTGATCCTTATCATCACCTATATAATGGCCACATCTACTTCTATTTTCTTTAACACCACACTCAACTGGGTACCTCCTGTCTTCCCTATACCTTCAACCTCTTTCCTCCTCTTCTCTCCCCTCCCTTCCCCTCCCTTCCCCTCCTCTCCTCTTCTTTCCTCTTCTCTTCACTTTCCTTCTATCTCTCTGTCTGTGCCTCTCCCAATCCACACACTGACTTCAAATTGCTCTCAGCTTGTGACAACAGGAAAAAATCTCAAATCTTTCTTCAATTACCATGTTGCTCTTTAAGGTAAAAATATCTCTCAGACTGACAGACAAGCTCCTTAGGATATAGACTAGTCATTCTCCTTCTTGTCACAACATGCACTGATGCCTCAACATACTGTAACATAGAACCAGCCCTCACTCTTCCAAGAAAGCTGTTTTAGATAAACTTATCAGTATCTTCCTATGTGTTAAATACTGGCCTTTCTTCCCTGACTTCTCTGCAATTTCTGATACCATCAATCACGTTTTTGCTTCTTGATGCTCTTCTTCATTTCCATTTTCCTGCTTCATCCTTTATTTCTGGAACCCTCCTAAATCCCCAGCCCAGATGACCCTTCCTATGTCCATCCTCTAAATGTATTTTGTATAGAGCACAGCTTGATCTTCTTCCCTCTGTCCTTTTAACTTTACAGATCTATTTGAGTAGTCTCATTCATACTTGTGACTTCAACATCCACATGACAAATGATCACTTATCTTTCCCTCTAACAGGTCTTTCTTTCCAGTTCTGAATCACTTACCTATTGAACTTCTATATATTACATTGAATCCTGAAGCTGTATTCAGCCTTTGCATCTCATCTCCCCACAGCCTATACTATCACACATATTTTGGAATTTGGTAAAAGTCATCAACATCCACAAGTTGTCTCTTAGACTCTCTGTGGTCAGTCTGATTCTATTCTCATTGTTTCTACTCTAAAAATATTTGCATATCTATCAAGTCCTGTTTATTTCTACTACTGGAACACTATTTTCTTTTGTTTTAGATACCTACCATCAGTCAAAGGGAAGTTTCGGCCTAGTTTACTCTTATTTTTCTGTGGTATTTCTCCTACACATCTGTACTCTGTACATGCATAAGAATTATTTTTCCAACTGTCAATATCACCTGACTCTTTAGTTATAGAACAAGAAGCCATGAGTATAGAGTCTGGAAAAGATATTGAAATACAGGCAGCTAGACTACTCTGCACATCATATCACTTCCCTCTTTAAAGCTGTTCTTGCCTACAAAATAAGATTTTATTTGTGCCATGCATAGCATGGCATTCAAAGCCTTTCCTTGCTCAGTTCTTGTTTATATCCTGACCTCCAAAGTTACACTATTTTCCATCCACTTCTTATACTCTAGCCATGCCAAAATTTGTTCTTTTCATATAACTCTTCCTTTTGTGCCTCTAAGCTTTTGTCATATTATTCCCTCTTTTAGAATTTTTTTTCTTCCCTTGTTCACCTAATAGTCATCCAATTTTTCAAATTCAGCTGGAGCATTACCTCTGAATACTTCCTTGACTTTTGGTTTTTCCAAGCAGACTTGAGAACATTTATTATGGTCCAATAACCTTGGTCCTCATTCCATTTTAGTAGGTATTGACATGTCATGCAGAGCAATTTGTACATTTAGAGTCAACTGCAATTGATACAAACTCCCAAATGATGTATAGAAGAAGACTCTATATTTTTCATTCTAACAAGGAATTCTTTGAAAAAGTGGGTGGTGGTGTTTACACTTCTTTTAGTTGGATAAGACTGCTTGTTTTCAAATATTTTTTTTAATGGGCCATCTCAGTGTTCCATATATAGTGTCTGTATGTTATCACCACATGCTAGACACTATGATAATTATATTACTTTTCCCCAAAAGATGTGTGTTAAGTAAACTTTCATTTATGAACTAGCACAAAATAACAGATGTATATTACATCACCACTGACAACTTAAAGATGAATATCAGAGTTCTTAAAAATCCTTTGCCTCCTGTTATAAGAAATATCTTACTGGCTACCTTCTCCATGAATTCTAACTTCCTGCTCTGTCCTATGGGATTTACTCTTTTTCATCTTCTTATGCCTCTTTCACAGCTGTTCTTACCCTCAAGTGTGTGTTGGTATCTTATGTGAAGTAGTTTAGCTGTATGTATTTCAATGTCTTTTCCAGACTCTATACTAAAGGCTTCTTGTTCTATATGAAAACGCTTCAAGGTGTTTTCATGAACAAAATTATTATTTTTCTAATATTGGCTCTTGAGGCATTTTTAACCTACTTTACATTGACTATGATTTTCTTGACATCTCAGAAACTTCTCAATTTTTAACTCATATTAATATGCACTGTTGCCAATAAAGATTTCTTCAATGAATCTGTATATAAGTACAACACACTTCAACTCAAGTTTTGAACAACAGTTTTTGTTTATAATTCAGTTTTATTACTTACGTAAAGCAGATTAATAGTGTGATATTGATTTTTCTTAATCATTTTTTGAGAACAAGTTTCTTCTAAGTTGTTAAAAATCTTTAAATATTTTAGAAACTTCAAACATTTTAACTTCAAACAACAGAGCTTCAATACAAAACCCAAAACTGACAGCACTGAAAAGAGTTATAGGAAAATCCAAAATTATAGTTGAGGTGTTCAGCTTCCTTTTTTAAGCAACTGATAGGATTATTAAATGGAAAATCAGTAAGAATATAGAAAAATGAACAGCATCATCAACCAATAGGATCTAATTGGCATATATAGAAAACCTCAACAAATAGCAGCTCATAGATGAGTATATTTTTCTTAATGAGACTATGAACATTTACCAAGGTAGACCATATCCTTAAAACAAAACTTAAAATACTTAACAATTGAAATTGTACAGATTATGTTCTTTGAGCCACAATGGAATTAAACTATGAGTTAATGACAGAAAGACAAGAAAATCATCTCCAAACACTTGAAATTTAAACACACTTCTGAAAAAATCCAACAAAAAGGAAGTTTCAAAAGAAATTAAAACAAACACATAGAACTGAATGAAAATACAAGATATCAAAATTTCTAAAATGTAAATAAAACTCCTGAGAAGGAAGTGTTTAGTGCTGACAACTTATAGTAGAAAAGAGAAAAGGTCTCAAATCAATAATTTAAATACTTACCTCAAGAAACTAGAAAAAAAATGAGAGTGAAACAAACCTAAAGAAACAAGAAACCAGAAACAAAGATATTAAAAGAAAAATAAATGAAAATATAAAAAAGGGAAAATCAGTGAATAAAAGCTGGTTCTTAAAAAAAAAAAAAGACTAATACAGTTGATATATCTCTGTCTTAGTCCATTCTGGCTGCTATAACAAAATAACACAGAGAAGGTGGCTTATAAACAACAGAAATTTATTTCTCACAGTCCTGGAGTCTGGAAGGCTGACAGAGTGATAGCATGGGCTGGCAAGAGCCATCTTCCAGATCACAGACTTTTCATTGTAACACTATATGGTCAAAGGCAGTAAGAAGCTCTGTTGGGTCTCTTTGATAAGGAAACTAATCCCATTCATGAGGTCTCTGCCCTCATATCCTAATCAGCTACCCAAAGCTCCACTGCCTAATACCATCACCTTGGGGATTAGGTTTCAATATATGAGTCATTTTTTGTGGGATGGGGGTGAAGGGATTGGGGTGGTAACAAGCATCAGACCATAACAACCTTTAAAACTGACAAAAATTTTAAAAAATACAAGTCACTAATATTCAGATGAAAAGATGAATGTCACAAGCAATCCTGAAACCATTAAAAATATAATGGCAGAACACTACAAATACCTTTATGCTCATAAATTCAAAAAATTTTAATAAATGGATCAATTCCTTGAGAGATTACCACAATTCAACCAAAATGAAATTGTTAACTTGAATAGTCTATAATCATAACAGAAATTTAATTTCTATTTAAAAATATTCCTAAAAAGTATCTTCAGGTTCAGATGGTTTCACTGGTGAATTCTACAAAATACTTACACAAAATAAAGGATAAAGGAACACTTTCACCACTTGTTATGTGGCCAGTTTTATTATGATAAAAAAACAAACAAAGGTAGTGCAGAAAGGAAAACTAAAGACCATTATCTCTCATGAGTTTAGATGTGAAAATCCTCAATATTAGATATTAGCAAATAAAAAGATTGTATACCAAGACCAGTGGAACTTATTCCAGATATGCAAGGCTGGTTGAACATTGGATTATAAATGACTGTAATACACCTTATCAATAGGCTAAAAAGAAAAATCCCAATGATGTATAATTATTTCAAAGAAAATGATATAATTTTATATAAATATAACAAGACATATATAGGAAATGCATCCTGAAATGTACAAAGCTCTAATGAAAGAAATCAAAGTGGCCCTTAATAAATGGAAAAACAAACTGTGTTCATGTTTTGGAAGACTCAGCATGGTAAATATATCAATTCTCAACAAATTGATCAGTAAGTTTAATAAAATTTCTATCAAAATCCCAAGCTATTTTTGTGATATAGACAATTTTGTTCTAAATTCTGTATGGAAAGGCAGAATCTCTAGAAAAACAATTTTGAAAAAGAAGGGTAAAGTGAAATAACTTCACTTGATATTAAGTCTTTCTATATAGCTACAGAAATCTAGATAGTGTGTCAGATGGAGGAATAGATATATAGATGCAGAGATGAATAGAACAGAATAGAGAACCCACAGACAGATTCACACAAATGTGCTTAAATTAATTTTTATAAGGGTGCAAAAGTCATTCAATGGAGGAGACCAGCCTCCCCAACAAATATTACTGAAGCAACTGGACATTCATAGACAAAAAAAAAAACAAAAAAACAAAAAAACAAAAAAAAGAACCTCAACTTTAACCTCACCTCATAAAAAAAGGACTAAAATTTCCTTACATATTTGAGCAGAAACTAACAATTCAGGGGAATAATATAGAAGAAACATTCACAATCTAGTGCCACACAGGAAGTTTTTAGTACTGACACCCAAAACATACTTGTAAAAGGGAAAACTAATTAACTGGACTTTATAAAAATTAAAAAAATATTCTCCGTGAATAATCCTTAAGAAAACAAGGACCTACACCTTAATTTAGATAATAAATGTGTCCATCACCTTTGAAAGTTTCCTGTGTGTCTTTTCTCTCTTTTTTTTTTTTTTGTGGTAAAAATAATTAACATGAGATCTACTCTCAACAAATTTGTAAGTGTACAACAACATATTGTTAGCTAGAGGCACTATGTTGTACAGCAGATCTCTAGAACTTATTCATCTTCTGTAACTGTAACTTTATACCCATGGGACAACAATTGTCCATTTTCCCCTCCTCCCATCCCCTAGCATCTACCATTCTTTTTTCTGCTTCTATGAATTTGAATACTTTTTATGTCTCATATAAATGGAATAATGCAATATTTTTCCTTTGTGACTTGATTTAGCATAATGTCTTCTATGTCTATCCATGTGGTCACAAATGGTAGAATTTCCTTCTTTTTATGAGGCTGAATAATATTTCATCGTGTGTTTATACTACATTTTCTTTACCCATTCTTTGTTAATGAACATGTGAGGTATTTTCATATCTTGGCTTATGATTAACATTATAATAAACATGGAAATACAGATATCACTTTGAGATCCTAATTTCAATTAATTTGGATATGTATCCAGAAGCAGCATTGTTGGATTACATTTTAATTCAATTTTTAACTTTTTGAGGAATCTCCATACTTTTTTTCATAGTAATCACACCATTTTTATTCCTACCAGCATTGTACAAGGGTTCCAATTTTTCCATATCCAACACTTGCTATATATATATATATATATATTTGATGGTAGCTATTTTAAAAGTTGTGAGGTGATAGTTCATTGTTTTTTTTTATTTTGTTTTTTTGTTTGTTTGTTTGTGGTACGCAGGCCTCTCACTGTTGTGGCCTCTCCCGTTGCAGAGCACAGGCTCCAGACGTGCAGACTCAGTGACCATTGCGCACAGGCCCAGCCACTCTGTGGCATGTGGGATCTCGCCCAGACTGGGGCATGAACCCATGTCCCCTGCATCGGCAGGTGGACTCTCAAACACTGCACCACCAGGGAAGCCCTCATTTTGGTTTTGATTTGCATTTCCCTGTGAGTAGTAATTTTGAGCATCTATTCATATGCATACTGGCAGTTTATATGTCTTGCTTGAAGTAATATCTATTCAAGTCTTTTGCCCATTTTGTAATTGGTTTATTTTTTATTTTGATATTGAGTTGTAGTTGTTTATTTTATATTTGGATATTTACTCCTTATCAGATACGTGATTTGTAAATATTTTCTCCATTCTGTGGGCTGCCTTTTCACCTTGTTGATCTTTTATTTTTTTCCTTTTCTACTGTGCAGAAATTTTTAGATTAACATAGTCCACTCCCACTTGTCTATTTCTATTTTTGCTTTTGTTAGCTGTACTTTTGGTGTCATATCTATAAAATCATTGCCAAGGCCAGTGTTATGGAGCTTTTCCTTTATGTTTTCTTCTAGGAGTTCCACAGTTTCAAGTCTTAATTAAGGCTTTAATCCATTTTGAGTTGATTTTTTGATATGGTATAAAATACAAGTCTAATTTTATCCTTTTGCAAATGTATATCCTGTTTTCCCAAAATCATTTATTGAAGAGACTATCCATTCCCCATTGTGTATTCATGGCATCCTTGTTAAAGATCAGTTGGCTGTAGATCTGTAGATTTATTTCTGGGCTTTCTATTTAGTTCCGTTGGTCTATATATCTGTCTTTATGCCAGCACCATACTGTTTTACTTATTGTAGCTTTGTAACAGATTTTAAAACCAGGAAATGTGATACCTCCAAATTAATTCTTTATCAAGATTGCTTGGCTATGCAGGGTCTTTTCTTTTTTAATATATAATTTTAGGATTAAACACATTTCTGTAAGAAATGCCATTGACATTTTGATGGGAATAACACTGAATCTGCAAATTGCAATGTGTGATATGAATGGTTTACAATATTAAATCTTCCAATCTTTGAACATGGGATGTCTTTCCACTTATTTGTATCTTCCTTAATTTCTTTCATCATTGTTATATAATTTTCAGTGTACAACTCACTCTCTTGGTTAAGTTTATTTCTAAGTATTTTATTATTTTTGATGCTATTACAATGGTGTCATTTCATCTTTTGATATTCCATGAGAATACATTTAAACACCTTCATGACTAATATCAACAGAAATCTCAAATTTCATATATTTATATAAAATGTGGTGGGAAATTATAATTTTTAAAAAACTTTTTTTTTTCCACAGGTAACCTTGTTTAGAGGCAGGGGTGACTACACCTCACTAAAGAACACAAGGACACAGATTTTAATTTAAGAGTTTCTTTTCAGTTTGCTGGGGTAGAAAGTAACAAAGAAAACACTTTTTTTTTTAGATATTTGGAATTCAAATCCGTATTTCCTTGATCACATACAAAGCCTAACAAAGTGGCCTGAGTTTTTAGTCCTTACTTTAGTAATATTTAAGAAAAATACACCTCAATCATTAATACACATCTGCCTCATTCCAAACCCTCTGATTTCAACCACTACACAATAGAGCTCCTGTAATAATTCACCTATTGCTTACATATGTTGGATGTAATTTATATGAAAGCATAGACATTAATTATAATTCCATTTGTCTAGTAATTTCTTGTTTAGACTTACTTCTAGTCCTTTTCTTGTGTCAACTTGTAGTTGACTAGCAGCTCTAATAACTACTCAAGATGCATACAGATTACATTTTTAAAAATCAGGATTACAATTTGTAGAAAGCATGTATTTTAAAGTATAGAATGTTAAGTAAGATTTTTTTTATTATGGAGCATAAGTTATAAATTTAAAACTTACTGTCACAAGAAGTTTTAAATTGATAGAAGGAAGGATAGAGTATGATAACATTGTGGAGTATTTGAGAGGTTAAATATGATCATTAATGTAACTCTGATAAAGAAAATTAGTAGGTTTGTTCATTAATATGAAATGATATAAATAAAAGATAAATAGAACCATAATCTACCTTGACTTCAGGAAAAGAAAAATGAGAATTTGTTAGCTAAATTAGCTAAAAGTGCAGCACTGTTCACTATAGACATGAAAGAAAGAAAATATGTAAGTTGAATCGCAAAATGTAAAAGCTTTGGAAATCCATCAGTATAAAAGTGCTGACCACAAAATCAGTAACCATTAAATGCATGTATCTTAAAAACTTGTAAAATAGCTGAGAAGAGAAAGTCCTTATGAAATTTTTATAAATAAACCTAAGGAGAGTATACTTGGTAAACAAACTAGAAATTGTATGACAGCATGGAATAAAAGAGAGCCCATACTATGGTGAGAGAAATGAAAACAAAGTCAAACCAGGAAAGGAAACAAAAAGTATGTCACTGGTGGGTTTACAAAAATCAGAAACAGATTATGTGATTATTCATTATCCACTTACTAATCAAATTTTTAAAAATCATTAAATGTGCTTGCAGGCTTAAGTGTGTTTTGGAATACTGACGAGTTTGCATGCCATTTCAGTAGTTGGCAGTATGATGAGGAAAAAGCACAGAAGATGTGTAAATGAGGAAATATTAGATTAGGAGAGATTTTGGAACCCAGAGATGATGTGAAAGTTACAACAACAGGTCATAGAAGCATAATGCTGCCTTATTGGTCACTTTGTAGGTACAAGTTTATTTTTAATTACCAAAAATTATATTTGTCTTTATTCTTGAATTCTTAATCTTTAAACTTTGAGCAATTTTCCATCAGGTGCCCAGAAATCGCACTGTGCCCCTAAAGTTCTTCTAAATTTTGATATCCAGCTTAAGCCACATTGAAGGAGTTGATTCATTCTTCCAATAATATTGGGTGGGCCAAAATGTTTGTTTGGAGTTTTCCATAAGATGGCTCTAGTAGCACTTAGTTGTCTTTCTTTAACATCATTCAAAACAATTTTGTTAAGTTGTATGTGACAGCTGTCATATCAGCATGCATTTAAAAAATTACTTACCAAATTGGTGAATTTTTGTGTAGCCATTTTAATGTTGAAGATTGAGAAAAAAAGCATTTTCAGCATATTATGCTTTATCATTTCAAGAAAGGTAAAAATGCAACTGAAATGCAGAAAAAAAAAAGATTTGTGCAGTGTATGGAGAAGGTGCTGTGACTGATCAAATATGTCAAAAGTGGTTTGCAAAGTTTTGTGCTGGAGATTTCTCGCTGGATGATGCTCCAAGGTCAGGTAGACCAGTTGAAGTTGATAGTGATCAAACTGAAAAAATAACTGAGAACAATCAACGTTATACCACGCAGGAGATCACCTACATACTCAAAATAGCCAAATCAAGCATTGAAAATCATTTGCACCAGCTTGGTTATGTGAATTGCTTTGATGTTTGAGGTCCACATAAGTTAAGCAAAAGAAACTTTTTTGACCATATTCCCACGTACGGTTCTCTACTGAAACATAATGAAAACGTTCCATTTTTAAAACAAATTATCATGGGTGATGAAAAGTGGATACTGTACAACAATGTGGAATGGAAGAGATCATGGGGCAAGTGAAACGAACCACCATCAACCACACCAAAGGACAGTCTTCATCCAAAGAAGGTGATGTTGAGTGTATGGTGGAATTGGAAGGGAGTCCTCTATTATGAGCTTCTTCCAGAAAACCAAACAACTAGTTCCAAAAAGTACTGCTCCCAATTAGACCAACTGAAAATAGCACTCTATGAAAAGCATCCAGAATTAATCAACAGAACATGCATAATCTTCCATCAGGATAATGCAAGACTGCATGTTTATTTGATGACCAGGCAAAAACTGTTACAACTTGGCTGGGAAGCTCTGATTCATCTGCCCTATTCACCAGACACTGCAACTTCGAATTTACATTTATTTTGGTCTTTCCAAAATTCTCTTAATGGAACAAACTTCCATTCCCTGGAAGACTGTAAAATGCACCTGGAAGAGTGTTTTGCTCAAAAACATAAAAAGCTTTTGGAAAATGGAATTATGAAGTTGCCTGAAAAATGACAGAAGGTAGTGGAACAAAAGGTTGAATACATTGTTCAATAAAGTTTTTGGTGAAAATGAAAAATGTGTCTTTCATTTTTACTTAAAAGATGAAGGCACTTTTTGGCCCACCCAATATTTACAGAGTGCCCCTGTGTGCCAGAGCTGGTGTTGGATCTAGGGATATATTGGTGAAAAGATACAGATACTGCTCCTCTTTCATGGAACTTTGAGACTAGTATCAGAACCATATGTTACTCAAAGAATTATAGAAAACTAAAATTATAGCTGTGATTAAGCTTTACCAAGGAAGAGTACATGGTACATTGAGATCAACTAACAGAATAGGAGATTCTGAATCCTTCTGGGAGTGAGTGTCAAAAGGTTTCCTTGAGCATAGGACATTTGAGCTGAATTCTGAAAGATGAGTATGAATTCATTAGGCTATAGTCAGGGTCCAATGTGGAAATAGAAATTACACAGCAATTTGAACAAAAGTTAGGAGAAAGAAGTGTTAAGTGATTGGAGTAGTGAGGTCTTGGCTAGTAAGAAGTATAAGGCATTCTACACATAGGAACATAAGGTATAATGGACAGTCACTACCCTTAGAATAGGACACCCTAATAAAATCCTCACCTCTCTACCAACACTGAAAACCAGACCTTGCTAGAGAAGGTAAACCCTAGCTGGATGGCAGAGTAGTTGAGGGGACACACTGGTGGAACATATCAGAAATCTGCCCTCTAGAGTGTCAAGGGAAGCTGTCCATGGGTAGTGCCCCGCTGGAGGCACTTCTCCACAAAACCACCTATGGGGGGCTGCCGGGTAATCTGTTACCCTGGGCTGTTGAGCTCTATGTACTGCAGGAAACCTGTGTTGGAGAACTTGCATGGACCACTGTACCTGGCACTGGTAAAGTCATCCATGAGGCAGGAGCTGGATCCTAGGGATGCCCTGTGTACTGCAGGAGCCTGCCAAGAAGTGTACCATAAACTAGGATGCAAAGCTCTTTCTGCAAAATCTCAAAATCTCTTTATTATCCTCTACTGATAAAGCTTAACATTGTGCCAGGTGGCTAAGGAGAAATAGGTAACGGGCCCAGCTCCATTCCCACAGCAGGCGAACAAGAGTACATTTGGACCTGAGAGAGAGTAAACTGATAAGTCGCCTGGGAATTGATTGTGCAGAGGTTGTAGGCAGGTAAACAAGGCATACTGGAGAAAATCATTTATGGTTTTGTACATGTTATTTTCCTCTTTAATTCAAATATAAATACAATTCAATCTTTCATACATTGTAGAAAGAGTTACACTGAAGTACAAATGTTCATGAGTCACAAATATTTTGAAGAATATTTACAATAGTCACAAGTATTTCCCTATAGTCTGTGAAGGAAGACTGCAGTCTTGATGTGGTTGCCACAGGACGCCTCCCAAGTGCCCTCAGAATCAGAGAGCCGGAAACATTATTATAGTCAAAGGCTGATGAATATTCTCATAGATCTGGATTTGTACCTGGAACCATGTTCAACCAATGTTTTTAAGTGATCACAATTGGCAAAGCAATAGATTTGGACAAGAAAGATCCTTTCCTTTTTACTCCAGAAAGTAAATTAGAATATTCTCTTTGACCAAAAACAAAGAATTTAACTCAAAATAATGATTTGCAATAGCTTTAGTTAAGCCAAAGATATAGCCATTGTAGTGTTAAATGACATTGAAAAGGGACATTTTGTCCGTCTGATTTCATGATTTTCATACACTGGCATCTACCAGTTCCCAACTGTGAAGATTATGATTTGTATTCAAAAACACTATCAGCTTGCAATCTTATCCTTAATGATACTTTTTATATATCTTATAAGCAAGAGGATAATTAATCTTAACAGTTAAAACATTATTTTTTTCTGAGATATATCTTCACATACATGCACTGATAGTGATGGAGAAATTTAGTTAATATTAAAGATGTGACTTCATGCAAATCATGAATTTCTTTAAAGCTGTATTCAGTACAGCTCTTCTTAACCATAGGTTTTTCCTTAAACCTCGTTATTTTCTGGTTTTCAAATAATCTAGGAGAATGGGGCCAAAAGACCAAAATAAATACCATTTTTCTTGAATTTCTTTCTCAGAGAGTTTTGGACAGCATACAGAAAACACTTTCAATAGATTTTATGTCATAGATTTGTCACATATGAAGACGCTAATGCTTATATGTCGGCTTTTTTAGAGAGATGGAAATGTGAAGGAGAAAGTGTCTGTACCTTAGTAGCTAGTTTTGGTGCCAACAATCTTCTCTAGAACAGCAGCTTATGATGCCCATTTAAGTGATTGAAGTTACTCTTTACTTTTCCTGCTTTAAAGAAAAGTAATTGGGAAAAAATAGAGAACTATTTTTAGAAATGTTGGAGAAGTACTTACTAAAAATCCAGTTTTATCTAGATTATGTGTCAAATACTTATAAATTTAGCAGATTGTCTTAACTACTGTTAAAATTTAAGATAAATTACCCTGTGAATATTTGCATTTGCTTGTTTGACTTATCGACTGACTCAGATGTTTGTCGGAGGATGCTTCATTAAGAGTATCTACAAATCAAAAACCGTGTATTTTCCCAAATTAGTGTGTCTCATGCAGCATAGTGCATAATATTATTAATTCATTCATTGAATATATATTCAGCATATGATAACTTTGCCAGATGCTGGATACACAACGGAAACACAAACTGAAGCGTCTACCCCAATGGACAATTTTTATTGCCTAGTTTTTAATAGAAATGTGGAAAAGATAAATGCAAAATAATGGATATTTGAAAAGAATCCTTAGGATATAATTGTGATTAGGTTTTTGGTTAAGTGATTGAAACCTGAGAACCAAGAATATTGCATCATAGAGTCTAATAGTGTGGAATATTATATATTTATGAAAGGTGAGAGAGGTAGTAAATGACAGAATCATGACATGAAAGTATTTTGACAAGACAGAGGGATGGGCTGGATTTAATACAAGGTTCTCAGACCAAAAGCAAGAAAATAAACAAGCATTTAACAGAATAACTACATAAATATAGAGGGAGAGAAGCAGTACTGGTTAAAAAAAAAAACAAAAAAAAACCCACGATATTTTATTGACAGTAAATTCAATACCAGGCAATGGAGAGTTATGTCAATAATGTGAGTCATCATAAGTCATCCTGTTGAGAAGTCCTTTTGATCTTGGTGACACTGATAGGCATATAAAATGAGGAATGTGATAGGAACACAGAACAAGGAAAATGACAGTACTCTGCCTGTCATTTTGTTGAATCTATGTTTGTCAGTCTGAAGCCCCAGACTTTAAGAGAGATATTGACAAAGTGGAAGACATTCAGAGCTGAGGAGACCAAAAGTGTGAAGGGAATTGACAGTATGACAGATGAAGCCTCCTTAAAGGGATTGTGGATATTAAATCTGTAGATTTAATAAATCTAAATAAAAGGAGACTCAAGTGGAATTTGAGAGCCCCTCTTAAATAGACCAAGAGCTTTTGTGTACAAAAGACATTTGATTTGTTCCTTGTGGTCCTGCAGCTTCAAACTGGAATGAAAAACTGGAAACTCCAGGGAACATAATTTTTGTTAAATGTAAAAAGGAATTTTGTATCACTCATAGCTTTCCAAAGACACCTCAGACTTCCTCTGGAGAAGAATGAGCTCAGGTGGTAATATTTTCTGCATCACTGAAAGCGCTCAGACACAGGCTGGACCAGCACATGTCTGGCAAGTTGTCAGGGGATTCAACATCAAATGCAAACTGGGCTAGATGCCCCTAAAGATCTCTTATCCCTTACCACTCTGAGAGTCTAGTCAAAGTACATTTTTACTCTTCTGGCCATTGAGCACAGACATTCATCCATTTAGTTTCTTTACCGAAATAGTGAAGTCTTTGATTTATTTTTTCTATTTATACATTTAATTTATAACATTAACATCTTTTTGTTTAGCAAAGTTAATGAGAAAACTTTGTTAAGTTCTCCTAAGGAGAACTCCCTATCTACCTATCTTCCTATCAGTCTAGCTAGCTGGCTATTCATATCCATATATCTATATACCTACCTATATACATATCCCTTTAAAATGTAATTTAACCATAATTTATTTCATGAAACATTAATGAATTTGAATATGGCTAGCTAGATGTCAAATATTTTGTTTTCAGCAATATTAGCAAAAAGAAAACATCAAACTAATTTCAATAATGCAAAAATATTTTATCCCCAATTATAGAACTGAGTTTGTAGCGAGTCGGACCTTAATGATTGTCTCTGGGTTTTAGACCTCAAAACTTGGGGGATCAGGCTCCACAGTGACATAAGGACCTGTGTAGGGACCCAGGCCAGCCACAGAGAATCTCATCGTTGAGGTCTGTTCTTCTGCCACGCACAGTGCTGCTACATGGGTTCCTCCTGAATCTTCAGGCAGTGTGATCCAGAGCCCTCAGAGGTGTGTCCCACTACCAGGGGCTTTCCACTGACCCAAGATCAAAATGTGCCTCCAGGAATGCTTGGGACTTTTCTCAAGGCTGTAGTATGTTTGTACCCTCTTTTCACAGCACCCCACCTGCATGTAGGCAGAGCCTAGATCTCCACTGCTCCCAGCAAAATCACCTCTCCTCCAGCATACCCATCTCAAGAAATCCCCAGTTTTACTCTTGGAATCATACTCCTCCGTTAGCCTCAAGCCTTTCCTCCTATGAACCCAGCCAGCTTAATATTCATCAATGAACCTAAAAATTAACTGCTGTTTATTACCCCTTTACAAGTAAAGATGGAAGTTAAGGATTAATGTATATGTACTGGTTTCAGAAAAACAATGGCTGAATCCCATCCTTTATTTCCTTGTGTGTTGACAAAGATTTTCTCTTTGACCAAACTCTAGTCAAGTACCACTGAGACCTCTTCTGGACTAGGCCTCAACCTTGGCCTATAAAGATTTGAACAGACACTAACATAGTTTTTAACAACTCAAATCTGCATCCCTGGGTGGTCCTAATCCGCCTTAAAGTGTTTACCTGAGAAAACTCAAGGCTGCTGAAATCATTTACTGTTTGTTCCAGGCAACACCTGAAGGGAGAGCCCTTGTCTCCCAGTCTCTGGGATGGTGGGAGCCAAACTTTGATAAAAGCCAGTTAACAAGCCCAGATGGGTTTCACAAGGACCAACGCCCCACCTCACGTTTCCTGCTTTTTGTAATTTTTCACTTGCCTGACTGTGCTAAAATTTCAGACATTCCTGCCTTCCTATTCTTTCATTTTCTCTTTAAAATAACAGGTCACCTCTGTACAAACAAAAGTTGAGTTCAGTTCATACTGGACTCTCTTCTCATTGTAACAGTAAGTTACTGATTAAAATTTGTTCTTACTATTTTAACTAGTACCGACTTTGTCTATGAGGAATGCAAATGAAGACAAACTTATTTTCTTAAATCATCCCATTAAACACCAATCTTATTTATAAATACTAGGATTTCTTTGTTTCAATACATTGTTTCCTGAAGGTCATGGCCAAAATCATAACTCATCATTGGTGGAATGCAAAGCTTCCTGTAGGAAGTGGAAATTATAGCCATGAGTCTCTCTCCCTCTCCCTTCTCTTCTGTTTCTTTCTCTCTTGCCGCCTTCTCTTCTTTTCCTCTATTAGACTATTTTAAAGGTGTTTAGGCTTTTGTTTTAGGAGATAGAAAGATGCTGCTTTGGAACTGAGATGAAATTCAGATTGTGAACCTGTTTGTCTTAAAAACTAGACACTAGCTTGTCCTTTGTGTTTATGTGCTACTAATTTTCAATCCCCCAGTTTTCAGTACAATTTTAAAATGTTTTATTTTCATGCTATGTTTACTACAAGATTTAAAGGGAAGAATTCTGCATCCAGAGTGTTAAGAAGTGAGCAGTAATATTCCTCTCACTGATTGCAATGATTTTTGTAAACACATGTAAAATTATAGATGCATCTTCTCTAGTTCGACACCTTTCAAATAATTTAGTTCTTTAATAAATTTAATGCATATGACATAGCAAGAACAAAAAGGGGTTTCTTTACAAACAAAAATCAGAAGCAGTAATGCCAAAAATAAAAAGGAAGACAATCATAGCGCAAGGTACAAACATAGAACAAGGATTCTGCTTCAGTAAATTTTAAAATCTAAATTAATAAAGAGATATTATGTATTTGTTATTGGATATAAAATTATTCCTAATACTGATTTCTAAATTCTGTATAGTCTAATATATTTTATCACAAAAGACATAAACTGTATAATTTTAGGAAATGGAAATTAAGATCTTAAGGAGTGTGTTAATTGGTGATATGCACAGAAATAACTTCCAGTGGCCAAGAAATATAAGTGCAGCCCAGGTAAGTTTAGGCTGCCTTGTTTAGTCATTTTAGCTAGGTAATTGTTTTGCTTGAATTTTGAAACCTGTGGTCTAATAATTTGCTGCTGAAGTCAGAAAATAAGTGGAAAGATTATGTATAGACCTGAGCAGGCTATCCTGTTTTTGTCCTTGTTTTTGTTTTGTTTTGTTTGTTCATTTTTATTTTTGTTTTTGCTTTTGTTTTCCTGCTATCAGTTAACTTTCAGTTCTGTAGCTCTGAAGAAACACCTGGTGCTATTTTGCAATCCCAAATTTATGAGAATAAAGACATTTACACAATCAAATCTAATATCTGTATGATTGTGTGAATGTGAACCTCATGTCTGATCGCTCCTTTCCACATGATCCCCCATTTAATCTATTTGCAGGTCCTGTGGATACAATCTTTGCATATTTCTCATTTCTCCTCTTCATTTTCATTTCTACTATTCTTGTTAAGGTCTCAATACCTCAGGTGGAAATCGAGGAAGAGTTGTAACATTTGTTCCCCAGCTTCCACTCTCTTCTTCTACAATACTTTACATACTTCTTTGTTGGATTAAGCTTCCTGAGTCATGGATCTGATGGTTTCTTTATTTTAACAATTTTTAAGTCCCCTTTTCCCATGGCCTACAGCAAAATATTCAACATCATCAGAATTTAAGATCCTCACTACCCAGATCTCAAAATATTTTTCCAATATCATCCCCTTGCAAACATGTTTCCTTTCTTTTGGTATTGCCTGAACTGAACCACTTGCATTTGCAATGTATTTTCCTAAGTTTCCTCAACCCCTGTTATGTGCTCATTCAATTATCCTTCCCTGAAATTCATTTCTACTTTATCCTTCAATGTATGATTCTGCCCATTCTGCATCACTGTGCCTTACAAAATAGGTTTGCACATTATAAGCATTCAATAAACATTATTTTGATAAATAAATAAATTAATTTCTTAATTAAATTTAAAAAGTAAAAAAAAAGAAAAATGTAATAAGATTTAAAAATTCACTGTTCATTTACTCACCTATCACATACCTATTGAATACTTACTACGAACTAGAGCTGTATAGATCTTAAGGATAAAAAGACAATCAGGACTTCCCTGGTGGCGTAGTGGTTGAGAGTCCACCTGCCGATGCCAGGGTCACGGGGTTCGTGCCCTGGTCCGGGAAGATCCCAAATGCCGTGGAGCGGCTGGGCCCATGAGCCATGGCCACTGAGCCTGCGCATCTGGAGCCTGTGCTCCACAATGGGAGAGGCCACAACAGTGAGAGGCCCGCTTACCACAAAAAACAAACAAACAAAAAAAGACAATCAAACATGATCTCTGTTATTAAGGATCTCACGGACTACAGAGAGAGACAGATTTAAAAATCCACAAGTTAGCATATGTATTAGAATCTTTATAGAAGAACTCATTAAATAAGAAGCAATCTCAATACTATTTAACATTATGGAATTTTCACTTTTTGCAGCCCTCTCCAGGATAAGATACAATATGGTCTCATCTTATATAATGTATAATAAGATTGTATCTTGTAGCTATTTATTTTTTGGTACAGAATCAATGCCTGCTTTAATAGGGCTTCCTGTGTTGATTTGTTTATCATTTATGACCACTTTTCTACTGGAGGATTCTAACAGAAATTGGTTCCAGGGGAGTTCTAAACAAAGACTTACGTGAGTCACATGCTAGTTTAAAATGCAAGTCTGTGCGAAAGAGTGTCTGCTTGTGGCTCTAAATTTTAAAAAAAAGTGTGTGTTTGTAACATTAGACAATGGGAAAGCTTTTTTTATAAATATGTGACCACTGAGTTATGCTTAGTGTTATTAGCAAAATTACCACCACTACAGTTTAAATTTTGTTCTTCTCCATATAGATACATGAGATGTGCCCTATCTTCACATTTGAAACAGTGCTAACATTATTTCTTAAAAGATGCATATAGAAAGTTGTCATCAATATTACTTTTAGGGTCAAGTGTTATTTAGAAAAGTCTAAAGAAGTTGTGAAATCTAAAATCAAATGATAAATTAAATTAAAATTTTATATTCACAATAGTAATGACCAGGATTTTTTAGACCCAACTTGAATGGGCTCTATATTTTTACAAAAACAAGGTAAAAACAGCATTTACTGATTTATACAATTATATCTATCTATTTATTAGCATATCTATACTATTTATTAGCTTAAATCATTATTTTGATCTACCAGATTTAGTATTGCGTGTTAAAATAATTAGTTCCCTATGAATTAATCTTTATTGATATTTCACATATAGCATGGTGACTTCTCTGCAAAAGAAGAAAACAAATGTGATTTTATGAGAGTCCAATTAACCTATTGTTTAGTTCAATGACAAATAAGTTACGCTGTCCTCATGAACTATCTTTTTCTAAATGCCTTCTGTTGGAAGTTGTGTATGTACAATATTGAACATTTTTTCTATAATGATTTAAAATATAAAACTACAATGTGGGCAATGGGTCAGAAGTCATATAGTATTAATCACTTTAGAAAGAGAAATTTAAGAAATTTAGGAAAAGCCTGCTGGTTTAGCTTAATACACCAGGGGTACCTACATTGGACTTTAGGGTAAAAGATACATAATAGTAAAACGTTACTTCCTTCCTTTTTATCATTATTTCTGAGGTGTAACTCTCCTTTAGAGAACTTATCAGGAGAGATGACTTGAACGGATTAGAATCAGGTGTATTTATGTTCATTTGGGAAATATTACTTTAATTCTTACTAAAATCACTGACCCTTATAATCACTTTGGCATATAGGATCACCAATATCCTTGATTCCATGAAGGATAAATATACATATGTGTACATATATATGTATACACACATGTATGTACACACATATCTGTATACCTCTGTACCTTCAAAAGGTTAAAATTATTTATGTATATATAATATTATGGCTTATTATATTTCTAATAACCTTGGAAAACTATCACTTACATAGAATTTGAACCTAATTTTACCAATGTGAACACATATTACTAGCAATTAACACAGTGTTAATATCTAGTGTGCATTAACATGCTTATATAATTCTCATATTTTATATATAGTTAAAATATAAAATTATATGTATGAAAACAAAGATACAGTTTTGCATATGTATATAAATATATGTATGAATACCCAGTGAATGGTAACTCATTGCTTTGGTATATGACTCATTTAATTCATTATTAATCCTGACTGAATTCAAAATACATTGTCTATATACTTCAGAATCTCTAGGTCTTTTCTGTGTTTCCCTATAACTCCAACAACCTCTATACTTTCTCCAAGCACCCCACAGTTATTTAAGTGTCTTATTTATTTCTTTGTTTTCAAATGGTAAAATTATTCATTAATACTAACTCCTAAAGTCTGAGGTCCTATGATGATCCATTTTCATTACTTGTTTTCCTCTGTGTCCTCTTCTAGTTGATTTACTTGTAAGAATGATTTTCCTGAAATTCAGATCAATAAGATTTCCATTATTTGATAGTAATTTATGATAGTCAAAGTTCCCATTTATAAGAGTAACAATCACCACCATTAGATTTATACAGATTTTTATGTAACTTATAAGCAAAGTTTGATTTTAAGAGATCAAATGAAGAGAGGTCTTGGGACTTAATTATATGGAAATTTAATTCTCATCTTTTTTACCATGGCAAAGTTAGAAATTATTTTGGAGATCATTTTCTAGAAAAATAATATAGTTTACAATAGGCAAAATAATACTCCCCTAAAGAAGTCCACATTCTAATCCCCAGAAACTGTGAATATGTTACATTGCATGGCAGAAAGAGTTTTTCAGATATGACTGAGAGATGGGGAGATCACCCTGGATTATCTGGGTGGGTCCAGTGTAGTCACATTACACCATAAAAGTAGGAGAGAAGAGAGGAAGCATCAGAGAGATTCAAAGAGGAAGAGACACCTTGAAATGTGAGAGAAATTTGACCTGCTCTGTTAGCTTTGAAGACTGAGTAAGTGTATCATAAGACAAAGAATGTGGGTGGTTTCTGACAGCCAGTGGGGAAACTGGGAGTCCATCCACAAGGAACTGAATTTTGTCAACAACCCAAGTAAACAAGGAATCAAATTCTCCCCTAGAGGTACAGCCAGGCTATACCTTGTTTTTTGTCCTGTGAGACCTGTACCAGACTTCTGATCTAGAGAACTATAAAATAATGAATTCATATTAAGTTTGTGGTACTAGAAAATGATACAACATTAAAGTTAAAGATCTGTACTTCAAGAGTGATTTACAGCATAGTCTATCATTTTGAATTAAAAAACACCCAATTTGGGGCTTCCCTGGTGGCGCAGTTGTTGAGAGTCCATCTGCCAATGCAGGGGACACGGGTTCGCGCCCCTGTCCAGGAAGATCCCACATGCTGCGGAGTGGCTAGGCCCATGAGCCGTGGCCACTGAGCCTGTGCATCCAGAGAGTGTGCTCCACAATGGAAGAGGCCACAACCATGAGAGGCCCGCATACCACAAAAAAAAAGCAACAAAAATACACCGAATTTATTTTCCAAAAAGGAATACTATAAACTTTTTTTCAAAGTAAATTTCAACTCATGTTATGTCAATGATGCCTGCTCTTAAAATTACTAATATATCTATGTATGAGTTATCTATACACATTTAGTATCTAGTTGACTCTTTATCATTATAACATACATTACTAAGTCACCTTCTCTTGGCAATACTTGGTGACTGTTTCAGTGTCGTTATTAACTAAACCTAAGGGGACAGTAACATCTTCTAAGAAAAATAACAAATATTTATAGAATAAGAGTCAAATATAGATGAATACTGAATTACTTAACCTTGGTATAATCATGTCTCCTCTCCCGTCCAGAGTTGACAGAATCACTTATAGAATATTCTACAGTAGATTCCTCAAACAATACAGATGATGAAATCCTAAATTATGTGTGGACATAATTATAAAATAAAATCAGACTGTTGCAGGAAGGAAGACACCTTCCAGGTCCCAAGAGTGTGCTCTAGTCTCACACTTGGAAATGAATTGTGTAAGGAGACACACGTGCTGACAAAGCAAGACACTTTATTAGGAAGGGGCACCTGGGCAGAGAGCAGCAGGGTAAGGGAACCCAGGAGAACTGCTTGCCATGTGACTCCCAGTCTTGGGTTTTATGGTAACAGGGTTAGTTTCTGGGTTGTCTCTGGCCAATCATCTTGCTTGAGCCATAGTCTGACTCAGGGTCCTTCCTGATGGTGCACGCATCTCTCAGCCAAGGTGGATTCCAATGAGAATGACTCTGGAATGTTGGTCATCTCCTCCCTCTTTTGGCCTCTCCTGAATTCTACAGGTTAGTTTTTGGGGGCAGCACCACATTCCTTACTGGGACCTCCTGTTGTGAGACAACTCAGGCAAGCAGGTCTGGCCAAGGCAGTGGTTTTGATCAACAGTTCTCTAACAAGACTGTCTTGCATATATGCCGTGCTTCTGTAGCCTTTTCCATATGAATATGGCAGGTAAAGGAAATGTATGCTGAGAAGAAATGAAACATGGAAGCACAAAATTCATTACAATGTGTGAGTACCTTCCTAATAACCTTTAAACTTAACGGTGTTAGGTTTAAACTGAAAGCTCTTTTCTTCCTGATGAGGAAAAGGGATTATAAAATCACTGTCACAAGGCAGATTAAGGTGGCACAATGTTGCTAAGAGAAACATATTTTTTTGAGAATGGTTAGTTAATGGATATCTCTTTCAGTATTTCCATAATTTACAAGTTATACAAGTTTATTGAGGAAAACATGAAATAGCTAGATAAGAAAAATGAAAAAAATGACATGACATAACTCCCATTCTCCCAGTATGCAATGTGTAGCTTTTCTCTTAAAAGATCTGTATATATAAATGTGTAATTATATACATAATTAAAGAGCAACTTTTTACAATAATAAAATCATGCTCTGCATATTGTAGATAAACTGTGTTTCCCCCAACTAGATCATACAGCTAATGTTATCTTTCTATCTAAATTGGATTAAGATTTAATTAACATACCCTTTTATCATTGCTTGGTATGCCTTATGTTTTACATTGAAAAAGTTTATCCTTAAGAAGTCTAATATCAGTCCTCTTCATCATGTTAATATGTAAAGAAAAAAACAATCAACTAGGTACAAAACTTATATAGGGCTCAGAACACACACATTTTCCCATCAAAATCTAAACAAGACTACCTAAAATAATATTAATTTTATTTTGTTGCAATGTTAATTTCCTGAATGGATTTGGTATGTAGTCCAGTTTTTAATTCATGAGATAGGACCATAGTAATTTGTTTAAATTCTCATTTCCATACTTACATTTCACTCATATTTTCTCACACTGAAGAAGCTTTATTTGATTCTCTAATTTGAAAATGTTTTTATGTACTGAACCTTCTTCAATATATAAATCACTCAGTGCTTTTCAGTATCACCTCCAAAATTATGTGCTCATGTCTCATTGCATATATAACCATTTTTGGAAAAGTAAATCCTCTCCATCTGGCTGATCACTTAGCATAAGACTTTTCAAAAATGCACCTAACTGGACTTCATGTTATTTTAAATTAATACTTCTTTAACACACAACTTCACTATGGATGTGAAAACTGAAAGCATAAGTAGGAAGCAGCAGGTTTTTGCCAAATGGCTTTGCCAGACAAACTTTGATGGAATATGTGTGTGTTTGTATGTATATTTTGACTCTCTACCAAAATTTTATTACTTATCAAGATGTTATTCTAAAAATTTATCATGAAGCAGCTTGAAAAATAAATAGTTTAGTCTCTGACCATGTAGAGCAAAAATGATCATTTTCTTTTACTGTTAAAATAAATAGGAAACAAATATTAAAAAGACAATTCTCTTTTTTTCAACTCCTAATATATGTATTTCATAAAAAAATCCTAAAAAATCAGCAATAGGTAGTGTCTTTTGTCAATATTCATAAATTAAAATTTTAAATTATCAAGGATATCTTCAAATATTTTTACATGATGCTGAAAAGATAATAGTGAATTCTTCGTTTGAAGATACAGAACATTAAATGTGAGCCAACTGCAGAAACAATAACGGTAGTTAGGAGACAATCCATCAGTATAAGTCTAATTGTGGTCTTAAAATTAACAGATATAAAAGTTCCAGAGATAAGAAACTGAAGGGGAAGGAGGGAGTTCAAATAAAAAGCTCAATTAAATTATACATTTATGTTTAAGTGAAGCAGAGGTAAAAGATGACAACTTATGAAAAAAGAAAAAAAAAAAGCTTTGCCATTCCTAAGCAGAAAGGAAACAGAATGTTTAGCTATCTTAAAATACCATCACTAGAAACTAGAAATCAGAAAGGGAAAATAGAAGCCAGGTTAAGAATTATACAGGAAATCAGCTCTTTTTCTATACCTAGAAACCTAAGTTTCCACTTGAATTAAAGTCAAAGATTCCATAAATTCTAAAAGTGTAATGCCCCCTTAAAATGATATTTTGACCAAGTTTTAACAGGTATGCCTTCTATCAGATGAGCTATGATTATGTTACTACTTGTAGGCAGTTTCTGACTACATTGAAGTCTCCTACCAGGTCATTTATTACCTTGACTTGCTCATCCTCTTCCTAATGAGTCAGGGATATGGGTAGGTTGTCTGGTTTTAGAACCTCACCTTTGCTGGAATTAGTGAAGGAATAATCTGTGAAATCACTTTGAATTTCACTTGGCCACATTGGTTAGATTAGATGAATCAAAGTTTCCTTCTAGTACTGAACTCATAATTCAAATAATTAAAATATTTAAACTACAACTATCTAAATCTCTCATTCTTCTGAAGCCTTTTCTCAGAGTATAACTGCAAAGTATACATGAGAAAGCTAACAAAATAGGTGTCAATGTAGAACTTCAAAGAGTAAATTTGGGGAATAACAGACAAAGACCTTCTCCAATAAAATATTTAACAGAAGAGCTGGCAATAAAATTCTAGGCAAATAGACTAAACGTCTAAAGAAAATTAATATTGTTGTAGCATCCATGCTGCCTGAAAGATATATAGAAAGTCAGTTTTAAGGAATTCTCCTGAAACAACTATTTATTCTATTATTGGCATAAATCTTTATAATTATAGTGGCATTGGGCCCTTATTATCAGTTGGCCATGTTAAATGATCATTATGATTTATAAAATCTTGAAATGGCTAAAACAATGTCAGCATCTTGAAAGGAAATCAATATACACAGGACTGCATTTTACCCAGTAGAGAATGTCTTTTAACACTTATTTTTGTACAGAGCACAAATCTGGCAGGGAATAAAAAAGAGATTTGAATAATTTAAGCTAATTTTTCTAATAGGAAAAACATAAACAAAAACAACAAAACTGACTCCAGTGCAGGACTTTCGTCTGTCTTAATGCTAACCAGTCACCATCTGGCTTCTGCATAAGATCATTGCTCCCACAGTTAATGTCACAATTTCCATTTCAAAACTCCTTTTCAGCTGTCTCTTTCTCTAGCCTCAAAATAATACATTACCTGTTATCATAGTTAGAATAAATCCCCTATCTATGTAATGATGATTGGAGAAAATACGCCAAGACACAGTCATGGAAGATTTGTTACTCTACTGCATTGTTTCAATACCACACAAAAAAGATTGAGGATGTTCTAAAACAGAGAATTAGCAACATTTACTTTTTTTCACATCTAAGATATGTTGATACCAATTCTCCTTCTGCAACAGCAGCTCAACGTCTATAGTTGTTACTGCAATATTGTTTTAACTATAAGGTTGCCAGATCTTGGGGTTTACTCCTAGGTTTGCTTATTACCAATGTGGGTGGAGAAAAACCACTTAATCATTCAGGAATCATTTTTGTTTTCCAAATATAAAGTGGGTGCAAAACTACCTGCCTTTTTCACTTCATGAAATCGTTTTGGAGGTCCAATGAAATGATGTAAGAGTTAAGATTTGGATACAGTTTAGCTGTATCTACTAAAGCTGGAACTTGATATGTATGTAGATGGGTAGGTCTATGAAATTATTTTGGGATTTCCAAAACCATATCCTCCCAAGCCTGTAAGAGGGTCAGTCATCCTTTGTAACACATCTCATTCTACATTATATACGTTTATCATAAGGTAAAGGCACCTGATTTATTCAAGGCCCAAGGATATAATTTATTTAAAATACCCCCAATCCTTCTCATTATAAAAGAAATACAAAAAGAAAATTATTCCTTCATTGTTGTTAAATGGAAGTTTTTCCCCCATTATATTCTTTTTTTTTCCTCTCTCTATTTACCCCTTAGCCAGACGTTCAATACTCTTTCTAAATTACATAAACTAGTGGCCAAGAATTTAAATACCATATACATAACTACGATTTTTTAAAGATAGATATTACTTTTAGAACAACTTTAGTTATAGAGAAAGATTGAGAAGATAATATAGAATTCTCATATATACTCCCCACCCCTTTCTGTACACAGTTTCCCTTAATATTACATATTACATTAGTATGGTATATTTGTTAAAATTAATGAACAAGTACTGATACTTTATTATTGAATAAAGTCCACAGTTTATTCAGATTTACCTAGTTTTTACCTAATGCCATTTTTTTCTATTGCCAGGTCCCACCTAAGACAACACATAACATTTACTTTTCAGGTTTCCTTAGGCTCATCTTGGCTGTGACAGTCTCTTTGTCTTCCCTTGTTTTTCATCACCTTGAGAGCTTTGAGCAATACTGGCTAAGTATATTATAAGATCCTCTCCCTTGGAATTTGTCTAATATTCTTCTCATGATTAGACTGAGGTTTAGGGGTTTGGGGAGGAAGATCATAGAAGTAATGTGCCATTTTTCTTATTATCGATATGACTTTTGACTGTTAATGCTGACCTTGGCAACCGAGCTGAAATAGTGGTTGTCAGCTTTCTCCACTATAAAGTTACTTTTTTTTTTCCTTCTCCTTTCATGCTGTAATCTTTCGATGGAAGTGACAAAGCATACTCCACATTTAAGAAGTGGCAGTTATACTTCTCCTCCTTGATGACAGAGTATCTATACCCCTATTGCATGGGAAATTTAGCTTTTTCTCTTCTCTCTCATTTATTTATTCAATCATGTATTTATATTAGCATAAATGGATGTTTATTTTTATACTTTGTGTTGTACTCCAATATCACTTTATTTACTTTATTGCTCAGATTGTTCCAGCTCTGACCATTGGAAACACTTTCACCTGGCTCTGGTCCCACCCATCCCCCTCACATCGATGTGAGGTTTTTTTTTTTTGTTTTTGTTTTTTTTGTTTTTTTGTTTTTTTTGTTTTTTTTGTTTTTTTAAGAACTTCTTTACTTTAAGGCGATACAAGATGCTTCAGACTCACCTTGTACATTTTCTGGCCAAGTTCTAGATTTGGCCAGTTCTCCAAGGAGCATTGGTTCCTTTTATTGGATAATGATATCAAAAACTATGTTCTGACATAGAAAAAAATCTTATGGTTACCAAGGTAGTAGGTCACCTCTGGAGTGAAATCATAGGAATGGAATAGAGGTGGAGAACACTCTATACACATATACACACTACTATATATAAAATAGATAACCGACGAAGACCTACTGCATAGCACAGGGAACTATACTCAATACTTTGTAATAACTTATAAGGGGAAAGAATCTGAAAAATAGCATATATGTATTCATGTATAAGTGAATCACTGTGCTGTACACTTGAAACTAACATAACATTGTAAACCTATACTTCAATTTTAAAAAAATGCATTTAAAATAAAACCCGAAAACTGCAATCCAAAGGCAGACATTGACAGATGGACTATAAACAAAGAAACACAGTATCACGGGTGTTTGTGTAAGTCTGAACTCATCAAATTGTATATATTAAATATGTGCAGTTCTTTGTATATCAATTATATTTCAATAAAACTGTTAATTTTTTTTAATAAAACAACAACCCTGGGGTCGGGGTGGGAACATATTCCGGGCACTAGTTGTACTTAGTGTTAGTGAGATATCATATTTTTAGACACTTCTAGCTGACAGAGAAATTAAATATGTGTGTGTATACCAACCCTTGTATGTTTACATATATATAAACGTTTCTATGTGTAAACACGTTTATCTATATTAAGTTGAACATGAGTTCTTACTAATGTCTCCAACTCGAATACACTGCCCACAGATCATTCTAACCTTCTTCCATTGATTTTCTGTAAAATCTCACTCCATCCTCTGAAAAACCTGGCTCCCACCATCTGCTATTCACTGTCTTAATTGTTCAATTCCTGTAAGAAATACAGCAGCATAGGAATTGTAAACCATACCTCTGGGGGAACTATAGGGTCTGGTAGAATCCACTAATTTCCAAAGTTGCTTAGGTCAGCACCTTTTACCCCATCTTCATTTGTGAAGTTATTGCATAGATTTTTTAATAAAACTGGATTCTCTTGCCATGGCCTGTAATCATTCCTGGGATCTCTTAATATCATAAATGATTTTTTTTTATTTGCACACATTAAGGTTCATTGTGCTGTAAAATTCTATGGATTTTAAAAATTCATAGTGCCTGCAATTATCATTCAGTGTTTTACAGAGTAGTTTCAGCACCCTAAAAGTATGCCCTATGTTTTAGCTATTCAACCCTTTTCCACATCCCACTTAACTCCTGGAAACAACTGATCCTTTCCCTGTCTCTCTAGTTTTGCCTTTCCCTGAATGACATATGACTGGATTCATACATTATATTGCCTTTTCAGAGTGACATCATTTATTAACAATTGTTGTGGTTTTTCATAAGGTAATAGCTCATTTTTGTTGTTGTTGTTGTTGAAAATATCGCTTTGCATATATGTGCCAGTTTCTTTATCCATTCAACCAATGCAAAGGTATATTGGTTAGTTCTAGGTTTTGGAGATTATAAACAAAGTTATACACATTCATATGCAGATATTTGTGTAACCATAAGTTTTCAAATCAATTGGGTAAATATCTAGGGGAACCATTGATGCATTGTACAGTAAGATTATGCTTAGTTTTGTAAGAAACTTCCATACTATCTTAAAAAGTGGTTGTACATTTTACATTCCAACCAACAATGAATGAGAATTCCTGTTGCTCCACATCCTCACCAGCATTCAATATTGTCAGGTTTTTCTTTTTTCGGGTTTTATCCATTATAATGTGTATATAGTGGTGTCTCATTTTTGTATTAATTTGCAATTTTCTAATGACAAATAACATTATTCCATGCTTATTTGATATCCATATGTCTTACTTGGTGAGGTGTCTGTTATATCTTTTGCCGATTTAAAGATTTTTGTTTGTTTTCTTATTGCCGAATATTGAGTTCTTTGTAAGTTTTGGATACAAGTTGTTTATCAGGTTTATGTTCTGCAAATAGTTTTCTCAAGAATGTGGCTTGGTTTTTGTTTTTGATTTTTTTTTCTCTGTTAATGTCTTTTACAGAGCAGAAGATTTTAATATAAAGTCCAGTTTGTCAGTTTTTTCTTTCATGCATGTGCTTATGTATTTTTATATAAAAATGTATCACTATACACAAATTCAGAGATTTTCTCCTATATTATCTTTTAGCAGATAGACATTTTTGCATTTTATAAGCTCCCAGCCAATGGTTGAGCATGCAAAGATTACTACATTTGGGTTATTCTTACTCAATGGTGGACTTTTCTAAGGGGATATCTTTGCTCTGGGCCTTCCCATACGCTTAGCTGAGACATTTTTGGAGCTGTATTACAATTGGAAACGTTTTCTACTGAATAATCCTTTTTTATCTCCCTCCTTTCACATGTCCTTATCCTTAAGATGTGCTCTCTACATGTAAGGCTTTCCCTAATGACTTCGGCTCCCTCTCCTCTTTACCCTGTATGAGTGTTTCTCCTTCTTCCAGTTCTAACCCATCTTAACATCTGCTAATTAATGAAACCACTTCAACATTAATATGGAGAAAACAGCTTAGCTACTTTTCTCTGGTTTACATTTGAGTTATTTGGGTAAAAGTTTACCAGGGAAGAAAATATGTATTATCACATTAATTCTATTTTCTTGGATTTTCTTCAATATTCCAAGGCACCATAGGCTATACATTTTAAGCAAATTAAGAAGGGAAAAAAAGACAAACATGCTTATACATTTTTCTGGTAAAATTTTCAGAAGGCGTATTTGGGTATGTAATGCTCAAGTCACATGTAAATGACAAAATGTATACTACGATTGTCATTTATCTTCCTTTGCCATTGTGAGAGCTTTGAAAATAATATTATGCATTTAGATTTCCTTATGTCCAAGAGTGTAATAGGAAATCAATATTATTTGGTTGAATAAAAAAACTATATAAATTATATGGGTGTAATGCTGTATGAAAATAAAACTAGATGACAGATACTTTTCTCCTGAAACAGATACATCTTCTTTGATTTTAAAATAAAGAGTATATAAGAAATGACTATCATGTAACAAGGATGATTCAATTAAAAACCAAATATGCACCATATTGATTGAACAAATAAAAAAATTACATGAAAATCTTAATAGACAAATAATTTGGTAAGGGTCTGATATCTACACTATAAATAACTCATAATTCAACAATTAAAATACAAACAAATTTTTAAAAAATGGTTAAAAGATTTGAATAGACATAACTCCAAGGAAGACAATAAAAAGGCTAATAAACACAGAAGAGATATTCAACATCATTAATCTTTAGGGAAATGGAAATCAAAAATATTATGAGAACAGGAAAGGGGATTCACAACAGGGCATACTTGAGAGGAATTGTATAATGCTTTAAACCCTTGCCAAGGCGAGTAACATGGGCCTGGGACCTATAAGTTACTTTGGTTGGATCTATCAAACTATCATCTACCTATCTTCTATCGTGTGTAACCTGAAAATCCCTGGCAGCATTTTTGTTTTTGAACTCCCAGAGTGTGCCTCATGGAGAGGATGGAATGGAGAGGATTCCACTGGAGACAGACAAAAGTGGGGATGCACTAACTTTGAAGACCGAATTTCCTCCGTTTTTATACCTTGGGTGTAACCAGAGACCAGAGTCAACAAGGAATCTGGCTCAGGAACGCTGTTGTTTGCAGCCCTCCTTGGGACGTAACTTGCTTTTATCAGAGGTCAATGAATTGTAAATTGTGTAATTTCAGTTTCTGCTGAACCAGGGTAGGGGGGACTTTTGAGGGGGTTTGGATGGTGACACTCAGGCATCTAGGAAACTCTTGGTGTCTGTCTGTAAGTCCAGACCTGGCCACGTGGGACTTCTCCCACTTACAGGAGAGAAGAAAATATATGTGGATTAGGGTGTTTACGTCTGAATATGCTGTAGCAAATAGATCTGTGTCAAATCTCCAAAATAAGTTAATATCTTAAGTTCAAACAAGCAAAAGCAATAAAACCAGTTTTTGGTATGCTTGATTACACTTTTCTGGTTAAAACTATTTGTTGTGACCTACAAAGGTATATACCCTGTACTGTGGGGAAGAGTACCAAACTGGGAGCTTCTAAAAGTCTTAGTCATTTTTTTTTACAACAATTTTTTGACTTCCATTTTTTATTTTAAATTTTTTAATTGAAGTATAGTTGACATATATTAGTTTCAGGTGTGCAACATAGTGATTTGACATTTATATACATTAGAAATTGATCACCATGATAAGTCTAGTAACCATCAGTCACCATAGAAAATTATTACAATATTATTGACTATATTCTCTGGGCTATATGTTACATCCCCATGACTTATTTATTTTATAACTGGAAGTTTTTACCTCTGGATCACTTTCACCTATTTTGATGTACTTTCCCATCTAGCAACCACCAGTTTCTCTGTATCTGTGAGTCTATATCTGTTTTGTTTGTTTTGTTTTTTAGATGCCACATACAAGTGAAATCATGCTATATATATATATATATATATATATATATATATATATATATATATATAATGAGATACAACTTTATATCCACCAAGGTAGTTAAAAAAAAAAGAAAGAGCACAAGTGTTGAGAATGTGGAGAAATTGGAACCCCATTCACCATTGGTGAAATGATTAGGCACCTACTTTAGCAAATAATTTGGAATTTTCTCAAAAGGATAAACATAGTCACCATATGATTCTTCCTCTAGAAATATACTTAAGAGAAATTAATAAACAAATTTTGTATATCTATACAATCATATACATGAATAATATTCATCAATGAAAATGAATGAAGTAATGTTACATACTAGAACATAGATGAACCTTGAAAACATTATGCTAAGGGAAAGACGTCAGCCACAAAAGGACACTTCTTGTATGATTCTATTCATTTGAAATACCCAAAATTGGCAAATTCATGGAGACAGAAAGTATATTAATGGTTGTCATGGGCAGGAGAGAGGGAGATTAGGAAATGACTGCTAATGGCTTTCTTTCTGAAGTGATGAAAATAATGTAAAATTAGGTGGTGGTAATGGATGCACAATTTTGAATATACTAAAATTGAACTATGCATTTAACATTGTGAACTTTATGAGATGTGAAAAAATTGAATAGATATTTCATTTAAGAAGGATATAAGAGTGGACGTTAAGCATATGAAGAGATACTCAACACAATTCATCTTTAGGTCTGTCTCTGGTATGTAGTTCCAGGGGCAGACCCAGTAGGAAATTGAAGAAAGGCCCTCCTCATTTGTTCTTGTCTAGAAACTACACTCCAAGTTCAAGCCCATTTCTAACCTCATGTCCAGAAACTGAGGACCAGTCTCATTACATATATCTTAATAAATCTGCACAACAATAAAAGTCATACTCCATTAATTGTAGTACTGTCTTACAGTTTATTGGAAACTGATTTTTCCTAGTAGGATGCCATGTACTTATTTTGGTTTTATGAAACCTTAATAACCATATTTGAGACAGGAATGTGTGGAAAAGGATGGTGTTAGGGTCTAAAATGCTTTATTTGGCTAATTTGTAAATATTGTTTACTTTAGATATCATTGAATATCTACAGTTGAAACAGCCTATTTTGAAATTTTTTTTTCTAAGAAAGGGATTGCAAAATTCTTACAGTATAAAATGATCCCAAGCTGTAAAATGACTAACATTTTTAGGAAAACTTAACAGACACATACAGATGCAGACACCACTAAGAAAACCACAAATACACATAATTAGTTACTTTTCATTAGCTTACATAAGTTGTGGTCATCCTGTATTTGCAACTTTGGGAAGAAGTTGAAGGGAATAACTTATGTTTGACTCTACACGTCTCTAGTTTCTCAGTATATTCACATGAACAGCGAAAAAGTCAATCTATTCTCTAATAATTTTATCTGCTGTGACAGCCGTGACTCCCTCTGAAATGGCTCATTAAGAGAACCCTCCAAGTTTCTGATGTGCATTTTTTATACTCCTTAAAGAGCTCCAAGAATTATGCCATGATTCTATCAGAGCCTGGTTAGAATCACACAAGGCAGTTGTGTTGAACAATGCACGCCAGCCAGATTCTCACACTCACTGGCCATGGAGGTAGGGTCCCTGAATTTGGGCAGTGCCTGGGCTGCTGTATCATAAGACTTTTCTCCCTGTGACCTTACAGCTATTTGGGGTGACTGCCCATGAACTCCACAGTGAGGAAATCCTGGTATCGATGAACTCAAACTCCACCTTAAATCTTTCCTCTCAAGTGTCACTCATTTTCACCTGTGCCTTCTGACCATTTGCCCTTGGAAGAGGTTGGATAACTCTATGGGGTCTTTCTTCTCAGATATGTGACACCAGCGACAGAGCCAGGTAGGAATGTGGATAAAGATACTTCTTACTGTCTCCCCTCCCTAGAACCTGCAAACAAAGGATGAGATCATTTCTAGCCTTCTTGGAGGAAGGAGGAGAAAAACCAGTCTCATTGACACCCAAGAGCTACTGCAGGAAAAGGCCTCTATGTACATCACCTACACTCTCTAGCCAGACAGCTGGCCAAGCTGGCTCATCTGAGCTCCCCTCCAGCCCACATGTGCCACCCCATCCACCCTTGCTGTTGGATGCTGGAAGACCCATTGTCCCCAAAAACTATATATCCTCCTTCTCTGGGAAGGAGTGTGAGTCCCAACAAATATGCTTGCTACTCTGTCACTGCCTGAGGAGTGAAATGGTCCAGTGATGCCAAGTAACATCTGAGAGTCACCTCAACATCACCCATCCCAGGTGGTGATGGAGGACACATTTCTGTTACTGGTTTTAATTCTTATCCCAGGATTCAGATATCCAAAGACCTCTCTTAAGGAGTCAGCCTTGGAGCCAAAATGTCACCATAAATGTATGTTTCTTATCTGGGGAGTTGTTCTCTAAGAATCCTTGGATAGCCTCATCTGGGCACTTCACAGGATAAAGACATTTGGTGTCTCCCAAAATATCCCATCTCACTCTCCCATCTCTGTTTCTTCAAAGAAGGTAGATGATGCTAATGCTCTTTTCCTAAGGTAGGTTTATTGAGTCCTATTTTCTCACACCATTCCTCTCTGATCCAAGAATCTATTCCATGTCTGTGTGTAAATCTCTAGGAAGACTATATTTGTAAATATACTCTGCATCTCAAGGTCTGTGCTCCTCATCCTTTCTTTTCTCTCTTCCCTCTCCTTTCTTTCTTCCCTCTGTGTCTCTATATATAAACATTTGTAAAGATCCAAGGTAATACATTTATTCTCCATAAACAATGCAAATATGTGTTGATATTTATTGATATTGATACATACCTGTTTAGAATGAAAAGTCAGAATAAACAATGAAAATAATCTATATAATTTAATAAACATGCAGAAGATAAAGGCACTTTCAGTTATCTAATATCATGCAGTTACCTTTAACTACAATTAGGGTGATTAAGTTTTATAGAAAAGGAAGAAAATGCATTTTAAGGAGATCATTTTCTAATGAGTAAATCTAAGATTTAGTGTTTATTTGAGCTCTTTTTTTTTAAATTGCTTATTATTGGAGTATAGCTGATTTACAAAATTGTGTTAGTTTCTGCTGTACAGCAGAGTGAATCAGTTATACATATACATATACATATACCCAATCTTTTTTAGATTCTTTTCCCATATAGGTCATTACAGAGTATTAAGTAGAGCTCTTTTCTTAATGAAATAGTCCGTTGGAGGCTAGAACTGGTGGATTTGTACTTTACATTTCCTCTTCATTCTTCAACCAAGAGAGAGAATTTCACTTTTCAGATAATAAAAAAATCAGATGTAATACAAAACATATAAGTTGTCCTTTTTTTAACTCCAGAAAAAGGATTTAGGGAAAATGTATTTGCTTTCCTTGAAATGATACTGAGGACTCAGAAAAAGTCATCTACTCTAGCAGTCCTGCTGTGATATCAGGTATCACTCTACCTATAAGCATGTGGGCTCTACTGAGAAAACTTCAACCATTTGGTAGCATGACGTTCTGTGGGGGAAAAAAATCTAAAATGAAAAATGAAGTAATAAATAAGCGAAAGCAAGTGATTATAATAGATTGATGAAAGCAGAAATTGAAAGGAAGGAAATTTTTTAAAAAATTGATAAAACATGACTTTTAAAACAAAATCATTCACTCTAGTGAGTTTTTTATGAAGCATCTATTCATATGTATTAGAAGTTAATGTTTTAAAAGTTCTATTGGCCATTCATAATTAATAAGATTTTCTTGAAAAAACTAGATTTTTATTAAAAATAATCATTTATGTGAGCTACATATTCATTTTTCAGTTTACTTGTCTTTATATTCTGTTACTAGACTTCATTATCAGAAAATGACATGCCCACATTTCACAGCAGCTGCAAACCATTAGACTAATGGATGGGAATCACAGATTGCCTTAGGAATTTTCTGTTGTGTGTCAAAATCAAATGTAAACCCTAGAGTGAAAAGTCTTGACATTATTAAATGTTAAGAAATACAATGTGTTCAGGAAGATGTTAATAAAAACGATTTTGGATATTTGACTAGTGCACAAGAAAATGATATGATGTTTAGGCCAAAATAGAAGCTACTTGTGTTTTCTTATTTTTCTTCAGTAGAACAATTTACACTTAGTTTTTGCCCAACAGTGTTATATATAAAATGGGTTCTAATTGAATAATTGTCTTCTTTTCCTATCAAACAATATGCACATGCTGTGTGCATGTATATTTTATTATTACTGAAAATAATACCTTGTGCAGTTGCTTTTATTCATCCCTTTGGAAATAACTACAATGTCACTGACAAAATATTGAGTTCCTTCTCTGTACCCATTACTGGAAAGATCCATTGCTTATTGACATGAGCAGACCCAGAAATTACTTTCAAAGAAATAATCTTATGCTTCCATTATCAAAACTAACACAGAGGGCTTCCCTGGTGGCACAGTGGTTGAGAGTCCACCTGCTGATGCAGGGGACACGGAATTGTGCCCTGGTCCAGGAAGATCCCACATTCTGTGGAGCAGGCTGGGTCCATGAGCCCTGGCCACTGAGCCTGCACGTCTGGAGCCTGTGCTCCGCAACAGGAGAGGCCACAACAGTGAGAGGCCTTCATACCGCAAAAACAAAACAAACAAAAAACCGAAAACCTAACACAGAAATATTCTTACCTCTTGTTCACATTCTCATATTCCCTTAGTTGTCTATGACTCACTTTTATCACATGACATTATCAACATTTCTGATTTAAGGGTTTCCTGATCAACATCAGGTTCACAAGCAGCAGCTTTAAAAGTCTGAGCTTTGATATTCTCTAGTTCAGTTTTGAAACAAAGATAAAAGAGGAAGATAAAGTTTAGTTGTCCTTTTAGGGCCTACCCAATATTGCCATAGGGAACATCTGTCCAGTGAGCTGAGCCACATTTTGACAAGTGTAATTAGTATAACAAATACGTTTTTAGAGAAGGGCTTGTGTACAGTCAAACTTCTAAGAGGAAAGAAATAGCCATTATTGCCACTGTTGCAGAGGAGTGTTGAGGTATGTTGACTCACCTCTTCAAACCTACAAAGATGATATAGCTCCGGAAGTTCATTAGTGGCTGAACTAACAGTGATATTAACTATTAGACCCACGTCCTACCTTTTAAATATTCAACTTCCCTTTATGTATTTTAGTTATTCTTCCACTAATAGTTTCCTTCTCTATAAATCAATCTAATTTTTTTAATGGACTGGATGATTGTGTCCCCCCAAAATTCATATCTTGAACCCTAACCCCCAAAGTGATGTTATTAGTAGGTGGGACATTTCAAAGGTCATTAGATTTAGATGAGGTCATGGGGATGGAGCCCCTGTGATGGGATTTGTGTCCTTATGTAAGAATAGACCAGGAATCTCAGCTCTCTCTGCCATTTGAGGATACAGTGAGAAGTCCCCCAACCTACAAGCCAGGAAGGGGCTTTCATCAGCAAATAAATCTGCTGGCACCTTGATCTTGGACTTCTTGGTCTCCAGACGAGTGAGAAGTAAATATCTGCTGTTCAAAGCACCCAGTGTATGGAATTTTATTATAGCAGCCCAAGCTGACTAAAATAATCATTTATATTTAGAAACAAAAACAAATATTGAAAAATGCTTAGAAATTTAAAGTTTAATTTTCAGGCTTAATATTAACATGATGAAACTTCAGAGATAAGAAAGAAGTGATCGATCATGAAATATAAATCCTGCAAAGATGCAGGGAAACAAGAAAGGATTTCTAATAAATTAGACATAAAGGTCACCAGAAAATTATGGCTAACATTGAACCAAGAGTTAACATTTAAAATGATTTAATCAAAGGATAAAAATAAAACACATTTTACATATGGATATTTCCTCATCTAAGTGTCTTGGAAAAGAGAAAAAATTAATCATACTGTGGTGGGGTTTGATGTTCTTTCTAGGAGAAAGTTGGTCATTTAAAAATTTGAAGTACCTTTACCAAGACACAAGAACACACTTCTTTCTGTTTCTTTATCTCCTCTCCCCACCCGTGCCCTGCACCACACACACAATCCGTTCATTTACTTTTATTCAGTTTAACAATATTTATTGTTCTCTGACAATATGCTTGTAATTTAGTTTGGAAGGCAAACTCATTCATTCAACAGATATCTACCCAATATCTTTATTGTGCCAATTATATATGTGCATACTAGGTAAATAACAAAAACAATTGAAACACTAAAATATGGCATAAGATCCCAAGGTAAATAGGGGAATTATAGATATGGTAAGCTGAGATCAGCATTACTGGGATTTAAAGATAAATGGAACTTAATAGAATTAGGTTTAGATAGGGATAGCAAAGAGGAAAGCCAATGCAACTAGTATGTTAGGGTGAAAAGTAGGTACATGTCTAGAAAGGAGAAGGAATATTGACATTAAAGGGCAGGAAAGAATCTAGAAAATATGGGTATAGTGGAAGCAGGAACTTAGTTACATATTAACAACACATTTACTCAAAACACATTTCTATGGACTTATATCCAAGGAAAATGCATATGTGCATCATTCCATACAATTTCAGATACTTAATAGAACCTATCATTCTATGAAATAAGTTTTTAAAAAAATCTCATTAAAGAAAATTCTTACTCAAGTGTTTTTTTTTATGGAGAGAATTCTGGGTTGGAGTACCTAGGTATGGCAGGAACCTTGAATAAGTACTCTCCCGCTCTTTGTTCAATTCTTATCTTATTGGATAAAGATGCTAAGCTGGGGAATACAGGTGCAGATCCCAGTTTTGAACACAATGTTCTGAAAATATAAACAGTGAAGTGTTTTGGAATTTGGCCAAGTCTATGGTTATTTGTCAGCTGTTTTTTGTTTTGTGTTTGGTTTTTTTTTGTTTTTTTTTTTCCCATATGGATTATGTCTCATTGGAATCCTTAACTACTGCCAAACTTTGTTGATTAACTTGACAGTTTGTGACTTAACTAGGAAGCATACAATCCAGCCCAACTTGGGCCTCCCAGCTGATGTCATGTGGAACAAAACCAACCTGTTCCCACTTAGATAGCTCCAAATTACATATTCATAAACAAAGTAAATAACTGTTAGTTCTGTAGTCCACTGTGTTTTGTGGTGTCATTTTATACAAAAGTAGATGATTGGAATAGATATTGGTATAAGAAATGTGGTGACTCAATAATATAACACTAAACTGGTTGCACTGCCTTGGGAACAAGCAGTAGGCAACTACTAGAAGAACTCAAAGAAAGGGAAAAGGAGTGTTATAAAAGGCTGGAAAAAAGATGACTAATGGTATGTAATGCTAGATAGCTTAACTGTTGTTTGTGCTGTGATATATACAAATTTTACCAAACCAATTATGGAATCTGACTATGGAGATTTCTGTATAAATTAATTCCAAATTATTTCATTAAATTGCATACAACAAAAATAGAGAGAAATATTGTTTAAGGAAGGGACTGGTATTTTTAAACAAGAATTGAGAGAAAGGTAAAAAGAACAAGGAGTAGTTGGGTTCAAATATAAAATTAGTTCTAAACCTCAATCCACTGCAAAGATATCAAATTAAGAAATGCATTACACAGGACCTTCAAGATGGCGGAGGAGTGAGACCTGAAGGTCACCTTCCTCCCCACAAATACATCAGAAATACATCTACATGTGGAACAACTCCTACAGAACACCTACTGAACGCTGGCAGAAGACCTCAGACTTCCCAAAAGACAAGAAACTCCTCACGTACATGGCTAGGGCAAAAGAAAAACACAGACAAAAGAATAAGAACGGGCCTCCCTGGTGGCGCAAGTGGTTGAGAGTCCGCCTGCCGATGCAGGGGATACGGGTTCGTGCCCCGGTCTGGGAGGATCCCATATGCCACGGAGCGGCTGGGCCCGTGAGCCATGGCCGCTGAGCCTGCGCGTCCGGAGCCTGTGCTCCGCAACGGGGGAGGCCACAACAGTGAGAGGCCCGCATACCGCAAAAAAAAAAAAAAAAAAAAAAAAGAATAAGAACAAGACTTGCACTTTTGGGAGGGAGCTGTGAAGGATGAAAAGTTTCCACACCCTAGGAAGCCCCTTCACTGGCCGAGACCAGGGTTGGGTGGTGGGAGGAAGCTTCCGAACCACAGAGAGGGCACAGCAAAAGGGGTGCAGAGGGCAAAGTGGAAAGATTCCCACACAGAGCATCAGACCAGCACTCACAAGCCTGAGAGGCTTGTCTGCTCACCTGCTAGGGCGGATGGGGACTGGGAGCTGCAGCTCTGGCTTCAGAGGTCAGATCCCAGGGAGAGGACTGGGGTTGGCTGCATGAATACAGCCTGAAGGAGGCTAGGGCACCACAGCTAGGCAGGAGGGACTCCGGGAAAATGTCTGCACCTGCCAGAGAGGAAAGAGACCATTGTTTCAGGGTACACATAGAGAGGAGATTCAGAGCAGCACCTAAATGAGCTCCAGAGCAGGGTGTAAGCCACAGCTATCAGCACGGACCCTAGAGACAGGCATGAAATGCTAATGTTGCTGTTGCAGCCACCAAGAAGCCTGTGTGCAAGCACAGGGTCACTATCCACACCTCCCCTCCCAGGAGCCTGTACAGCCTGTCACTACTAGGGTCCCATGATCCAGGGACAACTTCCCCGGGAGAAAACACGGTGCACCTCAGGTATTGCAATATCACGCTGGCCTCTGCTGCTGCAGGCTCATCCCGCATTCCATACCCCTCCCTCCCCCCAGCCTGAGTAAGCCAGAGACCCCTATTAAGCCGCTTCTTTAACCCCCTCATGTCTGGGAGAAAAACAGACACCACAGGGTGACCAACATGCAGAGGTGAGGTCAATTCCAAAACTGAATCCCAATTTCTGTGCAAACAAAGATGTGAAAGGGAAATTTCTCCATGTAGCCCTAGAGGTAGCAGATTAAATCCACACAATCAACCTGATATACACTGCATCTGTGGAATACCTGGATAGACAACAAATCATCCCAAATTTGAGGCAGTATACTTTGGGAGCAAATATAGACTTGGGGTTTATTGTATGTGACTGACTAGTTTCTGACTTTTATGTTTATCTTCGTTTAGTTTTTAATGTTTGTCATCATTTGTGGATTTGTTTATTGGTTTGGTTGCTCTCTTCTTTTTTTTATTACATAAAAATAATATTTCTTAATATTTTTTATTTTAATAACCTTATTTTATTTTAGTTTTTCTTTCTTTTTCTTTTTTTTTCTTTTATTTTTCCTCCATTTTCTTCTGAGCTGTGTGGCTGACAGGGTCTTGGTGCTCCGGCCAGGTGTCAGGCCTGATCCTCTGAGGTGGGAGAGTTAAGTTCAGGACATTGGGCCACCAGAGAACTCCTAGACCCATGTAATATCAATCGGTGAGAGGTCTCCAGAGACCTCTGTCTCAGTGTTAAGACCTAGCTCCACTCAATGACCAGCCAGCTCCTGCGTGGACACCCCACACCAAACAAGTGGCAAGGCAGGAACACAACCAACCAATTAGCAGAGAGGCTGCCTAAAATCATAATAAGGTCAGAGACACCCCAAAACACACCACTGGACGTGGTGCTGCCCACCAGAAAGACAAGATCCAGCGTCATCCACCAAAACACAGGCACCAGTCCCCTTGTCCAGGAAACCTAAACAGCCCACTGAACCAAACTTACCCACTGGGGGCAGACGCCAAAAACAATGGGAACTATGAACCTACAGCCTGCAAAAAGGAGACCCCAAACACAGAAAGTTTAGCAAAGTGAAAAGACAGAGAAATATACAGCAGATGATGGAGCAAGATAAAAACCCACCAGACCAAACAAATGAGGAAACAGGCAGTCTACCTGAAAAATAATTCAGAGTAATGATAGTAAAAATCATCCAAAATCTTGGAAACAGAATGGAGAAAATATAAGAAACGTTTAACAAGGAGCTAGAAGAACTAAAGAGCAAACAAACAATGATAAACAACACAATAAATGAAATTAAATACTGTCTAGAGAGAATCAATAGAAGAATAACTGAGGCAGAAGAATGGATAAGTGACATGGAAGATAAAATAGTGGAAATAACTACCACAGAGCAGAATAAAGAAAAAAGAATGAAAATGATGGAGGACAGTCCCAGAGACCTCTGGGACAACATTAAATGCACCAACATTCGAAGTATAGGGGTCCCAGAAGAAGAAGAGGAAAACGAAGGGTCTGAGAAAATATATGAAGAGATTATAGTTGAAAATTTACCTAACATGGGAAAGAAAATAGTCAATTGAGTCCAGGAAGTGCAGAGAGTCCCATAGAGGATAAATCCAAGGAAAAACACGCCAAGACACATATTAATCAAGCTATCAAAAATTAAATACAAAGAAAAAATATTGAAAGCAGGAAGGGAAAAGCAACAAATAAAATACAAGGGAATCCCCATAAGGTTAACAGCTGATCTTTCAGCAGAAACTGTGCAAGCCAGAGGGAGTGGCAGGACATATTTAAGTTGATGAAAGGGAAAAACCTACAACCAAGATAACTCTACCGGCAAGATCTCATTCAGATTCCATGGAGAAATTAAAATCTTTACAGACAGGCAAAAGCTACAAGAATTCAGCACCACCAAATGAGCTTTACAACAAATGCTAAAGGAACTTCTCTAGGCAGGAAATACAAAAGAAGGAAAAGACCAACAAAACAAACCCAAAACAATTAAGAAAATGGTAATAGGAACATACATATTGATAATTACCTTAAATGTAAATGTATTAAATGCAAAACGAAAAGACATAGACTAGCTGAATGGATATAAAAACAAGACCCATACATATGCTGTCTAAAATAGACCCATTTTAGACCTAGGGACACATACAGACTGAAAGTGAGGGAATGGAAAAAGATACTCCCTCCAAACGGAAATCAAAAGGAAGCTGGAGTAGCAATTTGCATATCAGACAAAATAAACTTTAAAATAAAGACTATTACAAGAGACAAACAAGGACACTACATAATGATCAAGGGATCAATCCAAGAAGAACATATAACAACTGTAAATATTCATGTACCCAACATAGGAGCACCTAAATACATAAGGTAAATGCTAAAGGCCATAAATGGGGAAATCGACAGTAACACAATCATAGTAGAGAACATTAACACTCCACTTTCACCAATGGACAGATTAACCAAAATGAAAATAAGTAAGGAAACACAAGGTTTAAATGACATAGTAAACAAGATGAACTTAATTGATATTTATAGGACATTCCATCCAAAAACAAATGATTACACTTTCTTCTCAAGTGCTCATGGAACATTCTCCAGTATAGATCATATATTGGGTCACAAATCAAGGCTTTGTAGCTTTAAGAAAATTGAAATCATATCAAGTATCTTTTGTGACCACAATGCTATGAGACTAGACATCAATTACAGGAAAAAAAATGTAAAAAAATACAAACACATGGAGGCTAAACAATACACTATTAAATAACCAAGAGATCACTGAATAAATCAAAGAGGAAATACAAAAATACCTGGAAGCAAATGACAATGAAAACACAAGGACCCAAAACCTATGGGATGCAACAAAAGCATTTCTAAGAGCAAAGTTTACAGCAATACAATCCTATCTCAAGAAATTAGAAAATGCTCAAATAAACAAGCTAAACTAACACCTAAAGCAATTAGAGAAAAAAGAACAAAACACAACCACAAAGTTAGCAGAAGGAATGAAATCATAAAAATCTGTTCAGAAATAAATGAAAAAGAAATGAAGGAAATAATAGCAAAGATCAATAAAACTAAAAGCTGGTTATTTGAGAAGATAAACAAAATTGATAAAACATTAGCCAGACTCATCCAGAAAAAAAGGGAGAAGACTCAAATCTACAGAGTTAGAAATGAAAAAGGAGAAGTAACAACTGACACTGCAGAAATACAAAGGATCATGGGAGATTACTACAAACCACTATATGCCAATAAAATGGACAACCTGGAAGAAATGGACAAATTCTTAGAAAAGAATAACCTTCTGAGACTGCACCAGGAAGAGATAAAAAAATATAAACAGACTGATCATAAGCACTGAAATTGAAACTGTGATTAAAAATCTCCCAACAAACTGAAGTCCAGGACCAGATGAATTATTCACAGGTAAATTCTATCAATAATTTAGAGAAGAGCTAACATCTATCCTTCTCAAACTCTTCCTAAATATAGCAGAGGGAGGAAAACTCCCAAACTCATTCTAGGAGGCTACCTTCATCCTGATACCAAAACCAGACAAAGATGTCACCAAAAAAAGAAAACTACAGGCCAACATAACTGAGAACATAGATGCAAAAATCTTCAACAAAATACTAGCAAACAGGATCCAACAGCACATAAAATTATTCATCCACCATGATCAATTGGTGTTTATGCCAAGAACACAAGGATTCTTCAATATACGCAAATGAATCAATATTATACACCATATTAACAAATTAAGGATTAAAAACCATATGATAATATCTATAGATGCAAAAAAAAGCTTTCAACAAAAGTCAACACCCATTTATGATAAATACTCTACAGAAAGTAGGCATAGAGGGAACTTACCTCAACAGAATAAAGGCCATATATGACAAACCCACAGCCAATATTGTTCACAATAGTGAAAAAATAAAACAATTTCCTCTAATATTAGGAACAAGACAATGTTGTCCACTCTTACCACTATTATCCAACATAGTTTTGGAAGTTTTAGCCACAGCAATAAGAGAAGAGAAGGAAATTAAAGGAATTCAGATTGGAAAAGAATAAGTAAAACTGTCACTGTTTGCAGATGACATAATACTATACACAGAGAATCATAAAAATGCTACCAGAAAACTACTAGAGCTAAACAATGAATTTGATAAAGTAGCAGGATGCAAAATAAATGCAAAAAAATCTTTTGCTATACTAAACACTAATGATAGAAAATCTGAAAGAGAAGTTAAGATAACACTCTCATTTACCATTGCAAGAATAAGAATAAAATACCTAGGAATAAACCTACCTAAGGAGACAAAAGATCTGTATGCAGAAAACTATAAGAAACTGATGAAAGAAGTTAAGATTGATACAAACAGATGGAAAGATATACCATGCTCTTGGACTGGAAGAATCAACATTGTGAAAGTGACTATACTACCCAAAGCAATCTACCAATTCAATGCAATCCCAATCTAACTACCAATTGCATTTTTCAAAGAGGTAGAACAAAAAATTCTACAGTTTGTATGGAAACACCAAATACCCCAAATAACCAAAGCAATCTGGAGAAAGAATAACAGAGCTCGAGTGACCAGGCTCCCTGACTTTAGACTGTGCTACAAAGTTACAGTAATCAAGACAGTATGGTACTGCCACAAAACCAGATATATAGATCAATGGAACAGGATAGAAAGCCCAGAGATAAACCCACACACATATGGTCATCTTATTTTTGGTAAAGGAGGCAAGAATATACAATTGAGAAAAGACAGCTTCTTCAAAAAGTGGTGCTGGGAAAACTGGACAGCTACATGTACAAGAATGAAATTAGAACACTCCCTAACACAATACACAAAAATAAACTCAAAATGGCTTAAAGACCTAAATTTAAGGCCAGACACTATCAAACTCTTAGAGGAAAACATAGGCAGAACACTCTATGACATAATCACACCAAGATCCTTTTTCACCCATCTCCTAGAGAAGTGGAAATAAAAACAAAAATAAACTAATGGGACCTAATGAAATTTAAAAGCTTTTGCACAACAAAGGAAACCATTAACAAGATGAAAAGACAACCCTCAGAATGTGAGAAAATATTTGCAAATGAAGCAACTGACAAAGGATTAACCTCTAGAATACCGAAGCAGCTTATGCAGCTCAATATCAAAAAACAAACAACCATATCCAAAAATAGGCAGAAGACCTAAACAGACATCTCCCCAAAGATGATAGCCAGATTGCCAACAAACACATGAAAGGATGCTCAACCTCACTAATCATGAGAGAAATGCAAATCAAAACTACATTGAGGTATCACCTCACACAAGTCAGAATGGCCATTATCAAAAAAATCTACAAACTATAAATGCTGGAGAAGGTGTGGAGAAAAGGGACCCCTCTTGCACTGTTGGTGGGAGTGTAAATTGATACAGCCACTGTGGAGAACACAATGGAAGTTCCCTAAGAAACTAAAAATAGAACTACAATATGACCTAGCAATCTCAGTACTGGGCATATACCCTGAGAAGTCTATAATTCAAAAAGAGTCATGTCCACTCTCACCATGATTATTCAACACAGGTTTGGAAGTCTAACCATGGAAATTAGAGAAAAAAATGAATAAAAGGAATCCAAATTGGAAAAGAAGAAATAAAACTATCACTGTTTGCAGATGACATAATCCTAAACATAGAAATCCCTAAAGGTGCTACCAGAAAACTAGAGCTCATCAATGAATCTGGTAAAGTTGCAGGCCATATATATATATGGCATTACATATAAATGTTATGAACTGAATGTGAACCCTCCCCCCAAATGAAATCATACACTGAAGCCTAATCCCAATGTAAATGCATTTGGAGGTGGAGTCTTTGGACGTAATCAGTTTTAGATGAGTTCATGAGGGTGTAGCCCATGATGGGGTTAGTGAAGAGACTAGAGATCCTGCTCATTCTTTGTGCCATGTGGGTATACAGCAAGATGGCCATGTGCAACCGGGAAGAGATTCCTCACCAGACACCGAATCTGCTGGCACCTTGTTCCTGTAATTAATATATTTTGTATACAATTTTTTTTTTGTCATTTATACCTTGTAGAAAAATAATTTTCTGTGTTAAGGAATTTAGATAAAGAAAGCTTTGTATTTTAATATTGTGTAATAATTTATTTATTTTTAGTGCTTTCTGTGCTCTCCCCAATTATCTCATATAATACAATAAAAATTTTAAAAAAAAGAAAAATTTTTTTCTTTGTGTCTTTTTAAAGAACGCTTTTATCATCTTAAGGTTTTCAATATATTTTAAAATATTTTTTTCTTCTAAAAATGTTACATTTTTGTGTGGTGGATATATTTCTAAAGATGGTTGTTCTCTAAGATTCCTGTGTCTTGGATTCAGACACTAGGAACTGCTGTGAAGTGATTTTGCAGATGTAACAAAATCTCAATTAGTTGACCTTAAAATTCAGAAATTCTCTTTGTGAGGTTTACTCTGTGAAGCAAGCTCTTTAAAAGCAGAAAGTTCTCTCCAGGTAACAGCAATTAGCAGTAGAAATCAGTTTCAAATTACAAGGAGGGTTTGATATACTGTTACAGCCTTAAATATGGAGTTCCCTATGATGAGGAATTTGGGAGATCTCTAGAAATTCAGAGTGGCCCTTGCTGACAGCCTACAAGGAAAAGGGGACCTCAGTCCTAATACTACAGAGAACTGAATTCCTCCAGTAAACTGAATGTGCCTGAAAGATTCTTCCCCTGAGCCTCCAGACAAGAACCCAGCCTGCTCAACACCTTGATTTTGGCCTTGTGAGAACCTAAGCAGAGAACCCATGGGAGTCCGCCTGGGTTTCTGACATATCACATGGTGAGATCACCAGTGAATGTTGTTTTAAGCCACTAAGACAGTGGAATTTGTTATACAGCAATAGAAACATTTTGCCTTTACATTCCAATCCTTGATATAAGCATTTAATGAGGATTTGATTTGATTTTTCTCTGTGGATAAATAGTGTATGATATAAACTAGAGATCAATTTTTATTTTTCCACATAGATGACCAGTTGCTATAAAAATATTTACTATCCATACTTAACCTACCAAACTCTATATTTAATCAACATTAAACTTCTGAGCTTAATAATAAAGGGGCTTATAATTCTTTTATTTTCATCATCCTTGCTCTGATATACTGTTATTTCCAGTATTTTTTATTTGTTTTAACTTCAAAAATTAACTATTGATATTATTATGAAGATGTCATCATGGTGATGATGAGGAGGAGGAGGACAGTATTTTTAATCTTAAATCAGTAAGTCCTTTATATCTCTCTATAAGCTTACATTTTTTCCCCACATCATTACTTTTCATTACTCTCCTTACACCTTGAGCCTTCTTTCTGAGATTTTTCTTTTTTTTTTTTTTTTTTTTGTGGTACGTGGGCCTCTCACTGTTGCGGCCTCTCCCATTGTGGAGCACAGGCTCTGGACATGCAGGCTCAGTGGCCATGGCTCACGGGCCCAGCCGCTCCACGGCATGTGGGATCTTCCTGGACTGGGGCATGAACCCATGTCCCCTGCATTGGCAGGCAGACTCTCAACCACTGTGCCACCAGGGAAACCCTCTGAGATTTTTTTTATATTATTATTCCTCAATTATCTGTAGCAAAGTTGTATTTGTTCCTTACCTTAGATTTTTCCAGTATTTAATATTAAAGCAATATTCAAAGGCCAGCTCCGAGGGTGTCATTTTATATATAAGAAAAGTGAGCTGTGATTTTCCTAAGCCTACAAGGAAACTCAGCAGGAAAACTAGAATAATATTTTCAGGCTTTAGCTTTACATAGTCCAGTATTCTCTCCACTATACATTCCACAATCTTTCCTCTCCTGTTCATTTACACCACGTCTTCCTGTAATAACATCTTGTCTCATGAAGTTGGATGAGAGTATAAAGCATTGAAAATGCTCTTTTTCAATATCTCAGCTTGAAAACAGTAGTGAGTCTTTCTAATAATATCTAGCTGTGGTTTCAAAATTTATCCCGGTATTGGAGTACTTTGAATTATAAAATAATGATTCTTGCTCTGGCATCCTGTTGTTAGTACCTATGAAATAAAATTAATCATTATTCATTTATAGAGGAAACCAATTTCTAATTATTTCTCTTAAGCATCAAGAGTATTACATTTTGTTTAATTGATACACATGTGGTGGGCAACATCATCACATGAATATTCATAACCGAGTCACATGTATTTGAATCTAATATATTTATAGTGTATTATTTAAGAAACTTCATATAAATGATACTTTTCATCAACTTACAAGGTAAAAATAAAATAATGCAAACTTTTGGGAAAGAAAATAATTTGTTTTCTTTCTAAATTTTTTTTGGCTGCCTTGGGTCTTCATTGCTTCATGCGGGCTTTCTCTAGTTGCAGTGAGCAGGGGCTACTCTTCATTGTGGTGCACAAGCTTCTCATTGGGGTAGCTTCTCTTGTTGCAAAGTGTGGGCTCCAGGCGCACGGGCTCAGTAGTTGTGGCTTGTGAGCTCTAGAGCACAGGCTCAGTAGTTGTGGTGCATGGGTTTAGTTTCTCCATTGCATGTGGGATCTTCCTGGATCAGGGCTCGAACCCATGTCCCCTGCATTGGTAGGCGGATTCTTAACCACTGCACCACCAGTGATGCCCAGTTTGTTTTTTTAAAACAATTTATGATTCATCAGTTTCAAAATTGCCTTTAGAAATAGAATATGGCTCACTACTGTTTACTATTAACTGTATATTCGTTGTTTATGCAAAAAACTCAGTCAGCAAGTTTAATTGGGAAAATTCCTAATATATGTATTATAATTTATTCTGTATTTTGTATCATCAAAGGATCTTATAAACTCCTAGTGAATCAAGTAAACCTAATTGATTAAATGTTCACTCAAATTTGAGTCTGATTAGGCAATGAGTGTTTTGCATACAAATCATTTTGTGCTGCTTGGATCCATTTAAAGCATTGCAGTGAATATTGACATTTCAATATTGCAGCATTTTGCTAACACATTATCTGATAACAACAGAAATAAACAAAGTGGTTTAAAAAAAGAAGGCAATTTGATTTCACAAATAAAACAGCTCAGTCTCCTTCCACTATGTACGACTACTGAGATTAATCTTTGGTTGAAGCCTCACGGAGAGCACCAAAATGGAAATGGAGAGACTATGGAAAAATAATCTGCATTGTTTATAGATAACAACAAGCTTCCTTATTCTTCTATTGAGACAGCATTTACAGGGGTTAAATCCTGAAATCACACTTCTCATGAGTAAAGCATAAAACACGGTTGTTTCAGTACCAAGTACGGAATCAGTGGGCAAAAAAGGAACGGCCGTCTTGCCCTTGCCCTTATATTTTTCTTATACAAGCATTTTCTTATAATGGGCTAGTTTGCCTTACATTATGGAGTTACTGGTTTTGTGACTACTTCTGCTATTGTCCTTTTCTCTCTTCTCTCAGCTCTACCTTGGACATTCATTGTTTTTTTTTTTTTTTAATTGATCTCTGTAATTCTGGGACTCACATCCACCAGACATGTTCATCCCATGGGCACTTGTTTCAGGGGAAGAGTGATGCAAGAAATCCAAACTTCCTTTTACAACTTTCTTTGTTAATTACACAAAATTCTATAAACACAAAGATGGCAAATGTATATGCTGAATAATTAAGGATAACCAGAGAGAATTTTGAAATAGATACAATTTGAAAGCCAATGATAACCATACTGTTCCAGTAGTTCAAGGGAAAATCACACACACATGAACTATACACCTTCATCAGAAGAATGTTTAGCCTTAATACCTACATTTGTGGTTTTCTCTTTTCTCCCTAATTTCTGAGAGTCTCATTCTTCAATCATTCCAAGGCATATTTCTGAATTTCTCTTGAAAACTTATGTACCACCACAGGAATTATTCTCACTTGATGATTCACTCTTTCCTGCTACCAAGATTCCAAAGAAAATAAATGTTCACATCAGTAAATTTTAGAAGGACTACAGTCAACAATAAAACTATGTAGCATTGTCCAGCTTTTCTTTCTGTAATAACTTTTGGACCCAGTATACATGTCCACTTATCCACACACACACACACACACACACACAAACACAAATTTTAAAGAAAAACGTATTAATGAGTCACTATGATAGAAGTAGTCTAATTTCATATTAAGGAAATATTTTTGTATTAAATGTTATATAAAATTCCCATATTTCCTTAGCCTTAATATAATATTATTTTTACCTTTTACCTCCTAGTTTTCAACAATATCAAAAGTCACTCACAATTCATGAGAAATGCAGCCTCTTTTAAACTGTCTCACCAGACTACAGCAGTTCTGAGGGGCCATACTTAATTTTTCAAAGACTTGCAGAAGATTTGACATTATCGTATACTTCTTTTTTTAACTGTTAGATCAAATTCTTATGAAGACCACCTCTCCTCACTGATCTCCAGAAGTGAAAAAGAGACACAGTATGGTTTATTAAACTCTTTTTCTTCCCCTGGGTGGGGAAATTAATGTTTTGGATACACAAGGATTGATGGTAATACTTCTTTATGATTATATTGTAATGGAAAGGAAATCAGCAGAAACAATCTCACATTGAAAATGTTGCTGAGGTGATGGGATATGTCAGCAAGAAGAAATGTATTAAGGAATCATAGTCCTTATCTCTTGACAAGTTGAGCACATTATTAAGTATATTACTAGGTAGCTCCAGAGGTAAGAATGAAAGTTGTTCATGGTAAGACTTTGGATTTAGTACTCGCCAAGTTGCACTTCTGTAACTAGCCAGATATTGTAATGTTTGCACTGCTGGCTAGCAGGAGACTTGGTTCAGAATTAATAAAATCTCTCATTTCATCAGCAAAAGTAAGTTAAGTTTCATGTTCAAAGGCTAGTGTGGAAGAGGAACTGCTCATTCAAATGGGTTACAACAACTAATTCCCAGTTAGGAGGAAAATATTTTGTCTCAGGCTGTATAATACCCATTTCCTTTCCCTATGAGCTAATTATGTCAGTCATCCAAAGCTGAACTTTGTTTGAATGATTTGTTTATGTAAAACTGAAACCTATTTTTTTAAACAAGAATAACACTTTATTTTAATTTTTTTATTTATTATTTTTTTTGCTGTATGCGGGCCTCTCACTGCTGTGGCCTCTCCCGTTGCGGAGCACAGGCTCCAGATGCGCAGGCTCAGCAGCCATGGCTCACGGGCCCAGCCGCTCCGCGGCATGTGGGATCTTCCCACACCGGGGCACGAACCCGCGTCCCCTGCATCGGCAGGCGGACTCCCAACCACTGCGCCACCAGGGAAGCCCAACACTTTATTTTAAAATAATATTTTGGGCATTGGTGTAGCTGTGACCGTGATTGCTTAATTAAATTTCTTTCTAGTAATCCAAAATTCAGCTGTGGTCAATGTAATATAAAGTACAGCAGAAGAGTGGAAATTATCAAATCAACTGAAGTGATTTGCTAACCTAGGAGAATTTCACTATTAACTTAAAAATAATCTGGATAATTAAATATTAATAGTTGATTTTAACAATGTGTAAATAATAGCAAATTGCTTATCTAATTGAATAATATTAATCAATACAATAAACAAAGAATGAAGATTTTGCATGGCTAAAGGACTTCCTTTTTTTGTCCACCTTGGTCAAATTTACGTGGTCTGTGAATTCTCCATTGAATCATTCTGGTAAGTGGGCAGCTCAAGAAGGAAGCCAGTGAAGATTGCTTGATCAGAGATTAGAAAATGTCATTTTTTTCAAAATCTCTCCACATACTGCTGTGTTTATCTTCCCGCTGAAACAAACTGACATCAATAACATTTTGAAAGAAGGCTGAACTTGAAGTATCAGTTAGCTGAATGTTTTTTTCAGTAGATCTGTTATGTTATTATTAAAGAAAATCAAATTTATCAAAATTGGAATACTATTTTCAAAAATATATGTAATCGAAATTTACATACATTCTCAAGTTGTTAATGGAGCTTAACTTAGAAACATATTCATGGCTCATTATGGTTTATAGCCTTTCTATGTTGTTTGCCAAAACAGTAAAACACTGCTTTGTATAATCAATAAAAAATAACAAGCATTTATATGATTGGACAAACTGGGAGATGGTTCATTGTAATCTTGTTCATAGTTACAACTGAGAAATAATGAAAGATTGGTGAGATGAATTTCTCATGAAGGCTGATTAGGTAATGAAATTTGACAGTATATATGGCATTCCCTTACAAAATCAGAAATTTATTACATGGGGTGGAGATAAAGTACAGAGTCTAAGTGAACAATAGAGGAAAGTAAAATTTAAGTGTAAGGTAGAAAAAACTCATACATAAATAAGCATTGGACTTTGGATTTGATACTGTTTAATGCAGTTTTAAGATGAAAATCACATCCAACAAAATGTACTTGGATCTTGGTATATGAAGACATGTAAAATGAAATCTCATAAGCTTCTTTTTCAAGTTAAATTCTCATTGTGCAAAACAATTAGGTAAATCTTTATAAAACACCATTTTCAATGCCATAACAGAGACATAGCCAAAGTATTAAAAACTTTACAAACATTGTAGAACTTTATGAACACATAATTAAGAATAATACATTCTGAATTATAAATAAGAAATATGTTATTTCCACTTTGCTTTTTATTAACTTATCAATGTATCCTGGAAGTCACGCTTACATAGTATATAGAGATATTTCTACTCTACCTTTTAGCTGTACAGTACTCCATTGTGTGTATGTGCCATAATTTAACAATCAGTTCCTTTTATATCAGCATTTGAGTTATTTTCATTATTTTTCTTTAATAATCAGTGCTTCAATGAATAATCTGGTACAATTGTCATTTTGTATTTTGGTGACAGTTTCCTAGAAGTGAGATTGCTGAATCAAAGGGGAAAAATGTAATTTTGTTGGATATCAACAAATTCCTGTAATAGAAATTAAACCATTTACAGTCCTGCCAATAAATGTATAAAAAAGTATTTCCCTTACAGCCTTACCAATGGTATATGTTGAAAACCTTTGGAGTTTTGCTAAGACAATTGTTGAAAACCAAAAAATATATATATTTAAAAATGCTAGCAATCTGTTTTGCCCCATTCCATAAATCAGTATGGTTTTATAAAAGCCACACCATTAGAACTTTATGCATTTTTTTCTTGCTCTATGTCTTTTGTCTTTTTTTTTTAACAGAATAAAACAACAAGAAGCATACTATTTTTTTAATCAGAATCTGCAAATATTAAGTCAGGCAGACATGTATACTTAACATAAACACAGACCATATCTGCCTATTTTAAATTTAAAAAAAAAGTTACAAATGCACATGGTGCATGGTGTCTTCAAGGAACATAATTTTAAAATAAGGACCATATGTTTCTTTCTTTTTTTTTCTACAACAAATATGGCAGATTTAAATTCAAGAAACACTCAACATTGTTCTCCTATATCCCAACTCAATACTTCTGTGGATACATATGCAACTTTGGGGCATGATCAGCACTTTGAAAATATTTTGTTATCTTACAAGTCTATAGGAGCCATAGATAATTCTAAAGCTTTCATTCTGGGTGATGACTTTAGAAGTTTTTTAGAACCACATTTTTATTCTCTTTACATAATTTAGAACAATGGTTTTCTCCCTAGTGTGTGATTGGTTGGTGGAGAAATTGCTATTTTACTTTGAGTTGATATTACAAATTCTTACTGCCAAGAAACCCATTTCTTTTAGAACCTGAGATCCCGATTGCTTTCTAACAACTAAAATATATGAAATAAATGCTGGCATTTTATTTACATTGTATATAGGGCAAATAGAGCTTTATGCAGAGTGATCATAAAGTCTTAACTTAGTGCTTTCAATAAATCGGTGTTGTTTACCTTGGGGTCTACTATAATTCAAAATGTGCTGAGAACATGAAGGCATATTTCCTACTGGAGACTCTTTGCTCTCTTTCTCCATTATAAGAGAGCCTATAATTTTCCAAGTTTTTAACAGGCTCTCCTTGGGGAAGAGTCCACAGTAGATATTCTACTCTTTTGTCAAAAAGCTAACATGGAGGGCCTCCCTGGTGGCGCAGTGGTTGGGAGTCCGCCTGCTGATGCAGGGGATGCGGGTTCGTGCCCCGGTCTGGGAGGATCCCATGTGCCGCGGAGCGGCTGGGCCCGTGAGCCATGGCCGCTGGGCCTGCGCGTCCGGAGCCTGTGCTCCGCAACGGGAGAGGCCACAACAGTGAGAGGCCCACATACCGCAAAAAGAAAAAAAAAAAAAAAAAAAAAAGCTAACATGGAAACTAAAATCTCCATTTCCAGTGTGACTTTATTTTCACTTTAAAAGGAGGAAAGAGACAAATTTGCTAGTTAATTTCATTGATGTAAGTTTTCATCAGTTTGTCTACTAAATGCCAGCTGTTTTACATGTATTATTTCTGTTTCACCAAATATTGAAATATAGATATTATTACACATTTTATAGATAAAAAATTAAAGTTTGAAAAGTAAAGTAACTTACTCATTTTCACACTGCTCTTTGGTCTGTGGACTTCAAACTCAGTTCCTGAAGTTTTTTTATGGCACTGGGTCACTCCTCCCAGTGAAGTTATGATCTGATGCTCAGACATTTTTACATTTATTTCCCTGAGAGATAAAAATAGAAAGTTTATCTGTGTAAGTGTAATTTTATTGTGACCATGGTATTTAACAATTATACTGTAAAGACTGTATTTACATTAAAGTATATAATTTTGTTAATAGGAAATAAATAGTTTCTATACCTGCAGGCACAAAATATTATGTTGTTTATTCACGGTGTTAAAACTCATAGGCTCCAGAGTGAGGCTGCTTGGGTTCAAATCCTCCTAAATCAGATATTAGCTATGTAGTCTTAAGAAAGCAATTTACTCTTTCATGCTTGAATTTCTACAAGTAATAAATTAGTGTAATAATATTATATAATTCATTGGGTTATGATAAAGACAAATATATACATACATATATATACACACACCTATACATTATATGTATTCACCATACATGCACACATATACATACACTATATACATACATATATATCATACAATAGTAACTAGCCCATAATAACTGATCATGTCAGATCAAGCTTAATACATGCCAACTTTTATTACAATTATTTCAGAAAACAAAAAACTTTGTTAAATATTTTCTGCTACAGAGATCTTCCAATCAATTGGCTGGCAATTTGTTGCTTATGCTCATATTTGTTGAGAAAACTCTTTTCTTGATGATGGCTGGTTCCAGATTTTAGTCTGCTCTCTGGATAACCCTTAGCAAAACTGTGAAGTAAACAAAGATTGAGTTTAGTTCATTCATTCTCCAGTCTTTTAAAATTTTGGCCCTATTTCCCTGTATTTTTACTCCCATCTTTCAAGAATCATTATTTTATGATCAGCTTTTCCTTTGTGTTTACACATTTATTCACAGTAAAAAGATTGAGAGCTTAACATGATACTCTTAGAGATGTATATAAATTAGAACAGTGGACTGCAGAGAAGGTAATGCTAACTACAAAGACATAAATATCTCACTCAGGAATTTGGGGTCAAAGTTTTTACATAATTTGTCCTTTGTAGTATCTCTGAAATCACAGAAGGCAAATACCCATATCAAATCTGCAAGGCTAACCCTGCTTATCACATATATGCTACTTTGGTCCCAAGTTTATCATCAATTAACTGAATAGATTGGATTTGGTGATATTGAATGGATTTTTGCAGATATTTCCCCAACATATTTCCGAATTCCGAACAAATACAGTTGACAATTCCCTTCTCCTGGGCCTCTGCTCTATTTAGTCCTTGAATCAACTCCAACTTCTTTACTGAATGTCTAGGAAGCTCTTCTGAGGTCATCAGGAGGCCTGAGACTTATCTCAGGACAGAGTAGCAAGGCCAGGGCCACTTAAATTGTCCCTCTAGTCTCCTGACTCCCCCATTTTCTCCTCCAGCAGCCAGAGATATTCATATAAAACACCAGGGGTCAGTAGGGTCTATGGAGAACAGAAAAGGAGGCTATGGGAAAATAGAAAATTACAGAAGGAGGGTGATTGGAAAATTACTGAAAATGGTTTGGCAATGTGGATAGAGACAAAGTATATATGCCATGTGGCAGCATTGCATTTTCTTGTGCAAAGACTCAGCACAGGGGCTGGGGCTATCTTTAGGGAAACTTAGTGCAGGCAGAATACAGGCTAAAGTTTGGCAGAGTCCCTAAACACAGTGTTTGTGTCAGTTCTTTGTGCCATGTGGGCGTTCACAAATATTCACCATTCACACCTTGGCTTAAAAAGTTTTATGCGATCTATATCTCTACCTTCCTGACCTCATCTCCAACCACGCTTGGCTCTTTCTAATTCATCAAACATGCCAAGTACACAGATTCCCCACTTGAGGAAGGACCAGCCTTTGGATTTGTTAGTCCCATTGTCAGCAGTTTTATGAGCCATCCACCAGACATGTTCTCTAACTTCCTTTATGTCTCTGCTCGAGGAGGATCCAACAGCCCCCAAGAAAAGAGCTCCCAACTGCTGAACCATTCTTCTTTGTTCCCCATCCTGATTCACTATTCTCCATAGCCCTTACATCATATAATTGCATGCACACTATATATTTATATGTTTTTGCATATTACTTTCATCCCTGGAGAATGTGAGCCTCACGGAAGCAAGGATTTTATTTTTCTTCATTGCTGTCTTTCAGCTTGTTGAACAGTTCTTGATGGTAAATACCAAGTAAAATTGTAAAGTAACCCCCTCCTATGTCGGCCTATTATTATACTGAAATATCTGTAGCATTTTCTTAGCTCAACACCATCCCCAGCTCCATCCTCCCAGGGAGTAGCCAGGCATTGAATTATAGCTTCTTTTATTTTATTTATTTTTATTTTATTATTATTATTATTATTATTATTATTATTTTGTGTGTGTGTGGTATGCAGGCCTCTCACTGTTGTGGCCTCTTCCTTTGTGGAGCACAGGCTCCAGATGTGCAGGCTCAGAGGCCATGGCTCACGGGCCTAGGTGCTCCGCAGCATGTGGGATATTCCCAGACCGGGGCACAAACCTGTGTCTCCTGCATCAGCAGGTGGACTGTCAACCACTGTGCCACCAGGGAAGCCTGAATGATAGCTTCTTGACTGATGCTCTGAGATCTTTTCTAACTCATGTTAACTGTATATTTAAGACGGTAGGGCTGGAATCCTGATCTGAATAGAGAGATCATCAAGATAGATACCACTGCTTACATTATTTGATTACAACCCATTGACTATAAGTTCCTACTGCCATGCCCCATGGATAGAATCAGACTCAGCTATGAATGATGCATAAACAATACAAAACATTGTTTTAAACTTTATATGGTTTGTAACATTTTATTCATATCATTTCAGTTCTCTTTTTTTACATATCAAAGACAAAGGAGAAATCTTATAAGCTATCAGAAAGAAAGGGCATATTCATAAGAAAGGAACATATGAAACTGACTTTAGTTTTCTTGAAAGTAACAATAGAGACTAAAGGACTAATTAGTCATAGTACCAATCTATGAAAATTCTATCCTTAGCTGAGATATCACTTACTAGTAAATATAAAAGAAAGTCATTTTCAAAGAAAGATATTGTTTGAAACTACTAGATTTCACTGAAAGAACTCAGGTATTTCTTTAGAGAAAGGGAGCGGAATGCTAGGCACAAAGGCACTTCCCTGTGGGTCCAGTGGTTAAGAATCCACCTTCCAGTGAAGGGGACTCAGGTTCGATCCCTGGTCGGGGAACTAAGATCCCATGTTCTGTGGGGCAACTGAGCACACGTGCTCTAGAGCCTGTGTGCCACAACTAGAGAGTCCATATGCCATAACTACTGAGCCCATGTGCTCTAGAGCCCAAGCACCACAACTAGAGAGAAGCCAGCACACCGCAAAAAAAGATCCCATGTGCCACAATTAAGACTGAATGCAGTCAAATAAATAAATAAGTATTTAAAAAAAATGAGCAAAGAAATTGGTTAGCATATGGATAAATGTTTATATGTGTGTATATATTTATATGTATATACATTTAATAAATGTGCCAGTTTTTTCACATTGCCTTGTTATTTTCTTATATATTTTATTTATTTTTATGTTTTTCATTACTTAAAAGTAATTATATATAATGTTATTGAATCATCTATTTTCCATATGTTTATACAAATTTACGGTTCCACCAGCAGTGTACCAGGCTTCCTTTATTGGTCTACATCATCACCAACACTTGTAATTTCCTGTCTTATTGATAGTAGCCATTTTTTTTTCACAGAAATGGAAACACGAAAGACCCCTAATAGCCAACCAATATTGAAAAAGAACAAAGCTGGAGGCATCACACTTCTGATGTCAAACTACACTACAAAGTCACAAAAGTCAAAACTGTATGATACTGGTATAAAAGCAGACATACAGACCAATGCAGTAGAACTGAGAGCATAGAAATAAATGCATGCATATACAGTTAACTGCACAGCTAACAATATTTGACAAGGGAGCCAAAATTTTTCAATGGGAAAAAATAGTCTTTTCAATAAATACTGTTGGGAAAATTGGGTATTCACAAGCAAAATAATGAAACTGGTTCCCTATTTTTACACCACTCAAAAAAAATAAATTAACCCAAAATTGTATTTAAAGACTTAAATGTAAAACCTGAAACCATGAAACTCCTAGAAGAAAACATAAGGGAAAACTCCTTATTGAGGAATGAGAATCCTTAGCTTCTGGAATTTCATATCTTGCTTGTATAAAGATTCTAAATTCCAGATTAAGAATGATAATACCAAGAAATATATTCACCATAATTTTCCAATGATTCTAGTCAAAGAGGAGGGAAAATGTCTTTTCAAAAACTTAATATAAACAATAATAAATACTGATACTGTTGAAATGATGGCTATCAACATCTCAGGCACATTAAGGACCAAATGTATCATATAGTAGACTGAAGTGAATGTACACTCTGGACTCAGATATGGATTACAATTGTTTCAGTTAAATTGTTTAATCTCTCTTAGATTTAGTTTCTTCATTTATAACAATGGATACAAAAATTCTACTTCATAGTGATATGGGAGACATACTAGGATGCACCATGAAAAGTGGTGACTTCCTGGTACTCTAATGAGTACAACTTCCCTCTCTGTTCTGTCAGCCTGATGGGATATCTAACTAAAAGAGATATCCCATCTACAGGGAGACCTTCCGGTAGCACTGTTAATTTACAGTTGAAAAATTAGGGATGAAACTGCCCACATATTATAATTTATATATATGTACTATTATCAGTTTCACACATATTTTTGTGAGCTAAATCCTGACACACCACATTCAATTAAAAAAAGATAAAGTCTACACATTTTTTCTGTGGAAATAAAATAAGTAATATTTGGCATATTTAATATGCAGATATAAACATAATAAACAATGTTTTTAGTGTTGTAAAGATAAAACCATAGTAAATCACTGCATTAACATAATATAGTTTTAAAAAATAATCTCACAAGAGGCTTTCTTTCTTATTACCTGTTCTTTCTAAAAAGGCTAGACCATCTTTTAGATATTAATCTCTGTCAACAACTAACTTGATGACACAGTGCAGGATGTTTATATTGCTGAGGACTATTATTTTTTAAATAATCTTGTATTTATATTGCATTTTCTCTGAAAAGGATACATTTACTTTTCTCCAGTACATATAATGAAATAAGCAATAGTTGAAATTATCTGACTCCAGTGACGGTGAAACGGGAATTCAGCTCATGCCCTGATTGAAGTCCAGCTTTAGAGTGTCTGCACATCCAATGAAGTATCTTTCTCTACAACCAATTAAGTGTCTAAATTTTGAATGTAGACCTTAGGCAATCATTAATCTTCAGTGGCAGAGAAACCCAAACCCAATCTTTTTTATGTTCTCTCATTATTCCTGTTCACAAATGAAAATTTAATTTCTGTTTTGGCATTTCATGCAGTCAACTGTTAGGTTATTAATTAATAAACTGTTTCTAACTCCTGGGAATGATATTTTAATAATGTTTAATCTCTTTTCCACATTCTAGCATCTTTTATAATCATGTCTCTGTTTTTCTCCTTGGTTTTATTTGCAAACAAACCCAACAGCACAAGTTGTAATTCCAATTTGGGTAATGTTTCTGAATCAGACCTTGCTCATAATAAACACTGTGGATTTTCAGAAAAGCATTGAGGAAAGGAACTCAACCTTACTCCTAATACCAGCCCCAATCTTGAGTCTACAATCTTAAGCCTTGTTTGATGTTTAATTTGTTCACAGTTTCTGAGTGGTCCTTTAAGCTTTTGGTAATTGATCTTGAAGGATTTTCCAGTGGATTGATTTGAATATCATACGATACATGATTTCTTCAGTAGAGTTATGCTCTGAGACTCTTAACACAGGAACCTATAGCTTTGTGGACCCTGTATATATGGAAACAAATTGAGGTAACTCATTCCTAAGCATTTGACAACTTGTTTTTATTTAGGGACGTGCCTATCAGAAATATTAGAGCTTTGTCATTTTACGAATTTTTTTCTTAAGTTGGATAGACTCAGGGCCAAATATTCCTTGGCTAGTGTCCCTTCCCCATCTATATTCCTAAATTACCTATTCTTATATCTCTTTTATATTATATTTTCTGTGTAATAATGCAAAGCTAAGCAGAGATAATCTCTGATTTTTCACCCTCTCTTTGTGTAAGAACATTTTAATTTTTCCTATTTGATTTATTACACACACAAATAGGCTTATTTCTTTGAGAGTGGTCATAGGAGAGAACCTAAACAAGTAGTCTTGGTACCAATGTATTGAGAGTATTAGATTCTTTAGGACTTTGCCATAGCTCTCATGCTGTATTACATCTCACCCTCAAAACTGGAATAGATGAATCTTAACAGTTGCCTATGCAGATCTAGATTACAAGAGAGACACTGGGAGTAGAAATCAAGATCTCTTCAATTGTTCAAAAATATATCCTGATTCGACACTGGCAAAGTTATCAAACACAAAAAGATTGATGCCCTCAAAACATTTCCAATCACATCAGTGAGAAAATAAGTTAGTTATTATGAAACATTGTAAGAACTGTGAGTAAGTAGAGAATGAGGGGAAGAGGTTATCTAGAGCAGGTGTTTTTAACCTAAGGGATCCATGGACAGAAGTTAGGGACCTATGGTCTTGAAGGGAAAAACACTCATGTTATTTTCACTGATCTAATAAAAATATCATTTCCTTCAGCTTGTTAATACATAAAATAGATCACAGTAGTGTTAGCAGTGTCTCTTCTTTGTTACCAACATAAATCACAGACACTTTCGTATCACATAAAATGTTGAAATATTATTGGTGCATATCCCTATTTTTAAATGATAGTACCTATTAGACCTATCTCTAGATCTTTTCATTTCTCTCAATAAAGTATTTAAAAATAATTTTTTGGAACTGAATTTGAATGATTTTCTCTATTATCATCTGTATTTTACTTCATATATTACAAAAACCATCTTAGAAAGGATTCAAAGACTATACAAAACTGCCAAACAGGTACATAACATAAGAAACAGTCAAGAATTTATAGTCTAGAGTTAGCTTTGAATTGGAGATGAGAAGAAAACCAAGCATGAAACTTTCACAAACACCAGAATTTAAGGAAGAGACACGGAAATGGAAAAAACAAAAACAAAATAAAAACATTGTTAGAGGTCGAAGGAGAAATGAGAGAGGAGAGTTAACAACTGAGAGAAAAATTCTCTTTTCATAAGAATTCCAAGAGAAGTTTCAAGAAAGAGGTACTGATCAACAAAGAAAAACGTAGAGAGAAACCAATGTGTGTGCAAAAAGAGGAGTGATTATTAGATTTGGTGATTTACAGAGCAGTGAGGAAACTGAAGCTCAGAGACCCTACATGAGTTGGCCAAAGTTAGGGGGCATTAGGTGACAGAGCCCAAACCTAATTTAACATTTAAGAATCACACTCTATTCCCTAGTGCACATGCATCTAAAGGAATAAAATTGAAAAAATCTGCTGGGGCCAGATTGACTTAGGTTGGTATATGCCCAAGTGTATTTTCTTGTTAAGACATAATTGCCAACACACATCAAGTTATTTCCTCCTGGAATGACTTGCTTTTACACAAACAGAACCTCATTTAAGATGCTGGCATTGGCTTTAATGATAACAGCCATTTCTTATTACAATTGAAAGTCAGGTCATCCTCCAAAATGTCTCCAGTCAGAAGATGCTACAGCTCTTCTGCCCATTTTTGGATTGGGTTGTTTGTCTTTTTGATATTGAGCTGCATGAGCTGCTTGCAAATTTTGGAGATTAACCTTTTATAAGTTGCTTCATTGGCAAATATTTTCTCCCATTCTGAGGGTTGTCTTTTCGTCTGGTTTATGTTTTCCTTTGCTGTGCAAAAGCTTTTAAGTTTCATTAGGTCCCATTTCTTTATTTTTGTTTTTATTTCTATTTCTCTGGGAGGTAGGTAAAAAAAGGATCTTGCTGTGATTTATGTCATAGAGTGTTCTGCCTATGTTTTCCTCTAAGAGTTTTTAGTGTCTGGCCTTACATTTCTCCAAAGAAGATATACAGATTGCCAACAAACACATGAAAGGATGCTCAACATTAATAATAATTAAATAAATGCAAATCAAAACTATAATGGAGTATCACCTCACACCAGTCAGAATGGTCATCATCAAAAAATCTACAACCAATAAATGCTGGAGAGGGTGTGGAGAAAAGGAAACCCTCTTGCATTGTTGATGGGGATGTATATTGACACAGCCACTATGGAGAACAGTATGGAGGTTCCTTAGAAAACTAGAAGTAGAACTACCATATGACCCAACAACACCACTACTGGGCGTATACCCTGAAAAAAACATAATTCAAAAAGAGTCATGTACCACAATGTTCATTGCAGCTCTATTTACAATAGCCAGGACATGGAAGCAACCTAAGTATCCACTGACAGATGAATGGATAAAGAAGATGTGGCACATATATACAATAGAATATTACTCAGCCATAAAAGGAAACAAAATTCAGTTATCTGTAATAAAGTGGATGGACCTAGAGTCTGTCATGCAGAATGAAGTAAGTCAGAAAGAGAAAAACAAATTCTGTATGCTAACACATATATATGGAATCTAAAAAAAAAAAAAAAAAAGTGGCTCTGAAGAACCTAGGGGCAGGACAGGAATAAAGATGCAGACATAGAGAATGGACTTGAGGACACAGAGAGGGAGAAGGGTAAACTGGGATGAAGTGAGAGAGTGGCATGGACATGTATACACTACCAAATGTAAAATAGATAGCTAGTGGGAAGCAGCCGCACAGCACAGGGAGATCAGCTCGGTGCTTTGAGTCCACCTAGAAGGGTGGGATAAGGAGGGTGAGAGGGAGACACAACAGGGAGGAGATATGGGGATCTCCTCATTTTTAAAATGCAAAAATCTCTGAATATGAAATTAATTGTTCTTAATGTCTTAATTGGCATTATTTCATTAGATTCTTGTTTTATTATTCATAGAAGTGGATTTACCATACAAATGACACTGAATATTTTGAATATAAAGATAAGTTGAAAGCAGAGAATCTTAAGGCAAGAGAAAGGAGGGAAAAATTTCTTCACCTTTACTCTGCACTTAGCGGATGCATTTAAAATTAAGAACAAATAAGTTCAGTACCATTAAGAATATATATATATATATATATATATATATATCATATATGTAATTTGTATATGCTTGTGTTTAACTTTGTAAACATGTAATGTCTAGTACCTGACTCAGAGATGTTCTAAGTTTTGTTTTACACAGAAATAAAAATTGAAAGTATAATTTGTTGTGCTTAAAAATAATATGATAGATTTCTCTGGAGTCTTTGAGTAGTTTACATTAATCATATTAACTAAAATCACATATCAGTGGGTAATAAAAGTGGTCAGTCTCCTCAAATATCAAAGAAGCCATTGTTTCCATGGAACATCTGCCTTAGCAGAAAGAACTATTGATATATATATATATATATGTGTGTGTGTGTGTGTGTGTGTGTGTGTGTGTGTATATCCACAAATGAATTAATAAATTATGATAAACTTTTTAAAAACGTTACAATCTTCAGATGTCTTCAGGGCTGCAGGCTTCCCATTCTTTGAAAGTCTCAGGAATAAAACACTTATATTTCCTACTGTGTGGAAAAATAGCTATAACTACTGGTTAGCAGTGACCCCTTGCAATGCTGATGGAATATTAAGGATCAGCAGGGATCCCAGGAGGGTTTCACCTCAAAACACATTTTGGATTAAAATCAGCATGGCAATACCATGCTGTATCATTTCCCAAATTATTTCTCTTCTTGAGAAGAACGACTATTAACTGTGAAGGAAAATTGTATTCAAAGATTTGTTGAAAATGGGAGGATATCACCATAATAATGTTTACAAAAATAAATAAATCTAAGTAATTAAAATTAATGAAAATGTGAATTTAAAAAATCATGCACCACTATTATAAAACTTTTGATTAGCTTGACATTATAATCTTTGTTATAAATCATATATATTTTTCTTGAATAGGAAAACAACATAACCCTTGGAATTTTGGCCAAACCAATAACAAAATCTCAACTGCTGGAAGCAAAAGAAACAAGAGTGTGCTTGCTGTATAAGCAAATCTGCTTCATAGGTTTGGAACAATGTCTGCATCCTAAGTTTGTTTTGAATGTGTATTACTTTTTACATATCAGAAATGGACAAAATCCACAGACAGAAAAATATAGCTAACTTTATTCAACCCCTTTTCTAAAATCATTCATGACCACAGTATTTCTGTTTTCTGAGCCTGCCAAAAATAATACTGATGCAAGCATTAATAGAAAAAAAACAAATGTTGGAATTGGAAGAAATTATATGCTGTGAACTTTAAAGCATTGGTTGAATTGTATCATACAAATAACCCAGGCATTCTTTAAAGTGATATTGTTGCTCAAATATAAAAATTTATGACAAATGAGCAATTTCATCTGCTTGACCCATCAATGTCAAATAATAGAATGGTTATGGACCAAAATGGTTAAAACATTCTCTGAAATCTGATTCATTGCCAGATAATGTTTTCCATAAATTCACACATGTAGAGGGCTTAGAACAGTGTTTCTTATATATCAATATTAAATGCTTAATAACCACAAACCACCATTATTTGCTGTTGTTGTTATTATTACCATTAGGTAACTGTTTTGTCTTGTCTGTGTATGCAAATGGATCATTAATGTCAAGGAATTTAACAAACCATGGAATATTCTTGTTGGCATGTCTCATTTAAAGGTGACTGAACTCTCCTTAAACTATCAATTTTCTCAAAATTAAACTTTATGCTGCTACATATTTTTCCAGATAAAGCAAAAATTAAAAAAGGAGCAAATGGAAAAAATATATGGAAAAGGAGCATGAGAGAAACATGTAATGGAAAACAAGCTTTAAAAGGAAGGGTTTTTTTTTAAGATAATTAGAGATTCTATCAAAATGTACTTTGTATGATTTAAGATAAAATCCTTACAAAAGGGTATAATATCCCATAAATGATCCTATCAACTGAGGTATCTAAGTCCTGTTATTTCAGACAAGAAAAACAGCATTAGCTATTCATTAGCAGTAGTTGTTCTACCTGATTCTTTCTCAGATGGTGAGATTTAATTTAGGGACAAGAAAAGTACTGCAAATCAATATTGTCATATGAACTAAGTAAATAAAAGGAAAAAGTACAAAAAAATCATACACTCATGTACATGGCCCACGTTAAAGAAATACAATATCTAAAATTAAGTTGTCACTGATATAATACTCTTTATTAGTTGGATTTATAAATTAGTAAGTAAAGTCATTAATACCTATCATTATTTTGGTAAGAGATCCTTGATATGTCAGGATCACCAACACATTAATTAAATAGCATCATACTTTCTTATTTATTGTCACTAGTATTAATACATTTAATTGAACGAATGTCATCTTACTTCATTACTGCATTCAAAAGCTTATTAATAGTGAAATCATGACAGAGTTTTACTTGAGTGTGTGACATTTATCATTTCCTCTCTATCTTAACACATACTAACTCAAAATTTCCACATAATTTTTAAAGTAAATTCATAAATTGTTAATTAATTAATTAATTAATTATATTTTTTAATTTTAATTTTTTATTTTATAATTCTAATATTTTTAATAATTCAGTAATTTAATAATTTTAATATTTTATAATTTTAATTTATAATTTTTTCCTTCACAGAAGTCAACAAATCAGGAAACTTTCAGACACATTTGCTTTTTATTCTATGTATTTGCCTTTCATGTATAATTTATAAAATTACATGTTATATAAATAAGTATCTCTATCTTTTTAAAATAGACTTAGTTTATTTTATTTTTCAAAAAATAAAACAGAAGGAAAAAAGTCCATTTGATAATACTGGACATTTTGCCATCACTTTAGGGAACTTCTTGAAATAAATGCAGGGATAGACATTAAAGTGAAAGGCCACTATTAACTGGAAAAGAGAAATCTAAGAGGAGCTATAAAGACTGTAGGTATTCATTATATTCATTGTAGACTTAACCTTTCTATGTGGTTCAAGGTCCTGTTAACATAATTTTAAAAGAGAAAACTTTCAATTCAGCACAGGAATGGGCTTCCTACCTTTCTTCTTCCTTCCTCCTTCTCTCCCTCTCTCCCCTCTTTCCTTCTTTCCTTCTCTCTCTGTTTCTTTCTTCTTCTTTCTCACACCCCACTTTTCTCTTTATCTAACTTCCTTTCATTCTTTAGTTCTTCCTTTTGTTCTAAAATTAAACTCGTTTGAGGAAATTGGATAACTCTTTAACCATTTGGAAAACAATTAAGTAAATTTCATAATCCCAACACATAGATAGCAAAAGTATATAATTTTAAGTTTCTTAATATTTTTTTCTAAGCACAGCTATAACAACATTTATATTGATTTTCAGAGAGAATATTACTATTAATTAACAATGGAATGAATGACTAGCAATAGCAAATTGATTCCATTTCTCAGTGCGTTTTTCAAATTACATTTGAATGACCACATGCCAGTACTGTTAGAAAGGTGATTCCTGTACCCACAGGTGATTGGGCACTGTAACCTCTAAGGTACTTTTTTGTTTTGCTTTGTTTCGTTTGTGTTTTTGTTTTGTGGTATGCAGGCCTCTCACTGTTGTGACCTCTCCTGTTGCAGAGCACAGGCTCCAGACGTGCAAGCTCAGCGGGCACGGCTCACGGGCCTAGCCACTCCATGGCATGTGGGATCCTGCCAGACTGGGGCATGAACCCGTGTCCCCTGCATCGGCAGGCAGACTCTCAACCACTGTGCCACCAGGGAAGCCCTCTAAGGTACTTTTAAATACTAAGATTCCATGTGCTAAGAATTCCTATGGTACCACAATAAAGTCTTCCTAAAATCGTCAAAAAATATAATGAACCAGTAACTTTTACAAGTTCTCTTTTATGCCTCTGTAAATCCTATAGGTGGTTTTCTATAGATAATTTCTAGTTATTTGGGAACACATTGTCTCACAATTTTGTTTTTGGTAAGTTCAAAGTGCAATGCTAGCAAAAAAACTACCCCTGATTTCCTTTAACGTGATAAAAATTCTGTATGTATTTGATGGCTTGCATATGTTCTCTTTCATATAGCCATGGTTAGAAAGATGATTTACCAGATTTCAGAAAGAAAAGAAATTTGGAACCCAGAGACCTTTCTTTTGGATGAATTCCTTTACCCTCATGGTAGTAGAAGCTGAAAAAAAGCACCCCGTACAAAGAGGCAGAGAATAAGAGACCTAGATATTAGAAGTCTAGGAGATCAGAATAAACTCATATACTTCACATGCTTTCCAAGAGAATATTAATTGTATTATTAATAATAATGATAATACTAATGTTAATGACTAAGCACTTCCATAGTGCTTTTTACCTGCTAGGTATCATGCTAAGCACTTTGTATATTTCAACTAATATAATTTCATAGTGTTTCCATGAGAGAGGCACTATATATTTTCAGTTTATTTGATCTGGAAATTGAAGGAGGAGGAAATAAAAATGTTTTTACAAAGTTTACATCATAAGTTAGCAAGTAAAATGGGAATTTAATCCAGACAATTTACCCCCAAAAGCCATGTTCTTAACCATTAAACCTATAGCCTCACATATTCATCATTTATAAATTAACAATTTTCCTTTGGTGTTTGTAATTTGCATGTCTTTATTAATTACATAATTGTGATGCAATTATTACAGCAATATAAAACAAAATGATCTAATAATAATGACAGTATCAACGTTGGCAGCACCAGCTACAAAAATATATTTTATATATTACTATGACTTAGTGAATGAGTACCATATACCAAATTCTCTGCTAAACTTTGCTTATGTTATAACAATTTGCTAAGGTAGGTATTATTATCATTCATTTTTTATCAGGAAGAAAAATCTCTGAAGCATAGTAAATGAAGACTGGCAAGTGACAGGGACATGGGTGACCCCATACCCCAAAGCCTCAGCTTCTTAGTACTATGTTCTACCCTGCAGTAATGGACAAATGTCACACACAATGATGTGCCTTAGTTCTGATGTATAAATGACAGATATAAAAGCAGAATTTGATGGAAGAAAACACTGGGCACCTAAAAGGAGGTATTCAGCAGTGATTTAGAGCAAACAGTGATTGGAGTACTAGTGACACTCTAAACAGACTTCACCAAATTGCACCGTATTTAGTGACTGGAAAGGACCAGTGTACTCAAAGCAATTTAAGTAGATAACACAAGGCAGTAACTGTCTAACCTTACCTTTGCACTTAACCTCATCATGCTGTCATTACCTGTTTAGCTGTCTCTCCAATGACCCAGACTGCAAATACTAGACATCAGGGATCAGCCTTTCCTTTCCCAAAGGTTAGAGGTGGGACAGCACATAAGAGGGGCTTTGCAATTGTTTAAAATGCTGCATAAATACATGCATTAGTATTTTATTTTGTAGTAAGTTTTATGCAAATTATTACTAAAGTCACTTAAAGTTGTACTGCTCATAAAAAGTCAATGTGAGGTAAAATATTTATGATCTTTATTTCTTAGGAAAATAAACATATTTTAAACAAGCGATTCATTTCATCAAAGTTCTTTCACTATTACACTTCCCTTTCACTTGCTGTGTTTCTGTTCTTTTCTTTTATGGCCTTCATGCTTTGTAGTTATAGCATCTTAAACACAATTATGATGAAGTGATAAATATTACTTAACAGCTATATAGAGGTCAGTAGTTTCACATTTTTTCAGGGACTACCTTGAATGGCAAAAGCAATGAGATAAAACAGCATTAAGAAGACAAAAAGAAATACAATATCAAGTCAATATTTGTAAAGATTTCTTTTGAGAGTAAAAATTTAACTTGTGAAAATAGAGAAAAAAAGTTAAAACATGAAAGATGAGAGACTGAATGTAAAATAAATAGAAACCAGACTATATAGCTAAGTTTATTTGGAAGGGAACCGTTTCAGGTCTTTTACCCAAGTTTTGCTTGGATCTAGATATCTGGATAGATTGTATATAAAGGTGAGTAAACACCAACTAAATACCATGCTGGAAACATATATTGATTATCTACTTATTCTGCCAATTTTGTGCTGATAATGAACCATTCTTAGTCTTGTTAATGGTATCTGTAAATTTTAAAATATACCATAGAATATAATTACCATGAAAATCTCTGTAAAATAGGAATACAGACTTATGGTAATCTTATACCAATCAGAATTGCAAACTTCAAACACCACATTCTATACTTCTGGCTTTCTCATATATACATAGTCAAAAATGTAAATACCTAGCATGTCTTTAGGAAAGTACATGCTATAAATAAAATATTACAAAATTTACAAAAAAGTTTTGAAAAAAATTCACACTTTATATATTATGAATTAAATTAGTTTAATCATACATAAAAAATTTACAATATAAGATGCATATAGATGTTAAAATATTTGTCATATTCATATTATGAATATAAAACTAATGACTGAATGCAAATGCATATAAAGCTATTTTTCATGAATATGATAATTAAAATGTAATTATGTGTATTAATCTATAACAAGAAACAATTTATAAATATGATTTACATAATATTGTATACATTTATTAATATTATCAATAATCTCTTTATATTATATATATTTTATAAGCTCTCCTACATCTACCTCTGAAGTCAAATGTTATTGAATTAAATATATAATATATATTAAAGTTAATATATATTAACTTAGTGCTTTATTATTATATATAATTTAATTCATTCATTTAATTTATATATACACACATGTTTGTACACACACACATACACTTATATATGAGTCTGATAAATTATAAGAGAGGAGTGGAAACATATAGTAGCTTTAAAAATTTTTCTGGTGATTGGTGTATATGACTTCGACTTTCCACTGGCAAAGCAAATCATGTGGGCAACCTAACAATGAGGTGGAGAATCATATTTTCTCTACAGTGTAGTCCTGCAGGTCAGATGGGAAAGGACAGTAAGGTGTTAATCCTCTTACTGGAAAGGAGGAAATGTGATTGAGAGTGATGATACAGCTTTCAAATTTCTTAACTTAAAATTATAATATGATTATCAATGTTATCCCATGTTACTAAATTTCTCTCAAGGAAATAATATTTTAATGTTGAAATTATTCTAACTTACTGCTATTTTATAATAGATATTTCTCTAATTTTGGTAAAATAATTTATTACTGTTCATATATGATAAAATATCTTTTCTAAAGTCATGATTTTTCCTCAGGATAAACAAATCGAATAAAATAATTTAATCAAGTGAAAAATCATTTCAGGTTCTTACTAGATGTTTTTTGTTTGTTTATTTAAGATTAACCAATATTTTCTCCAATCAACAATTTTTGAGGATATCGATCTTCTCTCCCTTTACAATAACTGAGCTTTATTTTCTATTATTCTGTCCAGTGGGATGGTTGAAAAATTATCTAACCATATTACTATAATTTGCTGCATATAATTTGCATTTCACTAATTACCAAATGGAAATTATATTGGTTTATATGATTATTTTTTGATATTTATTATTTTTTCTCTGTGAATTATCTGTGTACTTTTCTATTTTCCATGGTCAATTGAGAATTTTTATGATTGATTTTTAAAATAACTTAAAAATTATGGAAAATAATATTATTTTCATATCTTGTATCCTTTCTTAACATTTATTTTTATTCTATAATGTATCAATTGTTGACAAATATTTATTTAGAAAATTTTTGTTACCTAGTAAGAAAATAAAGACAATTCAGCCAACATTTAGAGGCACAGCCTTTGGGTTATGTGGATCTGACTATGTGATAAGCTGCTGGTCACAACTGATAAAACAGATCAGCTCTGACCCAGAGTCCCAGAATTAACTTCTCTTAGTGAAGTGAGTTGCCTTTACAGTAGCACGTAGGACCAGTACATGCATCCTTTTTACTGGGTTAATTTTTTTTTCCCCAAACCTAAAGGAAAAGATCACTTCATCCTCATTGTGCCACTACCTTCACAATGGGTCATTTAAGGAGCACAGGCCTTTTATAAAGGAACATAGTTAATGAGTCCTTTGACTTTTTGTGTAAGCTTAAAATTCTTAGGGCTGATTTCAAATTAAAGTAATTTAATTTTGTTTAATTAATTGGTTCCTATATTCAAAGGAAAATAGTTTGGTCAAGGCAATGAAGTGCTAAATCACTCTGCTTAACTAGTTCACACCATGTCTTCCTTGGATGGGCACATTTGTAATGTAATGGAATGTTTCATTTCTCTTTGCAGGCTGCCAAGGCAGGAGTTATGGGAATCTCTAGAATTTGAGAAGACAATCAATTGGAAAATAGACAGTGACTCCCTGCAATATGATCCCTGAAGAATCAGAGGTTGAGTAGAGGCCTTCCTGTAGGTGTATGGATTGGAAATTCAGGTATATTTAGTGACAAGATTTTGTTTTCTCTGTTATAATTTCATAGGTCTTCCGTAAAATGAGTTTCCCATAAAAAACCTTGTATTAGTCTTACTTTGATTCATTTAAATGAGTGAAATTATTGCGGAAAATGAAAGATCAGTGGAGGGGGAAAAGAAATAAAATATTCATTTATTTACATGAGAAATTATGCCTTACCAAATTTCATCATTTTACCAGAGCTGTTGACTTTAAAAGACTGATATATAACACTCATACTAATAAAAACATATTAATTACATAATAAGATAATTATTTTCTTTCTCTCTACATTTTTCTACAGGAGTAGTGGTCTATAATATTTACTTAAGAAGAGTTTTCTTGGTTTTTATATCTAAACCACATCACAATTGTATTACTATCATCTGTTTGAAGTACTATCTTTTTCACTATGCAGTAGACTCCTGTATGATCACTAACTTTTGTATCTTCAGTGTCTTACAAAGCAACTAGCATATAGTGGTTTACCAATAAATGTTGGCATCAGTGCATGAATAAGTAAATGAATGGTGAACAGCCCTCTCTGGGATGTAGTTCATCTGCTTAACCTGTCCTAGTCTTCAGCTGAACTCCTTTTTGTTTATTATTTGAGGTCCAGGCCAAAAGTTTCTTCCTCCCATGAGAAACTTCAAGTCTAAACTATGCTAAGTTTTCTCTGAATTTTATTGTTAGTCTCTTCTAAATTAAATATGATCTTTAGTATAAGCCTTCGGATTTGTCTATAACACTCACTATGATATTCTTATATATAAACTAGGAGATTCTTTATATTCATATATTTTGACATCAAGTATAATGCTAAGTAATAGCACATGTTCATGGAATTCTTGATAAAATAATATATTTGAATGAAAAGGTACATACACAAAGAGGAACAGAATTTAAGGATCAATGTCAGGAACTGGGAATTCTAAAAGTATTTGTGGAGAGTCTTTCATAAATTGTCACTTTAGGGAAATTTATGGTCCTAGAGTTTTATTTCTTTTCCCTGAAACTTCATATTCAAATGAAGCATAATTATCACCACAGTTAAATGCAGAGATATTTGAACTTGCAGTGAAGTCCTTCAATGAAGGAAAGGTACAATAACTTTATATTCTGATGGGGTAGAGGTCCAAGTATTCTGTGTGTAACTGGAATTATTATTTGACATTTGGATTTTACATTCTGAATGGAAATTATGCTCCAAAATAGAGAGTGAAACAAAAATGAGGTAAATAAATTTCCCTTTAAATCTCTGAAATATGTCCAAGAAAAGGGTGACGATTACTTCTAGGAAGGTTAATTGGATGATTGAGGACAAAGGCTAGAAAGGAGACTACTATTCACTATAGAGTCTTTTGCAACCTTTAAATATTTTACTGTCTATTAACAATGGGTTCAATAATTTACAGAATTTGCAAATAAAATTTTATCAAAGACTAGCAAAAGACTCAGAGATAAGTTAACATGTGACATTAAAAAGTTGAAATCCAATCAACATTTACTTTATGCCTTCTCTTTTTCCTATACAAGTGTCATTAAAGTATTTTCTTGGGTTATCTTTTAAAAGCTTTATTTTTTCATGCAACCCCTATCAAAACACCCATGACATTTTCCACAGAATTAGAACAAATAATCCTAAAAAGTTTATGTAGCCAAAAAAGACCCTGTATTGCCGAAGCAATCTTAAGAAAAAAGAACAAATCTCTAAGAATGATGCTTCTTGACTTCAGACTACACTACAAAGCTACAGTTATAAAAACAGCATGACACTGGCACAAAAGCAGACACACAGATCAATGGAACAGAATAGAGAGCCCAAAATAAGCCCATGCACCTATAGTCAATTAGTCTACAAGAAAGGAGGCAAGAGTACACAATGCAGAAAAGACAGTCTCTTCAATAAGTGGTTCTGGGAAAACTGGACAGCTACATGTAAAAGAATGAGATTAGAACATTTCCCCACACTATATACAAAAATAAACTCAAAATTGTTTAAAGACCCAAATGTAAACCTGAAACCATAAAACTCCTAGAAGAGAACATAGGCACAACACCCCTTGATATAAATCCTGGCACTATTTTTGGATCTGTCTCCTAAGGCATAACAATTTAAACAATTTAAAAAAGAAACATATGGTACCTAACTAAACTAAAATCTTTGGTAGAGCAAAGGAAACCATAAACAAAACAAAATAGAACAACCTACTGAATGGGAGAAAATTTATTTTTAAATGATATGGTCAATAAAGGGTTAATATCCAAAATATATGAACAGCTCATGCAACTCAACATCAAAAAACAAACAAACAAACAAACAAAAACCAAAAAACAACCTGAATAAAAACTAGGCAGAAGACCCGAATAGACATTTTTCCAAAGAAGATATGCACATGGTCAATAGGCACATGAAAAGATGCTCAACATTGCTAGTCAACAGAGAAAGGCAAACCAAACCCACAGTGAGATATCACCTCACATCTGTCAGAACGGCTGTCATCAAAAAGACCACAAACAGCAAATGTTGGTGAGGATGTGGAGAAAAGGGAACATTTGCACAATGTTGATGAGAAAGTAAATTGGTGAATTCACTATGGAAAACCAACAAACAAAACGTGGGAAAATAAAACAAACAAATGTATATAATAAATCAGAAACAGTCACAGATACAGAGGACAAACTAGAGGAGCAAGATGGGGTAAACGATTAAGACATAGAAACTACTATGTATAAATAGATAAGCAAAAAAGATGTATTGTATGACACAGGGAAATATAGCCAGTGTTTTGCAATAACTTTAAAACAGTATAACCTATAAAAATATTGAATTATTATGTTGTACACCTGAAACTAATATAATATTGTGAATCAACTATACTTCAATAAAAGTTTTTAAAACTTTTTTAAAACTTTTCATCTTTTCAAATTTTTTATCACTTTTATTTCATTCTTTTTTTCTTTATAAATTTATTTAATTAATTAATTAACTTATTTATTTTTGGCTGTGTTGGGTCTTCACTGCCGCGTGCAGGCTTTTCTCCCATTGCGGCGAGTGGGGGGTCACTACTTGATGCCCTGTGAGCACCTCTCACCACAGTGGCTTCTCCGGTTGTGAAGCATGGGCTCTAGACACACAGGCTTCAGTAGTTGTGGCACGCGGGCTCTAGAGTGCAGGCTCAGTAGTTGTGGCACACGGGCTTAGTTGCTCTGAGGCATTTGGAAGCTTCCTGGACCAGGGCTCGAACCCCTGTCCCCTGCATTGGCAGGTGGATTATTAACCACTGAGCTACAAGGGAAGCCCTTTAAAACATTTTTAAAGCAGCTTTTTATTTCATTTTTTATATTTAGGACTACAATTTATTTGGCATTTATTATTGTGTATGGTGTAAGGGAGAGATTGAGGACATTTTCTTATTTTATATTGATACCCAAAAATCTATTTGGCTTATTCATTTATCCAGCATTGTTTACGAAAAATGCCATCCTTTCTCTAATGCACATCATACATACATATGTGTATATATATATATATATATATATACTATATATATATATATATATATATATACATACATATATAGTATATACATAGACTTTTGATATGTGTTAGGTGCCTATATGTGTGAGACTCTTTCAGGATACCCTACTCTGCTGTACTCTATTTAACTGTCCTTTTGCCCATCCCACATTGCTTTAATTTCTACAGACTCATACTAAGTCTTGGTATCTGGTAAAGTAAATCCTTTAATATGTGTGTGTATGTGTATTCAGAATATATATCAAAATATGTAAATCATTTATAAAAGCAAATAACCAAAGACAGGCAACAATTTTTAAATTAGACAAAAATCAGAATGGGTACTTCACACAAAAGAGATATCAAAATGACTAATAAAAGCATAAAAGTTCTAAATGACATTTTTCATCAAGGAAATGCAACTTAAAATAATACCCACCCAGTGTGACTAAAATTAATAGAAGAAATGACAATACAAACTCTTTGGGAGGATGTGAAATAACTAGAACACTTGCATAATGCTGGGAGGAGGGTAAATTGGTACAACCACTTTGAAAAGTTGTTTGCCTGTAACTTATAAGTTACAAGATTATAATGTTGAACAAATCCATGGGCTATAAATCAGTAATTCCACTCTTGAATACACATGCAATGGAATTACATATATATGAGCAACAAGAAATATATATTAGAATGTTCATAGCAACGCTGATAATAATAGCCCCAAACTAGAAAGATTGCATATGATAATTAACAGCTGAATGGACAAATAAATTAATATAAGGGAGTGCTAAACAGCTGGATTGTCCAGTATAGCAGCCACTGGCTACATGAGGCTACTGAGCACTTGAAATCTAGAGTAATTAGATTTCAGATGTTCTGTAAGTCTAATACACAGTGGATTTTGAAAATTTAGTTTAAAAAAATGTAAAATACCGCATTATTAATTTTATATTGGTTATATTTTAATACAATACCATCTGAATGTATTGGATTTAAAAAGATAAATCTGTAAATTTAATTTTGTTTATTTTTACTATTTTGATGTTATTACTATTCAAAAGTACATATGTGGCTTACATTATTCATAGTTGGACAGAACTGCTATACAAACATGCAAGAAATAAAAAGAAACAAAACTATTGACCTCTCAACAACATACGTGAATCTCACAGCACAAGAGTGAACCAAAGAAGATCAACAGTACATATTAATACTTCCATCTATATTAAGTTTAAAACAGATTATTAATTTGTGGGATAGTAAACTTTGTTGGGAGAGTAAGCAAGACACCAAAGGCTCAGTTAATGCAAATATTTTGACATGGGTGATAACTATATGGTTGTACTTATTTCATAAAATTTCATTGAGCAAATTTATTACTTTATCTAAATTCCCTTATTGCTAATGTTAGCCTGTGTTACTAATTTATTGATTTTTTAAGTCTTATTTTATTCTAATGTTATATATCTACACATATATACATACATATGCATATACATAGAATACACATAACATATATATAATATGTATGTGTAACATTTTAAGGTATAACTAACTTATCCAGTTACAGCTCTTCTTTCTCTGGAATCCTGTGCTGTGCCCCAAACCAAACATAACCAACTTTATTTTCTGAGGAAACCATTCCTAATTTTTGTGATAATTATTTTCTTGTTCTTCTTTTCACTTTTATTATTTACTCTTAAACAATATTGTCTAATCAATGTATCTAATAACTGGGAAATAAATCATTTTGTACATCACATATTTCCAGTCCTGTGTTTTCAAAATAAATGGAATAAATTATTGATTTGTCAATGGAATAATCATTATGGATAATTTTCTATAACAGAGGATGGCATGATTTATTGCTGAGTGGTATTGCACAGTGAAACTCATCCCATTTGTGTGCATTTATTTATATTAAACAAATTGTCTCAATGTTGCATTAATATAAATTGAAATTAGCAATAGACTAAGTTTTGAAACCTGTCTCCTACAAGCAATAAAAATAACCATACAAAGCTAAATGAACTATTGAGAATTAAGACCCATTTACCTTTATAAGCGGTATACATTTCTGTTATTTTAAAATTAGTAATATATTTATACTAGACAAATAGCCTAAAATACATAACTAAAATATAACCAATATGACTAAAATAGTACCTCAAACCAGTATATTATTTTAATACTTAAAACCTTATGGTGACAAGATCTTTTTAAAAAATTACTTTATATACCTATACATAGCAAATAAATATTATAGAATCATCATCAAAAATAGATACAATTACAAAATATTTTACATTGCTATAAAATTCTCTGAAAGAAGTATGTGGAAATATGAACTCCAGAAGAAAGATTAATGTAAATTTTCCAAATTTAGAAAAGACTATTTTAGTGTACTTGAAAGTTGTTTTTGGTGGTTTTTTGGATACACGTTGGCATTTTTATTTCTTGATATAATGAATGGTATGAACATTTTTATTTTGTAAAGTCACTATTTGCAATATGCTAAAATGGTAACATTTATTTGCAACTTTTTGATCTTGGAGAAGTTCATTATAGATATCACCTTAAAACATGCAAAAAGGTCCATAATTTTCAAAAATATTAAGGGAGATATATGAGCATAAAATCATAAGACCGACTAATCTAATCATGTGAATCAGATACTTAGAAGTAACAATCCTGTTTTCAATTAATCTCTTGCAGTTTTTAATTCTAAAATTGCTGCTTTAAACTTTCAGAAAGTCTTTTTCATATCTTAAGTTTAACTCCTTAAAATTCTTATTAAGTTTGGCTTGAATTAAAGTCAGTTTCTTCTGTCACTTCTACGTATAATGGAAACTACCTATTCTGGACATTTAGCTTGGTCTTCTTTCAGATTACTGAGTCTTCTCAAGATAGTTGCAAATTTCTTTATCTGCTAAAATTTTGCATTCCTGTGTTTTTCAAGTAATTAGCATTCTCAAACAATGGAAAGGCAGGTAAAGATGACAGAAACACAGTTACAGCCACAGGTATTGAGGGCTGAACAAGCAAGCAAACCCTTGATTTCTGTTGAAATTCTGTGATGAAGCTCCATTCAGTGCTCCTGTCCACACAACTTTCTAATATCTCTTCATCTCCAACCCTGCTAGTACAAGGGAATGTTGTTCATTAACTGTGCAGACATGGAAGAACAACATCCCATAGGTCCAGTCTGCTTTTATTTCGGCCAGGGTCAACACAATTCAGCAGTTACATAGATCTCAGCAGTTACAACTCTTTATTAAGCAAAATCTCAGGCTTTGTTCTAGGCACCAATTGGAGACAAATCTTCTGGACTGTCATGGAAGCCTACAGTCTCACATGGTACTATGAAGAAAGCATCATGATATCTGCAATCTACAGTGAGATCCCTACATAACCTATTGTCAGCAAGAAACCAAATGGGACCTGATGGTTCTATCATTTTAAATACTGTTAGTGGTGATAAGAAACCATGCATATGCTCGTCTCTATGTAACTTCTTATGCTGTTTTAGCTATACCTCAACTTAAAAAGTAGGGAAAGGGTCTCAGTTTCTTTTATAAAAGTAATATGTTTATTATCCAAACTTTAAAAAGGTTATATACAAGTTAAAAGTACAAAGCAATTTAACTATGAATTGAGATAGAAAAATTCTCATTAAAGTATCACAAAATCATTTTCAGTAAAGTACTTAAAAAGTAGAACACAAGCTAAAACAAAAATCTGATTCTCTAATTGGATTCACACAAAGCAACATATTGAATATTTTCCCAGTAAAGAGCTTTACGAACAATTACGAGGTTACAAGAAAAAATGCAGAGAGAGACGTTCCACTGACTCCACAAATTGTCCCTTCCCAATTTTGACACATGTTTTCTGCACCAGACAAGTTAGATCTTTAAATGAGGATGGTAGGTCACCCCACACAGCAGAGATCTTTAAGTTATTAAATAGCCTCTTTTGTTAATCCCAGATAGTTATTACATGGTATTCTTCAAGGAGTCATGTTTCATAAATTTATATATTATAGGTTTGTTTATCATAAAAATATCCAAAACAAGTAAATCATTGCTCAAATCATTCCATAGATATATTCTCCTAACAAACTTCACTGGTCTGTTTGTCCAGAGGTTCAGTTATCATTTTTGTAGGACTATCATACTGTGACACTTGTCTTCTTTGTTTCTCTCCCAAGAACACCCAGCCCAAAATAATTGAAGGAGAAGTGGATCACAGCACAGCTGTTTTAAAATTGTCTTTTCCACTTCACCCTCTGATGTCAGTAAATATCTTATTTCCTTATCACCTTTCAATTTTTGACTTCAATCATTTTTATGCAATACCTTACACTAAGAATTAGAGCCCAATACCTCAATGTCCACCATGATATGGAACATCCAATGGAGGAAGAAAAATGTCCTCTACAGTGAATTTGGCCAACATATTTTCTCAGGTCTATATTCTTTTATAACACACTTCCTTCTTTTTCTCTATCATCCACTATTATGTGGACTATTTTATTAGTCTTAATGAAGACATTTAATTGAATGTATATTTTTTTCTAAAGTTAAATTTATTTTCTTCCCTAGCCAATTCATTTTGGGGACTTTGACTCAGCTTCCCAAAATATTTTCTCATACTGGAAAATTACTGCTTATGACAAATGAACTTGCAAATGCTTTGTTATACCATATAGCACTGGTAGAGATATTAAAGTAGTGTGTGACATAGAAGACATCAATTCAAATTACAGTAAAATCCTCTAAGGAATTACATTTTCTTACGTTCTACACAGTCCCAGTGATTAAGGTAGTGATGATAGACCACTGTCCAGTAAAATCTGGGCTGCATCTGCTACGTGAATGTACAAAATAATTTGACTGTTTTTGATGTTTGACTGGAAAACTTTTAAAGCCCATCTCTCCCCTTTTCCATTTTGTCCCACACCTGGAAAACTTTATAATGAAGTGCATGTGTTCTGTTAACAGGGAAGTGCAGATAATACAAACTGCTATGAGGAAAACCTTACCCTAGCTGCAGCCTGTAACCACAATCCATAGATACTAAGTTATTGGAGATGTCCTCAGTGAAGAAGGGTGAGGTATGGAGTTTATAGCAAGCTCCAGTAGGATATATATATATATATATATATATATATATATATATATATATATACACACTACACAGGGCCCTGGCATTCGGAGCAAGGCCACGTGATCAGCAGATATATGTGTCATTCAAAAAATATTGCCTTTTTGAGAGTCCGCCTGCCGATGCAGGGGACACGGGTTCGTGCCCCGATCCCAGAAGATCCCACATGCCGCGGAGCGGCTGGGCCTGCGAGCCATGGCCGCGGAGCCTGTGTGTCCGGAGCCTGTGCTCCGCAACGGGAGAGGCCACAGCAGTGAGAGGCCCGCGTACAGCAAAAAAAAAAAAAAAAAAAAAAAAATTGCCTTCTTTGTTACTGGTCATGGAAAAGATATATGACTTGACCATGGAACATGGAATCATCAAGTATATGGAACTGCCAATCATGAACTGGCTTCTGTTAGATGTAACAAGTCAAAAAGTTGAGTAGATTCAGCTGCAAACTATTGGAATTTGAAAATTACACTTCCAGGGCCAAGCAAGAGCATCACCAACATATAGGTCCAGGTAGCCTAGAAATTCAAAAAGATTGTACGATCAGGGATAATGAGTTCTGGATTAAAGATATGTGGGTGGATATTTGAGAGTGGGAACAAAGTGTGAGAATCTTTGTCTTGCATACTAATGCCCACCAGAAAATATAAAATAGTTTGCAAGTTGATGTTAGCAAGATTTTTTTTTGTTTGCTTTTTCTTTATATGTATTTTTTAAATTGAAGTATAGTTGATTTACAATGTTGTGTTAGTTTCAGGTATACAACAAAGTGATTCAGTTTTATATATATATTATTATATATATCATATCTATTATATATATATATATATTCTTTTTCAGATTCTTTTCCATTATAGGTATTACAAGATACTAAATATAGTTCCTTCTGCTATACAGTAGCTCCTTGTTGTTTATCTATGTTATACATAGTAGTGTGTATCTGTTAATCATAATTTACCCCTCACCCCTTTCCTCTTTGGTAACCATAATTTTGTTTTCTATGTCTGTATGTCTGTGAGTCTTTTTCTGTCTTATAAATAAGTTCTTTTGTATCACGTTTTTTAGATTCCACATATAAATGAGATCATATGATATTTGTCTTTGATTTACTTCTCTTAATATGATAATCTCTAGGTCCATCCATATTGCTGCAAATGGCATTATTTTATTCTTTTTTATGACTGAGTAATATTTTATTGTATATATATATATATAATATATATATATATATATATTATATATATATATATATACCACCTCTCCTTTATCCATTCATCTGTCACTGTACATTTAGGTTGCTTCTATGTCTTAGCTATTGTAAATAGTGCTGCAATGAACATTGGGGTGCATGTATCTACTTGAATTAGTTTTCTCTGGATGTATGCTCAGGAGTGGGATTGCTGGATCATATGGTAACTCTATTTTAATTTCTTAAAGGAACCTCTATACTGTTCTCCATAGTGGCTGCACGAATTTACATTCCCACCAACAGTGTAGAAGAGTTCCCTTTTCTACACAACCTTTTCAGTATTTACTATTTGTAGAGGTTTTTATGATGGCCATTCTGACATGATAACTTTTAGTTTTGATTTGCATTTCTCTAATGATTAGCAATGTTGAGCATCTTCTCACGTGGTAGTTGGCCTTGGAGAAATGTCTATTTAGGTCTTTGGCCCATTTTTTGATTGTTTTTTTTTTTTTGATATTGAGCTGTATGAACTGTTTGTATATTTGGAAATTAATCCCTTTTCAGTCACATTGTTTGCAAATATTTTCTTTCATTCTGTAGGTCGTCTTTTTGTTTTGTTTATGGGATGCTAGCAAGTTTTTATTAAGAACCACTGTACAGGTGCCATGATGGTCACACAAATGAAGAAGTCATACTTGCCTAAGTTAAGTTATAGATGGAGCCAATAGCATGCATTCTCACTTGTCATGGCCCAGCAAGCTTGAATATCCAAATTTCCAATAAGAAGAAGAAGTCAGAGTTCCTAATATGGGGATGTTCTTCCAGGAAATCAATTTACTATTTGGTGGCAAGTTGACCAGATTGGCCTCCTTTTAACCTGGAAGGAGTAATGGTTTATTTCCCCAAGGATAGATGCACTCTTTAAGTTTCTATCAATATTTACTTTTTTTTTTCACAGAGTTCAGGTAGGGACTTATGGTTTATTAAATCCATATATCATGATAGAATCTTTAACCAGAGAACTGCCTTTATAGTGTTGGAGTAGACTCTGACCATAGGCTCTATTTACAGTTGTATTAAAATGACACTCCCCAGAAACTGTTTGGCCCAATAGAGTGTTAGAATGACATGATGAAAACAGCTGATTCAGACAACCTGATTTATTCTGCGTAGTAGGGAATCAGAGTGCTCAGATGACTGATGGGATAAGTCTGCCTTATGTGTAGTGAAGCAATCTGATTATATATACAGTGAATACCCCACAATTTCTATTTTGGCATGCTCTGAAATATAATTTTCCAATTTATGTGTTAGTTGTGTTGTGTGTTGTGTTGCCCCCTTCCAATTTGAATGTCTATTTTGCATCACAAAAGGTGGCCATACTTCTGGCCTCATAAGCATCTGATGTCCTGTGGCAGTAGAAATGGTGCAAACAACTGTCAGTAATAAGGTACCTCTTTGTCTTTCAAATGGGTTTTCTTTTTTCCCATGGAAAAGATTCTTCCTTTATTTTAGTGACTTATTAATCAGGTTATAATTTATAAGCAATTTTATAATTTAATTTATTTATTTTTAATAGATCTTTATTGGTATAGGATAAAGAATAAAGAATCAGAGGCCATAACAGAATTTCATGGGACAGGAAAATTGGAAGCTCTATGAAAATTGGAAATGTTTCCAAAAAGAGGTGAGTTTTTATAAGTGAGTAAATTAACTAGTTTTCCAAACTTTCTTTCTGACATTTTGCTTGCTTCACAATATTTAGAGCTTCAGCTTGAAGACAAAAATGAATTAAAAGAAAAAGTCACAACAATCACACACATAAAACAAAAACGTTAGCTACAAAGTACTTTATCTTTTTTTCTTTTTCCCAAGAATCCATATCTTTAGTTACCTGGTTTCCTTTCTGAATTTATTTTATTCTTATTTGTATTAAATTGTGCATTTTCTATCATTAAATACATGACATTTATTATTGAAAGCTCAAAGTAAGTCTTAAAGAAGTGGTGTATTACCCCTATCGAGGTTTACTGTATATTCTATTAATTACCCATGATTAGCTAAATACTTTTTAGTATTATTTCCCGGTGAATGCTGTGGAATAGCTTGAAAAATGTTTTAAAAATTCGGATACAAAATGTGACAAAACAGAAAATCTTACCTATTAATGGTATGAAAGAAAATACTCTGAATAGAGTCTCAGGACTATTGTTCTGACACTCACTCTGTATATGTGCACATTAACCTAAAACACTTTGAATAACTAGATAAAACATTTGATTGCTACAATGCACAAACACTTCTTTTTAACTTCTTATTGAAATAGAATGATTGTGTTGATTTAGTGAAATTAATTTGATAGGTGCCATTTCCCCATACAGGCTTTCTTTTCTAGGACAGATCTTGTTTTGTCTAACCCAATTGACCTATGAATCAAAATGAATTGTGTATAAAAGCTTATATACATAGAATATTCCTTTTAAACAAATTTATCTGGGAAAAAGTAGAAAATGTGAAGTGCTAAAAGTACAAAACAATTCGTACTACTCTAATAAACTATTTCACAGCATCTATTTCAACAAAGAAAGGAAAATGGAAACAAGATAACATCTTTTGTAGAGAGAAAACTTTGTAGCATTTTCTACTTGGAGACATGAACTCAAGTGCACTATTGTTTTTCATTACTATTTTAAATGCAATTATATCAAATAAAATAGTATAAAAACCTCTGCTTCTTGTAATAAAATCTTTATTTAAAAATAGACTTGTTGACAGAGTTTAATGTAAGTTCAAATATCTATCTATACAAATTCTAAATTTTCCACATTTATATTTTTTTCAAAAGCAGGCTATGTTAAATCTGCTTTCATGAAGAGTGAATATATTTTTTTTGGAACATCTTGCAGAAGTAATATGTTAATACAGTAATGAAAGTAAGTAAAATATTGAGGAAACCCTTCAGTCATCTGAATAACAATGATTTCTACACACACCAAAGAGATGACAGAAGAGTATAATTCACCTGCTGTCTATCTATCATTGTATTTTTCATCAACACTTCCAAAGAAATGGAGATATTTGATTACATTCTATTGTGTTTTAGAAATATGAGAATATCAGCATAATAAAGGAACAATATGAATTTGTGTTCCTGGTTTATTGTGCATAAAACTGACATCACATGGTCATTAATATAATCATAGGCAAAAGCTGATAGTCTGTTAAATTGGACTCTTTCAGGTATAATGGTTGACTTATACTAAAAGTGTAATACATTCTCTTTTTCAGACATATCTGAAAATATATTTTTTGGTTATGGGATACTGATTATGCTTATTATTACTAAATCTAAAGTGGTTCTAAATTTAAGTTCTTTTAATATTTGTGCTCACCTAATATACCCAGTAATACTCTGTGTATTAGTTTCCAAAGGCTGTCATAACAAAGTAATGTAAACTAGGTGGCTTAAAATAACAGAAATTTATTCTCACAGTTCTGGAAGTGAGAAGTCTGAGAAAGGTCATGCTCCCTCTGCAACTCTGGATAGAATTCTTCCTCTACTCTTCCTAGCTGCTGTCAGAGGTCATCAATCATTGGCATTTCATGGATTGAGATGCATTACCCCAATCTCTGCCTCTGCTGTCATATGGTGTTCTTACTGTGAGTCTCTTCACACGGCATTCTCTCCTTCTTGTAAGGAACCAGACATATTGGATTAGGACCCACCCTAATTAATTCATCTTAAATTGATTACATCTACAAAGATTCTATTTTCATATAAGTTTACATTCAAAGGTACTTGGAATTAGGACATCAACAAATCTTTATGGGGAGGCACAATTTAACACTTTTTTTAAATTAATTAATTAATTAATTTCTTTATCTTTTTGGCTGCATTGGGCCTTCGTTGCCACACACGGGCTTTCACTACTGTTCTCCATGGTGGCTGTATCAATTTACATTCACACTAACAGTGCAAGAGGGTTTCCTTTTCTCCACACCTTCTCCAGCATTTATTGTTTGTAGATTTAATGATGATGGCCATTCTAACTGGTGTGAGTGATACCTCACTGTAGTATTGATTTGTATTTCTCTCATGATTAGAGATGTTGAGCATCGTTTCATGTGTTTGTTAGTAATCTGTATATCTTCTTTGGAGAAAAGTCTATTTAAGTCTTCTGCCCATTTTTGGATTGGGTTGTTTATTTATTTATTTATTTATTTATTTTATTTATTTTTTTTTTTTGTAGTACGAGAGCCTCTCACTGTTGTGGCCTCTCCCGTTGCAGAGCACAGGCTCCAGACGCACAGGCTCAGCGGCCATGGCTCACGGGCCCAGCTGCTCCACGGCATGTGGGATCCTCCCGGACTGGGGCACGAACCCGTGTCCCCTGCATCAGCAGGCGGACTCTCAACCACTGTGCCACCAGGGAAGCCCTATTTATTTTTTTAATATTGAGATGCATGGGCTGCTTGTATATTTTGAAGATTAATCAATTGTCAGTTGCTTCACTTGCAAATATTTTCTCTCATTCTAAGGATTTTCTTTTCGTCCTGTTTATGGTTCTCTTTGCTGTGCAAAACCTTTTAAGTTTCATTAGGTCCCATTTGTTTATTTTTGGTTTTATTACCATTTCTCTAAGAGGTGGGTCACAAAGGATATAGCTGTGATTTATGTCATAGAGTATTCTGCCTATGTTTTCCTCTTAAGAGTTTTGCCATGTCTGGCCTTACATTTAGGTCTTTAATGGATTCTGAGTTTATTTTTGTGTATGGTTTTAGGATGTTTTCTAATTTCATTCTTTTACATGTAGCTGTCCAGTTTTCCCAGCACCACTTGTTGAAGAGGCAGTCTTTTCTCCACTGTATATTCGTGTCTCCTTTATCAAAGATAATGTAATCATATGTCCGTGGGTTTATCTCTGGGCTTTCTATCCTGTTCCATTGATCGATATTTTGTGTTTGTGCCAGTATCATGCTATCTTCATTACTGTAGCTCTGTAGTATAATCTGAGGTCAGGGAGCCTGATTCCTCCAGCTCCATTTTTCTTTCTCAAAATTGCTTGGCTATTTGGCGTCTTTTGTGTTTCCATACAAATTGTGAAAACTTTTGTTCTAGTTCTGTGAAAAATGCCATTGGTAGTTTGATAGGGATTTCATTGAAACTGTAGATTGCTTTGGGTAGTATAGTCATTTTCACAATATTGATTCTTCCAATCCAAGAACATGGAATATCTCTCCATCTGTTCATATCACCTTTAATTTCTTTCATCAGTGTCTTATAGTTTTCTGCAAAGAGGTCTTTTGTCTACTTAGGTAGGTTTATTCCTAGGTAATTTATTCTTTTTGTTGCAATGGTAAATGGGAGTGTTTCCTTAATTTCTCTTTCAGATTTTTCATCATTAGGGTATAGGAATGAAAGAGATTTCTGTGCATTAATTTTGTATCCTGCTACTCTACCAAATTCATTGATTAGCTCTAGTAGTATTCTGGTAGCATCTTTAGGATTCTCTATATATAGTATCATGTCATCTGCAAACAGTGACAGCTTTATTTCTTCCTTTGTGATTTGAATTCCTTTTATTTCTTTTTCTTCTCTGATTGCTGTGGCTAAAACTTCTAGAACAAGGTTGAATAATAGTGATGAGGATGGGCAACATTGTCTTGTTCCTGATCTTAGAGGACATCGTTTCATTTTTTCACCATTGAGAACAATGTTGGCTGTGTGTTTGTCATATTTGGCCTTTATTATGTTGAGTTAGGTTCCCTCTGTGCCTACTTCTGGAGAGTTTTTATCATAAATAAGTGTTTAATTTTGTCAAAATATTTTTCTGCATCTTTTGAGATGATCATATGGTTTTTGTCCTTCAGTTTGTTAATATTGTGTATCACATTGTTTGATTTATGTATATTGAAGAATCCGTACATTCCTGGGATAAACCCCACTTGATCATGGTGTATGATCCTTTTAATGTGCTGTTGGATTCTGTTTGCTAGTATTTTGTTGAGGATTTTGCATCTATGTTCATCAGTGATATTGACCTGTAATTTTCTTTTTTGTGTGTGACATCTTTGTCTCATTTTGGAATCAGGGTGATGTTGGCATTGTAGAAAGTGTTTAGGAGTGTTCCGCCCTCTGTTATATTATGGAAGAGATTGAGAAGGTTAGGTTTTAGCTCTTCCCTAGGATCCTTAATAAGATTCACCTCTGAAGCCATTTGGTCCTGGGTTTTTGTTTTTTGGAGGATTTGTAATCACAGTTCAATTTCAGTACTTGTAGTTAGTCTGTTTATATTTTCTATTTCTTTCTAGTTCAGTCTTGGAAGCTTGTGCATTTCTAAGAATTTGTCCATTTCTTCCAGGTTGTCCATTTTATTAACATATAGTTACTTGCAGTAATCTCTCATGATCCTTTGTATTTCTGCAGTGTCAGTTGTTACTTCTCCTTTTTCATATCTAATTCTGTTGATTTGAATCTTCTCCCTTTTTTTCATGATATTTCTTGCTAGTGGTTTCTCAATTTTATTTATCTTCTCAAAGCACCAGCTTTTAGTTTATTGATCTTTGCTATCATTTCCTTTATTTCTTTTTCATTTATTTCTAATACGATTTTTATGATTTCTTTCCTTCTGCTAACTTTATGGGTTTTTTTGTTCTTCTTTCTCTAATTGCTTTAGGTGTAAGATTATGTTGTTTATTTAAGATGTTTCTTGATGTAGGATTGTATTGTTATAAAATCCCCTCCTAAAACTGCTTTTGCTGCACCTCATAGGTTTTGGGTCATCTTGTTTTCATTGTCATTTGTTTTTAGGTACTTTTTGATTCCCTTTTTGATTTCTTCAGTGATCTCTTGGTTATTTAGTAGTGTATTGTTTAGCCTCCATGTGTTTGTAGTTTTTACATTTTTTCCTGTAATTGATATCTAGTCTCATAGCGTTGGGGTAGGAAAATATATCTGATATGATTTCAATTTTGTTAAATTTACCAAAGCTCAGTTTGTGACACAGGATATCATCTATCCTGGAGAATGTTCCATGAGCACTTGAGAAGAAAGTGTATTCTGTTGTGTTCAGATGGAATGTCCTATAAATATCAATTAAGTCCATCTTGTTTAAAGTGTCCTTTAAAGCTTGTGTTTCCTTATTTATTTTCATTTTGGTTGACCTGTCCATTGGTGAAAGTGGGGTGTTAAAGTCCCCTACTGTGATTGTGTTACTGTCAATTTCCCCTTTTATGGCTGTTAGCATTTACCTTATGTATTGAGGTGCTCCTATGTTGGGTGTATCAATATTTATAATTGTTATATCTTCTTCTTGGATTGATCCCTCGATTTTTATGTAGTGTCCTTCGTTGTCTCTTGCTAGAGTCTTTATTTTAAAGTCTATTTTGTCTGATATGAGAATTGCTACTGCAACTTTCTTTTGATTTCCATTTGCAGGGAATATCTTTTTCTGTCCCCTTACTTTCAGTCTGTATGTGTCCCTAGGTCTGAAGTGGGTCTCTTTTAGCCAGCATGTATACGGGTCTTCTTTTTGTATCCATTTAGCCAGGCTATATCTTTCGGTTTGATCATTTAATCTATGTACATGTAAGGTAATTACCAATATGTATGTATGTATTACCATTTTATTAGTTGTTTTGTATTTGTTTTTGTAGGTCTTTGCCTTCTCTTGTGTTTCCTGCCTAGAGAATTTCCTTTAGCATTTGTTGTAAAGCTGGTTTCATTGTGCAACTTCTCTTAGCTTTTGCTTTTCTGTAAAGGTTTTATTTTTTCTCTCAAATCTGAATGAGATCCTTGCTTGGTAGAGTAATCTTGGTTGTAGGTTTTTCCCTTTCATCACTTTAAATATGTCCTGCTACAATCTTCTGGCTTGCAGAGTTTCTGCTGAAAAATCAGCTGTTTTCCTTATGGGGATTCCCTTGTTTGTTATTTGTTGCTTTTCCCTTGCTGCTTTTAATATTTTTTCTTTGTATTTAATTTTTGAAAGTTTGAATAGAATGTGTCTCAGCATGTTTCTCTTTGGTCTTATCCTGTATAGGACTCTCTTTGTTTCCTGGACTTGATTGACTATTTATTTTCCTGTATTAGGGAAGTTTTTGACTATAATCTCTTCAAATATTTTCTTTGACTACTTTGGGAAGTTTTTTGACTATAATCTCTTCAAATATTTTCTTTGACTCCTTTCTTTTCCTCTTCTTCTCGGACCCATATAATCCAAGTATGGTATGTTTAATGTTGTTCCAGAGGTCCCTGAGACTATCCTCAGTTCTTTTCATTCTTTTTTCTTTATTCTGCACCCTGGAACTTATTTCCACCATTTTATCTTCCAGGTCACTTATCTGTTCTTCTGCCTCAGTTATTCTGTTATTGATTCCTTCTAGAGTATTTTTAATTTCAGTAATTGTGTTGCTTCTCACTGTTTGTTTGCTCTTAAGTTCATCTAGATTCTTGATAAATGTTTCTTGTTAAATTTTCTCCATTCTGTTTCCGAGATTTTGGATATCTTTACTATCATTACTCTGAATTCTTTTTCAGGTAGGTTGCCTATTTTGTCTTCATTTATATGGTCTTGTAGGTTTTTACCTTGCTCCTTCAACTATAACATATATTTTTCTCATTCCTTTCCTTTTCTTTCTTTTCTTTTCTTTTCTTTTTTTTTTTTTTTTTTTTTTTTTTGATGAGTGGTGCTGAATTCCTCTCTTACCACCAATTCCACACTGGTTGTTTAGCCTGAGATGTCCAGCACTGGAGTTTGCAGGCAGTTGGACAGAGCTGGGTCTTGGTGCTGAGATAAGGACCTCTGGGAGGCCTCACTCTGATTAATTTTCCTGGGGTCTGAGTTTCCCTGTTAGTCCAGTGGTTTAGACTTAGTGCTCCCACCACAGGAGCTTGGGCCCAACCTCCAGCCTGGGAACCAAGATCCTGCAATCTTCGTGTCATGGGGAAAAAAAAAAGAATGAAAGAAATAAAGGAGGAGTACAATATCAAAGGATAAAAGAAAACAAAATAAATTTAGAAAGATAAAAAATATATTAGGAAAAATAAGACTATAATTGAAACAACTGCAACAAGGTAAAATAAAACCACAACAGAAAAAAGAAAAAGAAAAAAAAAGGGGGGGAGAACAAGCCAAAAGGAAATAACAATAACAAAGTATAAAGAATAAAATAAAATTAGAAAAATAAAAGATTTATTAGGAAAAGTAAAAATATAAAAGAATCAACAACAATGAACCACAAGGTAAGACAGAACTGCAATCTAAATGAGGAAAAAAAAAAAAAAAAACACTTGGCTATGTGGGCAGAGTTTAGGCAGTGGTGGAACTTTGGTAGGGGTGAGGTTTAGCATGTGACAAGACCTAAGATAGATATTGGTTTTATTTTCATTTGACAATAGAAAGAAATTAACCCACCAACAGATAAATAAATGTGACTGTGTGTATACTGGATTTCAGTATGTTCTGTGAGTCTTTCTAGGGAATTTTCAAACTTTGATAGTTAGGAAAACTGTTGACCTTGCCATTAGTGTCAGAACTCTTGGGAACACCTTAGCAGTCTGGAGGACTGTGCCCTTCCCTTGTATTTTGGTGAATTCCAGGTAACAGCCCACATAACAAATTCAATTTGCTGAACTATATTTTTTATAGAAATTTTATACTGGAGTAAAATGACAATTCCTAAGATAACAATGGAAGTAATGCCAGTACGCAAATTTCCTTAAATAGCTGCATCATGAGTACCAAATAAAATGTATTTTATAAGACTGTGGGTTCCTCTTAAATAAATAGATCTGTTAAGTTAATAAAACATTGGCACAATAAGCAAATCTATTTAACAGGTTTCTGGTGTGTTTTGCTAAATTTGCAATCACAGGGCTAGGAGTTTTCTAAAATGTAATGATTTGAACCATCATCAGGGATATTTAAATTTTATTATTTTTATTAAATACAGCTGTCCAAATGTGACTCTTTGTGAAAATGTTTTTTGTTTTGAGGTAAAATTTGGACCACAGAGTTTAACTATACAAATCTTATTTAGAGCCTGAGAATTGGTCATTTCTATACCATTCTCATAACCTTGCCAGTTTGGATATTTGAGTGAGAAATTTGTTTTTTACTAAATAGAAGATTTTGATCTCACAGACTTCAAACAATTAGTTTCATTTGTTATGATACAGTTATAAAATTGCAGTTAATTTTCTACATTGATATTAGATTTTTGTTCAAAATCATGTAAATTGTAATGTAATGAATTTTGGCAATTAATGGTTTTTGTGTGACTTCTGCCAAGAGTCTCAAATGGAAGATAAAAGCAATTTTGTACATTCTGCTTCCGTTTTTGTTTTCCAAAATAACTGGTTTTTGAAAGATAATACTTTCAGTAAAGGGCAACTTTACTGTTTCCTTAGAAATGCAACATGCAAATTAGAAGTCACGTGTTATTGTAGGAAATATTTAAGGACAATACTTAGTTTGCAACAATATCCTGAATTAATTTAGAATCAATTATTTTTTTATTTATCATTAACCTATGAAAATGAGCTTACAAATGCCCCATTATATCTTTCAAGGATCTGCAAAAGAAGAATCATATTAAATATCAGTAAGCCTTTGGTCTATTTAATTCACTTCATAATGAGACTTGGCTTTGACATATTTGTTGGATTTAGACTGGTCTACAAAATTCCTGTTGGACTGTTGCTCTTTCTTTCATGCTTTGTTTAGCAGACCTGAAAGGATATTAAGTCATAATCATCCTTGGTTTCTATTTTTATATTCTCTAACCATGGGAAGTTCTATTAGAATAAGCTTTCTTCTCTTTAATGTTATATTTTTTTCCTAAAAACATGATCAAAATTTGTTGAATCTTAGGATATTTTGGTTATACATGGTAGATTAAAAGCATGTGCAAATCTCCTTTAATAATTATACTTAAATGACAAGAAGAAAAGAAATATATAAACTCAGAAGATCAATGAGTCTAGCATAAGAGGGAAAAGGAAACAAAATAAGTCAATATATTTTTTTTAATAATAGGAAAGTAAGGAAATGATTTGTGCACCAAAAACATTAAAGCTGCTTTGTATTATTTTCTCTGACCTCAAAGTTGTTTGAGGAGCTTGGTTTCTTGAAATTAGCAACTCTTAAGAAATTTATAGGACTAACTGACCAAGATACATAAGAGTTTTGCTGAAGTTGTTATGTTCCAAACATGATGTTTTTTTTTAACTGAATAACCTGTAATTAATGAAAAATCCATAGATGTGCTTGCACTACAGAATGGTAATGAGTCACTTGAACCTGAAGGAGATACATGGATATGTGATTAAAAGATACATAAAAGTTGAAGAGATTCAAGAATTGACTGTTTTCCTGAGCAAGGTTTGTCTACACCACTCCAGCTTATCTCCCAAAATCATGTATACTAAATTCTGAATAATTTTGGTACGTCAGAAGGTGCACTGAGGAAGAGTTTTGGGGCCTCCATTATGTTATGCTGTTTTTACTGCCAATTTGAACATAAGATCACTGCTTCTAGTTGAGCAGATGTAACTGAAAACCAGCTCAGCAGGGAAAGATACAACATAAAGTTTGGAAGAAAATGGAAAAAAAGGCAAAAGGAAAACAATTTGCTACAAGACAATGGATAGGTTGAGGACCACTATAATAAGACACATAGAAAACAGACATGGAGGTTCTGATCTGTGGTGCTAAAATTAAAAAGACAGTAATAATTTATATAGAGAGAAGTTTTATCCCCATGTGTCCTCTTTTACCCCACACAGAAAGGCAATTGCTTCTTCTTTATACTCTATCCCCATACTCAGAATAGAGGCTGCTCTTCTGAGAAAATGGAACCAGTAAGTACCTACACATTGAGACCTCAGGCAAAATAAAAACCGAAAATGTGATTGAGGACTTAAGGAATTCAACTGAAACCTGTCTATTGAGCAGGAAAACTGTCTAGCTACTCATCTCCACTTGTTCTAGAGCTCATCCACCCATAGTATACACCCACACTCCCACTTTCATCACATATATAAGAAAAGTAGATAAAATATTTAATAGAAAAAAAAAACTGGTCCCAAAGGTAATATATGCATCATGCTAGCATTTTATTCATGAACGGAGCACATATGATATAGACTACTACATTTTGAAGTCCTCTAGTTGACAATTTTTGCCCTTGCTCTTAGAGTTTACAAAGAGTTGATTCTGCAGCATAAATCAATTTCCTAGTCTCCAGATATTTGACTAAGAATTAAAATATGAAAGGGAAACCAATGCAATGTACAAATATCTTGAGAAAATTGGAGAAAACTAAATTAATACAGTCAAAAATTCCAATACAGGAGAAAATTTCAAAACAAGGCAAAAATGAAAATTAACTAATATCTTCCACTAAAAAATGAAAGTTATTCCACTCCTAAAACCAAAACAGGATCTAAAATACATACCAGAGGAAAAAAAATAACTTTAACATTAGAAATGAGATAAGAGAAATAAATAAAATGGCTGAAATCTACCAGAAATAAGATCAAAAATATAAAAATATAAATAAAAAAAGAAAATGATAAAATAGTAAATGATTAATACAGGAGATTCATTATAAGACTATTCAGAGTTCTGGAGGAAAAAAAAGAAAAGTAAAATCCTCAAATAGAAGAAGAACATTGCCCTTAATTGAAGGACATAATCTCCAGATTATAAATGCTGAATAGGTGGCCTGGACAATCCCCCCTTCCCTTACCAGACATTCCTGAACACTCATACACTAACATATATCTATGAAATTATGAAATACTAGAAATAAGGAGGAAATCTTAAATTATTTGAGAAAAGATAAAAACATAAATGAAACAACATAGACAACTAAAAGACCACACAGAACAATCAGGAAAAAGAAATCCCTGTACCTTCCAAAGGATAACATCAACGGATTAAATACAAAAGACTGATGTATTCTGAATCTGGAGGGAAATTGATTTCCAGTCTAAAAATCTACTAAAACTGCACTTTTAATCCAAGATCAAGGAGATTAAAGGTATTTTGAGATATGAGAGGCATAAGAAACTAACATTTCCTTCATTTAGGAAATTGGTAGAAAATATGCTTCATCAAAGTGAAGAAGCAAATAAGGAAGATGAAGGTAGGACCTAAAAGGAGATGAAGAATTCAGATTGGAACAGGAAGGAAAGATAGCTTTACATCAGACCAAGGGAGCACATGTTCCAGATTGGAACAAGAGGGCACCAGAAGGACTTTCCACGATTAGGGATTGAAAGTGATAAATTATCCATGGAACTCTACATGTAGAAAACAGCATGGGGAAGTGTTTAAGAACTTTATATGTGATAATTATAGACACATATGAAGCTGAAAAAAAAAGTAGCAATTATTCATTTAAAAAAAAAGATGTAATAGTATAGAACATCCATAAGCTCATCACTTGTACATATTCATAAGTTCATTCCAAAGTCTGTTTTTCACAGAAGCCTAGAATTACATTTTACAGAATCTCTTTACACATATAAAGGGAAAGGAGATGCCTTAATATCAGGACAGGTTTGAAGTCTACCAGCTTTCAAGTGAGGTACTAGTAAATCCCAGTCCTCTAACTGAAGACTGAAGTAGTTCTGTGAGCTAGCAAGCAAGGGCTCTCTGTCCAACCACATAGAAGCCCATACTATGGGACCTGCTTTTGAGAAAAGAAAGTGCTTTACTGCAAGGTCAATAGGCACAGAGATAGGAGGTTGAGCTCAAATCCGCCCTCCTGATCTGGGGTTCAGGGTGAAATTTAGGGGTTAGGGGAATTTCAGACTTGGAAGTTGATTGGCTAGTCTCATTACATATACACTAATCAAGCAACACATGCTGCTGGAAGCTGGATTTTCGTTATTGGAGGACTTCTGGTTATGTAAAGGACTCCATGGCAACATTTCTATTCTTTGAGTCCCATAGACTGAAGATTCTTAGTTCCAGTGTCATCTGGAGACATGGATTCCTCTCTTGAGGAAGTGCAGTGCCGTCCCTGTAAAGTAACTCCAGATTGGATTAATCAGCAACCTGTTTTAAGGAAGCAAAACCAGTTTAAACTGGTCAATGTTTTACATACTGTATCAGTCAGATGGCAGCTTCCAGAGGTGCTTGAGATTTTTGGTGACCTTACATAGAGCCCTTGAATACTATTCACTTTCCTGTTGCAGGACAAGATATTTTGGGTCCCTTTCCAATCTGTTGGTCTTCAGACTAACAATTGAGTAAGCCTCTGATTCCCTGTATTAAAACATCCATATGGAATATGTAGACTAGATTCTATTTTCTTGACTAAATTCAAGGTATATATGCGAGATGGGCATAAACTTGAGGTGAAACTGCTAAAAGCATCGTATCTGTGGGAAAAAAGGATCTTTCCTTCTGAAAGAACACTGTCGTTTAATAGCTATTAGGAATTATTTGACTTGTTAAACTATATGCATGCATCATTGTATACCAGTATTGACTTTAAAAGAATGGCTGTGCTTTAACCTGGACAAGGCTTTGGGGTTGGGACTAAGTGATTACAGTCATAAAGGCTGTCATATCAGGGGTGCCAAGTCCATTGTTTCAGCATTATAAAGTACCCTCCTCCAGAAATGAGCTGTGAACAATGTTAACAGTTTTCATTGAAAGATCTGCTTGACCTTTAGTCATGCATTTTATACTCAAGCTTGACTATGTGGGCCAACTCCAAATATTTGTTTGGAAAAAATATGATTTTTCATGTAATTTCCATTACTTTTGATTGTACAGTGTCCTTACTGTGTGATTTGTTTAGAAATAAATATTTCTTCTTGTAAAAGCACACCAGTAATATTTCCCCTTAACATGGTGGTATTAACTGATTTTTGTTTTTCACTGAAATTCATGGGGATATTCTTCCCCAGCTTCTGGTGAATTAAAAAAAAAAAAAAAGCCTAAACAACTTAAGACTGAAGCCTCAGCTATACAAATAGGGGAAGAGAAGCCCTTAGAACTTGTGGGGTTATTTGCATGCAGCTTATGTTGTAATTCTTAGCAATACATTTGACTCTTTGCACTCTCTGATGGTTGTAAATTTTATTCCTGCTGACAGCAAAAGTAATTGCTTTGAACATTATAACAGGGATTGTTGAAAATGTTTAACAAGGTTTTCTTACCCTACTTTTGCAGTCTCTGTCTTTCTTTTTACATAAATAAAAAGGAAAAGTCAGAGACAACCATGGTAGTGGAAAAATGAGGTATTGGTATTAGCAGTATTGCTCCTTTATATGAGGATAAATTCTATTAGTATTTCTTCTTCTTTTACATTATGTGAATTTTAAGCAAATTTTATAGAGTGTATAGATCACCCTTTCCTCACTAATCCCTGCCATTTTGAAAGTCTGCTCTGGAGTATTAAAACTATGTGAAATTCCACTACAAAAATACAAAAAACACCAGTGATTGTAATACTGTCAACTTCAGTTTCTGTTTGAAATTTTTCCAGCATAAAATGATTTCCAGCATATACGTCCTTCCTTTCTTTGCATCTGTGATAATTTGCCTTACACTTGTAGGTAGAGTCTGCCATATATTTGTCTTTAAACTCAATCTTGATTTGATTGAGATGAATTTTGTGAGTTCAGAGTCAATACCCTGATAAATAGTATTTAGTCATTTCATCTGCCTTTGGGATTTTGTGGTTTCTGTGTTATTAGCAGTGACTTCCTTCCCCAATTCCTCCTGGATAACACCTACACTTCCAGACTCAGGTCACATGAGATTTTCTATTGTCCTTGATCATTCTTCTGACTGAGTTACTTGTTCTTCTGTGATCTCCTATCTTCAATCCTTGCTTGTGCTATGGAATTTATATCATAATCTTTTACTTCCCTGAATAGAAATCTGTGAAATATCTAAAGGCAAGGACCATTGTATTCTTTGTATTTCCAATAACCAGGAAAGTGTCAGTACATTGTCAAAGCTTAAGAATGGCTGTTGAAAATATGAGTACACAATTCATGAAATTCTCTACAGAATCAGTAAAGGGACATGGAAGTGAAGAATGTTTTGTAGAGTTTAAAGTCATTCTTAACTTTGCATTTCCTTAGCCAGGTGGTTCTTATAGAAAGGCGTGGGAAGGTCTAAAAGAGAGAGATCAGAGATCAACATGCTATGTTCCTTTCTCTTTCAGTGTTCTTTGAATTTAAAATCTTCTATGCACGTTTATGCAAACTGAATTTCAGCTCCCATGTAATGTTTTTCCTTCCTTCTTATCTCTCCATAGTGATGATAATTTCCACTTGCGAGGTGGTTTAATAAATAAGATAAACCAAAATAAATGTTTCTCAGTATAAATTGTGTTGCCTCAAAGAATCAAAGAATGTGGTCTCTCCACTTTGTTTGTATAAATACATTGTTCTTAATGGCTGCAGGGGTGTCTCTTTCCACATTGACTTTTATTTATAGCTTAACTAAACTAGCTGATTTGTTATTTTTGGAAAAGTAAGTCACCAAAGAATTAATCATTTTATTCATAAGAAAAACAATTCATCATAAGTAGCCAAAATAACCAGGCTCCCGTTTCAAATAGCTATTTTTTTGTAATAAAAATAATAAAATTGGATAGACTATCCATATCTTGTAAAGGGGTCTTGCATACTCAACCCAAATCAATATAAGAGAGATAAAGAAGAAGTCTGGGTTTATTGTTTAGAGTACTGGATTAGGAGACCATGTGCCAGCATTCTCAAGCAACTTAAATCACTTTTCTGTGCCTATATTTTTTCATGCACAGAACAGAGCTGTGAAATCTCTCTGCTCTTTCTTTCTGGGATTTTGGACCAATAAAATAAGATAGTTGAGAGCTAAACAAGTATAGCTGTGACATTATTATTTATCAAAGCACTTTACCTATTCTTTTGTTGGATTACCCCAATAAATGATAAAAGGAAATCGGTCCTATCACCCATGAAGTGATAAATCAATCTCTGTACAGAATCTCTCCATAGCAAGGTTCTACATGACTGCTCCCATTTAAGTTTGAATGGCACATACACTCGTGGGCTCAAGGCAGAAGATGGTTTGCAATAGGCTATACACAAAGGGAAAACAGAGCTTAGTATACTAGTTAGTAAGAATTATTTTCCTGATTAAGCAGAAATATTTTGATCACACAGACATCAACTCATTCATTTTATTAGTTATGACCCAACTATAAATTAAAAATAATTATTTCTTTTCTCAGACCACCTTGTTTCACTATGTGTTAACTGTGTGGCTTTAAGTGTTTTCCTTTGCTTCTGTCTGAAGTCATCTCATGGTTTTTCCAGAATTATCTCTCCCTGTCAATTACCCTACTACCCTTGACTTCTGCCCAGTATTTTGTCCATCAGGGAAGAGAGCTTGGGTATCATATCTTATATGAAGGTGAACATCAAAAATTTCTTAAAACCCCCTATCCTATTTCCCTGCTGAGATTGGGCAAAAATCCTATCCTTTGTATTTTTATACCATTACCCTGTACGTTCATCTATCATTGCACTAACTACATGGTATTTGCTATTGATTGTTTATATCTCTTTAAAATTCATATATTGAAATTCTAAACACCAATGTGATGGTACTAGGAGGTAGAACATTTGAGAGGGGATTAGGACATAAGGGAGGAGCTCTCGTGAATGACATTAGCACCCTTATAAAGGATTCCCAGGAGAGCTCTCTTACACTCTCTCTGCCATGTGAGGACACAGCAAGAAAAGTGTCTATGAACCAGTAAGTGAGACCTCACCAGAAGCTGAATTTGGTGGTGTCTTGAAACTGGACCTCCAAAACTGGGAGAAATAAAGTTTGTTGTCTAAGTGACCTGGTCTATGGTATTTTTGTTATACTAGCCTAAACTAAGACATTATTGACATTATATTCACACATAAATTCCTCTTGTCAGTAGAGTGTATGCTCCATGGGCTAGAGAAAAGAATCGTCTATTATTAATATTGTTCTTGTGGAGAGTAAATGCATAATACATGTCAAGCACCTAGAAATGCATAGTTGATAACAGGTAGCACTAAAAAGTAATATAACTAATTTAATTTGTTTATTTACACTTCTAGAACAGTACCTCAAACCTGATAAGCATTAAATATGTATTTGATGAATTGGAGAGACTGTATAAAGTCCCTTTGATGAGAATTCTGAATGTGTGCTGTAGATCCTCGATTGAAATCCTACTCTAGATATATTTTCTGTGTCTCTCCAGAGGCTTTCTCTTCTCATATTTCTATGTGAAGCTCTCACTTATTTTGTGAAGTTTCCTGAAATATTTCAAGCAGAACGAATTATCAATCCTCTTTTATACTATGTTAACATCTTCTGTATAGCTCTCAATTAGCATTTATCATGTTATATTGTAATCATCTGAGGTCATGAGGGTATCCTGACATCGAGGTGTGATCTCTTCAAGGGTAGGGACTAGTTCATTATTTTATATCCAAAGTAGCTCATGAAGTTACTGACTTTTAATTTTGTTTAATGAATTTTGTTGAAATGTTAGAAAAATAATAGAAAAGTGCAATCAAATCTTCTACATTAAGGAAAAATTAGTGTAGTATCTTTTAAAATGTGAAGTTTTGCTTCACCAAGTGGTATTGGGGGAATTTCATCTAGGATACAAAGATCGTTGAGTTCCCTCAACTTACTGATGCTTGAAGAAAATAAACCGAGTCTTTAGAATTTGCTGGATTTTTACAATTTGTGTAATTTATAAATATATTAATTGATAAATTTTCTTTGTTCTTTCATCTCACAGCATTAAAGTCAAACCCCACTAGTTAATTTGGAACTGAGGGCAAATGAAAAAAAGAAGTACATTTAATGCTATACTGAATAGATTTTCTAATATAAAAGAAATGTTTCTTTTGTACATGAAGGAAATAAAAATATTACATGAAGGAATTAAAATATTACATTTATAACCAGATTAATTAAAAAAATAAATATCATGCTAGTCCAGTGTTTAAAGCTTTAAATGCCTATTGTTCTTCCTTTTCTTAACCTCATAAAGTTCTACCTTATTGCCAAATTGCAGGTATCTTCCATTGTAACTCTGGTATTTCACAGACTTGTGTCTTCTGCCCAAATCAAGCTGAGTTTCTCTGGTATATATCAATAAAGATTATTGGGCTTCCCTGGTGGCGCAGTGGTTGCAAGTCCGCCTGCCAATGCAGGGGACAGGGGTTCGTGCCCCAGTCCGGGAAGATCCCACATGCCGTGGAGCAGCTAGGCCCGTGAGCCATGGCTGCTGAGCCTGCGCATCTGGAGCCTGTGCTCCGCAATGGGAGAGGCCACAACAGTGAGAGGCCCGTGTACCGCAAAAAAAAAAAAAAAAAAAAAAAAAAGATTATTAACGCTCTCCTAAAGACCAAGAGACTGCATGTCCTGAATAAGTGGTACAATGATTTATTAAGCACTTATGAAACATTTATTGGCACAACAGATATTTCAATTTGTATAAATGAATTATAGAGCTCAGACCCACCCAATATTCCAAATGAAACCTGAAAAATAAAGTACATGAAAGGACTTTATGTTCTTTTCTTTCAGAATATTATATTTTTAATAACTATGCCTAAAGGATTCCATTGAATTAATTTGAAAGGTGTCATACTATTGGCTTTCACTGAGTATACTCTTGATTAAATCTGTAACTTGTATGTTTGTTCTTCTTCTTTTCTTATGTACAGTATTGCTAAGATTTATCTTGTGACATTTATACTTGCACAGTTGTATGTTTGAGGACCAAATTTCAGGAACTATTTATGGCTATAATGTAGCTTAAGGTTATTAAAAGTCTTTGGATTTTAACTCTGTCTTTTACTGTATTCACTATCCCTTCAGCATTGTGCTTCTCATCATTTGAGTAAAATGCCCTTTATATCTTCCTTGTGATTATTGATGACCACATTGAACTGGACAGGTCCAAAGAGTGATCCCTGTGTCCTTGCGTGCAAGACCTCCAGCTAGCTGACATCTTCCTCTGAGACAGAGTAATAAATTAGACAGTTCAATTCAGTGTGTCAGATCTGCTTTCATCTAGGCACTGGTTAGATAAATGAGGGAAAGGTGCATAGGCTGGAGAGATGGCTCAGGACCCTGCCCACGCCTGAGAGGGTAACTAGACAGGGTCAATGCCTTTGACATGATTACACATGAGACACAGTAATCTGTGTATATACTCAGAATTCTCAGGCCAGTGTGTCTGATGGTGCCTTGAATTATCCTCCATGTCTCCTCTCAGAAATAAATTTTTCTGGAAGTCTTTCCCAGCCAGTAGGAAAAAAGGTTTGGTTAAGTGCCCCATCTATATACTCCCATAAGATACTCTCATTTTCATATAGGAGGTCTTATATGTCATTTTAGTATGTTTTTAATGTCTACATTTCCTGCATCAGTATGATGAGAAAACAGGGTTTTATTTATCTTATCCACTAGTTGTATTTCTGGTTGTTAGAACTGTGTCTGTATATATTCAATAAATGTAAAGTGATATTGCATATTCATTCACACTACCTTCAGATCAATAAAAAAAAGTGTGACTTCTTTAATTTTATGACTTATCTGATGTCCTTGAAGAGCTACTATTCCACCAGTTGACAGCCAGATTTAAGCCTGTATTTGAAGAATTTCTCAAGCATTTTTCAAGTGTAAGTCCTCGATCTGTTTAGTATCTAATGCCCTATCAGAACTGGTTTGAATAAGGTTTTTCAAATGACCCACTGTCTTAATTTCATACACACCACATTTTACCATCTTCTTTCTACAAGTGTAGCTAAGTGTGTAAAGAGTTTCAGTCCCCATAAGCCCTTGAGAAGAGGTGGTCTTTCAGACTATAAGGGTGACATTTAGCTCACATCCTTCTCAGAAGAGTGACTGATCTGACCCATTTCCTGTACTGGCTGACATGGAGAGAGTTAGTCTTAAATGGTTTTGAGAACTGATATGTTTGTTCCTTCAGCTGAAGTCCATTGTCTCAGCTACTTGCTCCTAGTTCAAAGGCCTTGTTGATGATGTCCCCTTTGTCATGATCCCAGGCTTCTGAGATTTTACCAGCCTTCTTAGAAACCTGTGTACCTTCATTTGAATATTCAGATATGCCTAGGGTTTCTTAAATCCCCAGGGAACCCAGGGCACTTCCTGAGGCCCTTCTACCTTTCTGTCTCCAACAGCTTCTGCTCTATCATTCTATTATGACTTACATGCACATTAAAAGCTTGTGGCTTTTTCCTTTGAATCCCTAGGAGGCATGACTCCAGTTGTGTCCTCCCTTCTCACCTGTGACCCAGCTTCCTCTGCACATACCTACCTGGACATTTCAAATGACTCATCTCTTAAAGCTTAACCCCAAGTATGGCTGTGGGTGGAGGAACCACGATGTTTTATCTTATTTCTACCCCAATCATCCTTCTTCCTCTTTCTATCCTACGTATATAGTAACATTATTACCTAGTTTCTTGAGCTTGCTAGTGACATACTAACTTAAATAAATCTCCCTCCCCCTCTCCCACCATAAAACTTGATTTTCAATACTACCATCTTGCTGAAGAGGTCAGAAATGTCTTCTCTGAGATTCAAAGCTGACCTATGACAGATATTTTGAGTCAGACCACCCTTCTCCTTTCACCTAGAGGGAAATAAACCTTAAACCTCAGCCTCAGAATAGGACATTACAAAGAAATGTAATTAAAGAAGATACTGAACTGCATTGAATAAAAACGTGCATTACAAATGAATGGGTAAATGAGTAATGTGTTTTGAAGCTTGAGTCACCTCCTCTGTGAAGGTCTCTATGAATTCCGAGGAAGAGGAACTTCCTCCTCTGTGCTTCAACATCATCCTGACACATGCCTCTGTTGTAGAGCATCTCCGTTTGATGTATTAGCTTATAGATTTATCTCCTCCATGAAACTGCAAGGCACTGGGTGATAGGAAACTCATTTAATTCATCTTTGAATATGTAGAAGATAAGAAGCACAGTTTCTGACATATAGTAATGACTGATAAATATTTTACAATGTGAATATGAATTTGAATGATTAAAGGCTTTTTTTTTACCCGATTTGGTTGTGATGATAGAAAATTTTACTTCCAAAGACATTTGGCCAGTTAAATGAACTGACACATTAGACATCTGGCTATGCAGCTCTCAAATCAACATAATTAGATTGAAATGATAACATTAAGTGGACTTATTGGAAGATCAATCAGATAATAATACATAGACAATTTATTTTTGATAGGAAGGAATCTTTCTTTGTCTATCATTCTTTGTTATATATATTTTTATATGCAATTAAAAATAAAAAGGAACTGTATATAACCTATGCATAATGGTGCAATGTTGTCAAACCCAACCTTAGAGACCAAGTGCATTATCTCTATCAAATGCATGTACTCAGGCTGCCAATTTAAATCTTCAGGGAAACACTCAGTTATAGCAGAAAGGCATGCCTCTAAGTGAGCTGTAGCCAATCAGCCAGTTTTAAGTGATTTAAAGATAATTTATTGGCATCCAATTCAGAATGAAGCAGTGTTACCAAGATCCAATTGTCCAGAACCATGGTGAATCTTCATGTTGTTCAGCTTCAAATGACAGATTCATACTCTTGGAAGCTGTGCTGAAAGAGAATTAGAATAAACTGGATGAATGATGAAGAGAACGCTCAATGCTGTGGCAGGAAAGTCATGGGAATATGGGTTCAGTTGGTACCGTTTACAGATCAGAAACATATATTTTTGAGCTACATCTACTCAGTGATGTTCCAAGGGCTACATACAGTATCAAGTGATCTCCCCACTCTCAAAATAGAGATATGAAAGATGGAGGGATTAGAGTCTCTGATTTATTTCATTCTTCCCAATGTTATCATCAGTGGATTAAGTATGACTGATTCTGATACACTGAAACAACTAGTTTAGATGAAGTGATTCTTGAGACAGAGAGATAAGTGATGTTTCCAGTTGTGCACTGGGAAAATACTGATGACATTGGGTTTAGAGATGTTCATTCTGATAGATTTCATATATACTTGAATCATGCAGGAAAGAGAAATCTATGTGAAGTCTGTATTAAATGTCACAATTGGAAAGTCAATCTAGCATTTTTATGAACATACTTCTGACTAGGGAATAAAATAAAAAAGGAAATGATATACACTACAGCTTGAACAAGGCTACTTCATGCATTACACTTCTATTTTTTCCCTAAATATTAACCATTTGTTAATTTTTTTAATTAAATAACCACTTTCAATATGAGTTTTCTTGAACCATAAGGGTTGTTCTTCTGTCGCCAAATGGGTTAAACTTTTTGCAATTAACCCACTGTGATATGACCTTATTTCTATAGTTTAATTTCCATATGATAGATCCCCTCAAAAAAAGCCATCATAGTGTGTCTTAGCAATTCAGTTGAATAGTAAAATGTCCATTAGGTTGATACATTGCCTTTATCTTTTAGTACCAGGAAAAATGAGCTCCCTTAAATAATTAGTATAAGCTCCTTTTATCAGATAATGAGAATTACATAATCTATCATGTTTCCATTTTTATTCAGGCTTCCAGAATGTAATTAACTAAATATAATGGCAAAGCATGATAACTATTTCAGTATATATTGATGTACTTTTTCATATTCTTTGATAATTTTTTTATTTTTTTATCTAATATCCTCATAGTAAGCTGAGAGTCTTAGAGCATATATTTTAATTATGTTGTGAGTAGCCAGTTAGATGTGGATATGATATTTTTCAGTATTAGGACAGGAACTTGGTCTTCCTGAATAGACACGTAAGCCTTGAAGGAAGTCTTGATGATTAGGTCATGGAGAGATCATCTATATAGACCAGTATCATAGAGGGAGCCAAGGTTTTAACTTTGATTTGTGGGTGGGCTCTCTAAATAGTAAGTCAAAAAGATATTTTCCATGGCAAACTATTTGTGAAGATATTTCAGTAACATAAGTAGAACTGTGAGGACAAAATTGAAAAATAATATAGCAAAAAGTCAAAACAGTTTGCTGGTCAAATCTCTACATGGCTTACTTTGCTCTACTACTGCTATGCACCTTCATTTAAAAACATATGTATATCTTAAATCCTCAGATCAAGACACTGCCAAAGACACCCTTTCCACATTTAGGTTCTTAAGGAAGAATTAAACAAAAAAAATACCAAAATGTATGATCCAGATTTACAAAATTTATTAATATTAAGACATTCTCTTCTCATCCAAAAGTAGATATTGAATACCATGAGCAATTCACTTATCTAACTATTTGTGAATATTCAAAATTATATGTAAAGAATGTCCCTTTAGTAAAATATATTTTAAAATGTCAGAATATGATATTGAGATATTTCTTCAGATTCTTAATTATGGAGCTTTTCTGTGTAACATTTGAATAATATGTTTTAAACAGTAAAGTGTCACTTTACACAAAGATATTATATTACACATTGTCCTGTTCAATAAGAAATTAACATGAATTAAAGTTACAGTTATGTTGAAGTTAGTATCAAAGGAGGTCATTGGATGCATAGTGTTTGGAGAATACACTCTGTTTGTAAGATGGACAAAGACAAAAGTCTAAGTTAAACCTCTATAAGAGAAAGCAGTTTGGAAAATAATTAATATTGTGTATTTAATTCTCGGGTAAGATAATGTACTATGAAGTCTTGTGCTATCCAACGACAATAAAAGTAGTTATTCTGGTATATTATGCACGAATCAAAATATGACATATATTTTTAAAAAAAGAAGAAAAAGAACATTGGTATTCATCTCTTAAGTGGAAGTCTCTTTTTCAACATATTCATCACCTTCAAGAGATACATATTTTAAAGTTTATCACATAAAATATGTACAGTTCATTGCATGTTATTATACCCCAATAAAGCATCAAATTAAATTCATAAACACACACAATCACATGAGTCAAGGAAAATCCAAGCCCTTAGAACCAACCAACCAACTAAACAACCAAACAAACACAAATTACTCTCTGTTGGCCTCTTAGAACAATAGGTGGAACAATTAAACACACTTTTATATTTTATACAAATATCATTTTACAAATAGTTGCAATGTTCAAATGTTATGTTCTACCTCACCAGAAGTCAAGAAATGTCCCCAGTACTCTGTGTAATGCCAATTCAGGAAATTGGTGGTAGCAAGTCAAATGCTCTGTAGTCACATGCCACTGTTTGAAGTCCATTACTCAGTAGTGATTTTTCTAATGAACTAATTATTTTAGTTGGTTTAGAACCCAGATTTTACTAATGAATAATGAATGAAAACATAAAATCATATGTGGGCAAAAGATGCATTCAAAGTAGAAGAGAAACCAATGGATTTTAATAAAAGAGTTTAAAAAAATTTTAATTAAAAAAATAAATTAAATCGAGTTTAAAAAATGATATTGTTTCAGATTTTATGTTGTAAATTGTAAAGTTTTGGTGTAGCATGAAAGATGAATATTCACAATTCAATTATCTTAAAAAAATTTAAATGCTTCCTGCTTTTGTAATAATTCTCTGTGTGATGCTTCCTTTTCATTATACACTGTCTGCAAAGCAACATATTACAGCAGTTTGAATGCACGAAATATTAGCATGAAGCAGTCTTTAATACCCTTGGCTGTAGTACATCTGTCTATACCCTGAGAATACATTTCTGTCTTTTATTTAGCATTGCTAAAATATTAAAAATTGAAGCAGAAAAATTTTGTCTATTAAATATATCACAGATTTTAAAATTTTATTTGTATACCTCTTCTGAGATTCTAACAGCTTAGTTTTAAAAACCTTACCCAATTTATTGGCTTTGAGGTCCCTCTGTTTATATTATTTTCATGAAAAAATTAATTTTCCAAGAGCCTCTTGATGTTTAAATTGTCTTCAGAGCTATTATGCTATTCTCTATCCCCTAAAAAGGATCTTTTTAAGTTCTGTTATAATAACATATACATGGCATATCAGCTAAAACTTCAATAAAAGTTTGAAATGAATTCTTAAAATGTAAAAGAAAAATGCTAAATGAGTTAAATTCCAAAGAGCAAGGAGCAAACAGAGGAGGATATTCAGTTATTCCAGAAATAGTTTGTTTAATGGAAAAATGATAATTGATATTTTTAATTTCACATACACACCAAATTAAAGTTGTCCTTATTAGTGCTGTTCTTTTCACCATTTCCCTCACTTTAATTCCATTTTCACTTCAGAACTACTGAGTGGGCAAATATTTACTCATCACAGATCACAGAGTTCAGTCGGTAGACATTCCTAAGTCTGTCAGCTTCTCAAGTAGTAGTACTAGGACATAATGAAATAGAAATTCTTCTGTTCCATCTGATGGGAGTGGGAACTCAAATAATCTTTTAGCCTAAAAATCAATCAACTATTTTGATCTCAGTGTGAAAGTAAAAATATTAAAAATCTACCACATGTACCAAGTTTCTAAAAGTTTAGGTACAAGTGTGTGTGTGTGTGCATGCACAATCACACCCACTGAAGGTTGGGTACAAATGGATGGTAGAGCTTGGTGGAGACCTAAACCTTTCTTTCTTTTGAGTAAGTTATTCGACTCAAGTTTCCAGTCCTAGTTACAGACAACAGCATACAAGACCAAAAAGAGCAGGAATAGAGCAAGAATGAGTCTCCACAGACTGTCCTCTGTCCACTCATTAATCTTAGTTATAAATTATTTTCTGAAGGAGAGATCTCTCTGTTTGGTTGACTCACTCTATGATATTCCTTTTCTCTAGGCTCAGAAGAAAGTCCTACAATAGGTGAGAGAATGTAAATGATCTATCTTCTTTTTGGCTCCATTTCCTAGGTTTCAAGGGAATAACTAATTTGCATATGTAAACATATAATATTGATATGAAAATATTGTACTGAAAATTAATGTAACACAGTGCCTTTGTAAAGGCAGAAAACCTTTTATCCTTATCTTCTTAGTTTAGGTGAGGGGCAGCAGCTCAAATAATCTTTGAGAATGTGTGAATATTAATAAAACTTTTTGATAAAATTATAAGATCAACAAAGAAGAACATCTATTTTATATATTTTGAATATTTTAGTGTTTTTAAAATTATTATTTCTGCAGATGCACTTAACATGATGAGCTTTTTTACAGTGACCAAGTGACAAAGAGATAAACTGTTGGCATGAATAGGAAGATGGTGATGAAGACAGAATTTAATTTAATTTTCCTCTGTTATTAGGGAAGTTAGGTAGCCATTAAAATAAATATTTAAAAAGACAATGTATATTAATATTTAAAAATATGCACTCATTTTACTATGATTTACTGAATGTTTCATTCTTGGAAATAGTCACTCTTTCTGTTTCTTTATCATGAGCTGATCAGTGGAACAAATGATGTTGATATCCTTTATATATATATATTAGTCTCTGATGTCTTGTGAGGTTCATGCAATTTACACTTTCTTTTTTTTGGCTCAGCGGCCATGGCTCACGGGCCCAGTCACTCTGCGGCATGTGGGATCTTCCCGGACCAGGGCACGAACCCATGTCCCTTGCATCGGCAGGCAGACTCTTAAGCATCACCAGGGAAGCTCCATGCAATTTACACTTTAATTGTGACTACTGGTAGTTGGGAAGTGAGTGGGCAGCAGCATTATTTCTGGCACACTGCACGCTTGACACATGTAAAAGTTATATAGAAGGAACTAAAATTTAACCTCTACTTGGACCCTATTTTCCCCTGAAGTCCAACATATCACATGAGAGAAAGAAATGGATAAGACTTTCTTCACAGTGTTCCCCATATTTACAAAAGTGTCTCATTAGAATGTTTTTACTACAGCAAAACTTATGTAGGCATGATGTTTTACTACAGCAATAAGTATTTAGGCATGATATCAGGGAAAAAAAAATATACCCCTTTGTGTGATTGTCAGAGAGATTAACGGACATATTCAATCATATACTCCATGCATGTATTCCTTGTTTTGTGTTATTGCTTTCTACCTCAGATAAACTTGTTTTTCATCCAAGTGAACCCAAGCAGCTGCTGTAATACCTAGATTGAAGCAAATGATTGTATGAATAGATGAAAGAAATGGGAATGGCATGATATAAGATGAAATATTAGCCATTAAATATCATTTTTTGAAAACTATATGACATGAAAAACATTCATGTTTAAATAAGTTTTTTAAAAGGCAAGAAATACACCAGTTATAGTAAGAACAGAAAGAACAAACATATTAGCTAACCTTTACGTAGTGTTGTTCCAGCACAAGGCACTGCTATATTACCAAACACCAGCTCATGTAATTCTCTCAATACTATACTGAGACGCAAATAATTCTATTAGCTTGTCTATTTAACACATATAATAAGTTGTAGATCTGTGATTGCAATCAAGTTATTTGGTTATAAAATCTGCCCTGTAGATTTTCATCAGAAATTTTGGATTTTATTCTGAGCAAGAAGGAGAGCCATTGGTGAGGTTTGAGCAGAAGGGTGATATGAACTGACTTATTTTAGAAAGGATCAAACCTCTTATCAGGTGTGTAGTTGTGTGTTGGGACAAGGGTACAATATAGAGGACCCAGTGATGGTCCAGAAATGAGAGATTATTGTGGTTTGGATTCTGCTGTTAGCAGTGGGACCAGTGAGAAGATATCAGACTTTGAATATATTTTGAATGTAAAACGAGTAGGATGTGATGATGGAATGTGTGGCATGTGTAAAAGAAATCCAAGAGTCAAAGATGTTTGCATTTGGTCCAATCTCCTAGAAGGATACAGTTATTGTTCTTGAGTTTACCTACAAACTTCCAGCCTTATATAAAAGTGGAATGACACGTTGAGGGAACTTTTGTGATGCTTACTTGAAGGTAATGTCTTAAAGGTGATCATTGCATCACGTTATTTCTCCAAGTAAAATACATAGCTCTAGAAGTCAAGGGATAGGGGTGGAAGTGTTTGGTTCATCACCACTCTTAATGATTCACTTGGAGTATTTGTGCTTCTTATTCCAGTAATTTTAGGTTCTGTAAATCTAAGGTCTTAGTTGTCATAGGATACACTTCCACCAGAGAACACATTAAGATTTCCATTAAGCTTAAATCTATGACTTCCACTTGAGCATCTTGGGTCCTTCATGCTAGAAGCCCAGAGAAGTGCCAACCAAAAGGAAAGGAATCTAGAATGTGTAGTGGAGGAGGGTATGATTAGTGTCATTTAAAAGTTCAAAATCAAGTGCTGCAGCAGGGAATTTACTTTGTCTCATGAACTCGATTCTTGTAAGTTTTCCTAGAAATTGTGATTAACAAAAATCCTGAAGAAGCAGTGCCTGTATGAAGTAAAGTTAATGAAATAAATAAGGTGAAACTTAATGAGAGAAGAAGGCTGATATGAATGGTACAAGAGAGGAATTGTAGTTGACATTGTTGGTGTCCAGACTGGATTACCTTATTGGGTTTATGCACACACCTTCTAGCTGCTACTAATGACTCAGCTGCCATTTTCTCTGGAGACTCCTTATGTCCCAACAGGAATTGCTTCCTCTAGGTGATTACACACTTCTACCTCCAGAAGTGGTTGGGAGCTCCAGCCCCTTGATGAATTCACAGAGGTTACTAAAGTCCATCTTCCCTGCCATAGGTGGGAAGCTCTGTGGTGAGATTTGTACTCCTCGGATCCTTGGGAGATCAGATGGAACCTAATCTCTAGTTGAGACAACATCTACGTTTAGTATCCCCCAACTTACTCTCTTTATCAGAAAGTACTTCCTCAATACATCAAATTTCTAGGCTCTGTTTCTAGTGAACCCAACATAATACAGGACATAATACAGGGCAATTAATGTTAATGACAAGATGTAGGGAAAATCCATTTGAGAGAGACTGACCAAGCAAGAGTAAAGAATGGTATCATCCCTGCCCTTTAGTATATAGCAGAGTAGAACTCAGCATTCATTCTCAAAGGAAGCATTTGATAAATATTTAAGAAAGTTATAAACAAAGTTCAATATTTAGGGCAGAATAAAAACAAATCATTCTTGGCTGGGTGAGACACGGAGGAGATGAGGTTTCAGTTGCAGCACATGGAAAAATGGGAAGCGTCCATTGGTAATGGAGGCATCAATACATTCTGGGAAGAAGGAATGACATGGATAATACTGGAAGCTCTTTAATGCCGAGATAGAAGATTTGTAATTATCTAAGATAATATGGAACCTCAGATAGTTTTTGAACAGGAACATCCTACTTAAACATGATATATGTAGATGAATCAATCTGACAATGTTGGGTAGAATGAATTGGATAAAGAGTGACTAGAAAAAGATTTATTTCAATAGTCTTGTTAACATACAATTATCGATTAACCTTGATGATATTTGTAAGGATGGAAACAAAGGGAAAATCTAACTGTATTTTAAATGCATTTCTCTTTTAAGGCCAAGTAATTTCCTAAAGAAGGAAATGAAGAGAGAAAGTCAAGGTAGAGAAGGGTCCAAACCTTCCTCTGTGGAAGAATGGTGATGTTGTAACCAGAAACAGAGAGAGTCACTGGAAAAATTTGCTTTGGTTGGAGTGTCTATGAGCACAAACTTGGACACATCAAATTTGAGTTATATGTAAAACATATATTATACAGTTAGCCAGTCAGAATGAGAATTTTCAAAGAATTTGAAGTTATGTTTTAAAAGGTATCTAGCTCCATAGCTGTGAGGAAGCTTTTGATGGAGAGTCAATAAATGCAAATAGGAGACTTGCAGACAAAATTTTAGGAAAATTTATTAAGAGAATCTCAGAGAAAGATAAGAAGATGAATTTGAGCTAATGTAGTTGTGAGGCACTATACATACATCTTTTTTTTCTTTTTTTTTTAAATTAATTTTATTGGAGTGTAGTTGATTTACAATGTTCTGTTAGTTTCTGCTGCACAGCAAAGTAAATCAGTTATATATATACACATATATCCACTCTTTTTTAGAATATTATCCCACATAGGTCATTATAAAGTATTGAGTAGAGTTCCTTGTGCTATACAGTAGGTTCTTAGTAGTTATCTATTTTATACATAGTAGTGTGTATATGTCAGTCTCAGTCTTCCAATTTATTCCTCCTCCCCCTTTCCTCCCTGGTAACCATAAGTTTGTTTTTTTATATCTGTAACTCTATTTCTGTTTTGTAAATAAGTTCATTTGTACCATTTTTTTAGATGTCACATATAAGCAATATCATATGATATTTGTCTTTGTCTGACTTCACTCAGTATGACAGTCTCTAGTCCATCCATGTTGCTGCAAATGACATTATTTCATTATTTTCTATGGCAGAGTAATATTTCATTGTATATATACCACATCTTCTTTATCCATTCATCCATCAATGGACATTTAGGTTGTTTCCATGTCGTGGCTATTGTGAATAATGCTGCAATGAACATTGGGGTGCCTGCAACTTTTCTAAATATGGTTTTCTCTGGATATATGCCCAGGAGTGAGATTGATGGATCATATGTTAGCTCTGTTTTTCGTTTTTTAAGGAACCTCCATACTTTTCTCCATAGTGGTACTTTTAATGAATTTCAAATTTGAAATTTTAAAATGGAAGCTTAGTCAGTTAGGCAGCATATAACCCTGTTGTAGGCTTTAGAACCAACAGATTAGTGGAGAGAATATATTTTTGGAGTCAGGAAATCTGTGTTTGTGGTATCCTGGCTCTGTTATTTAATATCTCTAGTATTCATCTTTCTCATCTGTAAACACAGATAATAATAAACACTTAATAAATTTTTGTTTGAGAAATTAATAAAATAACCTATTTGGTCCTGGGCTTTACTTTGTTGGGAAGATTTTGGTTACTGATTCAGCCTCCTTATTAGCTCTATGTTTGCTCAGATTTGTATTTACTCATGAGTCCATCTTGGTTGATTGTTCATTTCTAGAAATGTATCCATTTCTCCCTGAAAGATACTATGCTAAGTGAAATAAGCAAGTCACCGAAGGACAAATCATGCATGATTCCACTTAGACACACGAGGTGTCTAAAATAGTCAAACTTACAGAAGCAATGAATAGAATGGTGGTTGCCAGGGGAAGGGACAGAAGGAATTGGGCTGTTGCTGTTCAAATGGTATAAAGTTACAGTTATACAAAATGAATAAATTCTAGACATCTCTTGTGCAACATAGAACTTAGTGGTAACAACACTGTGCTGTGCATTTAAATACCTGTTGGGAGTTCCCTGTGTTATATACTAGGTACCCTTTTTTTTTTTTTTTTGGATTCCACGTATAAGCAATATCATATAATATTTGTCTTTCTCTGTCTGACTTACTTCACTCAGTATGATAATCCCTAGGTCCATCTGTGTTGCTGCAAATGTCATTATGTCCTTCTTTTTTATGGCTGAGTAATATTCCATTGTATATATGTACCACACCTTCTTTAGGAAAGAAGCTAAAAGAAGAGTTGATATATGTATATGTATAACTGATTCACTTTACTGTATAGCAGAAACTAACACAACATTGTAAATCAACTGTATTCCAATAAAAATTTTTAAAAAGTTATTACAAAAAAAAATTGTTGGGAGAGTAAAACTCATGTTAAATATTCTTTCTTTTTTTTAATTTAATTTTTTTATTTATGGCTGCATTTGGCTCTTCGTTGCTGCATGTGGGCTTTCTCTAGTTGCAGCAAGTAGGGGCTACTCTTTGTTGTGGTGTGTGGACTTCTCATTGCAGTGGCTTCTCTTGTTGCAGAGCACGGGCTCTAAGCACATGGGCTTCAGTAGTTGTGGCTCATGGGCTCAGTAGTTGTGGCACATGGGCTTCGTTGCTCCATGGCATGTGGGATCTTCCTGGACCAGGGCTTGAACCCATGTTTCCTGCATTGGCAGGTGGGTTCTTAACCACTGTGCCACCAGGGAAGCTCCTAAATGTTCTTTAAAAAGTCAAGAGATACAAGAAATCTTTTAGAAGTGTTAGATATGTTTATTACCTTGATTGTGGTGACAATATCATGAGTGTATGCATATGTTCAAGCTCATCAAGATGTGTATATTAAATATGAACATTCTATGTATATTACATATACTACAGTAAAGCTGGTGGGGAGGGGAAAGAGAAAGAACCTATATATAGTGTCAAGTACAATGTCAGGACCCAAGTCAGGGCTCAATAAATAGGTCCCTATCACCCCAGCTTCCCTTCCTGTTTCTCTTCTCTCTTGGACTGCTGGACCCCCAACATACACTTTCCTCTTTTTTATATACTTCCTAAACAATTAGTTTATAACCATATTCCCACCACCTGTGTGCACAATATCTTGTGCGTGTGTGTGTTAGTATGTATTTATGTGAATATTTGTGTGTGAGCTTTTGTGTTTGAATATAACAGATGTATTTTTTGTAGTTTTAAAGAAAAGAGACTAAAAGATCTTCTTTTGCTATACTGCTGTGAATAAATAATACAATCTGCAAAGAAAAGCCAAAGGTAGGTCATTGAGATACTTATAAAAATTCTGATATGTAGTTTCCCAGGACTTTGTAAATGTTAAAATCCCATCACAGATATTATTTGCCTATTTTCTTGTTGGTGACATCTGAGGATTCTCTACTCTCTTACTTTTGATTACTTGTGTCATGGATTTTAATACCCGGGACAACATAATTCTGAGGCAGTGAAACAGAATGAAAGTTGCCCATGAATTTAAGAGGTGCTTAATCACAATGGGGTTAAGAGCGACAAATAAAGGAATTAAAAAATCAACAATAGCTGTTTTGAAATAAATAAAAGCGAGTGGAGAACTAATAGTTGCCTATCAGGCTATTGCAACTCTGCAGAGAGACACAAAGAAATCCCTACAACCTGAAGTACACTCCTCCCTCAGTCTCCTCAGGGAATTTGTTCCAGGACTCCCCACAGATACCAAACTCCAAAGGTGCTCAAGTCCCTTCTATAGAATGGCCTAGTATAGCTGGCCCACGGTACCCGGGGATGTATAACCTTTGGATATGGAGGGTCCTCTGGCATCTTTGTTGAATAAATAAGTAAAACAAACGTAATTTTAAAATTTACTTCTATGTTAATTTACTAGCTTGTTTTTGGTATTTCTTATTACTTATCAATATTTTATTAATTACTATCCAGTTCTGTGTCCATTTTGAATGAGTAACTCATATGTTATAGTGTAACTAAACATGCTGGGTCAGTCAGTTCCTTCTTCAAGGAAGGTCTTGCAGAAAGAGTGCTCATCATCTAGTTGGCATATCCTTTAAGGTATGTTGCAGCTTCAGTCACTTTGTCTGAGATGACATCAAAACATCTTGTATCAAGTAGCTGGGACAAGTGAAATATAAAAGGTGAACATTTTGGGCCAATGTAGGATACTCTAATGGACAATATTTGTTTTAGAGCTACCCACTAATATGCCAAAACGTTGTCATCCTGCAACATCGTTCAATTTCTTCTTTTGGCTAATCTTACTTGCTTCACCTTCTTTTTACACATGTTGATCCCTAACTATTGTCTCTTTTTAAAGCCTTTTACTGCAGAATCTAATCTGCTACATATACCACATGCTTAACAGGTACTTGGTAACTGTTAGTCAAATAGGAAAATAAATCACCAGTATTGACAATAGGTATATATTGAGAATCTAGTCTCTTCTATCCACAATGTATGTAAAGAATTATTGGTTGTGCAGCATCCTCATACAACAGGACCCCAAAGAAATTGGCAGGTAGTATAGAATAATACCTAGTATGATTCATTTCAGGGATATTGGATAAACTGTTTTCTCAAAACACTTCCCTTTATTCTATGGTGAATTAATATCTTCTCTCAGACTGAAAAAAACAAAGTACATTGTAAAATTATGGTTTTAAATAGAAATAACTCTTGCAGGTGTAACTTTTTGAATTCCACTATAAGATTGTCATTTCCCTCTTCTCAAGACACCTTGAACATACCTGTAGTTGAACAAAGTTGAGTTTATTGACTCTTAACTGAGGGGGAACCCACACCGTGAGAGATTCTGGGGCATCTCAGTGATGTAAGGAATGGCTTGTTATAAGATTTGAGCATGTGATAGGATATTTTGAGAATATTTCAAAGAAGTATAACTTTTATGTATTTGATTCTGTTAGAAAATGGAAGCAGTTACATGATTTTTTTGTCTTAATTTTTATCTAAGAGGAAAGATGAATGGAATGAGTCTGGGTCTAAAGCTCTGATGGATCAAGAAGGAGCAGTTCCTTAGGTTGGCCAGAAGAATGAGCAATTTGGTCACTTTTGTGACTTAGACTGTGTTCTGGAGTGTTTGGTATGAGGGTGAGATCTAATATAACTACAGAGTGGTCTTTATGTCTTTATCATCACCAACATACAGTGCCTTTGTCTGCCATTGGTACTCTGTGATGTTGTTTATGTTCAACAGGAGAACATACGATCCTGTTAATAGCTTATTATACCTGCTTCAATCTGACAACAGTCAGGAGGTTCCTTATTTCCTTTCTCAAGATATTCATAATAGAGATCAGACCTTTGCCTGATAATAGTTTTATTAAAGGAAATGACTGGAGGACAAAGGTACAGAGCCCACAAAAGTGATAAGACAGCAACGATAACTCTTGTTGACTTTACAGGTTTTGCTTAGGGCTGAGCCATGTCACAGGTACTTGGGAGTATATGAATCAATGAAGCAGGTAGAAGTTCATCCACATGTTTGGAGGGCAGAAGGAAGACTCCACTGAACAATCTCTACATAGGAAATTTCTATGTGTCTTCATTTATATTCACCACTTTGGAAACTGAATGTGACTATCAAAGCAAATGAACATATTGTTTCAGTGGAATAATTCTAGAAAAATAGAGTTAGACTGAACTCACATGTCCTACCTTTTGGACATAATTTTAGTCATAATGAGGTATATGACTGGGAACAAGTTAGCATCCCCAGTTCTCTGAAAGGAAACAATTGAACCTGGGGAAACCCTAAGGTCCATCAGGACTCCCCATATCTCTGATCTTGTACACAATAATCAGCACCTTAACTAAGAATTCTATCTCAGTCAGGGCCATGAAGGAATAGAACCCTGGATAAAATGATTTTCCTCATAGCAAGGGCTGTCTCAGTTAAAATGTAGTATTGATAAAAATACCTATTTAGAAGTCAAACATTACAGAACTTGGAAAAGGTAAGATAGAATTGAGTTGGATTTGGCAGATAATGCCTGGGCAGGAGGCTTTCTAGTAAGTGATACTGGCCAGCCACAGAAGCAAGAAGCCAAAATGGGTTAAGCTAAGATTAAACAAACACAGTTACAGGAGTGTTCAAGCCAAGATGAATAACCCTAGACCTCAAAGTGAAATCCAAGACAGCCGGCCAGGAAAATAAAAATATCCCAGGTCTCTGTTACTCCTAGTAGCATAATGTTTGTGATGCCTTCAATCAGTAAGCGTAAAATCATCCACATATGTATTCAGACCAACATCAAATGATTATTGAAGGGAGAAGGGTGTCATAACAAGGCATGGAAAATTTACCAGTGAATAAATAAATGTTTCCCTTATTTTTAAGGTCACTTCTGCTTAGAAAAATTGAATAATAATTCATAAAACATATGTCAAAACACTTAAAATTTTTAAGTTCCAGAGATCTTGTATTTCCTGAAAAATGCTTACCACACTCTGTAGCTAATATATTTAATGAAACTTAACATCATATTTCTTTTAAAGTAAGCCAGATTCCAGATAAACTGAAGGAGAGGGAGAAACACTGAGAAGTCATTATCAACAGTAAAAATAGAACCACTAAAACATGGCTTTGTCAGTTCACAAATAGGTTATGGAGAAACACTCCCCTTAGCTATCATCACAATAATTACGTCTCAGAAAATGTACTTCGGACATCCAAATGCTCCTTACTTGAGTAAACTCTCAATTTAAAGTTAAGGAAAAAAGTAACTATAATTTAATCTGTAGAGTAGATATGGAAACTGCAAATCCTGGAAAAAATAATCTTTTAAATTTCCAATTTCATAGTTCAGAATCATCACAGGGATAATAAGTCATCTTGTCTTGCTGAGCTCTTCTGAAGTCAGAGCTTCCAGGTCTTGGTATGAACCCAGTTGGCCCTCTGGTCGTCCAGGTGCTCAGATGAAAACCCTATTTCAAGCTCTCTGAGTCTCAAGCTGTGATCTTGCAATGACTGGGAAGCCAGATTCTGATGTGGATAAGAGCCAGCATCTTTCCTGTGTGTTGCCACTGTTTTTCTCCCTCTCCCCTTTACTCTCAGGAGGCAGGATCCAACCCCTTATCTGTTCAAAAACCAGGTTCATACATCGTCCTTACTGAAGAAACATCCTAGATTCACTATGGTTTACATTCCAGTGTATTTATTCTTCTCCCTGAAGCAGAACAGAATAAACACACTGCAGTCAACCACTTCTTGTGTCTAGAGCTTAAAAGTGAGAGATGCACTTCCTTTCAAGAGCTTTTTGCACACTCTTGACCATACAGTTGACATTTGGATATTTTTAATGGATAAATAAAGGAATAATCTCAGAGATAAAATTCAAACATAACATTTTAAAAATGTTGTTCCTCCATAGCGATTTACCACTTTAAAATATTTTAGAGTGAGCTTTATTGGCTTGAAGAGTGAGGAAACAAGAAAAAATGTATTTTCCCACTCAGCACAACACATCGCAAATTTTAATTTCTTCCTTCTCCCTCACATCTGGCCTCCTTGATCTCTGCATCGAGATTCTGGCTGTTGCCCTTGCCTTCACTATTTTGTCCAGGTGAAGCTTTATGAGATACTTATGGAGTTAACAGAGCATGAGAGAAAAATAACATAAAGGAAGCTCTGAAACACTGCAGTTTTGAACAAAGCTGGCTAACATCCTCATTTTCTGTTTGTATGAATTCCCACAAAAATCTCTATTGCTGTACTTTTTCACATACAAAAGCATTAGATTATTGCATTTTAAATGATTTAACCATGATAAAGGTACAATTTTAAGCCCAACCTATGGACTATTATTGAGCAGTAATTCAGACAAATTGGAGATTGTCACCACTGGATAAATTAGAGGAATAAACATAAGTATTGAAGAAACTGAAGTAGATAATTTTATTGACATATTTTAAAACACTTTTATAAAGGTGAGACAGTAAATAAAGTTGAGAGTTCTACTTAAGAGCTCAATCTCTAAATAAGAAATATTCAGGGAGGCCATTTATTATTATTATTATCATCATTTTTATTTTCACAAAATTGTAAGCTAGTTTAGCTGATCATTAGGAATTTCTAACAAGTTCCCAATTTATTTCCATTTATAAATTCCATTTAGAAAGATACATGTTCCAAATATACATACTTTTATACTAATAATCGACTTTCTGACCATACAAATAACACACATTCATTGTTGAAAATCAGAAAACCTCTAAACTGTAGATAAGGGAATAGTCACTTTGCGGTGGAGTTGAGTTTGGTTTGTTCAACTCCAGAGTTTGAATTTTAACTTTTATATGAAACTTCTTTATGGTATGGTATTTATCTACTAACCTGCCTCTCCTTCTCTCTCTCAAGCACTCTCCGTATTCACATATATATGCATATATATGATAATGCTATACTGTATATCTTAAATATATATATAAATTATGTTGTGCAGATATATCGTTTCCTAATTATTTTATTCAGTATTCTGAAGTTAAGATATCACCATGTGAGCACATATAATTTTACTTAATTATTTGTTTTATAGCTTGCTTTTGGTAAATTTAGTGCAATGATTCTAAAAACCATGACCTACTAAGTAACAATTAATCAAATGCTAATAGGTATTATTGAACTATTTGGTGATTATGATACCAAATATACTTAGGAAATGGGGTTTTGATTTTATTCTTACTGCAAGACTTTTCAGAGCTTTTAATAGATTCATGTGTATTATGACTATCCACAGAGTAGTGTTTATATTTAATATCATTCCCTAATTTTGAAAAACTTTGAAAAAATGCCAACTTAAAAAAATATGAAGAAATTTTTGTTTCTACATGTCCATTCATTTGGTTACTTGTGATAAATTTCACCATACCCTATTTAAACAAAATGTACCTGTCTCCAAGATTTATGCTATTATACATTTTAATTCATGATATTATACATCAATATTTGTGAACATCTGAGATCCCCCTTCCCTAAGGTAAGATTTATAGAACATAATTTATTGTAGGAATAATATGCACAATAGAAATAATTTTAATGACTTTTATATTACACTGAAAAAAATAGTACTAGAAAGCTTGTACCTATTTAAACCCCATCTCGAAAAATCTGAGAGTGGTGGTTTCTCCATATTTCCATCTCCTCTTCCATATTCTCTACTGGACTTTCTTATCTTTTTAAATTGAAATATGGCAGCTTCCATTGAATTTGCAGTAAATAATTTCATTTTTATTGTTTGTCTTTATTTTGCTTGCCAGTTCTTGTACTGGAACATTGAGTTAATATTACTGTTTATGTCATAATGTCCTCACAAAGACCTTTCTCTTGGTGATAAGTAGACTGCATTTTTGGTACCAATATTTCACTTTTTCCTGTAGCCCTACTCTTTGCTGTATGACATCATGGTTTCTTCCCCCCAATACCACAGATTATATTTCTCCACCCTGTGCTTTCTATTCAGTCATATGACAAGTTCTAGACAATAGATTTAGGCAGAACTAAGTATATGCCAGTTCCATGCCTAAGCCATGGGAGGTCTTTTGTGATTTTTCCTTGCCATGACACTGCCATGAGAAGAACATACCCAGGCAGTGTGACAGTTCTAGATGAGAGACACTTGGAACAGAACCCAGGTTGCTGTGCCCAGCCTGCACCTGCTCACTCCCACCTGCAGCTGTGCAAGGTTCAGCCTAGGTCATTTCAACCTCTAACAGTAACCTGTAGACACATGAGTTATGATACAGGATTTATATTTGAAACCACTAAATGTTTAGGTGTCTTGATATGTAGCAACAGTTAGCCAGTATTTTCAAATTGAGATAACATACATATTTGCATTTTCTTTTTTTAGAATATCACAAGTCCATCTATATGAAATAGTGTTTGAAATTTATTATACTAACACATGTGACATTTAAAATTGGTTTAACACTTAGTGTGGACCAGCCACTCTTCTAAATAGTTTATAAATATTACATGAGAAAATATTTTCAGCAAGGTTTTGGATAGGTAGTATTATTTCCATTTCATAAATGAGATAACTATATAGATAGATAGATAGATAGATATAGATATAGATATAGATATAGATATATATTGAGAGAGAGAGAGAGAGAGAGAGCGAGAGAGAGAGAGGACAAGGATAGTAAGGAAGGGAAAACAATGAATATGGCCTAAATATCTCTCCTCCAATGTTCCACATTAGACCACTGGAATTGTTATGTGCAGAGACTGTTTTATATCTTATTCTGATATCAGATTTTATGTTAGAATGTCCTCCTGAGTCTGGTGTCAGAAAAGTAAGCCAGATGGAAGTGCTAGTACCCAGAGAATATGGGGGGAAATCAGAGTTTCTTTTAAGAGCTGACTTGTCTAGAAACCATTACTGAATTGCTTAAAAATATTTATTTGGTGTTACTTGTTGGTAACATAGTATCTCTGACTGGCGTAAATGTCAGGAGTCTCCGTTTCCTTCTCTGTTTTTGATAGTCTTTCAGGGAGGTTAATCTTGCCAACACACTCCTGGCTCATATGTGTGCCTAAAACAGTTGCTTTCTCAAATCCTCATTTAACATTTGATCAACTGCCAGCTTCCCTAAATTTAGATCAGAAAGCTGCTTTAGAATTTTCAAGTATATCAAACTACTGCATTATCTTATAGTCACGACTTTTTCCCTCTTACATTTAAAAGCTCTGTTAATATTCACATGTCAATGCTTTAGTTTCAGAAGTTGTTTTATCTTCATACCGTAATGTACTGTGCAACTGAAAGGATTGGAAAAAATCCTTCTTGAGGGCCTCCCTGGTGGCGCAGTGGTTGAGAATCCGCCTGCCGATGCAGGGGATACGGGTTCGTGCCCCGGTCTGGGAGGATCCCATATGCCGCGGAGCGGCTGGGCCTGTGAGCCATGGCCGCTGAGCCTGCGCGTCCGGAGCCTGTGCTCCGCAACGGGAGAGGCCACAACAGTGAGAGGCCCGCATACCGAAAAAAAAAAAAAAAAATCCTTCTTGAAAAAATAATTTAAAAATCTTAAACAGATGACTGTAGTCATGGATATTACCCCTAGTTGCTTATCAATTTTTCTCTAATATGATACTTTTTTCTTTCACAAAATAGTTGCTTTAATTTTCAGATTTTGATGAAGAGAAAAAGCATAATAGTATAAAATAGAATATATATATATGTCATATATACATTTGACTATTCTTAAACAATTTTTTTTGTGAAGAAAATTTTAAAAAACAAAATTTTATAATAAATTGGATAGTTTTAAGTAAAGTATCATGGTAAATATTTCGAGGGAATTTTGGCTGAAAAGACCATGTATTAGTTATCTATTAGTAGGTAATAAATTATCCAAAACATAGTAGCTTAAAACAACAATTATTCATTATTTCTCTGAGTTTTTGTGGGTCAGGAACCCAGGTGTAGCTTCGCTGTGCCTCTGATTCAGGATCTTTCTGGAGGCTGCACTGAAGGTTTGGAGGAGAGAATGCAGCATCCCCAGGCTCAGGTAAGGGAGGATGGGCTTCTGAGCTCACTTATGAGGCTGTTGGCTGGCCACAGGTCCACACTGGTTGGTGGGTAAAGGAAGACATCCGTTCCCTGCCCCATGAGTCTCTCGAAAAGGTTTCTCACAGCATAAGAGTGGCTTCTCCCAGAGCCAGGTCTGAGAAAGAGGGGGGGGGGAGCTGGAAGTCACTATAGTCTTATCTTGAATGACATCTCACAACTTTTGATATGCTTTATATTTGTTAGCAATGAGTCACTAGGTCCAACCCATGCTCAAGGGCAGAGATTCACCCAAGGGTTTGAATATAAGAACAGGGTTTGGGGGGCCATTTTAGCTGCTAATACAAATCAATATTTTATTTTGTTTGCTTTTGTTCATTTTTCCTCACTCTCTGGTAAGGGTAGTCTCCATAGTTCAACTTGGAGATATATAAAATATGCCTTGAAATCAAACTGTAAACTCTTGACACTATGTCTTTCTGCAACAAAACAAAACAGACTTATGGCAAGTGTGTTATTCCTGCAGCATGCGTTGTATGACTTTGAAATCTGTTTTGGATTCTGGCCTGACATTGAACTTTTAAAACAACCATGTTACATTCATTTAACCTACACTGTGTATGTCTGACTCTGTCTTTACCGGAGAGTGGGCTAAATTAATGGTTCATGCCCAGCATGTGCTTTTTGTTTGTTTGTGTGTTTGTTTGTTTGTTTTAATTAAATCAAGGGTAATTTTTCCCTGGAGTTGTTTGAAAATAGATTGTATGTATTTTTCTAGTTTTTAATTCATTTGGAGAGTGCTATGGTTCATTTTTCTTCTTTAGAAATTAGCTTCATGTTTATATTCACTGTTCATGTATTCTGTTTTCTACACAATTTCTTTATGGTTAAAATGTCATTTTAATAACAACAAAAAATACAGTATATTATTTTAAAGTTTGGAAGTTACTCAGGCATCTTGTATTTATGTTAACAGTGTTAGTAATTAAAAATTTAACTTACATTTTTATAGTGTTTTATAATTGACATAGCGTTTTTTTTGACTTTTTGATGATCATAATAAGCTTATTAAGATAAATAGGTCAGTTATATTCTGTTCTATTTACAGATGAATAAACTTGATCAGAGAGGATAAGTGACTTAACAATAAAAAACTAGTGGTGATCATAGGCTAGGCTTGGAACTGAACCCTGAACTTTAGTCTTAGTGCCTTCTTTAGTTAGTTCTTAAATAATTACACTTTCTAATTTTCTGTTCTTTGCATTATGGACAATGTATGCAGGCATTTTTTCGTTTCACTATATTCACTAAATTAAGCAAAGCATTTGGTGTCATTTCACTTAAACTTCTGTAGTTTCTTTCTCGATGATTTTTTTTTCCTTGTCTCTGAAACCCCAGACCACAGAGTTCACAGAAATGTCTATGGATGGAGCACAGCACAGAGACCTATAGACCTGCTTTAACTTCCTGGTCCTGGATGCAACAAAAGCCCTCATATAATAAGATTCTACTGAATTCTTCTGCTGTCTTCCCATTTAAAGATGAATACAAACATTCATCTCATTGCTCGAAACATAAAAATGAGAGTCAGGAGATCCTTCACTGCTATTAGTATATCACCTCCACATCCTGTCTATCTTCCAGGTCTTTTGTACTTAACCTTCACATATATTTGTACTGTGTTCATTTTCTTCCATCTCTAGGACCACCACCCTAACACAAGCCACCATCAGATCTTGATTGTTTTATTCCTAATGGGTTTCTTGGCTTTATTCCTTAACAAACCACTTTCCAAATAGCAGAGTCATAATTTAATGACATAAACCAAATCACTCATTGTACCTGTTTGAAATCTGTTAGTACATTCTCTTGTATATTAAAACAAAGCCCAAATTCTTGACTCTGTTAATTTAGGTAATCCTGGTTTGTGTAATAGATATGTCTCAAAATTGCAGTGGGGTAGTACTGGAAATGCTATTTTTTGCCTACATAAAATCTAAAACCAATTTTCCTGATTATATTATACTTTGCTTCTAATTCTGATTAAGTAGTCCAAGCCCTTTGAAGAACTGGTACTTCCAGCTTCAACAGGCAACTTTCAAAATTTCCATTGCTTGCTTATATCTAGTCCGTAGAAAGAAGAACTTCTGTTGGTCAGGCTTGAAGTGGCAGGGATCTGTTTCTTGAACACTTAAGTTCACCCCTACTTCTTTAGTTTGGCTTTGTCCTCTATTTAAGACATGCTGAATCCTTTCTGAAATCCATGTCTTTTCTCAGTATTCTATTCTTCAGAAAGACTTTTCCTAACAATGGAATACAACAACTTCCTGTCATTCTATTTCAGGAAGTAATTTATTCCAACCTTATCACAATCTGAAAACAACATACCCATTTATTTATTTATTTATTTTTTTCTTTTTGCATCTCCCTAAGCTTCCCCGAGAATGGAGTCTTGACTCTCATGCTCAAGGCTGTACATTAGCACTTAGAAGAAGGACCTATATCTCATGGGCACTTAGCTAAAAACATTTTTGAATGAATGAATCACTGTGCATATGAACTGATCATCATTCCTACTTAAAAAAATATAATTAAGACAGCTTATTCTTCTTTGTGGATGAAATTAGAGAAAAGAAACATAAGAAAGTATTAAGGAGAATTCCAAAATTTGAATAGTGAGTCACAAGATGACTGAAAGTAGAAACTGGAGTTTCAGACATCTTATCTCAGCATTATTTCAGAAGTGTGCAGCAGTTCTAATTAGCAGTCAAACATTTCCATATATAATATGCTCTAATTGCTCAAAAGGCATGTCTACATAGGTTCTTAAAAAAATTAACTCTCCTCCCTCATCAACTCCCCACCACCATTATTTTTGCTAGGCTGGAGGACTATTATTCCAAAGGCAAGAGAAACTTTGAAGTTTAATACAAAAAACACTCTTTGTGACCTTTAAAGTGAGCTTTTTTTCCACGTTGCTTTCTCCATCTTACTCTCTATATGCGTTTTAGTCAGAATAGCAATGAAAAGAGAAGCTTAGTTGGTTGATGATTTGCAGTAAAATGTTATCTCTTGAGTGCTTCATTATTTCATGCTTTATGAAGTAAAATAATACCTATTTGTAAAATAATATTCTGGAGAGTTGTACTTATTTAAAGAATGTTGATCATTAAAACAATTTAAAAAATGCATCTTATCCTCACTCAGTAAGTGCATTAAGGTTAATCCCACTTGCATTTACTCAAAAGTCTAATTTGAGATTTGAACTTAAAGAAAAAAAGAAAACATTATTATAATAAAGCATGACAATTGTTACTAGCTTTAGGAAATCATTTATAAACACATCAGATCATATTAAAACAAAGATCTCTAACTGTTCTCTCAAGGTCTTGCTAATAATTCCTTTATTAGCAGTGACAGTGACATTCTGCTCTAGCAAAATAACATGAATAACCTCAATAATTTAGCTGGTCTCTTAGAACTTATGTAATTGGATTGTAAATCCTTCTAATGAGACTTGCCCTTTGAACAGCTTGAACCAGCTTTTTCAGAATTTTGCCTCTCTTCCGGTTCATATATTTTAGTAACAGGATCTAAGTTATCTGAGAGTGATGTGGCCCCTAGAGAATGGGTTCTCTGTAGGAAAAATCAAACTGACTTTCATATCTCAACATCTGGGGCAGTATTTAATTCTCAAATCTTTCAACATATTGGATTTGGGTAATGATAATTTGCATAAGGTAAGAAATAAAAACTACTTAAGATGTGGCAAGAATAATACTCTGAAAAAATAGGAAAAGTAAAGCTCATGTGCCAAAACTCTGTTATCATTTTCAGCTAAATTGACCTAATTCTTAAGTGAGGAATTCATAAGTTACATTTCACATACAACTGAGAGAAACAGTAGACTGTAGAAGAGAATTCTGTTAAAGGACTTCCAAGGAGGCTGTTCGTGCAAGGACAACAGGGTCAGGTTAAGATGCCAGTAAAATCAAGTGAATGCCTTGATTGTTAAGTGAGTTCCTAAGAGAAGTGGTAGAATGCCTGGTAGTGGTTGATAACAAGAATTCTAGAATAAAAGAGAACTATATTCAAATCCTAGCTCATGCCATTTTCTAGCTGTGTCTTGAGACAATTTACTTAATCTCTCTGATTCCTGTTTGGAATGGAATTAATTAAAAATGTCAAAGAGTTATTGATAATATTAAATGAATACAGTAGTGTATGTAGTGAGTTAGAGCATAATGACTGTGATGTGCTGATGGTGGTGGTGATGGTGTTGATGATGATAATGAAGATCCCTAAGATACTGTCATATGCAATCAACTTATTTAGTTCTGTCATTTTATATATCATTCGTAACAAATATTGACACAACTTTCTTCTGGCATCAGGCATATTTTTGGACAGTATAACTTATACCGAGTGAAGACTATACTATAACTATGTAACATTAATTAGAATATAAACTCTTTTTAATAAATACTGTCTATGCACAATTACATATCCAATAGCAATTCTCTATTATAATCTTTTTATTGAATGTTGTTAAGATTGTCTTTTACATATCTTAATCTGATTATACAGCAAGATGAACTAAATATTAAATGACAACTAAAGAATGTTTTGTTCTCATTAGCTGACACCATATTTGTCACCATATTTGTTCAAAATCAGTCTACTTCCTTAAAATTCAGATCAAAATAAATAATTCTATGCAGCCAATTAGCCCATGAAGCCTGTAATAAAAATATATTTTCTGGAGAATTACCAAATGATATTTCAAATTTTGGTTTTATCTACTCTTTGGATTATACCTGCCTTTAAAATGCATAGCACAGACAGCTGAGTTTTGTATGTTTACTGTGCTAATTATACCAGACGTGATGATGATTGATTAACTTGCTTTGATGATCAGTGGCTCAATGAAATTTAAAATTGAAACAAATGGACCATGCACCTTCCTCAGGTAAATGTTACTAGGGCTTAAGGACTGTCAACCTTCCATGTGAAAACCTCTAGCATCTGTCCCTTGTGCTCTCTTGAGAGTAAAGGGCAGAGTGAGTTGTGCAGAGTCTCTTTTGTGGAGAAGAATGACAAAGGGACCCAAGAGAGAGAGATAAAGCGTCTGTCGGAGAGGATGTCAATAACCTTCTATTTCATAGAGAGGGCACGAGCAGCCTCAGGTAGAACAGACTAAAAACCCTGGGACAGATAGACAGATGTTTTGTCTCATTGATCCATGGATTCCTATCCATCCATTCTTCAACATACACCTCACTAAAATCATTTAACATTTTTGCCCTTTATTAATGTTTTAAGTTGTCTTTGACAACAAATCCAAATAAAGGCCCTGGTGCCATTCTACCTAAACACTAAACTTTACTTCTTCTTTAAGGAAAAAACCCAAATCTCACAAAAATATTTGAAAGTTGAAAAGAAAATTCATTTTTTTTAAAAGCAATATCGCTTTTCTCTGTTACTGGACACTACTCAAACTCTCCAGTAACTAATCAGGAAATGAAGTGATAGCAAAAAGGAGAAGTATTTTTATTTCAAACTTTGATATTTTCTTACATTTAAAATGTGTGACTCTCATTATATTAGGGTCTCTAAGTATTTCATTTCCAGCTAAGGTAATGAGAACATTGGAAAGGAAATGTGTGTAAAATCATTGTAATTTAGTGGCTTTTAGAAAGAAAATTTGGAACCTACAGCAAAATGAGTAGTTAGTTCCCTGAATAGATGTGTAAGCATGCTGTAAGGACCAACATGTACTTAAGATTTACTGTAATTTCTTACTTAGAAGACTCCCACTTATTTGACTAAAGTTAAAACTGCCTTGAGGTATATAATACATTCATCACTATAGAAATGAATACTGAACTATGTAAGGAAAAGAGGGGGCAAAATATGAGTTTCTCAAAAGAAAGCAGTTCTATCTACCATCACACTTTAGAAACTACTAAGAGGGTCTTTTCTAAGCAGTTGTGCTCCTCATTTTTATTGGCTTATTTATATGTTTCAAGAAAACTGAACATTAAAACTTCCATGTTGTTTTAAATACATCTCAAATATGAATTTTAAAATGTTTTAGAAAACACAGAGGAAACAGTAGGAGAGATAGAAGATGGGTTTGACATGAGCGCATCTATATTTCTTCTTGATTTTCTTTATTCCTCTTTATTTCCTCCCCCATAGGAGTGGAATTTGATAAATAAATAAATAAATATAAATATAAATATATATATATATATACACATATATATGTGTGTATACACACACACACACACACATACACATGCACACACACACACACACCACCTGATCTGGAGAAGTAGGACTTGCTCCAGCTGGGAAAACTAGGTTGAATTTTATAGCATCACTAATTAATAAAGATATTTTCATTGAAACATCAGATATCATTTGTTACTAAAATTAGGGGCACAATATCAACATAAGGCACACTGAACACTTTCCCAGTTTCCTTTCCTTTCACTTTTTTCCCAGATTCCCAGTGCTTTTACAGGTTCTTGTAAGAATTTGCTCTATGGAAACAAATTTCTAATTCTTTTCTAATTCTACCACTACAAATAGTATATGTGTAATTTTTATTTTATTATTATTATTTTTTTTATTTTCAACAACTCAAGCTAAGCTATAAGTTCCATTCCTCAGCTTTCTTTCACTGGTTAATTGTCATTTATCTCATCTGTGGTCCTGCAGGATGGTCATTCTTGTATTCTACATGGCAACAAAGTTGAGCATTTAAGCCAGTTTAGGCCAATTATAATGCTGCATCCCTGTTGGAAGAGTGGTTGATGTAAAGATGGGCACTAGGACCCAGGAAGACCAATGCAAATTATCCTGTGAACTTTCCTGCTGGAAATAATGGAGAATATTGTCTTCTTTTTGTATCACTAGCTGTAAACAAATAGGGTATGATTTCCAGGAGTCATCCTTCTTGGTTGTTCAAAAAGTTTATCTGCAGCAGAATAAAAAGTCCAGTATGAAAAGAGAAGCACAGATAATAAGCTGAACTGAGAAATGGAGACAGAGTCATGGAATTATCACTTTAACCCTGAATCTATCTGTACCTGAAACAAACCTCTCTTTTACATGAACTAATCATTTTTATTTTGAGTTGTGCTTCTGTAATAAATATAAGTGAATGTGTTTACCCAAAACAAAGCATTTATATTGTTAACCAAATAATTAACTCATACAATTTGTTGAAATATGTTTGTTGATGTTAATAATGTATAAATACTTATTATTATGTGATACTATATCTGTTCAATTTGCATAGAGCTTAGAGTTTTGAGATTTTTACAAATATTTGTTCATTATATGTCACAATTATTTTCTGAATTATTTAACACACATATTAACTAGTTTAGCTGTTTTTTGTTTGTTTGTTTGTTTGTTTTATGGTACACGGGCCTCTGTCTGCTGTGGCCTCTCCCCGTTGCAGAGCACAGGCTCTGGACACGCAGGCTCAGCGGCCAGGGCTCACGGGTCCAGCCGCTCCGTGACATGTTGGATCCTCCCGGACCGGAGCATGAACCCGTGTCCTCTGCATTGGCAGACAGACTCTCAACAACTGTGCCACCAGGGAAGCCTCTAGTTTAGCTTCTGACCACAGTCACGCCCAGCTAGTAAATATTTAGGGTGGATTAGAACTCAGATGTTTTAATGTCTACTTTGGAACTTTTCCTTGATACTAAATTTTTCTCCATTCTGTCACTCTTTCTACTCTGAATTTTCCCAACTTTTGACTGCTCGTCTCTCACTGATCTGTCAGATATTCAGCAATGTCAGGGACTCATGATTCTGTCATGTTCCCCAGTCCCCTTCACAACCTCTTCCCACCCACACAAACACATTGTTCTACATAGAAATATCTCTACAGCTGAAAGTATGAATTAACGGGATATGATGAAAGTGCAGACCTAGAGTGGTGACATAAGTCTTCCTTTGTGTGCAACTTACACTTGATTTACAGATATCCCACACATAAAAAATGAGCAGGATTATATAGAGAGGCAGATCCTCACACTAAACCTTCTTTCTCGTACATACAGAGTCCAAAACTCTTTGTTATTAAATTACAGCAATTGGGTTAAACAACCCAAAATATCACTTCCCTTAAGAAGATGTAGACAGTTGAATGATGAATGGAGTCTAAAAATATCCACTTCTCCTTTCTTTTCCCCATGGATCCACCATACCAAAATTTGAGAAACGTTCTGCTTTCACTGGTAGTACAAAAGAGGAAGATGTATTTCCTGTTATCAAAAGATTGGAATAGGGGATACATTTTGGAACGTGAGTAGAGAAATAGGATGGGGGTTGGATAGGAATAAAAGCTGCTAAAGAAATATTTTTATTTATTTATATTTTAGTGAGAATTGTTACAGCAGATTTCAAACTTGATTGTAAGTTCCTGTAGAGAGGCAACATATTCAGTTGTTGACTCTTGTCTTTCCATTCACATCTAGAATATTCTCCTGATGGTCAATGAGAATTAGTTTCTCAAGTCTCCTGCTACAGAAAGCAAAATTGACAAAGAGCCCCAGATGCTTTACTCATTATTGCGAGTGTGCCAAGGCGTTTCCTTCTACAAGTTGGTCCCTGTAAGTAACTGAGTGTTGCAGGGAGGCAAAGGCAGACACTTTCCTGAGAAAGAAGAGCATCCACTGTCAGCCGATCTTGGTTCAAAAAACCTTTGACATATTTGCCGAACATTCATTAGGTTGCATGGCTGTCTAGGATATTTTTTCTTGACTTCTTCTTCCTCTCTTCTTCATCTGGGGTCAGATTTGCTTTGATGTCTGATGGTTCTCTCAGCTTTCCCTAAGTCTCTATTTTCTTTCACATTGTTATCTCCCTAATAAAACTGTTACACATTTAATCTCGTATTAACATCTACTACTAAGAGGACTTGAATTAACACAGAGAGGTGCCCAGTAAATATTTGCTTCTGATTTTAGTACACCTAAAAATGTCAAGGTAGACCTCATCACATATTTAATTGTGGAAATTTGAAGTCAGAGCCATTTATTTTTTTATGATTGTGGCCCCTATATTTTAATATGCTTCATAAATTATTTTTTTACTTATCAATTTGAAGCAAAAATAATTTATTTTTCTTACTTAAGTACCTGATGACAATTTATCACAAGTGGCTTTTGATGATATGAATATCAGAATTCATATTTTTTTCCTGAAAGAAGCCTTATATGTACCTATGTTTTAATTTTATTTTATAGAAATGTCAGTGTTTCCCATGCTGACAAAAATTTTGTTTACACCTAATGCCAACATTTCAAAACACTTTCATTACTAAAGATTGGAAAACTCTGAATTTTTTCCAATTTGCAGAAAATATTAAAAACTAGAAAAAGCAAGCATTATAGATGTATAAATTTTAAAAAGCCATACTCTACTAAATAGGGTTCATATGAGAATGGAGTGGTTCATAAATAAAGGATTGCAATTCTCTTTAATTGATAATATGACTTTACCTATTAGGCCATGATTTTAGCCTCATAGACGTGCTCAATCAGATGTTGTGATGAGATTCACAGATAAGACAAAGGCTTTAAATGCTCTGCTAATTTTCCTCAGAAGATGAGAAAAACACTTTTTAAAAAGAAAAATTTAACTTGCTTTCACAGGTTTTCATCACAAGCCAAGCCAAAGTCAACTTCCTAAGCCAACCTGGTTTGTAACTTTAAAACATACAACACACATACCACAGTAGGAATATCTGAAGGTCAATATGCCACCAAAGTTTGCTGCCAAAGCTCTGCTTTTTAGTTGATTGGGTAGTGTCTGACGAAAATAAAGATGAAAGAAAATTTTTGTATCAGTATTATCCAAAGCCAGAAGTTTTCTTTATTAGAAACAATACGATCATTCCTACTGGTTTTATACGACTTCTTTATCCCATCTGTCAATGTCTACATGGTTTCTATTTTTAAGCAGTTCTTTCTCCCAGTATAATTGACAGCAAGTTAATCAGGTTTAGGGGCTATGGAGTAATATGTAATGAGGCAAGATAACTGGTCTTACTTTGTCTCTTCCCTCTGCTCAAAATGCTGTTGCAAAGATGCGACCCCCGAAGCTTCGTCAAGTCACACTTCACAGAGCAACTAATGTCTGTCTTTAATGTACATGACTGCACATAAACACTACAAGTTCCTGTAACTCTAACTCATGCCATTTCTTGGAGAATGAGGACAGACACCCACAAGGATTTAAAAAAAGAAATGGTCCTTCACTCCAGAAAATAATTCTAATAGGAGAGCAAAGCAATCTCCTGAGGAGGCTGCAACTCAATTACCTCTGCTTCTCAAACAACCCCTTTCGACTCCACTCAGAAAGAGCTCGTGGATAGTTGCAGTTAATTAAAAGCTATTTAAAAGGAGATAAGTTTCTACTTCCAGGATTCTGGAAATTTCCTTTTCAGAGATACTATAAGAAGTAATTGTCTTCTGAGGTTCCCTTAGACAATTCATGCTGGGCTTTGCAGACCTTCTCTGATGAAGACCCCTTTCTAATAGTTCCAGGCAAATCTCATGGCAGCCTTTATGGGGCTTCTGCCTGAGTACAAAATCCCTTCTTGTTTCTGAAGAGATAGTGTTTAATTTTAGGCAGTCCCTCTGGAAAGTGAGACATATTTATATAAATGTGAGAGGATGGTAATGAACATGTTTATGACCCACATCATCACATCACTCTTTCTCATCATTGCCTTTTATTTGCTTTCTCAGGGCAAAGCCACCCAAGCCCCTTTTTTCCTTCCCCAAATCCATTAAGTAACAAAGCTGCCCAAGCTATGGAACTGTTCGCCTGAGACGTAAAAGTGCTGTACTGCCAGGAGATAATTAAGCTTTGCTTTTGTTTCAGCAGGACACCAAATTCCTATGTTCTTTCCATTTTCTCAGTACTTGCCTCTGCCTTTCTCCAGTTCAAGAGTTACAGAATAAAATAAGCATATTCTTTTCAGAAATAAAACTAAGTGGATAATTATGAGTCAACCATCAGGTATATGCCACTTATACAATTAAATATTTAAATTAAAAAATGAACATCTAACGTACTAACATTTTAAAAGTTATTTTTATTAGTTCTGTTATTTGTATTTTTCTTCGTCCAAAAAAGTAAAGATATTTTTGTCCTTATTTTTATTTATTTAATTATTTATTTTGGCCTGGAAGGATTCTATTATATGTGCACATGGTGAAAAAAAATGGAGGTTTCCCATTCATGAATACGTAAAGGCAACTGTACTCTCCACAATATTTGTGATCTTTTTTAAAACTAAATTAAAACTGTTATTCAGCCTGACTCTGACAAACTCTCTTATTAAGGAAGGAAACGGGTGTCTGCATTCCTAAGGAAAAATAAATCCTCACATCTTGGCAAGTTACCATCATGAAGAAAGGAAGCCTACTCTTAACTCATTCACTTTTTTTTCAACCCTATGTCACTTATTTACTCATTTCCATCTCCATATTTTGTCTCTATGTGACTTGCTTTTTCATAAAACTGTCTATAACATGCACACAGATACTTTTCATTCTCAGAACAAATGCCTATGCCCTGTCCCACCTTACCCTTGTCACCTTTTAAACAATGCCTGCTTGAGTAACCCTCTCCAAACAGTTTAACTGTCTAAACATGACCATATGTTCTCTAATTAGTGAAAGTGTCAGCATTTTATTGCACCAACAGATATGTATGTTCAGATTTTTTCTTTTATATTAGTTTTTTTGTTCCAGAGAAGTAAACTCTCTAAGCAATATATTTTTTAAAGATCTTTATTGAAGTATAATTGCTTTACAATGGTGTGTTAGTTTCTGTATTATAACAAAGTGAATCAGCTATACCTATACATATATTCCCATATTTTTTAAGATAGTACATTGTTTTATCTGCTTCTCTCACCTCCCCTTTACTTTCCACCTCCTTCTGCTTCTAATCCTACCTTATTTTCCTCCACTTTTTTCTTTTCTTTTATTTATTAATTTTTTCTATACTTGGTCCAAAGAGAATCTCATATCTCTTTCATTCCCTTTTTAAAAAAATTGTATGTCCCCTAAGCACTGTGCCAACAACACCAGCTTGGAGCTATAACCTAAGACTCTATAAAATGCAAACATTCTGTGTCCTGGAAGAGAGGATGGGGGTTTGCCAAACAGTCTGTTCTGTGGAGGGGCACAGTGGAAGGCACAGACCTTTCTCACAGATGGGGTTGGTAGAAGGAAGATACAAATATTTCCTTATGAGAGAAAGCCATGGATCAAAGTGGAGATAAGAATCAAGATTTCATATGCAAAGATTAGAGACAGTAATAAGACATGAAGACAGGAGCAATAATAATGATTAAGGAGGTAGGCAGAACTCTAAGATGGTCTCCAAGGTGTTCACTCTTCCAGTGTACACAACTGTATAATTCTTTAAACTCAGTATGATGAAAAGTACTTGCATGACCAATCTATAGTAACCTATATTTTAGGACAATGTTACCCTTGAGAGGGAGATTATGCAGGTGAGTCTGACTTAATCATATAGCCCTTTAAAAGTGTAGCATTTTATTCCACTGGCTGCAGAAGAGAAGTCAAAGTTTGAAAACAGGTAAAGAATAAGGCATGTTGTTGCTGGCTTGAAGATGAAGGGAACCACATGGCATGAGCTGTGAGTGACCTCTAGGAGCTGAGAGCAGCACGCAGTTCACAGCAAGTATGGAAATGGACAGGACAGTCCTATAAGTTGCAAGGGACCATATTCTGCTAACAATAATGATTTTGGATGTACATTTTTCCATATAGCCTGTAATGAGAATTCAGTCTGGCTGACTCCTTGATTTTAATCTCATGACGCCCTGAGCAGAAAACAAATCCACACAGTGCTAAACTTTTGACCTGGCCATGAACTAGCAAATGGGTATTGCTTTAAGGTGGTAAGTTTGAGGTAAATTTATTCTGCAGGAGTAGAATACTAATGCACATAGATCAGAGAGTAAAATGCCCAACTCTCAAAGCTAGGTATTTGTGTAATTGCAGCAATATTTATACATGGGTAAGAGTTCAGAGAAAATTCTAATTGTGAGTTTATCCAAGTTTCTTATTGCTTCTTAGACATTTCTTTCTGGATATGGAGCCAGAATCTTAGACTCAGTAAGTTTGAAAGCTTTTCTCTCTCTTTTGATGCTCTTCATTGACTGCTCTATAATTTCCCTGTGAGAGGCAGAAAAATAGACTCCTCTATAATTTTGTCTACACCTTAATCGCTGGAACTTTTGAACAAGTCATGGTAGATTCCGAGGGAGAATTAAGGTTGCACATGTAATTAAGATTGCTAATCAGTTTACCTTAAAATACAGAGATTCTATCCTTGCTTACATCCATTACTTCCATTCCATTGACTGTAATATTATTGGGATAGGTATTCATAATTTCTTGACTGGGCTATTATTATTATTATTGTTGTTGTTTTGCCATCAGAGATCACTCCATCTGTCAAGTTGATATCAGTGTTATTTTCTCAAGTGTTATTTTCTAAAGATGTGATCAAGGTGTGCCCCGGGGTCACAAACTAACAACAACCCCTCCCCCTTGCAATGAATTTCATAATATGTACCTTTAATACAGTTTCTTATACAGCCTGGAAAATTATTCAAATCTCTGAAAAGCTTTTGGGAAATTTAAATGATCATATCTGTAACTCTTACAGAAAATTTTTTATATTGTTCCAAAATACTTGTTGAAATTCAAACAATGAACCTTAAAAATCAGTCTCACTAAATCCACAGTCTACTCCCACTTTAAATTTTTTTCTGCAAATAGAAAAATTCTCTGTACAGTATTAATTGGTATCATGACACCAAAATTTTCCTACCAAATATCACTATTAAATTGGTGAATCATCAGATTTTTAAGGATATTACACTAGTCTTTTTATTTTCACCTCCATATTTTATTGTAATTTGACATTACTAAAATATTCATTCTAAGCTTGTGAAGTTTTCCTGCAGATATAGATAATTTTATTTTTTCACCAGTAGAGATGTATTAAAGCAACCATGGGACTGAAAGAGCCTTGACCACGTCTTGGCTTCTGGACATCAAATATATAAATGTTCTACAGAAGGTGGTGATGCTGCTCTCTCAGTGGTCTGGAGTATCCCCCAAACCTGACCTCCACCAATATCTTGATAGGATTCAAAGTTTTGCTGTATACTCCTGTCTCCTATAAATTATTATGTTTTCATATATTAACCTGGGCTATATTTCTCAAATCTACTGATTGCACATCGAACTGTTTTGGGTGAAGACGAGAGTCATTTCCCCTTCCATTAATTTATTTGAATCATTTGAAATTGCAATATTTGACTATTTTTGACTGATAAAATTTTCTATTTCAGAAAGTTAATTTAGTTTACTAACTTGTACTTATGATTGCAGATACCTATATTCTATTCAATTATATCCTAAAGTCTAAGTTCTTTAGTCATTACACTCTTTTTGTGCACTGTTGACTTTTTGAATTGAACATTCTAAATTAATATGAAATTTTAGATTTTCTATAGTGTGTTTCATATTTTCAAATCAACATATAATACTCTGAGACAATATGAAGTAGAACATGGATATTATCATATATAGGAGAAAATTGAGGTCCCTCACTTAAAGCACTCAGAAATAGATAGAAGATTCTTATCTTCAAACCACTGATTTTTCCCAGACCTCAAATATTCAGGATTCTTGAAGTCATGGTACTCAGCTGCCTTGTTAATTTCATGCAACTCCAACCATCTCTGTCTAGCACTGTTTGCTCTAACATCACACAAAATCGACAATTTAAATTAATTGAAATGTGTTTCAGGGATTTGGGGAAACTTTGGAGAAATTGATCAGTAGAATGAAAATTAATCTAGGAGAGAATGAATAGCAAAACTACTTTAAATCATTAGAATAAGTCTCAAAGAAATTGAATTAAACAAACAGTGCACTGAAAATAATTTAGCCAGAAAACAAAAGGCTGTTTTCTCTATGAGGTATGTGCAGATTGCTGGTCACTTATTGCCACTCTGAATCTCACCCACACATATTGACCTACCCCTGCTGGTGATTTGTCTCTGAATATATAAAATGATCATACATAACAAGCAACCACATAAAAGTCAAGTTTTTTTTTTTTTTTAAGAATAGAATGAAGTTGCCTTTATTTACTCATTATTTATTTATTTATTTATTTATTTATATTATTATTTTTTACCATTACCTTTATTCTCTTCTCACATAATGCAGGACCTCAGAACAGTTTAAAACTAACCAAGTCGCTATCATTTTTTTTCTTTTATATTTGCTTTTTATTTTATTTATTTATTTACTTTTTAACATCTTTATTGGAATATAATTGCTTTACAATGGTGTGTCAGTTACTGCTTTATAACAAAGTGAAACAGTTACACATATAAATATGTTCCCATATCTCTTCCCTCTTGCATCTCCCTCCCTCCCACCCTCCTTATCCCACCCCTCTAGGTGGTCACAAAGCACCAAGCTGATCTCCCTATGTTATGTGGCTGCTTCCTACTAGCTACCTATTTTACATTTGGGAGTGTATATATGTTCCATGCTACTCTCTCACTTTAACCCAACTTACCCTTCCCCCTCCCCATATCCTCAAGTCCATTCTCTAGTAAGTCTGCATCTTTATTCCCGTCTTGCCCCTAGGTTCTTTAGGAACATTTTTTTCTTTTTCTTTTTCTTTTTTTTTTTTATATTCCATATATATGTTAGCATACAGTGTTTGTTTTTCTCGTTCTGACTTACTTCACTCTGTATGGCAAACTCTAGGTCCATCCAACTCATTACAAATAACTCAGTTTCATTTCTTTCTATGGCTGAGTAATATTCCATTGTATATATACTCCATATCTTCTTTACCCATTCATCTGTTGATGGACACTTAGGTTGCTTCCATGTCCTGGCTATTGTAAGTAGAGCTGCAATGAACATTATGGTACATGACTCTTGAATTACGGTTTTCTCAGGGTATATGCACAATATGAGATTTCTGGGTTGTATAGTAGTTCTATATTTAGTTTTTTAAGGAATATCCATTCTGTTCTCCATAGTGGCTGTATCAATTTATATTCCCACCACTAGTGCAAGAGGGTTCCCTTTTCTCCACAACTTCTCCAGCATTTATTGTTTGTAGACTTTTTTTTACATCTTTATTAGAGTATAACTGATTTACAATGGTGTGTCAGTTTCTGCTTCATAACAAAGTGAATCAGTTGCACATATACATATGTCCCCATATCTCTTCCCTCTTGCATCTCCCTCTCTCCCACCCTCCCTATCCCACCCCTCTAGGTGGTCACAAAGCACCAAGCTGATCTCCCTTTGCTATGTGGCTACTTCCCACTAGCTATATATTTTATGTTCAGTGGTGTATATATGTCCATGCCATTCTCTCACTTTGTCCCAGCGTACCCATCACCCTCCTCGTATCCTCAAGTCCATTCTCTAGTAGGTCTACATCTTTATTCCTGTTTTTCCCCTAGGTTCTTCTGACCTTTTTTTTTTTTTTTTTAGATTCCATAAATATACGTGTTAGCATACAATATTTGTTTTCCTCTTTCTGACTTACTTCACTCTGTATTACATTCTCTAGGTCCATCCACCTCCCTACAAATAAGTCAGTTTTGTTTCTTTTATGGCTGAGTAATATTCCATTGTATATATGTGCCACAAATTCGTTATCCATTCATCTGTTGATAGACACTTAGGTTGCTTCTGTGTCCTGGCTATTGTAAATAGAGCTGCAATGAACATTTTGGTACATGACTCTTTTTGAATTATGTTTTTCTCTGGGTATATGCCCAGTACTGGGATCGCTGGGTCATATGGTAGTTCTATTTTTATTTTTTTAAGGAACCTCCATAGTGTTCTCCATAGTGGCTGTATTAATTGACATTCCCACCAACATGATACCCTTTTCTCTACACCCTATCCAGCATTTATTGTTTGTAGATATTTTCATGATGGCCATTCTGACTGGTGTGAGATGATATCTCATTGTAGTTTTGATTTGCATTTATCTAATGATCAATGACATTGAGCATTCTTTCATGTGTTTGTTGGCAATCTTTATATCTTCTTTGGAGAAATGTCTAATTAGATCTTCTGCCCAATTTTAGATTGGGTTGTTTGTTGTTTTGATATTGAACTGCATGAGCTGCTTGTAAATTTTGGAGATTAATCCTTTATCAGCTGCTTCATTTGCAAATATCTTCTCCCATTCTGAGGGCTGTCTTTTGGTCTTGTTTATGGTTTCCTTTGCTGTGCAAAAGCTTTGAAGTTTCATTAGGTCTCATTAGTTTATTTTTGTTTTTATTTCCATTTCCCTAGGAGGTGGATCAAAAAGGATCTTGCTGTGATTTATCTCATAGAGTGTTCTGCCTATGTTTTCCTCTAAGAGTTTGATAGTGTCTGTCCTCACATTTAGGTCTTTAATCCATTTTGAGTTTATTTTTGTGCATCGTGTTAGGGAGTGTTCTAATTTCATATTTTTACATGTACCTGTCCAGTTATCCAGGACCACTTATTGAAGTGGTTGTCTTTACTCCACTGTATATTCTTGCCTACTTAATCAAAGTTAAGGTGACCATATGTGCATGGGTTTATCTATGGGTTTGCTATCCTGTTCCATTGATGTACATTTCTATTTTTGTGCCAATACCATACTGCCTTACTGATTACTGTAGCTTTGTAGTATAGTCTGAAGTCAGGGAACCTGATTCCTTCAGCTCCGTTTTTTTTTTGTTTTTTTTTTTGACAGATTGCTTTGGCTATTCAGGGTCTTTTGTGTCTGCATACCGATTGTGAAATTTTTTGTTCTAGTTCTGTGAAAAATTCCAGTGATAGTTGATAGGGATTGCATTTAATCTGTACATTGCTTTGGGTAGTAGAGTCATTTTCGCAATATTGGTTCTTCCAATCCAAGAACATGGTATATCTCTCCATCTATTTGTATCATCTTGAATTTTTTTCATCAGTGTCTTATAATTTTCTGCATATAGGTCTTTTGTCTCCTTCGGTAGGTTTATTCCTAGATATTTTATTATTTTTGTTGCAATGGTAAATGGGAGTGTTTTCTTAATTTCACTTTCAGTTTTTTCATCATTAGTGTATAGGAATGCCAGAGATTTCTGTGCCTTAATTTTGTATCCTGCTACTTTTCCAAATTCATTGATTAGCTCTAGTAGTTTTCTGGTAGCATCTTTAGGAGTCTCTATTTATTGTATCATGCCATCTGCAAACAGTGACAGCTTTACTTCTTCTTTTCCGAATTGGATTCATTTTATTTCTTTTTCTTCTCAGGTTGCTGTGGCTAAAACTTCAAAAACTATGTTGAATAATAGAGGTGAGAGTGGGCAACCTTGTCTTATTACTGATCTTAGTGGAAATATTTTCAGTTTTTCACCATTGCAAACAATGTTGGCTCTGGTTTTGTCATATATGACCTTTATTATGTTGAGGAAAGTTCCCTCTATGCCTACTTTCTGCAGGGTTTTTATCATAAATGGGTGTTGAATTTTGTCGAAAGCTTTCTCTGCATCTATTGAGATGATCATATGGTTTTTCTCCTTCAGTTTGTAATACGGTGTATCACGTTGATTGATTTGTGTATATTGAAGAATCCTTGCATTCCTGGAATAAACCCCACTTGATCATGGTGTATGATCCTTTTAATGTGCTGTTGGATTCTGTTTGCTAGTATTTTGTTGAGGATTTTTGCATCTATGTTCATCAGAGATATTGGACTGTAGTTTTCTTTCTTAGTGACATCTTTGTCTGGTTTTGGTATCAGGGTGATTGTGGCCTTGTAGAATGTGTTTGGGAGTGTTCCTCTCTCTGCTATATTTTGGAAGATTTTGAGAAGTATAGGTGTTATCTCTTCTCTAAATGTTTGATAGAATTCGCCTGTGAAGCCATCTGGTACTGGGCTTTTGTTTGTTGGAAGATTTTTAATCACAGTTTCAATTTCAGTGCTTGTGATTGGTCTATTCATATTTTCTATTTCTTCCTGGTTCAGTCTTGGAAGTTGTGCATTTCTAAGAATTTGTCCATTTCTTCCATGTTCTCCATTTTATTGGCATCGATTTTCTTGTAGTAATCTCTCAAGACCCTTTGTATTTATGCAATATCAGTTGTTACTTCTCCTTTTTCATTTTTAATTCTATTGATTTGTGTCTTCTCCCTTTTTTCTTGATGAGTCTGGCTAATGGTTTATCAATTCTGTTTATCTTCTCAAAGAACCAGATTTTAGTTTTATTAATCTTTGCTGTTGTTTCCTTCATTTCTTTTTCATTTATTTCTGGTCTGATCTTTATGATTTCTTTCCTTCTGCTAACTTTGGGGATTTTTGTTCTTCTTTCTCTAATTGCTTTAGGTGTAAGGGTAGGGTTTTTATTTGAGATGTTTCTTGATTCTTAAGGTAGGATTATATTGCCTTAAACTTCCCTCTTAGAACTGCTTTTGTTGCATCACATAGTTTTTGTGGCATCGAGTTTTCATTGTCTTTTGTTTCTAGGCATTTTTTGATTTCCTCTTTGATTTTTTCAGTGATCTCTTGGTTACTAAGTAGTGTACTGTTTAGCTTCCATGTGTTCGTATTTTTTACAGATTTTTTCCTGTAATTGATATTTTGTCTCATAGTGTGGTGGTTGGAAAAGTTACTTGATATGATTTCAGTTTTCTTAAATTTACCATGGCTTGATTTGTGACACAGGATATGATCTATCCTGGATAATGTTCCATGAGCACTTGAGAAGGATTTGTATTCTGTTTGTTTTGGATGGAATGTCCTATAAATATAAATTAAGCCCACCTTGTTTAATGTGTCATTTAAAACTTGTGTTTCCTTATTTATTTTCATTTTGGATGATCTGTCCATTGGTGAAAGTGGGTTGTTAAAGTCCCTTATTATGATTGTGTTACTGTAGATTTCCCCTTTTATGACTGTTAATATTTGCTTTATGTATTTAGGTGCTCCTATTTTGGGTTCATAAATATTTATCAGTATTTGTTTTATGTATTGAGGTGCTCCTATGTTGGGTGCATAAATATTTACAATTGTTATATCTTCTTCTTGGATCAATCCCTTGATCATTATGTACTGTCCTTCTTTGTTAGTTCTAATAGTCTTTATTTTAAAGTCTATGTTGTGTGATGTGAGAATTGCTACTTCAGCTTTCCTTTGATTTCCATTTGCATGGAATATCTTTTTCCATTCCCTCCCTTTCAGTCAGTATGTGTACCTAGGTCTGAAGTGGGTCTCTTGTAGATAGCATATATATGGGTCTTGTTTTTGTATCCATTCAGCAAGCATGTGTGTTTAGCTTGGAGCATTTAATCCATTCACGTTTAAGGTAATTATTGATATGTATGTTCCTATGACCATTTTCTTAATTGTTTTGATTATGTTTTTGTAGTTCCTTTTCTTCTTTTGTGTTTCCACTTAGAGAAGTTCCTTTAGCATTTGTTGTAGAGGTGGTTTGGTGGTGCTGAATTCTCTTAGCTTTTGTTTGTATGTGAAACTTTTTTCTCCATCGAATCTGAATGAGATTCTTGCTGTGTAGAGTAATATTGGTTGTATGTTTTTCTCCTTCATCACTTTAAATATGTCCTGCCACTCCCTTCTGGCTTGCAGAGTTTCTACTGAAAGATCAGCTGTTAACTTTATGAGGATTCCCTTGTGTGTTTCTTTGTTGTTTTCCCTTACTGTTTTAATATTTTTCTTTGTATTTAATTTTTGACACTTTGATTAAAATGTGTCTTGCCATGGTTCTCCTTGGATTTATCCTGTATGGGACTCTCTGTGCTTCCTGAACTTGATTAAATATTTCCTTTCTCATATCAGGGACGTTTTCAACTCTAATCTCTTCAAATATTTTTTCAGTCCCTTTCTTTTTCTCTTCTTCTGGGACCCCTATAATTCGAATGTTGTTGCATTTAATGCTTTCTCAGATGTCTGTGAGACTGTCCTCAATTCGTTTCATTCTTTTTTCTTTATTCTGCTCTGTGGTAATTATTTCCACTATTTTATCTTCCAGGTCACTTATCTGTTCTTCTGCCTCAGTTATTCTGCTATTTATCCCTTCTAGAGAAGTTTTAAGTTCATTTATTGTTTTGTTCCTCACTGTTTGTTTACTCTGTAGTTCTTCTAGACCCTGTTAAATGTTTCTTGTATTTTCTCTATTCTATTTCCAAGATTTTTGATCATCTTTACTATCATTATTCTGCATTATTGTTCAGGTCGACTGCTTATTTCCTCTTCATTTGTTAGGTCTGGTGGATGTTTGCCTTGCTCCTTCATCTGCTGTTTTTTTTTTTCTTTCTTTTTTTTCCTGTCTTCTCATTTTGCTTAACTTACTGTGTTTGGGGTCTCCTTTTCACAGGCTGCAGGTGTGTAGTTTCTGTTGTTTTTTGTGTCTGTCCCCAGTGCCTAAGGTTGGTCCAGTGGGTTGTGTAGGCTTCCTGGTGGAGGGAACTAGTGCCTGTTCTCTACTGGATGAGGCTAGATCTTGTCTTTCTGGTGGGCAGTTCCACAACTCGTGGTGTGTTTTGGGGTGTTTGTGGCCTTATTATGATTTTAGGCAGCCTCTCTGCTAATGGATGAAATTGTGTTCCTGTCTTGCTAGTTATTTGGCTTAGGGTGTCCAGCACTGTAGCTTGCTGGTCATTGATTGAAGCTGTGTCTTGGAGTTAAGAAGGTGATCTCTGGAAGATTTTTGCCATTTGATATTACATGGACCTGGGAGGTGTCTTGTGTACCAGTGTCCTGAACTTGGCTCTCCCACCTCAGAAGCAGAGCCCTGATGCCTGGCTGGAGCACCAAGAGCCTTTCATCCACCCGGCTCAGAATTAAAGGAAGAAAAAAAGAAAGAAAGAAAGAAAGAAGGTAATATAAAATAAAGTAAAAAAATAAATAAATTTATTAAAATAAAAAAATAATTATTAAGAAAACATTTGTAAAAAGAAAAAAAAAAGGGACAGACAGAACCCTAGGACAAATGGTAAAAGCAAAGCTCTGCAGACAAAATCAAACACAGAAGCATAGACATACACACTCACAAAAGAGAAAAAGGGAATATATATCTTTATTCCCAAATTCCACCTCCTCAATTTGGGATGATTCATTGTCTATTCAGGTATTCCACAGATGCAGGGTACATCAAGTTGACTGTAGAGATTTAATCTGCTTCTCCTGAGGCTGCTGAGAGAGAGAGTTCCCTTTCTCTTCTTTGTTGGCACAGCTCCTGGGGTTCAGCTTCATATTTGGACCCGCATCTGCATGTAGGTCGCTTGAAGGCATCTTTTCCCGCTCAGACAGGATGGGGTTAAAGGAGCCACTGATTCTGGGGCTCTGGCTCATTCAGGCCAGGGGAGGGAGGGGTATGGATGCAGGGTGAGCCTGCGGCAGCAGAGACCAGCATGACATTGCACCAGCCTGAGGCGTGCCATGCATTTTCCCGGGGAAGTTGTCCTTGGATCCCGGGACCCTGGCAGTGGCGGGCTGCACAGGCTCCCCAGAAGGGAGGTGTGGATAGTGACCTGTGCTCACACACAGGCTTCTTCGTGGCGGCAGCAGCAGCCTTAGTGTCCCATGACCATCTCTGTGGTCCGTGCTGATAGCCGCAGCTCGCACCCATCTCTGGAGCTCCTTTAAGCAGCACTCTTAATCCCCCCTCCTTGCCCACCAGGAAACAAAGAGGCAAGAAAAAGTCTCTTGCCTCTTTGGCAGCTCCAGACTTTGCCCCAGACTCCCTCCCAGCTAGCTGTGGCACACTAGGCTAGTGTTCACGCCACCAACCCCAATCCTCTCCCTGCAATGTGACCAAAGCCCAAGCCTCAGCTCCCAGCCCTTCCCACCCCGGTGGGTGAGCATACAAGCCTCTTGGACTGGTGAGTGCCGGTCGGCACTGATCCTCTGTATGGGAACATCTCTGGTTTGCCCTCCACATCCCATTTCCACACTCTCCTCCATGCCTCCGAAACTCTCCACTCCGCCACCCACAGTCTTCACCCGTGAAGGGGCTTCTAGTGTGTGGAAACCTTTCCTCCTTCACAGCTCCCTCCCAGAGGTGCAGGTCTCATCCCTATTCTTTTGTCCCTTTTTTTTACTTTTTTCTTTTGCCCTACCCAGGTACGTGGGGGAGTTTCTTGCCTTTTGGGAGGTCTGAGGTCTTCTGCCAGCGTTTTCAGTAGGTGTTCTATAGGAGTTGTTCCCCATGTAGATGTATTTCTGATGTATTTGTGCAGAGGAAGGTGATCTCCACGTCTTACTCTTCTGCCATCTTGAAGCTCCTCCAAAGCTGCCTTTAGGGCTTCCCTGGTGGCGCAGTGGTTGAGAGTCCGCCTGCCGATGCAGGGGACTAGGGTTCGTGCCCCGATCCCGGAAGATCCCACATGCCGCGGAGCGGCTGGGCCCGCGAGCCATGGCCGCGGAGCCTGTGTGTCCGGAGCCTGTGTTCCGCAACGGGAGAGGCCACAGCAGTGAGAGGCCCGCGTACAGCAAAAAAAAAAAAAAAAAAAAAAAAAAAAAAAAAAAAAAAAACAAAGCTGCCTTTAATTTTTGTTCTTTGGAGTCTTATTGATAAGGGCCCTTCAATCCACTCTCACTGACTCGCGTTTGATTACTTTGTATTCCTTAGAAGAAAAATTCCTGCCCTGGATTTTTAAACATGATTTCTGGAGTGTTTCTGAAAATGCTACTAGTCATAAAATGTAAATATTATCTCAATATATTATTAAAAAATACTTTAAAAGTGACTTTAAAAATGGCTCTTGCAAACTTTGTTGAATATATAGATTTAAAAAAATATATTTTGTTTGTTTTTGTTTCTCTCCTTTGAGAAACCAGTAATGGATGAAAGTTAAGATGGACTTCAAAATACTTTCTTCCAAATATCAAGGTGTTTAAAAAATGTTTTCTTAAGCAAATAATAAATATAAAATAAGTTTTACTTATGTTAGTTACATATCTAACCTTAAGGTTGAACTCTATGAACAACATGCAGATACAATAAAACATATATTCATTCACATTGAACCTTAAAAGCTTATTTAGAAAAAAAATAATGTTTCTCTATCTTCTTCTAGTGAATAATTAGAGAATTGTCCACCCTAAAGCATATATTTGCAAAGATATAGAAAAATGTAGAAGTTAAATAATGGTATAAAAATAGAGAATTGCTTAGTTTTATTCCTAGGATACTACTAAGAAAGTATTGCTACAAACAATGGGCACCTGTTTCTGCCACTGTCACTTGTCTCACTCTGAATCCTTCCTCTTCCCTCCATTGTTTTAATGAATAGTCAAAGGTTTTGGATAATTAATCACACAGAACTGTTTTAAACATGTCTTTGTCCCAAGAGGTCTCTCAAATAATTAACCTCTTTGGAAGTGTTCAAAGATGTAGTACATTATGCCAAGACAGTAAAATCTCCAAATTATTTGCTTCTTTTTTGCTTATCCATATTAACCCAGTCTTTCAATTCTTTATACCCAATTGTTGAATAAAACATTGACAGAAGATGGCACTGTTTTTTCATTGTTTTAAAAAATGTCAGTAAATAATCCCTCCACTTTGAAGAAAAAAGAAATTTTAAAAACTACCTCAAATAAAAAGAGACATTTTTATTAGAAAATGGAGGTGAGATACATGCACAAAGCATAACTTATTTGAAAATTAGAATAGGAAGTAATTTAAAATTAAACATGAAAAACTAAATTTTAAGGTATACCTGCTTTCTATGGAAATTGCAAGAAAAGATCATTTTATAACACAGTGTTGGTTACATATGAAATATATCACATGCCATATGTGATGAAAAGGGACTGGAATGATACCAATACTTAGTTTGTAGCTCATGTTTGATCTTTACTTTTATAAATCATAATACCCTGGACAAGTTACTTCTCTCTGAATTAAATAACCTTGTTTTATAAATGAAGGTAATAATACCTATTCTATCTTTGAAGTTTAAGTGAAAATATAGTAAGTGTTTAATTGATAGTTTTTGTTTTATCATCATATGATATAAACATTATGTAGGACAAAGAAGAAAATCTGTCTTTTATCATCATATTGTCAACACGTAACACCATGTCTGACATTTAGTAGAAGTATGACAAATGTTGCTTTAGTGGAAAAAATAACAGGACTTCAATGGATTGTATATTGACTTTAAATGACTTTCCAGAGAGGGGCTGTTAAAATGACACTCAAGTTTTCAGAAGCAATAAGAGTACAAAAACAGGTTTTCTAGGAAGCAGAAAGAAATTTACCTTTCTTTTTCTTTTTATAATTGTAGCTCTTAACACTGTTACATATAAATAGACGAGTGTGTCTGAAAATAAAACAAGGAAGAACATTTTGTCTCTGTGGGATTACCCAAATTTACAAGCAAGACAAGTTACTTGAATTCAATCTACACTGATTAAACTTCTACATTTTTAAAAATCATCATACATAGAAATGATGAGCTTACGTTTTATCTTAGAATTTAACTCCAGGTAAACTTAAACCTGAAAAACAAATATTGCAAATGCATGTTCTGAAAGAATTACATATTTAAATATTCATCCTCATAATCCCCATGCAGTAGAAATTGCTAGTATTTAGTAAACAAAGCAGAATAAAACAAAACAAAAATTTAATTTCTCTTCTTCTTGGGTATACAGATAGCCTATATTTACCAGTCTCCTTTGCAGTTAGATTTGGTCACATGACAGACTGCACAAGCACAATGGAATGTGAATCAAAGTCCTATGTGTTACTGTTATGTGATGGTTTTTAGAAATGGATGTGCCCTCTAGTGGGGTACTAAGGGTAGGGCAGTGGTTAAGCTCCACCCAGCCAAGAAGAATATTTTATCTAAACCGACATGTTTAGAATTGCCACTGCAAAACATCTCTCATTCCTTTCAGTAGCAAAATGCAGAGGAATAGCTGCTTCTTTCTACGTCTACAGGTCTAAATAAATGGCCCTTCTTCATGATTCCAGCTCTCACTGGGCTCTGTTGACATTATCTCCTTCCTTCACTCCTTCTGGTCTAAGGGTGGTTGACTGTAACAACTCCTTAGCTGCTTCTCTAGACCCTGTAAATATCTCTTCTGGTTACTGAATTACATTCTCTTAAACTGAACTTGTTCTAATAGATTTCTGTTTCTTGCCAGGGTATGACTCATACATCCGGAGTGTCAAAAAACAGAGACAGAGTTCAGTGTTTGGTCTGGTGTTTGTTATTTGCAAGTCTCTAAAAACAGAATTGAGACAGATTAAAGTGTTTAGTTGACTTAAAATGTTGATATCATTTTGTGTCCATAAAACGTAAAGGGATCATTGGGTGCTTCTTGAGTGTTACTTCTCTTTATGTTAAAATACATGAACGTAATCAATATTTTGATGGCCATACACATTTTTTAGTGCTTTTAAATATTGGAAATAATCAAAACCACAAATAATCCATTTAGTTTTATTTCAAGTAGTTACTGAACTTTGGACATCTAACTTTCCCACCACAGTGGTATGTGCATGTGAGAATATGTATGGATTCTTCAACAGAAAGGAGATAAGGAAAACAGCCACAAGTGGTTAAACCCAGATAAGATCAATCATTCATCAGAAGAGAATTGAACTTCCTGAGGACTTTGAGAAATATTAGGGATCTTCAATAATGCTATTCTGATGGGGCAAAACTTTGGAATAAATATCAGATGATAGGGAAATCTCACCAAAAATCTGAGCAACGCAAGTCTAAACATTAAGTAGACTTAAATTATAGGAGATACTTTATTGAGGGACACATTCATGATGGGTCATTGTCCCCTTATCCTTATGTCACTATCATGGCTGAAACTCCTGACTGAACCATCTAGAAAAATAACCACAAGCATCTTGGAAGTGCAATCTACAGAGTAAAATCTACACTAAATTTAGTTACCCACTAGTATAAATACATTAATATAGGTACAGTGACAGATAAACAGAGGTACTGCACAAAGACAGTGACAGAGGCATCAGTTATTTTAGGATTATGGCTATGAAGAAAGGAAAGGTGACATAGAACCATGGTTTGTGCTAAAGGAGAGCAAAATCAGGCACTCCTGTTAAACTTCTTTTTCTAATGATGTGGTAATTTACAATCACAAATGCATCTTAGAAAAATCATTTGTTCCATAGATATGTCTTACTATTTTTAGAAATACTCAGAGGAGATAGTGTTTATTTGTTTGCTTGCCCCTCACTCCCGAAATCACTTTTTGATATTTTCTATGGGATCCCCTGCACCATCCACATATCTTAATCATTGCCAATTTTTTTTTGAGTTTTTCCTCCCTTCCTGACATATGCTGAACTGTTATCTCTTTACTCTAATTCCTGATGATAGAGAACAGATTGAAGGTTACCTCTCAGGGTTGGGAAGCAACTGGAAATTATATTATGAAGGAACTTTTCAGAATAAAGCAAATATTCTGTAACTTGTTTGGGGTTGGTGTTTACATAGGGCATGAAAGTCAACGTTCATCACACTGTATATTTAAGATCTGAGCATTTTTTCAATTGAATTCAATTGAATTAAAAAAATCAAAAATTATTCAATTGAACTCAAAAAATTCAATAATTTTTTTCAAGTAAATTTTTTCAATTAAAAAATTTAAGATTAATTATAAAGAGATTAAGTAAATATTAGTCTCAGTTCTTCGTATATCTGAAGAGATTAAGCTTCAAGACTGAAAGTAGTAGTATATAAAATGAACATTTTCACTTTGGATGGACAGAACTAAAAAGAGACCTGATAATTTTTAAGGTATTTAAGCTCATTATGTTTTGAAGAGTGGTTAGGCAATCTTTCTGGCCAAGAGCAAGGGGTAAAATTAACAGATAAGAAACTGTTTTCCATTCTAGGAAGATGTCTAGAACACCTGAGGCTTTTCATAACAACCATAGGCTGAGGTAGAAAGCATTCTGATCCTGCAAGTTCTAAGCAGAAAAAGATGAATAGTGGTCAGGGACATTTGGAGATATTTCTACAGGTAATGGGATTTGGCTAGAGGACCTGTGAGATTTTTACTCACTTAAAGATCTTAGGATTCGTAAGTTTATATTTCGATATACACAATTATATCTAAAATTATTCTAGCACAGATATTCTTGTATCTGAAGGCTGCACTTAACATATTGTTCATCATACCTCACTGTCTATCACATTTAACACATTTGCTATCACCTTTAAAGCAGTGTTTTTATAAATGTGTGTGGAATATATCTCATTTTATCTTAAGCTTCTTTTAATTTTATGAGTTTATTTCAGTCTGTTCTGTGGCTTATTTCCTATTTCAAATTCTGTGCATTATGGATTTTACAAAGGAAATGAGCAAAGATATTTTTTCTCATCTACTACCTCAGGCAACATACAAATAAAAACATATTAATAACACTTTGGTCTCTGGTAAAATCATCCTTTAAGAAACCTCCATCAGTAAAATAAAGTAAACTGTTTTACTTAATGAATGAAAACCTCAGTTAGTCTTTTGTTGAGGAGGGTCTGTCTATGAAGTACCAAAATAATCTAATATATTTGTCAGCTGATTTTTGTGTTTCCTGATCTATAAAGTGTTAATAAATGAAAATAAATGCATAATTACAGAAAATATATACATAAATAAATTAATAACTATAGAGAGAGTATTGATCTAAGGTTGTCAAATGTTTGTTTTGATAAGTATGGCTATATTAAAAAACTACAGAAAACAACTAAATCCTAATATAACCATCTTTTTATAGAAAACAAAAGGACCTTTAAAGACCCCCAAAGTTAAATCAAAGCTAGGGATAGTATTCATAATATTTATGGGTATGGTGCCAGCAACTGAGCAGTCAGAACAGAATTGTCTGATACTAATTACTGGTTTACATTAAATTCATGATTGGATGAACACAATGTTAAAACAAAAACAAAACAAAACTCTGCATTAAATACATTATGTTTCATTAAAAAAATCATGGCATTGTCCTTATGTTCTTATGTTGTCTTTGATTATAAAAATTTTGTTACACAAGAGGAAGTGTCCTTAGAGAATAAGTTGGTTAATGCTGACCTTCAAAGGTCAGCTGAACCCCTGGGTTAGCATCATAAAAAGGGGGTAGGTGAAATCTGTGTGTTATTGATATTATTAAATATTAAAATAAATATTATAAAATAATATAAATAAAATATTAAAATCAAATATACAAAAAATGCTCTCTCGTCCCTGTAGAGGAAGACAGTGATCCTCCAGGACTATCTTTAAGAATGGATATAAGCTATTGTAACTGCAGAATACGTATGAAGTGATCTTATTTCCTTAAGGAGTTTCCAATCTAGGTATAGTAACAAGATGAATATGTCTAAAATAGCCAGAAAATTATTTTAAATTGATGCATTTAAGTATATGATATTATTGCCAGATATATCCTAGTAAGATAACCTATATGAGAGTACTGATTATACAGAAGAAAACTTAATCTCAGAAAGATTTTCTAATGCAATGGATTTTATTTATATTTTGGGATGTATAAGAATTTTAAATATGCTCGTGAATAAACAGCAATGCCTCTAGCTTTATATGGAGACATTAGATTCTTAAGTGTGAAAAAGGACTAACTTGGGTGAGAAATAGCGCTTTGTATATCCCTACTTTGTGCTCCACAAGAAGTCTAGAGCTTCCTACATATACTTAGACAGACCCTTAAATTGACACACTAACTCTGCTCCCAAAATACTTTGTTAGATACTGTAGGTTGATAAATTTTAAGTATCCCATGAAGTTGTACCCAAGAAATTGAAGAAAATATAGGTTGTAGTAATAATAACCTCCAAAGATACCCTGGTCCTAATCCCTGGAACCTGTGAATGTTGTCTTATGTGGCAAAAGAGAATTTGCAAATGTAATAAAGTTAAGGGTTTTGAGAAGGGGAGATTATCCTGGATTATCCATATGGGCCCTAAATGTAATCACAAGTGTCCTTATAAGAAGGAGGCAAAGGAATATGTGACCAGAGAAGAGGAGGAAGGCAATGTGAGGTAAACAGCAGAGATTAGAGTGATGTGGCCCCAAGCAAAGGAATGCCAGCTGCCAGCTGCCAGCTAACAAGGGATGTTTACTCCCTTGGAGCCTCCAGAAAGAATCACCCCTGCTGACACCTTGATTTTGGTCTCTTAAAACTCATTTAGTTCTTCTCACATTGAGAACTAAAGAAAATACATTTGCATTGTGTAAGACAATAGGTTGTGGTAATTTGTTACAATGGCAACAAGAAACTAATAACTAAAGTGTTTTTGCCTTTCTTACCTCTGCTCTGATTTCATGCTTAGATGGTTCTCAGTGCCTTCTAAATTGGCAGCAGACATCACACTCTGCTTTCATTAGCTCTGTGCTGTGGTTTTACACCTCTTTTTTGCTTTAACGGCATTATCCCATTGTTAAATTACTTATATTAAAAGAGAAGTCATATTTAGGAATCTTTCTGAAACAGATTTATGAAGCTGATTAAACAAATTGATTTATTTTATCTCGTTGGAATCTACATAGCTCATATAATTTCTCATAAAATAGGTCCTGTTTAACAGCACATTTTTTTCTTTCAATCAAATAAATTTATCATAAAGTGTCATATGGTGGGGCAATTTACATATGCTTTAGGGTTTAAATGTGAAAAATAGAATATTTTATATATACATATAATATGTTTACTGTAGATTTTTATTAATGATACAATTATAAAGATATAAAATTGAATCATTTAAAAAATTCTGAGCTATAACTTATAAGGTAAATCATTTTTTTTGTTAATTTCTCTGTTCCTATTTGCATAAACTACAGTCAATGAAATACAAGCTCCTGCTCCCCTTCTAAGACAGTTAATGGAGATTTGTAAAGGATTTTTAATTTACTTTTTTTTTTTTTTTGGTGTCCTTCAACATAAAATTTTTTTTAACATCTTTATTGGAATATAATTGCTTGACAATGGTGTGTTAGTTTCTGCTTTATAACAAAGTGAATCAGCTATACATATACATATATCCCCATATCTCTTCCCTCTTGCGTCTCCTCCCACCCTCCCTATCCCACCCCTCTAGGTGGTCACAAAGCTCTGAGCTGATTTCCCTGTGCTATGTGGCTGCTTCCCACTGGCTATCTATTTTACATTTGTAGTGTATATATATCCATACTACTCTCTCACTTCATCCCAGCTTACCCTTCCCCCTCCCCTTGTCCTCAAGTCCATTCTCTATGTCTGCATCTTTATTCCTTTCCTACCCCTATGTTCTTCAGATCTTTTCTTTTTTTAGATCCCATATATATGTGTTAACATTGGTTTAGTATTAGTTTTTCTCCTTCTGGCTTACTTCACTCTGTATGACAGACTCTAGGTCCATCCACCTTGATAAAAATAACTCAATTTCATTTCTTTTTATGGCTGAATAATATGTCATTGTATATATGTGGCACATCTTCTTTATCCTTTCATCTGTCGAGGGGCACTTAGGTTGCTTCCATATCCTGGCCATTGTAAATAGAGCTGCAATGGACATTGTGGTACAAGACTCTTTTTGAATTATGGTTTTCTCAGGGTATATGCTCAGTAGTGGTATTGCTGGGTCATATGGTAGTTCTATTTTTAGTTTTTTAAGGAACCTCCAAGCTGTTCTCCACAGTGGCTGTATCAATTTACATTCCCACCAACAGTGCAAGAGGTTTCCCTTTTCTCCACACTTTCTGCAGGCTTTACTCTTTGTAGATTTTATGATGTTGGCCATTCTGGCTGGTGAGAGGTGATGCCTCATTGGAGTTTTGATTTGCATTTCTCTGATAATTAGTGATGCTGAGGGTCCTTTCATGTGTTTGTTGGCAATCTGTATATCTTCTTTGGAGAAATGTCTATTTAAGTCTTCTGCCAATTTTTGGATTGGGTTGTTTGTTTCTTTTTTTGATATTTGAGCTGCATGAGCTGCTTGTAAATTTTGGAGATTAATCCTTTGTCAGTTGTTTCATTTGCAAATATTTTCTCCCATTCTGAGGGTTGTCCTTTTGTCTTGTTTATGGTTTGCTTTGCTGTGCAAAAGCTTTTAAGTTTCATTAGGTCCCATTTGTTTATTTTTGTTTTTATTTCCATTTCTCTAGAAAGTGGGTCAAAAAGGATCTTGCTGTGATTTATGTCATAGAATGTTCTTCCTATGTTTTCTTCTAAGAGTTTTATAGTGTCTGACCTTGCATTTAGGTCTTTAATCCATTTTGAGTTTTTTTTTTGTGTGTGTGTGTGTATGGTGTTAGGGAGTGTTCTCATTTAATTCCCTTACATGTAGCTGTCCAGTTTTCCCAGCACTACTTATTGAGAAGGCTGTCTTTTCTCCATTGTATATTCTTGCCTCCTTTATCAAAAATAAGGTGACCATACGTGCGTGGGTTTATCTCTGGGCTTTCTATACTGTTCCATTGATCTATATTTATGTTTTTGTGCCAGTATCATACTGTCTTGATTACTGTAGCTTTGTAGTGTAGTCTGAAGTCAGGAAGTGTGATTCCTCCAGCTCTGTTTGTCTTTCTCAAGATTGCTATGGCTATTAGGGGTCTTTTGTGTTTCCATACAAATTGTGAAATTTTTTGTTTTAGTTCTGTGAAATCTACCATTGGTAGTTTGATAGGGATTGCATTGAATCTGTAGATTGCTTTGAGTAGTATAATCATTTTCACAATTGGATTCTTCCAATTCAATAAGGTAAATCTTTACTAGAGCCCCAACATTTCAATGATTTGTTTTTCAAAAGGTAGAAATGATAGCTTAAATGGGTAAATAAGATATGGGAAAACTGGAATCTTACGAACATGGAGGATGTGTTATGAATATAATACCAGTTAAATTTTTGTGTGTGTGGGAAACTGAAACCAGAATGGTGTTTGTTCCTTTTATGGAATGAATTGAATCTCCCTAAAATTCATGTGAAAAAGTCCTATACCCCAATACAGCAGAATGCCACTGTATTCAGATATAAGATTTTAAAGAGTAATTAAGTTAAAAATGAGGTCAGCAGGGTGGGCTCCAATCCAATATGATTGGTTTCCTCATAGGAAGAGAAAATCTGAACACAGAAATATACCGAGGGAAAACCATGGGAAGAAACTGAGAGAAGACAGACACAAGCCATCTGCAAGTCAAGGTGAAAGCTCTCAGAAGAAACTATGCCTTCTGATATCTTAATATTGGCCTTATAGCCTAAAAAACTGTGATAAAATAAATTTACATTAAACCAGTATCACTAAGTTTGTGGTCCTTTTTTATGACAGCCCTGGCAAACTAATAAAGACTCAGATGACAGTAAATACATATTAGAGTAGTTAAATTAAAAGTCATTTTCCCTGATGGCGCAGTGGTTGAACGTCCGCCTGCCGATGCAGGGGGCAGGGGTTCGTGCCCCGGTCCGGGAAGATCCCACATGCCGCGGAGCAGCCTGGCCCATGAGTCATGGCCGCTGAGCCTGCGCGTCCGGAGCCTGTGTTCCGCAATGGGAGAGGCCCCAACAGTGAGAGGCCCGCATACCGCCAAAAAAAAAAAAAAAAAAAAAGTCATTTTCTTAGTCATTGATTTAATAGATAGCACAAATATTTGGGCATATTGGCTTGTTTAAATAAGCATAACATTAGGAGAATCTACATGAAAATTTTTGAGCTTCAGAGCATTTTATCCATTATAATTTATGTGTCTATGTGATACATAGTGGGGACATCTGGTCCAAAATTATGTTTTGTTTTGTTTTGTTTTTCCTTTTTGAGTCCCTATAGTTGTTTTCATGTAAATTTGCCACAAACTAGTATTTAATTATAGCAAAATGAAAATTTAATGAACATATACTTACTCTTTATTTTGTTTCTATGTATTAGCCAAATATTTGGGGCATTTTAAAATTAAATTGCTCTATTTATGAGTTTGGTGAAACAAGTAAAATTTATGAAGGAAAAATGCAGATGTCATTAAAAAATTCTTACTGTAATGGTGAATAAGAAAATTGGAATTTTATTTTTAATTTAATAACATTGTTTTGGAAAGTATTTAATCCAAGAATTTTTGAGGTAGTTACCAAATGAAGCACCTTTAAGTATTTGTCATTATTTGTTTGATATAATGGTCATTATGAGAAATTTAATGCACTGTTATATATTTTCAATGAAGGATAAAGCTATATGATATGCTAAGCTTAAAATAAAATTTTATTTTAAAAAAATTATTGGTAGTTAGGAAAGCTAAAGGAATTTAAATATAGTTAATTTCAAGCATGGAGGAACTATAACAAATGCTTACCATATTTGAAAAGGTAAACATAGAAACAAGTCAAAGGGAACATTGAAAGCATGCCCTTATTTTAGGATCAAGATGATAGAATAGAAAGAAAGGCTTGCATGACATTTAAATGTCTTATTTATGACATGCTTTCAATATCCACGTGAGCTTAGAAATTTCTGTAGGATTTCTCCCACTTTCTCGTATTTCTGAAAAGGGGATTTGGATTTCGGATGCACACATCTGTAACGGGCAGCTTGCAGCAGGCAGTAGTGAGCAGTAGCTGGAAGCAAGATCTTAGTTCCAGGACTGGGAGTCCTAACCACTAGGTCACCGAGGTCAGTGGCTAGGGCCTGGATCCCCAGTTCTTGCCTGTCTTGTCAAAAAAAAATTCAAGCAAGGAGGCAGAAGTTAAAGAGAAAAGTAAAAACTTATTGGAAAAGCAAGGTACATGTGGAAAGACGCAAGGGCAAACTCAGAGAGAGAGTCGTGCCTTTGAGAAGTTTAAATTCTTTATAAGGGGGCAATTTTCCGGGTCTTTGTCTTCCTTCTGGCCAATTATCCTGGCTAATCTGCCTAAGGACCCTCCCCTTAGGTGCAAACGCACCTCTCAGCCAAGATGGATCTTGACATGAAGGCCTCTGGGAGAAACAAGACTCATTATCTCCTGGCATTGTCCCCTGACTTTTGACCCCTAAGGAGCCTTTCTGCACATGTGTAGTGTCTCCCTTGCCCCAAGGAGGGGGAAAGTGGAAATTCCTTGATCCCTTACTCAAATGAGGTTTTGCCCCTCTTTGTTCTTGCCATGACTGTTGTCTTAAAGCGTCCACAAAAGACAAAGCCTGGCTATTTACCCTGTCCCTGTCATAGCTTCCATTTTGAGAGTAAATAGGAGGCTGATTTAAATGTCTAAACGGGAACCCATCTACATCCTGTCTCAGGAAATGTAAACAGGAGACTAGCTGTGAGTGTCCAGTCTGAAGCCACTTTTCCCTGCCCCATGAAATGTAAACAGGAGGCCAGTTGTAAATACCTAATCTGGAGCCCATCTATCTCCTGCCTCAATTTTACTAGATATGAAATGATTTTTCTTTTTACTCTTATTGTAGCTGTCATTACAACTCTAATAACTATAGCAATACTTTTAAGTGTCTGCATTAATTAATGATAACAACTACATTCTTAATATTTCTCCTTACGTTTCACAAGCTCCGAAGTTTACAAATCAGAAGAGTCTTGTATTTCTGCTCCTAAATAGAGTATGATTTTCTCTAAATTCTCAGGAGATATCAGGTTGCAAATTATAGTCTGTTTTCCAAAAAAAATATGTTACCAATTACAGTAGCTCTGTAGTATTTATCCTCAGTCTGTGCGTGATATTCTGTATTTTATTAATGAAACAGTGCACAATGCACCTTTGTCAAGTTTATTAATTAAGCTTTTTATTTTCATTGTTGTAGGTTTCCGTACAGTTCTAAGAAATAACACAGAGAGATTCCTTCCAGGCTTTACCTAATTTCTTCTAATATGTATACAATATCACAACCAGAAATTGTACATCAATATAATCCACCCACCTTGTACAGACTTCCCCAGATTTACTTGTATTCAGGAGTTTATGTGTATGTGTGTTTACTTCTATGTCCCTTTATCACATAAGTAGATTCATTTGGTGGCCACCACCTTTCAAGATACAGAACTGTTGCACTACCTCAAGGATTCCTTGTATTGTTATTTTAGAATCACATCTAATTTCCTTTCACACACACACCCCCACAGATCTGCCAACCACTATTGTGTTTGTCATTTCAAGAACAAATGGGAAGAGCACACTCCTTAGAGGGCAGGGACTCTCACAGGTCCTCTGTTACCTAAAGAGTCATGGAGACCAGGTGGCCTGGGTTGAATGCCAACCAGTTATTCTCGGGGAGGCCAAGGGGAAGCTAGATGTTGGGAATAACTGCAAACCATAACCTCAGAAAACAATAGTTAAAGGAAATATGAAAAATAATTGTAATTTTGAAGTAATCAATTAAGCAGACCCTTTGGATATCCTTGATCCAGACTTAAAAAGATCTTGACTTCAGATAATAGAAAAATTGGAGAGTAGCTTAGAAGAAAGGAAACACAATATTTTAACACTGGAGGTGTATTTCTGATATAAAGTAAAACCAACAGTGATCATTCATACTATGTTTATTTTGTAAAGATGGTATTTCAAAAAGCAACACATATAAATTATTTGCCACTTCAATCCTCTCTTCCCAAAGTGGGTAGATAAAGCGAATAGATCCTTTATTTCTCTATTTCACTGTGGAACACACAGTCATGACAGGTTTATTATTTTTTTTTAATCTAAAACATTGTTCATGACTCCCCCTAGTCATAAAACACTTTAAAACCTTATCTGCTGCTAACCTATGTTAATTCACACTGTGTAAATAATACCTAGGATTTTAGGCTCTTGAAAAACAGAAATCCGCTTCTCACTGCCCAGAAAATTGAAAATCTGATTTCCTTCCTCAGACATAACGATGGGTGAGTGCCATGAGAAATGTGGGAGTAACACTGTTCATGCAGGAATAAATAAGGAAGCAGTTCATGGGCTGGTCTTAATGAAATTTCTGAAGAATTGTACTTTTCATACAGGCTCTATTTCAAGAAGAATATTGCAGTGGGATTTAATAACATCAGAGGTTAGTAATAGAAAGAACATTATAGGAAAATAAAAAAATAAAATCTCCCACTCCATAAAGTGGACCCTTCCCTCTGAAATTACTAACATATTATATATGAAATTGCAGTAAAAGTGGAAAACACATAAAAATTATGATTATATTTTTGCCTTAAAAAAGAACAGATTGCTTTTATTTAACATCTTTATTGGAGTATAATTGCTTTACAATATTCTGTAAACAGAACATTGCTGTATGACAAATTGAATCACAATATGTGTACATATATCCCCATATACCCTCCCTCTTACATCTCCCTCCCACCATCCTTATCCCACCCCTCTAGGTGGTCACAAAGCACAGAGCTGATATCCTTTGAGATGCAACTGCTTCCCACTAGGTATCTATTTTACATTTGGTGGTGTATATATATAAATGCTACTCTCTCACTTCTTCCCAGCTTAACTTTCACCCTCCCCTTGTCCTCAAGTCCATTCTCTATGTGTGAGTCTTTATTCCTGTCCTGACCCTAGGTTCACCAGAACCATTTTTTTTTTGAATCCATATGCATGTGTTAACATATGGTATCTGTTTTTTTCTTTCTGACTTACTTCACTCTGTATGACAGACTCTAGGTCCATCCACCTCACTACAAATAACTCAATTTCATTTTTTTATGGCTGAGTAATATTTCATTGTATAGGGGATTGAAATTAGTGTCCAAGTTGAGGGCTCGGATATATGGCATGAGTAGGAATAATTTATCTATAGTAACAGGCAGGGAAATGTGATACAAATGGTAAGACAAATAGTGGTGTGCATGTGTGTGTTTGTGATGGTGGAAATTTTTGGTGTTTTTTAGTAGTTGCTTGACTTTTTCAGAGAAGTAGGAATCAAGACAATTAGCTAAAAATAAAAATGGGGAGGAGACTTGAGAAGAGGAGAAAGGTGTTAAGTATTGAATAGCTGAGTTGAGTGAAAAAGTGAAGTGGTTAAGGCAAAGATGAGATATTCTAACAACACCAAAAGCACCTTCAGTTTTGTGGCTGTGGATTTACTGTGAGCTGAATTACCATGGTGGTGTTTTCTTTTCCAGCTTTCCTGGTATATCTGCACATGCAAAATAAATACAAAGTGTTTTTTCCAAGCAAATAAAATAAAACAAGTCAAGGAAAAGGGGTCCAGGGAATGGAGTAAGAATATCTAAAGGGTGAGGGATGCAGAGAAGGAGGTACGATCAAGAAATTGGAGGTCCTAATGGTGTTGCAGAATTACTGAACTCCATGTTCTAGAAGAAATGAGCTAGAATATAGAAATCAGTGGACAGTGAATCCCCATAATTAAGAGCATAGAAGAATTGTAGAGTTGGTAATTTTTAAAGAAACACATACCACTGCTAACAACAAAGCTAATGGTTTAACAGAGGATTGAGAAGCTGATATAATTTTGAGATCAAGATAACTCTTGGAGAAAAATCAAGACTCCAGAGTACTAGAAATATTTATTATTGGGACATTGAGATGGTCTTAAATAAAGGCAAACAAGGTAGTGTCATTAAATGACAGAAGCAGTGAAGAATCATGGTAATGTAGTCTGATAACATGAGTTTAAAGCTGAGAGTGTAGGGAAGCAGGAGGGGAAGTTATTAGAAGGGGGTAATGAGGAGTAGTGATGCTCCTAGCTCCAGACTCACTGGGAAAAGGGCCATGGACAAAAAAAGTAACCACCTCTAATAGGACTGCAGGGAAATCAGTATCTTCAGGGGAGAGTCATATCTGTCAGAAGAAAAAAAGTTAAAGGTTAGAGAAGAGATGGAAGATATGCATATATATATATATATATATATATATATATATATATATATATATATAAACATCTTTATTGGAGTATAATTGCTTTACAATGGTGTGTTAGTTTCTCCTTTATAACAAAGTGAATCCCTGTTACATCTCCCTCCCACCTCCCCTATCCCTCCTCTTTAGGTGGTCACAAAGCATGGAGCTGATCTCCCTGTGATTTTAACTACATTTATTTATTTATTTATTTTGGTCTATAGATAATCAGCCTCTTTGTCATTTTATCCCATATTCCACACAAGTTTTAGTATTATAATTTTAAAAATATATGGGTCATATGGTTTTAATTAGTATTGACTATTATGTTGTTTGCCATACGTAATAATAAATTATTTTAAATGATTGTTATATAAATAAAGAAATCAGATGTCATATTGTGCTTATAAAATAGAGGAGAAATACGAGTGATGAAAGGGTTAATATAACTTAGCAGGTTTTATTGTATTGAGCTGAATCTTCTGTTCTCTTATTATTATTATTCAAAAGAAACAAGGGTGAATTCATCCAAGACAGTTCATAAACCTGATGCTTTTAGTCCTCTATAATTTTTCAGATCTGTTTTGACATAAAACAAATGTACCAGGCAGGTAAAATCAAATTGTAGAAGGAAAATACAGTAGACAATAAGCTTCAGAACAGAAGCACATAGCTTTAAGTACTACTTTATATTAGTTAGAGCTGCAAAGCAAAGGGATGAACCATTTCTCAAATATGCTTCTTGCTGTTTTGAAACACCCTGAGGTGGATCCAAAGGACATATGGATATCTTGGGAAATGGTTGAGTGCTCTTTACCTACACTACTCTGCAGATTGTTTATCACTTAAATGTGGTAGATTTGAGTTTGCTGCTCTAACTGTATTGATTTGATAAAAAAATAATAATTTATGCTCTACAATCTTAGATTATTGTGGCCTGACAAATATCTGCTGTACTTACCTCTTACTTGCTATGCAAAATGGCTCTGACCTGATTATAGTGTGTATTCTATGTAAATGACTGGTTTTGATTGCATATTAGAAAATTGTTGATTTTCCAGTTAACCACTGTTTATATTAATGATTTGCTTGCTTTCCTCTGGAAGAGAATGCTGATGAGTCTAGGAATGGTAAATAAAAAATAACTGAATTAGAGAGAGACTTTATTAGAGACAGACTGTTAATTCAATTGTTATTATCAATTATTGAGGAATGGATTTGTTGTAGAAAATAAATGAAGAAGGAAAACAGAGGTAAAAGGAAAGTAAATTCGATTTATTTTTCTTTCTTTTTTCTCATATTTTCCTTTAAGCTTACAGTTGTTTTCATTTATTTTCTTCAATATGAAAAGGCTTTGTGCATTAGTAAAGTAGGGTAAAAGAAATATGTTCTTATCTTCTGTAAAAAACAAAGGGCTAAGAAATGACTGCTCTCCTTAAGGATTTTCTTTACAAGAAACAGAGGCTATTTGGAGTATCCAAAGAAGTGGGGGCTAGAGGTACCTGTTAGCATACAGTGTTTTTACTCTTCTCAAGGAGATGCTAAAATTACAGCTCCCTCAATTTAATGTCCCTCTAATGCCTTTCAAAAAGTATAAGAAAAATATATAAGCCATGATCATAAAAGGACTATACGAGAGGTAGTAAATTAAAAGAAAATTAATTCACTTTGATATTCTAGCACTATGCAATTTTTTTCTTCCATGTAAAGGATGCTTAGGCAAAGTCATTCATGAATAAAATACATTTAATAAAGAAACATTTTTTTTCATAGTTGAATGTGAATGAAGGGAATAAACAGTTAAAGGATGGATTTTCTAGGGATGTACCTACTCTTTTGAAACTACCAGCCATAGTCATTTATTACTTCATGACTAACTGCATTTTTTATTTGTTTACAATTTATCAACCATTGAAGAAGGTGATGAATATAAAATAATGAAGAAGACCAGATGTTTTCTTCAAATAACTAAAAACAAACTTTTAAACACTGCAGGTTTAAAAATTATTAATGTTTATATGGTATTGCTTCTTTATCAAATAAAACAGTTTAATTTAATATAATTATAATATAAATCTTAATAATTCTTGTTTGTGAGCTGTATTTTCTATGGTTTATTAAGTATACATTATTTACATTTGAAATAATTCATCAATTTTGTTTTTGTTATTAATGATGATGTTGGTATTAAACTGTGATAAAGTCCAAGGCATTTGATTTTTTGAAATAAAGCAATAAAATAAAGCTTATATGATACCTGAGCAACAAGAAAACTGGTCATTAAAACTTCTGGGAAATATGATTTTGAGAACAATCAAACATTTTGTTTGTCCCATAATAAGAAATCAACAAGTATCTATGGAGTTAAACAATTATATTAATAAAATCAATAAAATTCAATAAACATAATAAATTTAATAGATATGGATCCTCTGAAAATCAAAATACAGAAGAAAAAGAATTTAAGTATAGCCAAAGTGGACCATTTATTAGAATGAAAATAAAAGAAAAAATAGGTAAATGACAGAACTGAAAGATAAAACACTAAAAGTCTTATAGAAAATTGTGCACAGCATTATGAATACAAATAAAAATTAATACATAACATATTTTCCATTTTAATGCCATCTCCCAAATTCCTGTTCATCATTATAAGTAGGCTAATAACTATTTCATTTAATCAATCATTAATTTATTATTTAATGGTTAATTAATTCTTGCATTATGCTAGATACAAAGAACTAATTAGACATAATCTCTGGCATTGAAGAGATAATTGTTTCTAAAACACAAAGATAAACATCTAGTGTATAAAGAAGACAGATAAATTGGGCAAGCATGGTAGATTGCACAAAGAAAGATCATGTATTCTTTGCATCTCTGACTATAGACCTTACTTTGTATTGTGATATTGTAGCTCTTTCCATTAAGAGATATGTTATGTAATTTGTTTTAGCCAATATGACGTTAACAAATATGATTTAAGAAAAGGATTAAGAAACACTTGAACAATGGGACTTATCCTGTTTCTGCTTTTGAAACCTTGAGACCACCATGGGAAAAATGCTTGAGCTAGCTTGCTGGAGGACCAAAGGTCACTTGGCAGCAAAATAAGGTACCCCAGCCATAAGATTTAACCATCCACCTGCTAGATAACACTTCAGTTTACATGAGGAAGCCCAACAGAAAGATCAGCTAGGCAGGTCCAGACCATCAAAAACTGATCCAAGGAATTTTGAAAAATAAATAGTTTAAGGCAATATATTCTGGATGACTTGTTATATGATGGAAATATAATATTTTGATGAAAACTTTCAGATTTTGCTTGTTAAATTTATAGCATTAAGAAATGAAAGATTCATCTGATACAAAACTATTTCTTTAATTTTAAAATGAGTTTAGATTTCTAGAAAAGTTGCAAAAATTGATCACAGTATATGTGTACCCTTTATTCAGCTTACCTTAGCATTAACAACTTGCATATGCATAGTACTATTTAAAAAACAGAAAATTAGAATAGGTACTATACTGTTAAATATTGTACAGATTTTTTTTTTTTTTGCATAAGTTTTCTGTGAATTTTCTTTTTAAATTTCAGGTCAGTGTTTCCTTGTCTTTCATTGCCATGATACTTTTGAAGAGCTCTGGTCAGTAAAATGAATCTTAATTTGGGTTTGTCTGATGCTTTTTTCAGGATTATATTGATATTATGCATTTTTCAGTAATGTCAAAATATTATCGTGTGACCTACTTTGCATGTCATCAAGGGGTGTACGATTTGTCTCATTACTTACGGTGTTAACTTGGAATACTTGATTAAGGAGATGTATCCATATTTCTCCACTTATTAAGCTCTAAGTAAAATAAAACATTAAATTTTAAAAACACCAAATTTACATTGTTATTAGAATATGTTTTATACGGGTGAATCTCAGTGAAATAATTAGAGGATCTCCAATTGTCCAAAGTTTATTGCAAAAGTTCTAATTTTAATGAGAAAATGTAGTTGAAAAGCAATATGTACTTTCAAAAGGATATCTGTGGTGATGTTATTCCATGGGATTAAAGCATTTACTATCTTGAGTACATAATTTATTTGCTTATAAAAAAAAGGTTTTTCTTGTGAAGAATTAATACACAGTAGTTAAAAGTTAGTAACAATCAAGCTTCATTATTCTGGGACTCAGATTGAAGTAGACCTTACATGTTACAAACTGTTGTTGAAGCAGAAATAAAGTAGTAAAAGCACTTGATGATCCTTAAATTGTATGCTTAGACTGGCATCTTGCACTTCTGTTTACAGTCCAATGGCCAGAGCAAGTCAAATGGTCAAGCATGACCAAATGAGAAGGGGAAAACTCTTCTTCCTATAGTAAATCAACACAAGTCATGACAATGGGACTGGGGTAAGGAATCATGACAAGGAGGGTGGACAGGTAAATAAGTGAAATAATAGTGTCATCTACAAAAGAGTAGGGTCACTGAAAGCTGGCTGACAATGTTTGATTTCTAACCTTTTCCTTTACTAGCTGGATAAGCTATAAAAAGACACTTAGCTCCTTCATAATTTATTTTCCTTATCTTCATAAAGGGAAAACTGAAAGTTCCTATATCATTGAGGATTTTTTGAGGATTAACTGAGTTAAAATAAATAAAGCAAGTAGAATACTTTCTGGACTATTACAGTTCTATATATGTGTTTTTTAAATAAATTACACGGCCACACACGTATACACTAAACACACAATTAAACTAGCTTCTTTTTGCAATAATTTCCGACTCTCTCTTAGGGCAACTGTCAGCCTGTCAATTGTATGCATTGAGTTGTAAATAAAATAATTTGTTCTCAGGTTTTATCTGATCTAAGTCCCGATAAAGCCAACCCTGTAGTAATTTCAACAGCTCTAAATTAATTTTAGTTTCCAAGGTGTCAGTTACTGCTGTTTATAATAAAATTGCATAATTGAATTTTGAAATATTTTCATATTGCTCCATCAAAGTATTATGCCAAATTTAAAAAATTTTAGAAACATACATTTCTATAGAAAACAAAGCTTCCATTAGTCTGTATTACACTGCTGACACACAAGAATATTACTCTGCCTAAGACCTCTTTTATGCATATACAATCAACTACCTACACAACATCTCCCTTTGGGCATCTTTCAGCCACCTGATTCTAAACGTGACAAAGCTTGAACTCTCAATATTCTTCCCCAAACTTGACCATGATTCAAAGCTTTCTAATTCAGTGACAGATATTATCATCCTTCTAGTTGTGCAAAAGTCAGCTAATCCTAGTATCTTAGAAACATGAGAATATTGTTTTACATCTCCCTTTTTCTGTTGTCAGATTTCTCTTATTTCTAGGCCCTACCATTTTTCTCCTTCATTATATCTTAAGTCTATCCACTCTCCTCAGTTGTCTGTTAGCCCCGGTCACTTTGTCTCACACTTAGGTGATTGCAATATTTAATGACTGGTATTCCCAAACCTCCCTTCTCCACCTGATATTCATGTACACAACATACACAAATATTTCAAACACTGAATCCAATGTAATTTTTTAAAATTTATATTTAGTTATCTGTCTGAATTTCAAATTACTATTAGCACAGCCAATAAAGACATGACCTACATTTCCACATTCATTTCCTATCATGTTCCTTCCAACTCCATCAATGTCAACCACACCAATCTTGTTTACCTCACTACATGCACGAGGCCAGGTGCTATAACCACCAAAACTTTGCCTGAAACACTCTTTCCACCCCATTCTCTACTTCTTATCAACCTTAGATCTCAATGTCATCACACCTCCATCAGGAACCTTCTAAGACCTACATGATTATATCAGATACCTTATTATCACCTCTCATATAATCATTAATTTTCCTTCATAGTACTTGTCAGGGTGATGATTTTATTTATTTTATTGTTTATGTAATACCTGTTTCTATTACCAATTCTAAGCTCTGTAAGCATAGGAGTTTGGCTTTTATGTTGTTGTTAACCTTTATTTCCCCAGCATCAAGCATAAGGATTATCAAATAATAGGCCCTTGATGAATATATAATGAGTTATTAATCAATAACCAAAATTTCAAGTGTTGTTTAATTTAAATTAGAAAATATACCCAAAAATAATCAGTAAAAATCTATATGTAGGTTGGCCATTAGTAGTGCAATTTATAATTGAGGCTACTTGAATTCATAAAACCATGCATTCAATTTCTTCATATTCAGATTTCAAAAAAAATTCATTAAATTAATTTGGTTTTTCTCTTTTTGTTATTGTTAAATGCACTTACTTCTGAGAAGGTAATTTATAAAACAAATTTATATGCAAGATGGATCCTGGCAGAGGATGTCACTTAGAAGGGATGTTCTAAACAATGGTTTCTGAAGAGCTATGTGGAAGAAGACGAAACACTGGCTTCCTTATTTGGGTTGATTTTTCTACCTCTTCTCCAGAACCAATAAAATAGTGGAAGTACTTTTAAAAAATACTAACCTTGACTAATTATAAAGTATTCATATAAACAGAAGCATCAAAATCTTGACTATGCTTCAGCAGTACTTCAAGCGTTGTGAGGAGTTAAGCAAAGGAGGCTCATTTTTAAGAGATACGTTGCCTTCAGGTGGTTCCCAATTTTGTAAGTTAAGGAAGTTCATTAATCAAAACAATAATTCAGACTCAGGATGCATTGAAGCAGGCTTCCAATGTTAGAACTTTGACTTTTCTAAATAATTTACTACCTTCTACTCCCTTTTGGATTTCTGAGCCAAGCTTGTATTTTTCTCCCCAAGTTTTCGTCTTCCACCGTGAGAAATTAACATAGAAAGTGTATCTCTAATTCTAAGACATGCCAGAAGCTCATTCATTTCTGCTTTCCTTTGGCTATGAAATTTCCCCACTCATTTTCAGCAATAAACAGCTTTAGAATGCAATCTCTGTAGCTTTAATAGCTCCTGGCATTCACAGTCTCTCAAGCTCAAAGCTCTCTGTAAAGTCTCCTTGTTCAAACACTTGAGGATTCTGGATTCAGTCATTCAGTGTTTTCAAGCCTCCTGGGTTTGCTGCCACCTTTTTACCTTGTTTCTTTTTTCTTTAACTGGATTCCTTTGAACCTGCTCTGTGTCAATCTCTTGAGTAAAATAAGCACGTGAATTATTTTCAATCCAGTTTTGGAATGCATGAATAATTTATACATTTCTCATAAAAGACATTTCACTTGCCTGAACACTGCTTTGATATATTTGTATCTGTATGTAATATATTATATATTTTTTAAATTTAAGTAAAAATGTTTATTTGATAAAGGGAGCTAAGAGGTCCTTTATATTTCCTTAGAAGATATACCATTTGTTGAAGATAATTCTGTTAAAAGGAACATTTTATAGTGATTTCCTTAAATATAGGAAGAACACTCTTTGACATAAATCACAGCAAGATCTTTTTTTTTTTTTTTTTTTTTTTTTTTTGCAGAACGCGGGCCTCTCACTGTTGTGGCCTCTCCCGCTATGGAACACAGGCTCTGGAAGTGCAGGCTCAGAGGCCATGGCTCACTGGCCCAGCTGCTCCTCAGCATGTGGGATCCTCCCAGACTGGGGCATGAACTCGTATCCTCTGCATCTGCAGGCAGACTCTCAACCACTGCGCCACCAGGGAAGCCCAGTAAAATCTTTTTTGATCCACCTCCTAGAGTAATGGAAATAAAAACAAAAATAAACAAATGAGACCTAATGAAACTTAAAAGCTTTTGCAAAGCAAAGGAAACCATAAACAAGATGAAAAGACAGCTCTCAGAATGGCAGAAAATATTTGCAAACGAATCAACAGACAAAGGATTAATCTCCAAAATATATAAATAGTTCATGCAGCTCAATATTAAAAAAACAACCCAATCCAAAAATGGGCAGAAGACCTAAATAGACATTTCTCCAAAGAAGGCATACAGATGGCCAAGAAGTACATGAAAAGCTGCTCAGGATCACTAATTATTAGAGAAATGCAAATCAAAACTACAATGAGGTGCTTCCCCAGTGGCACAGTGGTTGAGAGTCTGCCTGCCAATGCAGGGGACACAGGTTCATGCCCCAGTCTGGGAAGATCCCACATGCCGTGGCGCAGCTGGGCCCATGAGCCATGGCCGCTGAGCCTGCATGTCCGGAGCCTGTGCTCCACAATGGGACAGGCCAGAACAGCAAGAGGCCCATGTACACCACACCCCCCCAAAAAAAAAAGAAAAAGAAAAAAACTACAATGAGGTATCACCTCACACCAGTTAGAATTGGAATCAGAAAATCTACAAACAACAAATGCTGGGGAGGATGTGGAGAAAAGGGAACCCTCTTGCACTTTTGGTGGAAATGTAAATTGATACAGCCACTATGGAGAACAGTATGGAGGTTCCTTAAAAAAGGAAAAATAGAATTACCATATGATCCAGCAATCCTACCACTGCACATATACCCAGAGAAAACCATAATTCAAAAAGGCACATGCACTCCAATGTTCATTGCAGCAATATTTACAATATCCAGGTCATGGAAGCACCCTAAATGCCCATCAACAGATGGATAAAGAAGAGGTGGTACATATATACAATGGAATATTACTCAGCTATAAAAAGGAACAAAATTGGGTCATTTGTTGAGACGTGGATGGATCTAAAGACTGTCATACAGAGTGAAGTAAGTCAGAAAGAGAAAAATAAATATCATATATTACCGCATCTATTTGGAACCTAGAAAAATGGTACAGATGAACTGGTTTGCAGGGCAGAAATTGAGACACAGATGTAGAGAACAAAAGTATGGACACCAAGGGGGGAAAGCGGTGGGGGGTGGGGGTGTGTGTGATGAATTGGGATATTGGGATTGACATGTATACACTGATGTGTATAAAATTGATGACTAATAAGAACCTGCTATAAAAAAAAATCAGTGCTTTGCATGAAAAAAATAGAAAAATTAAAAAAGGAAAGTGATTTCCTTAAATCACTCCAGAGCTCTGATGTCTAATATAGTATCCACTGGCCACATATTGCTAATGAATATTTGAAATATTGCTATTCCTAACTGAGATATGTTCTAGGTGTAAAGTATAAAACAGATGTTGATTTGCAGGACTTAGTATGAAAAAAATAATTTAAAGTACGTCCTAATAACATTTACAGTGATTACACATTGAAATAATATTTGGATATAGTATACTAAATAAAATATTATGATGCTTAATTTTTAATTTCACATTTTACTTTTATAATTTAATGTGACTACTAGAAAAATTTAAATATGTTAATATGGTTTGCACTTATTTGCATTATAATTCTATTAGCACTGGTAGAATAATAAAAGATGACATTAAGCAAAATAAAGAAATAATTTGGGTTGTGTTTGTGAATATATGAATGATAAATATTTATGTATACATATGAATATTCATATGTGTACATTAATATACATACACATGCAGGCATTTATACATGCTCTTTTGAAAAGAGCACACACTTGCATTATGACTACTAAAACACTTGTTGGAATTTTTATTTTTGTGCTTTTTTTTTTTTCTTTTTACCATGGCATGGTGTTCTAATTATGCTTCGACTATGTGGAACATGTCAGTAGGTGCTTTCAATGTATTTATATTTTTTTATTGAAAAACAAAAATCTAGACTGGTTAATAGGAAGACAAATACATGGGTTAAATATTGTTTTTAATTATTTTCTAATTATTTGTTTAGAAAATACTTATCTGAATCACTTCATTGCTTAAAATAAATTAGAATTGCCTCAATAAGATTTAAAATTGTGACTGCTCTTCTGGGAATATAGTCAGTCAGACATTTAATATGGACTATGCATTTGATAGCATGAGCATGAAAGCTTGTTTGGTCATACAGAGATCATAATCAGACAAAAACTATAGAAGTTTGATAATACCCACTTTGAAAACCATTGTGTAAGTCATGGTATTTGTGTGGTTTACATGCTGTTATACCACAATTTAACATAAAAAGACAATATTTATTTCCCACTATTTTATTACTATATTTTTATCAGACATTGTACTCAACAAAATTCTGTATAACATTCTTATCAAAATCTCTGAAATAAATGATACAAGGCAAACAGTTTCTAAATGATTTTTTTTAAGTTTTTAAAACTTTTTAAAGAGTATCATATTTCATTTCCTTTCTTAAGGCCAATAGTTCTAATGTTTCATTCCTACTAATTCCACTCAACTTTTAAGGAATAGGATTATCATAAATTTAGTGACTTAGTTTTATGAAAAAGGTGTCAGAAGATCTTCATAATTTAGTGGAGTTTAAAGATGATTCAAGGAAAAGTAGACAAAAGTTTAGAAACAGTTACTGATTTTGAATATATTTAATGTAAGTGCAAAGAAGAGTCAAATGAGCTAAGGAAATAAATGTAATCAACATATCCAAGCACTGGGAAAGTCAGAAAAAATGTGTTAATGGAATTATATGCAAGTGGGAAGATAATGAATGAAAAAAATTCTTTGCAATTTTTGAAGCTAAGAACTGCCGTCACTGTTATATTGAAATCTGAAGACATGCATTAGTAGCTCTCCTAAAAAAAAGAGACTGAAACAAAGAATTTCTTGGTATTGTATATAAGGATGAAAGTCAGTGAGAGTTCTAGAAATATAGAAGCCATATTAGTTCTTAGAATTATAAATTTCTTTAATGAACTACTAGAATTTTTCTTTTTCAGGGAATGACTGTAATTTCACTTCAGATTTCTTACAGCAAGTCATATAATGTATGACCTGTATTTGATCTTGCTGCTTTCCCTTTCATTTCCTATGATCTAATATTACTCAGCTGCAAATTAATCTTTGAAAAAGTCAAGTTGTATTATCTCAGTCTCTTAATCAAATCACTTCAATGTATTTCCATTTCACTTAGGATAAGCACCAATATTTGTACCATATGTTCAAGTTGCCACATGATCTGACCTCTCCCTCCCCCCTTCTTCACTCATTTTATCCCTTGCTCTTTAGTGCTAACTCTGGTATTTTTATCCACTTGGTATATGTCAGTTTATTTTCCTCTTGCCTAGTCTTTCGATGTGCTATTTCTCCATCCTGGGAAGTTTGTTTTCCCAGTTCAAAGATCTTTGCCTGTGTGAAAACCAGCCTCCAAGATAGCCCAGGATGACTGTAGCCTCCTGGTATCCTGGCGCCTTTGACGTTCTCTCACATATTGAATAAAGCTGACCTTGTTACAACAGGTTATTGGAATATGTTGTATAATCTGATGCTATATCATAAAAGCACTGCAGCTTACACCTCTCTATGTTGGATTTCTCACTCCGGGGGAAATCAGTCACTATATCCTGAGGTTTCTCAAGTAGCCATAGAGTGTCCCACGTTTGAAAATATCGGGACCTCCAGTCATCAACCAACACAACAAGAGTGAGCCATCATGAGGAGTAGGTGGCCCAGTGTCTGCCAATATCTCTATGGCAACCTCCAAAGTGACCCCAAATCAGAACTACACAGCTAACCCACTTCTGAAGTCCTTAACCACAAAAACTGAGATAAAATTTATTCTTTCTCAATCTCTCTCTCTCTCTCTCTCTCTCTCTCTCTCTCTCTCTCTCTCTCTCATGCTGATAGTTATATGATTCAGATGCTAAGAATAAGAATACTCAAATATAATAAATTAGTAATGTTCCAAATATTTGCATTTTTTTTTTGTATTTGAAGAGAATGACAGTGTTTTCTGTCACTGAGGTTTAAATACGATCAGCAATCAGCTGTATTCCTGCAGTCCCTTGGAATAAAACACTGATAAACAACTAGAACCATTAGTATTTTGACTATGTGCAACAAGAAGTTTCACTCCACTATGCCATTGGCAATGATTCTCTGGTCAGCCTCCAACAGAGATGACCTTATTTTACTTTTACAAAGTTCTCACATGGAATTTGATGCCAATAGAAGAAACACAGTGTGAAAGAGTGCGTGGACATGGGCAAAGGGTGCAGAGGTCAAAGATAGGGAACTGCTGGTATAAAAAGAAGAGTAACCAGGTTCAATGAGTCAGAGAGCTAGGACTTTGTAGAGCACATTAGAGGACAGCCAGGCTCTGTGAAAAAATATAAAACAAATTCAAACACAATGAATTCAAATAATTCTGTACTTAAGGTCAACAAACGCTGGTTAATGACAGATGTAATGGGCAGGGATCAGAGAGCTTGTGTGTGAGAGTAGCCTTTCAACTTCCAATTCAGGTAAATCTGAGCAATTTCCTTTACTGATGTGCTTGCTTTTGTATAGAATGAGGATTGCAACCATAGTACTTTCCTCACAGGGTTTTTCTGAGAATTAAAACACTTTATCCATGTAAACTGCTTTGGAGACTTTGGTACACAGAGGTCAATAAATATTAATTATTATTATTTTATAAAATTAAAATAACAAAGATAAAATCATTATTAATTTCTAATGTTAAATAGTGAGAAGTTAATATTGGACTCCACTGAACAAACCTTATTGTATGTTATGTATATTTATGCTCATAGTAAATATTTTTTTCATTCTACATTAAAGCCATTCTCAACAAATCATTTTCACTATACTTATGATTTTCCGGTTAAGGAGTTCTTCCAAAAATGTTTATGTGTGCATAAACATTTGATTGAGCAAGCTCGTACAGACAGACCATTTTTCTTTGCTGGAAATATATTTACATTTGTTAATTTTATCTCTGAATGTACATTGATTCAGGATTTTTAAATAAATAAATAGATATGGTGTTATAATTTCAGTTTTAATAGTAAAAAACAATCACAGATTAGCAATGATTCCTCAAGAAAACCAAATTTTGATGTAAAGTTAATATATATACTTACCAGCAGTCATATCAGATAAGTCTGGATAGCTTCCTCAGGCTGAATTCAGTGATGATTATAAACATTCCTTTATTTTAATTGGAAAGGAAATCTTCTACACAAAACAGAAAAAATAAAATTGTTTGTTAGTAGCTCAGCAGTCAGCATTCAATTATTTTGATTTTTTTTTTGTAAATGGGCCTAGAATTGAGTGTCTGATTACTAATCATGGACCGTGAATCATGTAACTTTATGACAGAAGATTAATGGTACCTGTTAACTTCCTTCCCCACATAAACCTGCTGTGTTTTGGAACCTATTGAAAGAAAGGAACTTACTGTTTGCCAAATTTAGTATTCTTCCATGTTCAGATTAGATAATATATATGATTGAAATAGTAAGAACTGAATGTTCTCATATACTGTTAAAATTTGACTGCTTATTTTCCTCCCTTTCTTTCTATGTAGATTTCTTTAGCCCACTGAAAATCGATGTTTGAATTATAGACAAACCCTTATTTTCTAAAGCTAAAAGACTGCTGTTTAGAGTACAAAAATAACATAAAGTTCTACACCTTAACTAGTTAATAGACATTCATTTGCACAAATGGATATACATTTGTCCAAATCTCGTAATTCTATAGTATGCTTCAAACACAGACTCACTGAAATAATTTATACAAATTCCCATTTTATCCTTTAAGTTATGAAGGACTATAGGAAGTCAATTTATAATTTTAAAGCTTATAAAGATTTAGTGAATACACTGAAAAACTAGTTAAACATGTAGCAGTACAAAACTAGCTCACTATCAAATTATTAAACATAAATATCTTAAAAGAATATTTATTTCCCAGAGATATCAAAAGAAACAGACTATTATATTTCCAGAACTTATACTACTCAACATTGAAACCATCAGAAATGAAAATTGATCAAATAACTATATAACGAAGTGCTCTTCATAAGGATGTTCCCAGGTACTACAATATCCTCAAATGGCTTTCAAGTTATGAATCACTACATCATCATCATCAATTCTTTTTATTTTGTCAGAAATATTGCTACCATTTTATCCTTAAATTTCTAAAACACTTCAGTGGTGAAACCACAGGTCTAGAGTTTGTTTATTAATCCATTTTCCCAGGAGTGTGTCACATATTAGAAAGGAGAGAGAGAGGTAGGTAGGTAGATAGATGGATGGATGGATGGATGGATAGATAGATAGATAGATGATAGATAGATAGATAGATAGATAATTGATAGAGATATAGTTAGATAACTAGGTGTGTGTATAGTAAACAAAGTGGGGGAAATCATCTTGAGTCATCAGGACCTGGCATGTTTCCAAGCTACATATCAGTTTTTATAAGGACTATTCTAAAATTGGTTTTGCTCCAATCTCTTGGAAATAGTATTTGAGGGGTCTTATTTGAAATGTGAATTGCCCTTTTCCTTTCTTTGCAGGATTTAAACTCCATTTTTTATTTTCTCAAGGCCTTAAACCTACTGAAAACTCATTTTAGATTTTTAGTCATTTATCTATTGCTTTCTTCATAGTTTCCCAGATATTTGCGTTAAAGCATCTGCTTAAAGGGACAAAGTGGTACAGACCTGGGGTTCACTCATAGGCAGTTTGTTTTCTTTGAAATTCTGGTCTCTTCATTCTTGACTGATTTGAATATCTCTGAACATCAATGTTTATCACTGCATTTGGGTGAGACTGCCAAGGGCTTTGAGGCACCACTCTCTATTAAACTTCTACATCTCACAGAGCTTACAGATTGGCAAATTCTTGAAGCAGGAAGCTGGCAGAGAACATCAGACATGTAAAAATCAGTTAAGTCATTTTACTCCTTTTCAGCATCATGCTCCATCCCCACTTACGACGTTCATCAGAGCTGCCTTGATTGCAGCTCTTTGATCTTTTCAAAAGCTGATATTTTTTATATTACCCAGATTTTATATTTTTTCTCAAAAGGAAGCTTCCTCTGAAACAAGCTACTAATTTATGTTCAGTACTAGAAGTCAGACTTATACTTAAAGATAATTACTCTCCAAAGAAATAAGCTTCAGAAAGTATCAGGAATAGTTATGAAAAGAAACCATCCTCAATTTTTGTAATTCCCTAGGAAAATGTAGTATCTTCAATAAAAGAGGGAGATACTGTTTTCAGAATAAGTCAGTAAAGGTATGATGACTCTCAGAGGAAGTAGTTTTAATTAGACATCTCTCAGTTTTCTCCTATGTTCTTTTGGATAAGACTATTTTTTCTTGAGCAGAAATATGTGACATCACATTTTATTTCTATCCACTGGAAATAAATATTTCTTTGTCCCATGCTTTCCCAATTTGCATGTATTTTTTGTTAAGCCCTATGACATAAAGTCTATTAAATATTAAAAATCATGATATAAATTGTTTCAATAAAATAGTATCATGCTAATAATTTCTACATTTTCATGAAATTAAAACTTAATTTCTCTCACAGCTATGTGGAAAAGAAAGTCCATATATCAATGAAGTCACAATGACCATAATTTCTTGGAAATTTATTGCTAGTAAAAATAGTCAAGCTTTTTGTTTTGCAGTTTATATTTGTCTGGAAAAAATACATTTTCATATCGTTCTCATGTAAAAATTGTCATAAAAATACTAAAGCGGAACTAATTTTATTCTCTTTTTTTCTTATTCTTTAAAATCATTTCATTTACATAGTGTTATATGACTTGTTACTTTTACATATGTACTTTTTCTTTTCTTTTTTAACCTATGTGTTACTTTCCATTTTCTACATTGTTTTGCCAATAACCTTCACCCATCCAAGGAGTTCATTTTAAAAGTTTTGTTTTTCCACAATCTAATCAGTAAATTGGCAGAAGACCTGAATAGACATTTCTCCAAAGAAGACTTACAGATGTCCATCTGGTACATGAAAAGATGCTCAATATCACTAATTATTAGAGAAATGCAAATCAAAACTACAATGAGCTATCACCTCATACCAGTTAAGATGGCCATCATTAAAAAAGTCTACAAATAATAAATGATTTTTAGAGGGTGTAGAGAAAAAGAAACATTCCTACCCTGTTGGTAGGAATGTAAATTAGTGCAGCCACTATGAAGAACAGTATGGCGGTTCCTTAAAAAAATTAAAAATATAATTATCATATAATCCTGAAATTCCATTCCTGGGATATACACAGAAAAGATGAAAACTCTAATTTGAAAAGATACATGCACACCAATGTTCATAGCAGCACTATTTACAAGACATGGAAGCAACCTAAATGTCCCGGATAATGAAGATATGGTATACACACACACACACACACACACACACACACACACACACACACACACACAGTGGGATATTACTGAGCCATAAAAAAGAATGAACTAATGTCAGTTACAGCAACATGGATGGACCTATAGATTATCATACTAAGTGAAGTAAGTCAGACAAAGACAAATATCATATGATATGTGGAATCTAAAAAATGATACAAATGAAGTTATTTACAATACAGAAATAGACTCACATGCAGAAAAAAAAATCTTATGGTTATCAAAGGGGAAAGGGTATAGGAGGGATAAATCAGGAGTTTGGGATTAACAGATACACACTACTATATATAAAATAGATAAACAACAAGGACCTACTGTATAGCACTATATAGGGAACTATATTCAATATATTGTAATAACCTATAATGGAAAAGAATCTGTAAAACTATAGTTTTTATAGGTTATTACAAGATATTAAAACTATATATATATATATAGTTATATACAAGTATACCTAAAGGTATACATATGAACATATATTCATCCCTAAGGATATTTTTGATGTTTAGTTTTCAAAAATTAGATTGCATTTAAACATTTTTATTAACATTCTCTAAAATACAAGTTAGATATGGTCAGGGATTTTATCAGCTTTATTTACCAGTCTTTCTCCAGAATCTAGTCTCAACAGCTCTTTTCTAGAGAATTTGTGCAATGATAGAACTTCTGCACTGTCCAATACAATAACACTAGACACACGTGGTTATTCACCACTTGAAAGGTGCTTAGGGCAACTGAGAAGCTGAGTTTTTATTTTACTTAATTTTCCTTAAAGTTGCAATTAAAATTAAATTTAAAATTTGAATTTCAAAATTATCAGAAATTCAAAATTTTAATTTCAAAAATTCCAACTTCGGATTTAAAACTATTTTTTTTTCAGTGCTAGACAGTGAAGTCCTAGAAAGTGTCCAAAAATACTTTATTTTGACATTTTGTTTACTTTTAAGAGTTTGTACTTAAAATCTCCCCAGTCCAAGTGGATATTTTGTATCCATTTTTTAAAGACTGTATAGTATTCCATCACCTAATTCTCCCACAATATTATTTCCTCATTCATTTTGTGCTGGAAATTGACTTTGTTTACTTATTTTTGAGACTATGAACAATGCCATAATAAATATTTGTGCATGTATAGCTTTAAGTACTGAAGCTTTTATTTATATTTATTTTATTATATTTAATTTAAGAACTAGATTCCTATGAGTGAGGTTGTAGGGTAAATACATTTTTATTTTAATAATACAAGTACTGTTGCACAGATTATTTTTTAAATAATATTTTTTGGAATCTGAATCTGTACTAGGAATAAATGCTAGTGATAGATGTTCTCATTCAAAAATTTATATACTTGTCAGGCACACAGTGGTGACTGATCATGATTTTACTTGCATTTCCATGACTACAAAGAGATTGAACATCTTCATATACAGTCAACATCTTAGACATGTAAATTTGCTCCATATGTGAGTGGTCTTTTCACACCCTTTACACATTTCTCTATTGTGTTGCTTACTAACTTCTTGCAAGTATATAAAATGTCTTTGTATGTAAATAACATTATCATATAAATGCCATCTATTTCTAAATAATTTATCCTGTGTCACTGATCCAATTATTTCTATTGCAATAAATAGTGAATTGATTGTAGTATCTTTATAGTCATTCTGGATATGAAAATTATCCCATTAGTAGCCTTCTTTTTAAACATCTTGCAGATATCTCTCTTCCTATAAAAATTCCAGGTCATTTTTTCAAATAAAAAATACTGGTGTGATTCTAATTATATTTCATTATTTTTTAATCTGAGTTAGTTATTAATTTCAGAGGATTGATATTTTTATCATATTAAATTTTTACACAGCAAGACATGTCATATGTTTCTCTTTTTTGATTATTTGTTTTATTCCATTTTTACACATCAGATCACTCTATTACTACCACTCATTTTTTTATCTCACTTTCATTGTTTGTTCACCCAGCTTAAAATCCATGGCTAATCATTTTAATCACTCTAATGCATTCAATTTATGTTCTATCTCTGTCTGCTCTGCCATTATCTCATTTCCTTATTCCCCTTGGCATAACCTCCAGCCTGATTACATCCATCTCACCACTTTCTCTGATCCTGTACCATTGCTGTGGCCTGGTACTGGAGGAAAAAGGACATTCATACTGATGGTTCTCTGTGTAAATTTGCTGACCTCCATGAACAAGATGCTTTTTGATATTCTCAGGCAATCATATAACATATTCTTCTTTACTTTCCTGACTCATTCTTTGAAATCCTGAGTAAAAAGTCTCCCAGTTTACTTAGAGTAAATGAGTCCAAAGTCCTTGCAATAGCCTCCAAGACTATGTTTCATTTCTGCACTCATCTCCAAACATGCTCCTTCTTTACCCACTCTGCTCCAGAAAATCAGACGTCTCTGATGTTCTTCAAACACAACACACCATGCATACTTGACTATTCTGTCATGCTTGAGTAATATTCACCAAGATGTATGCTTAGCTAACTTCTTCATCTGTGCTAATGTCTTATGCACATTTAATACTGATCTTTCTATTGAGTTTTGAAAAAGCACTCCCTACATGTAATGGGCAGAATTCTAAGATGTTCCCCAGAATTCCCACTCCCTGGTGTACACTGCCTCCATTATCTCTTCACCTTGAATGTGGGCCAGAGTTTTTAATATGAAGTGATTTCTCTCCTGTGATTAAGTTAGATTAAATAGCAGTGGTGAAGGAACTTTGCAGATGTAATTAAATTCTCTACCCAGTTAGCATGAAATGAATCAAAGGACAGATTACAGTGTATAGAACCAGTCTAATCATGTGAGCTCTTTAAACAGGGTCTAATCTTTCTTTGAAGAGAGCGATTTTAAACCAGAGATGATCTTCTGCTGAGACTGAAGAAGAAAACGTCCATGTTACAGAGAAAGCTATTTGGACCTAAAGCCGTCGATCTTAAAAAAAAAAAAAGAAAAAAGAAAAGAAAAAAAAATGCAGAGAACTGAATTAAGCTAATAATCAATAAGCTTGAAAGAGAAACCCACGCTTCAAATGACACTGCAGCCCAACTGAGGCCTTAGATGTAGTTTTGTGAGACTTGGATCAGAGGACCCAGCTAAGCCATGCTCAAAGTCAATACATTCATGTTATTTTTAGCCACTAAGTTTATGGTAATTTGTTATTTGTCAACAGAAAACTAATGCATAAGGATTTAGGATGAATCATTATGTGCTAATGTGTTTTCGTATGTTATTATTACTTCTAAATTTTGGAAGTCTCACTTCCAATTCTCTCTAATTTAATCTAATTTATTTTTTCCATAGAACTTATCAATTTTTTCCATTTTAATTTAATTTTTGAATTCTTGAATAATTATCCCAACCCCGTATATAAGCTCTTCAAAGGCAAGAATATTTCTTCTTTTTCTTTTCTATTTTTAAATGTTGGATGGATTGCAAAAACCTAGAACAATAACCTGCTTATAGTAGATATTCAGAAAATATTTGCTGAATAAATTAATGGTTTTATTTCTTCAAACATGATTTTAGAGTTATATTCATAAGTCATAAATCTTAAAAAAAATCCCTAAGTATTTTAAAGGTTTTTTTCTTAATGGAAAAGGAATATATTCCTCTATTCTTTTCCTGTTGTTAGAATGTAGAAGTGCTATGGTTTTTAATATATTTATGTTATTGCTTTTTTAGGTAATTCCCTTATTAATTTTATTTTATTGTATTTTTTTTACCAGAACTTTTGGTTTTTCTTCAGATTTGTAAGTATTTCATTGACAAAAAGGGTATGGTCTTCTCTTCTCAAGTACATACCAAATATTTGTGTTTTACTTATTTACTAAATAAACCAAGAAAATATTTAATTATAAATGGGATTCTCTGACGCCATGTAGCCTCAGAAGACTATCACAGGAACACATTGCACCAGAATACTAAGAAGGATTTAGGATGAATCATAGTATGCTAGCAGGGAAATACGAGGCTTTTCTCTTCCAAGGAAATAGTCCACAGAGCTATAAGGGAGGTATTTGTCCTACCTGAAAGAACACATGTGTAAGGGACTAAAACTCACATTGACAGGAAGTATCTAAGTTTAGACGTCTTATACCCCTTAGAAGCCAATACCTCTGGTAAACTCTCATAAGTGGGGTTTCCAGCATCTTCACCAGAAACGTATCAGTTACAAGACTCACCACATTGAGAGAGGTCCAAGCTATATTTGCTCATGAAATATTTATGGTTCCTCCCAAGTCAGTTGCACATGCAAATTAGAGGTCATGTTGGTTTTTTTTTTTTTTTTTTTTTTTAGTTGGGGGGTCACACGAACCTCTCACTGTTGTGGCCTCACCAGTTGCGGAGCACAGGCTCCGGACATGCAGGATCAGCGGCCATGGATCACGGGCCCAGCCGCTCTGCAGCATGTGGGGTCTTCCCGGACCAGGGCACGAACCCATGTCCCCTGTATCGGCAGGAAGACTCTCAACCACTGTGCCACCAGGGAAGCCCTAGAGGTCATGTTTATCTCAAACAATTATGCCTAGCAACATAATCCACATTCCACCCTTATCAGATTGTCAAGGAAACAAATTATCAGATTGAAGAGGAACAAGTGACATTACACTTTTATGTCTATACCATGATTTTCATTATGGTTTTAATAGTTTATAATTTACTATTCACTTCTGAATATTCAGAAACTATTCTTTGTGCTTTAAATGGTTTTATTATTTTCATTTTTATTCAGAAATGTTTATTAGTAAGTGATGGAAGAATTTTAATGTGTTATGTTTCAGCATCTTTTGGTATTATTATATTATTTATGTGTTTCTAATTTTTATAGAGTATGTTAATAGATTTCTTCAATTGGATCACATTTATAAGGGAAAAATAGACAGCATTAGGAATGAGAAGGGAGATGTGTCACAAATATAAGTTCCTTTTACTGAATTAGACTATTGCATGCAAGCAAATGCAAAATAGGGAAGCGTTAGGATGAATCAGATTAACTCTTATTTAAATAAATATTCTCAAAATTAATTCAAGAATTTGTATGAAATATTACCCTCTTAATTGTTTTCTGGATTTTATAAAATATCCCTTTAGGTTATTTCTTTGATTTGAGAATTCACTGTTGATGTATTTCTTAACTTGCAAGTAGTTGAGAGTTCTATTGTTAACTTTATTTTCTAATTATATTGGAATATGATAATAGAATACAGTATATAACAGCTTTAAATATTTTATTTAAGTTTCCTTTCTAGCAAAGGGCATCATTGATTTTTATAAATGTATCATGCAGAGTGAGACAATTTTGGAGGCTGGACAATTCAAAATTCTGTCTCAGTTTGTGTGTGTGTGTGTGTGTGTGTGTGTGTGAATATAAACCCCTGCATGTACTCATTTTTCTTTTCAGTTATATATTGACATCTTCAATGTGGTTTAAATTGCTCATGGAAGTTGTATATTCTTCAAAAAATTTATCTTTATGCTCATAAAATATCCTTTATTTTTTGATGTATTTAATCTAAAATACACATTTTTTGATATTAGTATTTCCTCATTTGCTTTATTTTTGTAGGTATTTGCCTCATTTTAACACTTGTTTTAGGTATCTTCCATATAAGACATAGCTAGTTTTAGGTGGTTTTTGTTAATCTATTCTAATGTTCTCTCTCTTTTAATTGTAAAATTCAGTATGTTCACATTTTCTGTCATGCATGATTCATATGCTATTATTACTTCTAAATTTTTCAGTATTTATTGTACATTAAAAAATTCTATTCCATTGTGGTCAGAACACTTAACATGAGATCTACCCTCTTAACGAATATTTAAGTGCACAATTACAGTACTGTTAACTAGAGGCTCAATGTCATAAAACATCACCTAGAACATATTAATCTTGTGTAATTGAAACTTTGTGTCTGTTGATTGGCAACTTAACACTTCCTCCTCTCCCAGCCTCTGGTAACCAGCATTTTATTCTCTGATTCTATGAATTTAACTATTTTAGATACTTTATAAAAGTGAAGTCATGCAGTAGTTGTTGTTCTATGACTTGCTTTTTTTCGAGTAGCATAAGGTCTTCAAGGTCCATCTCTCCTTCTCTATTTTTTAAGGATGAAAACTATTCCATTGCTTGTATATACCATATTTCCTTTATTAATTCATCAGTCAATGGGCACTTAGATTGTTTTCAAATCTTAACTATCATGAAGAGTGTTGCAATGAACATTATGTGCTAATGTGTTTTCAGGATACTGACTTAAAAACTTGGGGATAAATATTCAGATAATGAGATTGCTGGATCATATGGTAGAGTTTTTTCAAAAAAAATTTTGAGGAAACTTCATACTGCTTTCCATAGTGTCTGTACCATTTTGCATTCTCATCAAAAGTGTACAAGGGTTTCAATATCTCTACAGACTCACCAACATTTGTTCTTTTCATTTTTTGATACTAGCCATCCTAACATGTGACATCTCATTGTGGTTTTGATTTACAGTTTCTTGATGATTAGTGATGCTGAGTATCTTTTCATATACTTGTTGAACATTTGTATGTCTTCTTTGAAGAAATACATATTCAGGTCTCTAGTCCATTTGTAAACAAGGATGCTATTTTGTTGTTGTTGTTGTTGCTATTGTTATTGTGATGTAGAAATTCCTTACAGATTTATTTATTTATTTATTTATTTATTTATTTTTAATCTTTTTGCGGTACGCTGGCCGCTCACTGTTGTGGCCTCTCCTACTGCGGAGCACAGGCTCCGGACATGCAGGCTCAGCAACTATGACCCACGGGCTCAGCCACTCCATGGCTTGTGGTATCTTCCCAGACCGGGGCATGAACCCCTGTCCCCTGCATTGGCAGGTGGACTCTCAACCACTGCACCACCAGGGAAACTCCCTCCTTATAGATTTTGGAAATTAACTCCTTATCTAATATATGTTTTGCAAATATTTCTCCCATTCAGTAGGTTGCCTTTTCAGTTTATTGGTGGTTTCCTTTGCTGTGTAACAGCTTCTTAGTTAGAGTCCCACCTATATATTTATGCTTCTGTTGCCTTAGCTTTTAATGCCATAGTCATGAAATGATTATCAAGTCAAATGTCATGATTTTCCCCTATGTTTCCTTAAAGGAATTTTATTGTTTCAGGTTTTAAAGACTTTAATTTAGGTTTAGTTGATTTTGTGTATAGCGTAAGATATGGGTGTAAGTTCATTCATTCATTCTTTTGCATGTGGACATCTAGTTTTCCCAACGCCATTCATTGCAGAGATTATATTTTCTCCATTTGGTATTCTTGGCACTGTGTCAAAGATCAGTTTGTTGTACACGCATGGATGTATTTCTGGTCTTTTTATTCTGTTACAGTAGTCTATATATATATATATATATATATATATATATATATAGTGTGTGTGTGTATGTGTGGTATGTGGGCCTCTCACTGTTGTGGCCTCTCCCATTGTGGAGCACAGGCTCCAGACACACAGGCTCAATGGCCATGGCTCATGGGCCCAGCAGCTCCGTGTCATGTGGGATCTTCCCAGACTGGGGCACAAACCCGTGTCCCCTGCATCGGCAGGCAGACTCTCAAACACTGCACCACCAGGGAAGCCCAGTAGTCTATATATTGATATATTCTTTATACTAGTACCATAATGTTTTAATTGTCATTGCTATGTAATATTTTTGAAATCAGAATGTGAGATGTCTCTAGCTTTATTCTTTCTTAAGATTTTTTTGGCTATATGTTTTTTGTGTGTGTTTCCATGTGAATTTTAGAATTTTTTTTCTATTTCTGTGAAAAATGTCTTGGGATTTTGATAGGGATTTTATTTAATCTGTAGATCAATTTGGGCAGTATGGATATTTTAACAATATTGTCTTCCATGTGATTCTTTACTTTTGTTTTTGTCTTGTTTAATTTATTTGATCAAAGTTTTATATATTTCTGCAGAAAAGTCTTTCACCTCCTTAGTTAAGTTTATTCCTAAGTATTTAATTCTTTTTGGTGCAACTGCAAATGGGATTTTTTTTTGTTTATTTGTTTTGTTTTATTTTGTTTTGTTTTGTTTAATTTCCTTTTCAAATAGTACATTGTTAGTATATAGGAACACAATTGATTTTGTATGTTCATTTTCTGCCCTGGAATTTTACTGAATTTTTTCATTAGTTCTGACAGTTTTGTGTGTGTGTAGCACCTTTAGAGGTTTCTAAATATAAGATTATGTCACTTGTGAACAGATAATATTACTTCTTACTTTCCAATTGGGATGCCTTTTTGCTTCTTTCATGACTAATTGCTTTGTCTAGGACTTCTTGTACTTTGTTGAGTAAAGGTGGTGACAGTAGGCACCCCATCTTCTTCATGATCTTAGAGGAAAAGCATTCAGGTTTTCGCCATTGAGTATGATACTAGCTATAGGCTTATCATATGTGCCCATTATTATGTTGAGGTATATTTCTTGTATACCTAGTTTGTTGTAAGTTTTTTTTTTTTTTTTTTACCATGAAAGTATGCTGAATTCTGACAAATCCTTTGTCTGTGCTATTGGGATGATTACGTGAATTTTTTCCTTCATTCTGTTAATATGATGTATTACATTCATGATTTGTTTATCTTGAACCATTCTTGTATCCTAGGTATAAATCCCACTTGACCTCGGTATGTGATTCTTTTAATGTGTTTTTGTATTTGGATTGGGAGTATTTTTGTTGAGGATTCGCACCTACATTCATCAGGTTTATTGGCCTGTATTTTCCTTTTTTTGTGGTATTTTTGTCTGGTTTTGATATCAGGGTAATGCTGTTCTTGTCAAATGAATTTTAAAGTATATCCTCCTCTAAAGAGTTTCAGAAGAATTGGCATTATCATATATTTTTTTTGGAATGTTTGGTAGAATCACTGAAGCTATCTGGTTCTGGACTTTTCTTTGTTGGGAGGTTTTTGGTTTGTTAGTTTGCTTTTAGCAATATATACTTATAGATTATTTATTTTATACATAGTAGTTATTACATCTTAATCTCCTATCCCTCTCTTGCCCCTCTCCTCTTCTCTCTCCCCACTGATAACCACTAGTTTGTTTTCTATATCTGTGACTCTGTTTCTTTTTTATTATATTCACTAGTTTGTTGTATTATTCAGATTCCACATTATGAGGTTTTAGATTATTGATTAAGTCCCCTAATTAATTATAGGTCTATTCAAAGTTTCTATTTCTTCTATATTTGTTTTAACTTTTTAAGATGTTGGGGGTTGGAGTTTATTAATTAATTAATTTATTTTTGCTGTGTTGAGTCTTCGTTTCTATGTGAGGTCTTTTCTAGTTGTGGCGAGTGGGGGGCCACTCTTCATCACAGTGCACGGGCCCCTCACTCTCGCGGCCTCTCTTGTTGTGGAGCACAGGCTCCAGATGCGCAGGCTCAGTAGTTGTGGCTCATGGGCCTAGTTGCCCCACGGCATGTGGGATCCTCCCAGACCAGGGCTCGAACCCATGTCCCTTGTATTAGCAGGCAGATTATCAAACACTGCACCACCAGGGAGGCCCTTAACATCTTTATTAGAGTATAATTGCTTTACAATGGTGTGTCATTTTCTGCTTTATAAAAAAGTGAATCAGTTATACAAATACATATGTCCCCATATCTCTTCCCTCTTGCATCTCCCTCCCTCCCACCCACCCTATCCCAACCCTCTAGGTGGTCACAAACCACCGAGCTGATCTCCCTGTGCAAGGTGGCTGGTTCCCACTAGCTACCTATGTTACCTTTGGTAGTGTATATATGTCCATGCCACTCTCTCACTTCGTCCCAGCTTACCCTTCCTTCTCCCCATATCCTCAAGTCCATTCTCCAGTAGGTCTGCAACTTTATTCCTGTCTTGCCCTAGGTTCTTCTGACCATTTTTTTTTCTTTCTTTCTTTCTTTTTTTTAGATCCTATATATACGTGTGTTAGCATATGGTATTTGTTTTTCTCTTTCTGACTTACTTCACTCTGTATGACAGACTCTAGATCTATCCACCTCACTACAAATAACTCAGTTTTTTCCTGTTTATAGTTGAGTAATATTCCATTGTATACATATGCCACAATTTCTTTATCCATTCATCTGTTGATGGACACTTAGGTTGTTTCCATGTCCTGGCTACTGTAAATAGAGCTGCAATGAACATTTTGGTACATGACTCTTTTTGAATTATGGTTTTCTCTAGGTATATGCCCAGTAGGGGGATTGCTGGGTGATATGGTAGTTCTATTTTCAGTTTTTTAAGGAACCTCCATACTGTTCTCCATAGTGTCTGTACCAATTCACATTCCCACCAAGAGTTCAAGAGGGTTCCCTTTTCTCTACACCCTCTCCAACATTTATTGTTTGTATATTTTGTTATGATGGCCCTTCTGACTGGTGTGACATGATATCTCATTCTAGTTTTGATTTGCATTTCTCTAATGATTAATGATGTTAAGAATTCTTTCATGTGTTTGTTAGCAATCTTTAAGTATTCTTTGGAGAAATGTCTATTTAAGTCTTCTACCTATTTTTGGATTGGGTTCTCTGTTTTTTTTGATATTGAACTGCATGTGTTGCTTGTATGTGTTAGAGATTACTCCTTTGTCAGCTGCTTCATTTGCAAATAGTCTATCCCATTCTAAGGGTTGTCTTTTCCTCTTCTTTATGGTTTCCTTTGCTGTGCAAAAGTTTTGAAGTTTCATTAGGTCCCATTTGTTTATTTTTGTTTTTATTTCTTTTTCTCTAGGAGGTGGGCCAAAAAGGATCTTGCTGTGATTTATGTCATAGAGTGTACTTCCTATGTTTTCCTCTAAGGGTTTGATGGTGTCTGGTCTTGCATTGTGGTCTTTAATGTATTTTGAGTTTATTTTTGTGTACAGTGTTAGGGAGTGTTCTAATTTCATACTTTTACATGTAGCTGTCCCATTTTCTCAGAACCACTTATTGAAGAGGCTGTCTTTTCTCCATTGTATATTCTTGCCCCCCTTATCAAAGGTAAGGTGACAATATGTGCATGGGTTTATCTCCGGGCTTTCTATCCTGTCCCATTGATCTATATTTCTGTTTTGGTGCCAGTATCATACTGTCTTGATTACTATAGCTTTGAGTATAGTCTGAAGTCAGGGAGCCTGATTCCTCCAGCTCCATTATTCTTTCTCAAGTTTGCTTTGGCTATTCGGGGTCTTTTGTGTTTCCATACAAATTGTGAAATTTTTTGTTCTAGTTCTGTGAAAAATGTGATTGGTAGTTTGATAGGGATTGCATTAAATCTGTAGATTGCTTTGGGTAGTAGATTCATTTTCACAATGTTGATTCTTCCAATCCAAGAACATGGTATATCTCTCCATCTATTTGTATCATCTTGAATTTCTTTCATCAGTGTCTTATAATTTTCTGCATATAGGTGTTCTGTCTCCTTCAGTAGATTTATTCCTAGACATTTTATTATTTTTGTTGCAATGGTAAATGGGAGTGTTTTCTTAATTTCCCTTTCAGATTTTTCAACATTAGTGTATAAGAATGCAAGAGATTTCTGTGAAGTAATTTTGTGTCCTGATACTTTACCAGATTCATTGATTAGCTCTAGTAGTTTTCTGGTAGCATCTTTAGGATTCTCTATGTATAGTAGCATATCATCTGCAAGCAGTGACAGCTTTACTTCTTCTTTTCCAATTTGGATTCCTTTTATTTCTTTTTCTTCTCTGATTTCTGTGGCTAAATCTTACAAAACTATGTTGAATAATACTTGTGAGAGTAGACAACCTTGTCTTGTTCCTGATCATACTTCAAATGGTTTCAGTTTTTTACCATTGAGGATGATGTTGGCTGTGGATTTGTCATATATGGCCTTTATTATGTTGAGGAAAGTTCCCTCTATGCCTACTTTCTGGAGGGTTTTTATCATAAATGGGTGTTGAATTTTGCCGAAGGCTTTCTCTGCATCTATTGAGCTGATCATATGGTTTTTCTCCTTCAATTTATTAACATGATGTATCACGTTGATTGATTTGCATATATTGAAGAATCCTTGCATTCCTGGGATAAACCCCACCTGATTATAGTGTATGATCCTTTTAATGTGCTGCTGCATTCTTTTTGCTAGTATTTTGTTGAGGATTTTTGGATCTATGACCATCAGTGATATTGGCCTGAAGTTCTCTTTCTTTTTGACATCTCTGTCTGGTTTTGGTATCAGAGTGATGGTGCCCTCGTAGAATGAGTATGGAAGTGTTCCTCCCTCTGGTATATTTTGGAAGAGTTTGAGAAGGATAGGTGTTAGCTCTTCCCTAAATGTTTGATAGAATTCGCCTGTGAATCCATCTGGTCCTGTGTTTTAGTTTGATGGAAGATTTTTAATCATAGTTTCAATTTCAGTCCTTGTGGTTGGCCTGGTAATATTTTCTATTTCTTCCTGGTTCAGTCTCAGAAGGTTGGGCATTTCTAAGAATTTGTCCATTTCTTCTGGGTTGTCCATTTTATTGGCATATAGTTGTTTGTACTAATCTCTCATGATCCTTTTTATTTCTGCAGTGTCAGTAATTACTTCTCCTTTTCATTTCCAATTCTATGATTTGACTCTTCTCCCTTTTTTTCTTGATAAATCTGGCTAATGGTTAATCAATTTTGTTTATCTTCTCAAAGAACCAGCTTATACTTTTATTGATCTTTGATGTCATTTCCTTCATTTATTTTTCATTTATTTCTGATCTGATCTTTATGATTTCTTTCCTTCTTCTAACTTTGTAATTGTGTGTGTGTGTGTGTGTGTGTGCTTCTTTCTCTAATTGCTTTACGTGTAAGGTTAGGTTGTTTATTTGAGATGTTTCTTGTTTCTTAAGGTAGGCTTTTATAACTATAAACTTCTCTCTTAGAACAGCTTTTACTGCATGCCATAGGTTTTGGGTCATTGTGTTTTCTTTGTCAATTGTTTCTAGGTATTTTTTTTTATTTTGTCTTTGATTTCTTCAGTGATCTCTTGTTTATTAAGTAGTGTGTTGTCTTGCCTCCATGTGTTTGTAATTCTTACAGATTTTTCCTGTAATTGATATCTAGTCTCATAGTGCTTTGGTCAGAAATGATACTTGATACAATTTCAATTTTCTTAAATTTACCAAGACTTGATTTGTGACCCAAGATATGATCTATCCTGGAGAATGTTCCATGTGCACTTGAGAAGAAAGTGTATTCTGTTGTTTTTGGATAGAATCTCCTATAAATATCAATTAAGTCCATCTTGTTTAATGTATCATTTAAAGCTTGTGTTTCGCTATTTCATTTTGGATGATCTGTCCATTGGTAAAAGTAGGGTGTTAATGGCCCCTACTATGTTTGTGTTACTGTCGATTTCCCCTTTTATGGCTGTTAGTATTTGCCTTATGTATGGAGGTGCTCTTATGTTAGGGTGCAGAAATATTTAAAATTGCTATATCTTCTTCTTGGGTTGATCCCATGATCATTATGTAGTGTCCTTCTTTGTCTCCTATAATCATCTTTGTTTTAAAGTCTCTTTTGTCTGATATGATAATTGCTATTCCAGCTTTCTTTTGATTTCCATTTGAATGGCATATCTTTTTACATCCCCTCACTTTCAGTTTGTATGTGTCTCTAGGTCTGAAGTGGGTCGCTGGTAGACAGGATATATAAGGGTCTTGTTTTTGTATCCATTCAACCAGTCTATGTCTTTTGGTTGGAGTATTTAATCCATTTACTTTTAAGGTAATTAATATGTATGTTCCTATTAACACTTTCCTAATTGTTTTGGGTTTATTATTGTAGGTCTTTTCCTTCATTCTTTGTTTTTTTTTCTGAGGGTTGTATTTTGGTCTTGTTTATGGTTTCCTTTGCTGTGCAAAAGCTTTGAAGTTTCATTAGGTCCCATGTGTTTATTTTTGTCTTTATTTCCATTTCTCTAGGAGGTGGGTCAAAAAGGATCTTGCTGTGATTTATGTCATAGAGTGTTCTGCCTATGTTTTCCTCTAAGAGTTTGATAGTGTCTGGCCTTACATTTAGGTCTTTAATCCATTTTGAGCTTATTTTTGTATATGGTGTTAGGGAATGATCTAATCTCATACATTTACATGTCCCTGTCCAGTTTTCCCAGCACCACTTATGGAAGAGACTGTCCTTTCTCCACTGTACATTCCTGCCTCCTTTATCAAAGATAAGGTGACCATATGTCCGTGGGTTTATCTCTGGGCTTTCTATCCTGTTCCATTGATCTATCTTTCTGCTTTTATGCCAGTACCATACTGTCTTGATTACTGTAGCTTTGTAGTGTAGTCTGAAGTCAGGGAGCCTGATTCCTCCAGCTCCATTTTTCGTTCTCAAGATTGCTTTGGCTATTCGGGGTCTTTTGTGTTTCCATACAAATTGTGAAATTTTTTGTTCTAGTTCTGTGAAAAATGCCAGTGGTAGTTTGATAGGGATTGCATTGAATCTGTAGATTGCTTTGGGTAGTAGAGTCATTTTCACAATGTTGATTCTTCCAATCCAAGAACATGGTACATCTCTCCATCTATTTGTATCATCTTTAATTTCTTTCATCAGTGCCTTATAATTTTCTGCATACAGGTCTTTTGTCTCCTTAGGTAGGTTTATTCCTAGATATTTTATTCTTTTTGTTGCAATGGTAAATGGGAGAGTTTCCTTGATTTCACTTTCAGATTTTTCATCATTAGTATATAGGAATGCCAGAGATTTCTGTGCATTAATTTTGTATCCTGCAACTTTACCAAATTCATTGATTAGCTCTAGTAGTTTTCTGGTAGCATCTTTAGGATTCTCTATGTATAGTATCATATCATCTGCAAACAGTGACAACTTTACTTCTTCTTTTCCGATTTGGATTCCTTTTATTTCCTTTTCTTCTCTGATTGCTGTGGCTAAAACTTCCAAAACTATGTTGAATAAGAGTGGTGAGAGTGGGCAACCTTGTCTTGTTCCTGATCTTAGTGGAAATGGTTTCAGTTTTTCACCATTGAGGACGATGCTGGCTGTGGGTTTGTCATATATGGCCTTTATTATGTTGAGGAAAGTTCTCTCTATGCCTACTTTCTGCAGGGTTTTTATCATAAATGGGTGTTGAATTTTGTTGAAAGCTTTCTCTGCATCTATTGAGATGATCATATGGTATTTCTCCTTCAATTTGTTAATATGGTGTATCATGTTGATTGATTTGTGTATATTGAAGAATCCTTGCATTCCTGGAATAAACCCCACTTGATCATGGTGTATGATCCTTCTAATGTGCTGTTGGATTCTGTTTGCTAGTATTTTATTGAGGATTTTTGCATCTATGTTCATCAGTGATATTGGCCTGTAGTTTTCTTTCTTTGTGACATCCTTGCCTGGTTTTGGTATCAAGGTGATGGTGGCCTCGTAGAATGAGTTTTGGTGTGTTCCTCCCTCTGCTATATTTTGGAAGAGTTTGAGAAGGATAGGTGTTAGCTCTTCTCTAAATGCTTGATAGAATTCGCCTGTGAAGCCATCTGGTCCTGGGCTTTTGTTTGTTGGAAGATTTTTTATCACAGTTTCAATTTCAGTGCTTGTGATTGGTCTGTTCATATTTTCTATTTCTTCCTGATTCAGTCTTGGCAGGTTGTGCATTTCTAAGAATTTGTCCATTTCTTCCAGGTTGTCCATTTTATTGGCATAGTGTTGCTTGTAGTAATCTCTCATGATCTTTTGTATTTCTGCAGTGTCAGTTGTTACTTCTCCTTTTTCATTTCTAATTCTATTGATTTGAGTCTTCTCCCTTTTTTTCTTGATGAGTCTGGCTAATGGTTTATCAATTTTGTTTATCTTCTCAAAGAACCAGCTTTTAGTTTTATTGATCTTTGCTATCGTTTTCTTCATTTCTTTTCATTTATTTCTGATCTGATTTTTATGGTTTCTTTCCTTCTGCTAACTTTGGGATGTTTTTGTTCTTCTTTCTCTAATTGCTTTAGATGTAAGGTTAGGTTGTTTATTCGAGATGTTTCCTGTTTCTTAAGGTAGGATTGTATTGCTATAAACTTCCCTCTTAGAACTGCTTTTGCTGCATCCCATAGGTTTTGGGTCGTCGTGTCTCCATTGTCATTTGTTTCTAGGTATTTTTAAATTTCTTCTTTGATTTCTTCAGTGATCACTTCGTTATTAAGTAGTGTATTGTTTAGTCTCCATGTGTTTGTATTTTTTACAGCTCTTTTCCTGTAATTGATATCTAGTCTCATAGCATTGTGGTCGGAAAAGATACTTGATACAATTTCAATTTTCTTAAATTTACCAAGGCTTGATTTGTGACCCAAGATATGATCTATCCTGGAGAATGTTCCATGAGCACTTGAGAAAAATGTGTATTCTGTTCTTTTTGGATGGAATGTCCTATAAATATCAATTAAGTCCATCTTGTTTAATGTATCATTTAAAGCTTATGTTTCCTTATTTATTTTCATTTAGGATGATCTGTCCATTGGTGAAAGTGGGGTGTTAAAGTCCCATACTATGATTGTGTTACTGTCGATTTCTCCTTTTATGGCTGTTAGTATTTGCCTTACGTATTGAGGTGCTCCTATGTTGGGTGTATAAATATTTTCAATTGTTATATCTTCTTCTTGGATCGATCCCTTGATCATTATGTAGTGTCCTTCTTTGTCTCTTCTAGTAGTCTTTATTTTAAAGTCTATTTTGTCTGATATGAGAATTGCTACTCCAGCTTTCTTTTCGTTTCCATTTGCATGGAATATCTTTTTCTATCCCCTTACTTTCAGTCTGTATGTGTCTCTAGGTCTGAAGTGGGTCTCTTGTAGACAGCATATATATGGGTCTTGGTTTTGTATCCATTCAGCCAATCTCTGTCTTTTGGTGGGAGCATTTAGTCCATTTACATTTAAGGTAATTATCGATATGTATGTTCCTATTCCCATTTTCTGAATTGTTTTGGGTTCGTTATTGTAGGCCTTTTCCTTCTGTTGTGTTTCTTGCCTAGAGAAGTTCCTTTAGCATTTGTTGTAAAGCTGGTTTGGTGGTGCTGAACTCTCTCAGCTTTTGCTTGTCTGTAAAGGTTTTAATTTCTCCATCAAATCTGAATGAGATCCTTGCTGGGTAGAGTAATCTTGGTTGCAGGTTTTTCTCCTTCATCACTTTAATTATGTCCTGCCACTCCCTTCTGGCTTGTAGAGTTTCTGCTGAGAGATCAGCTGTTATCCTGATGGGGATTCCCTTGTGTGTTATTTGTTGTTTTTCCCTTGCTGCTTTTAATATGATTTCTTTGTGTTTAATTTTTCACAGTTTGATTAATATGTGTCTTGGCGTATTTCTCCTTGGATTTATTCTGTATGGGACTCTCTGTGCCTCCTGGACTTGATTAACTATTTCCTTTCCCATATTAGGGAAGTTTTCAACTATAATCTCTTCAAATAGTTTCTCAGTCCCTTTCTTTTTCTCTTCTTCTTCTGGAACCCCTATAATTTGAATGTTGGTGTGTTTAATATTGTCCCAGAGGTCTCTGAGACTGTCCTCTGTTCTTTTCATTCTTTTTTCTTTATTTTGCTCTGCAGCAGTTATTTCCACTATTTTATCTTCCACCTCACCTATCCGTTCTTCTGCCTCAGTTATTCTGCTATTGATCCCATCTAGAGTATTTTTCATTTCATTTTTTGTGTTTTTAATCGATGCTTGATTCATCTTTAGTTCTTCTACGTCCTTGTTAACTGTTTCTTGCATTTTGTCTATTCTATTTCCAAGATTTTGGATCTGGGAAATAGAATCTTGGATCGTCTTTACCATCATTATTCTGAATTCTTTTTCAGGTTGACTGCCTATTACCTCTTCATTTGTTAGGTCTGGTGGTTTTTTATCTTGCTCCTTCTCCTGCTGTGTGTTTTTCTGTCTTCTCATTTTGCTTATGTTACTGTGTTTGGGGTCTCCTTTTTGCAGGCTGCAGGTTTGTAGTTCCCGTTGTTTTTGGTGTCTGTCCCCAGTGGCTAAGGTTGGTTTAGTGGGTTGTGTAGGCTTCCTGGTGGAGGGGACTAGTGCCTGTGTTCTGGTGGATGAGGCTGGATCTTGTCTTTCTGGAGGGTAGGTCCACGTCTGGTGGTGTGTTTTGGGGTGTCTGCAGACTTTTTTGATTTTAGGCAGCCTCTCTGCTAACGGGTGGGGTTCTGTTCCTGTCTTGCTAGTTGTTTGGCATAGGGTGTCCAGTACTGTAGCTTGCTGGTCGTTGAGTGAAGCTGGGTGCTGGTGTTGAGATGGAGATCTCTGGATGATTTTCGCCGTTTGATATTATGTGGAGCTGGGAGTTCTCTTGTTGACCAGTGTCCTGAAGTTGACTCTCCCACCTCAGAGGCACAGCACTGACTCCTGGCTCCTCAATTTGGGATGATTTGTTGTCTATTCATGGATTCCACAGATGCAGGGTACATCAAGTTGATTGTGGAGCTTTAATCCGCTGCTTCTGAGGCTGCTAGGAGAGGTTTCCCTTTCTCTTCTTTGTTCCCACAGCTGCTGGGTCTCAGCTTTGGATTTGTGCCCGCCTCTGCGTGTAGGTCACCAGAGGCCCTCTGTTCTTCGCTCAGACAGGACAGGGTTAAAGGAGCATCCTCTTTGGGGACTCTGGCTCACTCAGGCTGAGCGGGAGGGAGTGACACGGAGTGCGGGTCGAGCCTGCAGCGGCAGAGGTCGGCGTGACGTTGCACCGGCCCGAGGCGTGCCGTGCATCCTTCCAGGGAAGCTGCCCCTGGATCTCGGGACCCCAGCAGTGGCAGGCTGCACAGGCTCCCGGAAGGGCAATGTGGACAGTGACCTGCACTTGCACACAGGGTTCTTGCCAGTGGCAGCAGCAGCCCCAGCGTCCCACGCCCGTCAATGGGCTCTGCGCTTTCAGCCACGACTCGAGCCCGTCTGTGGAGCCCCTTTAAGCAGTGCTCTTAATCCCCTCTCCTCACGCACCAGGAAACCTAGAGGGAAGAAAAAGTCTCTTGCCTCTGGCAGCTCCAGAGTTTTCCTGGACTCCCTCCCGGCTAGCTGTGGCACATTAGTCCCCTTCAGGCTGAGTTCTCGCCGCCAGCCCCAGTCCTCTCCCTGCGCTCTGACCGAAGCCCGAGCCTCAGCTTCCAGCACCGCCCGCCCTGGCAGGCGAGCAGACAAGCCTCTTGGGCTGGTGAGTGCCACTCGGCACCAATCCTCTGTGCGGGAATCTCTCTGATTTGCCCTACTCAGGTATGTGGGGAGTTTCTTGCCTTTTGGGAGGTCTGGGGTCTTCTGCCAGCATTCAGTAGGTGTTCTGTAGGAGTTGTTCCACGTGTAGCTGTATTTCTGATGTATCCGTGGGGAGGAAGGTGATCTCCGCGTATTACTCTTCTGCCATCTTACATGGAAGTCCTCCTTCTCTTTTGTTTCCTGCCAAGAGAAGTTCCTTTAACATTTGTTATAAAGCTGGTTTTGTGGTGCTGAATTCTCTTATATTTGGCTTCTCTGTAAAGATTTTAATTTATCCGTCAAATCTGAATGAGATCCTTGCTGGGTAATGTAATCTTGGTTTTTCTCCTTCATCACTTTAAATATGTCCTGCCAACCCCTTCTGGCTTGCAGAGTTTCTACTGAAAGATCAGCTGTTAACCTTATGAGGATTCCCTTACGTGTTATTTGTTGTTTTTTCCTTGCTGTTTTTAATATTTGTTCTTTACTTTTTATTTTTGATAGTTTGATTAATATGTGTCTTGGCGTGTTTCTCCTTGGATTTATCCTGTATTGGCCTCTCTGTGCTTACTGGACTTGATTAATTATTTTCTTTCCCATATTAGGGATGTTTTCAATTGTAATATCTTCAAATATTTTCTCAGTCCCTTTCCTTTTCTCTTCTTCTTCTGAGACCCCTATAATTTGAAAGTTGTGTTTAATGTTGTCCCAGAGGTCTCTGATACTGTCCTCAATTCTTTACATTCCTTTTTCTTTATGCTGCTCTGTAGTAATTATTTATATTATTTTATCTTCCAGGTCAGTTATCCATTCTTCTGCCTCAGTTACTTTGCTATAGATACTTTCTGGATAATTTTTAATTCCATTTATTGTATTGTTCATCATTGTTTGTTTGCTCTTTAGTTCTTCTAGATCCTTGTTAAACGTTTCTTGTATTTTCTCTATTGTATTTCCAAGATTTTTGATCATCTTTACTATCATTATTCTGAATTTTTTTTTTCAGGTAGACTGCATATTTCCTCTTCATTTGTTAGGTCTGGTGGGTGTTTTCCTGGCTCCTTCATCTGCTGAGTGTTTCTCTGTCTTCTCATTTTCCTTAACTTACTGTGTTTGTTTCCTTAACTTACTCCTCTATTTGAGATGGTTTAGCATCTATTCAGGTATTCCACAACAAACAACTTTTTGCAGACTGCATGTTCGTAGTTTCCATTGTTTTTGGTGTTTGTCCCCAGTGGCTAGGTTTGGTTCAGTGGGTTGTGTAGGCTTCCGGGTGGAAGGGACTGGTACCTGTGTTATGGTGGATGAGGCTGGATCTTGTCTTTCTGGTGGGCAGGTCCATTCACATCTGGTGGTGTGTTTTGGGGTGTTTGTGGCCTTATTTTGATTTTAGGCCACCTCTGTGCAAATGGATGGGGTTGTGTTCCTGTCTTGCTAATTGTTTGGCATGGACGTCTTGCACTGTAGCTTGCTGGTCATTGAGTAGAGCTGCTTTTTGGCATTGAAATGGAGATCTCTGGGAGATTTTCGTCCCTTGATATTACATGGAGCTGGGAGGTCTCTTGTGGACCAGTGTCTTGAACTTGGCTTTCCGACTTCAGAGGCACAGCCCTGATGCCTGGCTGGAGCAACAAGAGCCTGTCTTCCTCATGGCTCAGAATAAAAGGGGGAAAAAAAGAAAGAAATCAGGAGATAAAATAAAATAAATTTATTAAAATAAAAAATAAAAAATAGTTAAGAAAAAAATTTTTAACAAAAAAAAACACATAAAATGGATAGACAGCACCTTAGTTCAAATTGTAAATGCAAAGCTATACAGACAAAATCACACACAGAAGCATACACATACACACTCACAAAAAGAGAAAAAGCGGGGCTTCCCTGGTGGCACAGTGGTTAAGAGTCCGCCTGCCGATGCAGGGGCAAGGGTTCATGCCCCGGTCTGGGAAGATCCCACATGCCGCGGAGCGGCTGGGCCCATGAGCCATGGCCGCTGAGCCTGTGCATCCGGAGCCTGTGCTCCACAACGGGAGAGACCACAACAGTGAGAGACCCACGTACTGGAAAAAAAAAATGAGAAAACGAAAATATATATATATATATATATATCATTGCTCCCAAAGTCCACCTCCTCTATTTGAGATGGTTTATCGTCTATTCAGGTATTCCACAAATGCAGTGAACATCAAGTTGACTGTGGAGATTTAATCCTCTGTTCCTGAGACTGCTTGGAGAAAATTCCCTTTGTCTTTGTTCACACAGCTCCCGGGGTTCAGCTTCGGATTTAGACTTGCCTCTGCGTGTAGGTCGCCTGAGGGCATCTCTTCTTCACTCAGACAGGACGGGGTTAAAGAGCAGCTGATTCAGGGGCTCCGGCTCACTCAGGCCGGTGGGAGGGAGGAGTATGAATGCAAGGTGAGCCTGTGGTGACAGAGGCCATCATGACATTGCACCAGCCTGCAGAGCTCTGTGTGTTCTCCCGGGGAAGTGTCCCTGGATCACAGGACCCTGGCAGTGGCAGGCTGCACAGACTCCCGGGAGGGGGAGGTGTGGAGAGTGACCTGTGCTCGCACACAGGTTTCTTGTTGGCAGTAGCAGCAGCCTTAGTGTCTCTTGCCCATCTCTGGGGTCCGCGCTGATAGCCACGGCTTACACCCATCTCTGGAACTCCTTTAAGCGGCACTCTTAATCCCCTCTCCTCGTGCACCAGGAAACAAAGAGGCAAGAAAAGTCTCTTGTCCCTTTGACAGTTCCAGGCTTTTTCCTGGACTCCCTCCCAGATAGCTGTGGTGCACTAACCCCTTCAGGCTGTGTTCATGCCGCCAACCCCAGTCCCCTCCCTGCGATCCGACCGAAGCCCGCGCCTCACCTCCCAGCTCTGCCCACCCCATCGTGTGAGCAGACAAGCCTCTTGGGCTGGTGAGTGTTGCTCGGCACTGATCCTCTGTGCAGGAACCTCTCCACTTTGCCCTCTGCACCCCTGTGTCTGTGCTCTCCTCTGCTACTCCAAAGCTTTCCCCCTCCGCCACCCACAGTTACTGCCTGCAAAGGGGCATCTATTGTGTGGAAACCTTTCCTCCTTCACAGCCCTCTCCCACTGGTGCAGGTCCCATCCCTATTCTTTTGTCTCTGTTTTTTCTTTTTTTTTTTTTTGCCCTACCCAGGTATGTGGGGAGTTTCTTGCCTTTTGGTAGGTCTGAGGTCTTCTGCCAGTGTTCAGTAGGTGTTCTATAGGAGCTGTTCTGCATGTAGATGTATTTCTGATATATTTGTGGGGAGGAAGGTGATCTCCACATCTTACTCTTCCTCCATCTTGAAGCTCCTCTTCCTCTATTTCTTCTTGATTCAGTCTTGGTATGTTGTTTGCTTCTAGGAAGTTATTCATTTCTTCTAGGTAATCCAATATGTTATCATATAATTGTTCAGAGTTATCTCTTATGAGATCTTTTATTTCTGTGGCATTAATAGTAATGTCTCCTTTTACATTTCTTTTTTTTAACTTTTAATTGAATTTTTATTTTGTATTGGACTATAGTTGATTCCCAACATTGTGTTAGTTTCAGATGTACCGCAAAATGATTCAGTTATACCTATACATATATGAATTTTTAAATCATTTTCCCATATAGGTTATTACAAAATATTGAGTAGAATTCCCTATGCTGTACAGTAGGTCCTTGTAGATTATCTATTTTATATATAGTAGTGTGTATATGTTAATCCCAAACTTTCCTTTACATTTCTGATTTTGTTTATTTAAGCTTCCTCTTTTTTTTCTTCTTAGTCTGCTAAAGGTTTGACAATTTTATCTTTAAAAAAAACAACTTTTAGATATGTTAACTTTTTCTAATTTTTATTCTCTAAATTATTTATTTGTCTTCTAATATTTATTATTTCCTTCCTTCTGCCAACTTTGGGATTAATTTATTTAATTTTTTGTCTGATTTTTATATCCACTATTGAAAGTGGAGTATTAAAGTCTCCTGCTATTAATACATGACTATTTCTCCCTTAAGTTCTGCCAATGTTTGCTTTATATATTTAGGTACTCTGATGTTGAGTGCATATATATTTCTAATTTTCATATCTTCCTGTTGAATTGATATTTTACATTGCATTTTTCTCTCCTCCCTTTACTTATTTTTGCTCCTCTCTACAAATTGTTATTCATGATTTTCTCTTCTCTTTGTTAATTTAAATGTCTTAGTACATTTTTCAATCCACTAATGGTTGATTATGTTCCTTTTCTCTGAGTTCATGAACAGATACCTATTTGTCTTCTACTGTTTGAAGTAAATAATAACTCTTTCCTATTCTAACATATTTTCCAAAACAATAGGTCAGTGTCTTAATGCTTTCTCAATAATTTCATTTATCACTATAGATTGCCCTTTTCCCTGCAATAATATGGGATCTCTGGAATAATTTTGTTTGCCTCTCTTCCTTGTTCCATCTATGAGTTTTTGCAAAGATGTATAAAATATTTATTTTTATCTCATTTGAAAGGGTATTGTATTTTTCCTTTCTCTTTAATATGTCATTATTTATTACATAAATAACATGCTTACAAATTCTAATCACATATTACACCTAGATATACACTATATTTTGCAAATGTTAGATATAGATGCACACATGCACATGCAAGAGAGAGGTAGAAGCAGAGGAAAAGTGAGAGAGAGAGAGTACTAGAGAGAGAGAGAATTGTAGAAGTGGAGTATTACATTCAAACAAAGAAGTCAGATTTGGAAATGCAGGTATAAGATTTAACTTTGTGTTTGTTTCCAAATCATAAATACATTGTTTCCTTGTGGGTTTGAATACAGAACAAGGGCATGCTGATACCAAAACATTGTTGGAAGTGAAATTGTAGTGATTGCTTCTATATTAAATATTAACTATGTTGGTAGAAATTATAACAGAAAAATGAAAACTATGTTTATTAGTAAGATATGACCAGAGGCTTCCATCTCCTCCCCCAATAAAATTAAACAATTAGAATACAAGTGATTAAGATTTCTTCTATTTGATTGGGTTTTAAGAGAATACTTGCCAAGGAGAGACCATTTCTAATATCTGATACTTTGGAAGAGATGTGCCCCCTTGAAAAATGTTTGCTACTCATTCATTTTAAAAAAGGATGAAAATGTACATTTAGAGATCTAATTTCCAGTATGATAATATGTATCAATTACTTTTATTTTTTGTTTTATTTCTGTACTTGTAGGATTATGAAGATAGACTGTCAGTGTTCAAATTCCACTGTCACAATCTGTTAGCTATATGACCTCAGGGAAGTTATTAAGCCTAAGTCCTGATTTTCTCATCTGAAAAATGAGCTACTAAAATAGTATTTTGGGGAAGGTTAAAATAAACAATTCATGTAATATCCTTAGCATAGGGCCTAGTTCATCTTAACAGTTCAGTATTTGTTATATACTGCTAACTATCATGGTTTGAAATTCAGTTCAATTTCATTGGGTTTTCTTTTCTATATATTTAACAAATATATATTATTGAAGAACTACATATTGAAAAATTCAGTAGGTGAATTCTCAAGCATAACTTTCCCAAACAACAACCTTTAGAGATCAGACAACTTATATATGAATTTTTAAAATTGTCATTGTGTAATCATAGTTACAGTTACTTTTCATTTTGTTGCAAAAGTTACTAATTCCAAAAGCAATATTTTTTTTAATGGAAAAGTAATTGCTTAGGTAGGATCATATAAGTGGCCTGTACTCTCTCTATCCAAAGACACTTTTTCTAATGCAGCTAGATCCTTATTTTAAACTCACTTGAATAGGGATATCCCTTTTATGTGTTAGGTATTTTCCTATGAACTCGAGTTAAATTGCTGAAGAAGAAAGGAAAAGTCCCAATGTTTTGTGAATCTTTGCTTGTTAAAGAAACAAGTTAAATAATTAAAAGTGACTCCATTTCATAGTTTCATTTATGAGCAACTACATCTGAAAGGAGAATGTCTAAATCCAGAGGCTATAATTTCTTGAGATCATCATTGTAGAAATAAAAAATTGGGAGATGGGTAAAATATTTCCTGTCAAATTTTCTCTCATCTTTTCCAGAAATTCCCCAAATGTGATTCTTCTTCTGGATATTGTTCTTACTCAAGTTCGTGAATACTCAATAAATTAAACTGTGTAGACCTGGTAGAAATGATTTGCATAACCCAGTACACAAGCATTCTGTAATGGAGTCCAGGACAGCTAGGGTTGCCAGGACAAAAATGGGTGGCTGTGGACTGAGACAAGGAGTGATTTGTAGTTCAAAGAAGAAGTGGAAACTGGGACATAGACAAATTTCACCTACTTCACCGTTTGTCTTAGAGAGTCACCAAAAAAAAAAAAAAAACAAGTAAAAAAAGGACAGCTTTTTTAAATGACATGCAGTGCATTAAAATTAAAATAAATTAATGATTGAAATAGACTTTTGAATTTAGTAGCTATCCTAGGAATACTCCAAAGAGTTCACTTTTGTATCTTTGAATAAGAAAATTTTTAACATATGTTTCTATGGAAACTTATTGCAAAATTAGCTGCTTTTTATTAATGAAAGAATGACATGCATATATTTTTTGCATGTTAATAGGTAGTTTGATAAACAATATGTTTAAAGTACTTTGAATTGTGAGACCACAAGACATATGAAAATTACAATTAAAACCTCAGTTTGCAAAAGAAGTAATTTTTTCTAAATGTCAGCCTTTTCTTACAAATAAGTTAGATTTTTTTTTTGATAATTACTACTAGTAATGTCTATTCTCAATCATTTGGAGTAATTAGACTCGAGTTTTGAGTGATAACTTTCGTACAATTTGACATTTAATTTTAATCAGCACACTACCATAACAAAAATACCAGTGAAAGCACATTTTCAATCAACATTCAAAGGAATGAAAAATATATTAATTTCCAATTAACAGTTGATTAACAGTGTTTTATTAGTTTCAGGTATACAGCAAAGTGATTCAGTTATACGTATACATGTATCTATTCTTTTTCAAATATATTAGTTCAAAAAGGGAGAAATATACATAAGGTTTTGAAGGATATATATTTTTTCTTTAGCATATGAAATGTCTTATATATAAAAGATGAGGTTGCTTGCAACTAATCCTTTGTAAGAGTGTGGAAAACTGTCTCTGAGATATTTCGATAAAAGAAAGGCTTGGTAACAGCAATGCAATATAAAAATCACTATGGAAGCCAAAGGGACAATATTGTTAATGGAGAAGAATCTTTTAAAGTGAGAAAAAAATATTTATGAAATAAAAAGCCCTATAAGATCAAACAAAAGTGAATAATTATTTTTATAATAATAAGACATTCTGAGGAAACTCTGGTCAAGGAAATATTACAACAATGGGTCCATTCCAGAATATTTGGAATTTCAGGAAATGATAAGGGTCTCGATCAATTTTCAGTATGTTTTTTTTTCCTTTTTTGGTGTATTTTATTTTTATTTTTAAGATGATAAAATGTGTTTAATAAATTTATAAATAACAAAATTGTATGAGCTACTACCTCCATCCAATCATATAGCTAACATTTCTTTCTTTCTTATTGGGGTATAGTTGATTTAACAATATTATATTAGCTTCAGGTGTACAAAATAGTTTTTTTCAAAGTTTTTATAGATAATACTCCATTTGCAATCATTATAAAAATATTGCCTATATTCCCTGTACAGTACAATATATATGTATAGCTTATTTATTTTATACATAGTAATTTGTACCTCTTAATCCTCTACCTCTAGCTTACCTTGCCCCACTTCCCTCTCTTCACTGGTAATGACTAGTTTGCTCTCTATATATTTGAGTCTGTTTCTTTTTTTGCTATATTCACTAGTTTGTTTTATTTTAGGATTGCACATATAATTGATTACATGCAGTATGTCTTTCTCTGACTTATTTCACTAAGCATAATACCCTTCAGTTCCATCCATATTGTTGTAAATCTCAACGTTTTCATTCTTTTTTATAGCTGTGTAATATTCTATTGTGTGTGCAAAAGCTTTTAACTTTAATTAGTTTGTTTATTATCCTCTTTTTTATCTATTCATTTTATGATAGACATTTAGGTTGCTTCCATATCTTGGCTATTGTAAATAATTCCACTATAAACATTAGGTGCATGTATATTTTTGAGTTAGTGTTTTTCTTTTCTTCAGATATATACACAGGAGTAGAATTGATGGTAGTTTTATTTTTGGCTTTTTGAGGAAATTCCATACTGTTTTCCACAACAGTTGCACCAATTTACAATCTCTCCATCAATATACACAGGTTCTCTGTTCTCCACCTCCTTGCCAAAATTTGTTATTTGTGCACTTCTTGTTGATAGACATTTTGGCAGGTGTGAGGTGATAGTTCATTGTGGTTTTAATTTTCACTTCTCTGATGATTGAAGATGTTGAACATCTTTATATGTGCTTGTTGGTCACCTGTATGTCTCCTTTGGGATAATGTCTATTCAGGCTTTCTGCTCATTATTTAATTGAGTTATTTGTCTTTTTTATATTGAGTTGTATAAGTTACATATATATTTTGGATATTAATCTATTATCAGTCATATAATTCACAAATATTTTCTCCAATTCAGTAGATTATTTTGCCTTTTGTCAATGGTTTCCTTTTCTGTGCAAAAGCTTTTAAGTTTAGTTTATTTATTTGTTTATCTTTGCTTTTATTTCATTTGCCTTAGGAGACAGATCCAAAAATTTATTGCTACAAATTACCTCAAAGAATGTCCTGCCTATGTTTTCTTCTAGGAATTTTCTGGTTTCCAGTCTTATATTTAGGTCTTTAATCCATTTGAGTTTATGTTTGCATATGGTATGAGGAAATGTTCTAATTTCATTATTTTACATGTAGCTGTCCAGTATTCCCAGCACCACTTATTGAAGAGACTGTCTTTTCTCCATGGTATATTGTTTTCTCCTTTGTAGTAGATTAATTTACCATAAGTGTTTGGGTTTATTTGTGGGCTCTCTATTCTGTTCCATTCATCTACATGTCTGTTTTTTTGTTTTTTTTTTGTTTTTTTTTTTTTTTTGCGGTATGCGGGCCTCTCACTGTTGTGGCCTCCCCCGTTGCGGAGCACAGGCTCCGGACGCGCAGGCTCAGCGGCCATGGCTCACGGGCCCAGCCGCTCTGCGGCATATGGGATCCTCCCAGACCGGGGCACGAACCCGTATCCCCTGCATCGGCAGGCGGACTCTCAACCACTTGCGCCACCAGGGAGGCCCTACATGTCTGTTTTTGTGTCAGTATCATTATGTTTTGATTACTGTAACTTTGTAATCTAGTACGAAGTCAGGGAGTGAATACCTCCAGCTCTGTTATTTCTCAAGATAGTTTTGTCTATTCAGGGTCTTTTGTGTTTAAATATAAATTTTAAAATTATTTTTTTCTAAATCTGTGAAAAATGCCAATGGTACAATATTTTGATAGCAGTTGCATTGAATCTGTATATTGCATTGAAGAGTATTATAATTTTAACAATATTAATTCTTCCAATACAAAAACACAGTATATCTTTCTATCTGTGTCATCTTCAATTTCTTTCATCAGTGTCTTAAAGTTGTCTGAGAGTGTAAGCCTTTTACCTCCTTAAGTTGGTTTACTGCAAGGTATTTTATTATTTTCCATGGGATTATGAATAGGATGGTGTCCTTAATTTCTTTTTTGATAGATTGATTTAGTGCATTGAAATGCAACAGATTTCTGTACATTAATTTTGTATCCTACAACATTACCAAATTCATTGATGAATTCTAGTAGATTTTTGGTGGTGTCTTTAGGATTTTCTATGTATAGTATTATGTCATCTGTAAACAGTGACAATTTTACTCCTTCCTTTACAATTTGGATTCCACTTATTTATTTTTCTTGTCTCATTGCTGTGGTTAGGACTTACAATACTATGTTGAATAAAAATGGTAAGAATGGGCATCCTTGTCTTGTCCTTGATCTTAAAGGAAATGTTTTCAACTTTTCACTCAGTATAATTTTAACTAAATATTTTTTTTTCAAAAATAAAGGATGCATAGTTTACATAAAATAAGGAATTCCTTTACTTTTGGTTGGAATTAAATCATCTTGTCAGCTGAGAATTCCATTTTTATTTAAACAAGCTACCATTGTTTTTGCATATATGTAGTTAATTTTAAACATGGAGGAAAAGTATTTATCTAGTAGAGTCTGTTTCGACAGCAATCCTCGATATTCATGAAATCTTTAAGAAAAACTGAGAAGAAAATGAAATGCAACTTTTGTCACAAAATAAAAAGGAGTCCACAATTGACTATGTCATAGATAGCAATTGTCATGGTAGAATGTGTTTATCTTTCTTGAAAATATTTAATACTAAGGAAGACAATCATAGATATTCACTTTTGGAGTTGTAACTATGTCACAGAAAAGTAAAATATTTCAAATCATCCTAAGTTCCAAAAGATCCTTATCCTCAAGTTAAGAAGTAGACATAAAGGTTACCCTGACTCATACAAAGTAATAACTCAAGTGCTTGTTTGTGGGGAAGGAGAGCAAAAAGAAATAAATCTAAACAAATCAAAAAACATTCATACTGTTTCAAGCCACCGAGTGAGATTTCGTGCAGGTAGAAAACTAGTGTGAAATAACTTCATCACTGGCCACATCACCAAGCTATGGGACCTCAGACAGATTATTTAAACTTTCCAAGTCACATTTTCTTCATGTATTAAATAGGTGAAGTAATAAGTGGAGTCTGGGGCTGTTTAAACTATATGGGCAAAGTGCTGATTACCATGCTTGCCAGAAATGTTACTTCTTTACTTCTGTCACAGAGAGTAAAGAGCCTCTTTGTCAGTGAGAAACTTAAAATATGTTTCCAGTCAAAAGAAACTCTTCAAATTAAAGCAAAGTTCCACTCTCTAGAACCTAAACGTTGTGGTCCACTGAAGGTAAGACATCCATGGTCAACTGACAGGTCTCAAGTTGGGAAAAAGCCTTCATGTATCTGGGACACAAAGAGTTTATACTCTTATCTAGTGTTGAATTTTTGGTGATAAAGGTGTTTGGAGCTTTTGGATATTGCAAGGGCTAGAGAAGATGCATTGCCTACTTTCAGAAGCAGAGGAAGGAGGAGGAGAGCCAAGGGTCTGCTGTTGTGTCATCAGGGACTAGTTTAAGGAATCAATTAGTGGTCTCTGTATGAAATGCCCTGGTATTTAAAGAATGCTAAATTGAGAATAAAGTTTCTTCTTCTTAGATTAGTAGGGTGTGGTGGTGAGGGAATGTGGGTGAAGAGGGACATACAATATGCTTCCCAAGCCTTATATTCTGTTTTGAATATATCAAGCTGTTTCAAAAACAATTGTTCAAATACATGAGGCTATATGTGAATAGTTTGAAAGAAAGACAAAGAAAAGCATACCATTTCAAAGTAGTGCTGCTCTTTCCTCTATAGGATTTTTTTTTCTTGGTCTACCTTGTAGGAAGGATAACATATGGATGATAGATTTTTGTGTTTTCTTTTGTTTTGGTATGATTTGTTTTATTTCTCCTCTCTATTGCAACCTTTTCTTTGTGTTAATGTAACATAATACATATATTTTTTTTCTTTGACTTCCTTGTGTAAGTAAAATCAAATTAGGTCAATTTGTTTTTTCAAAGTATAACTACTAATCATTTAAACCTACCCTTCTATGAGGTAATGCTATGTTACTATTGTGAACTGAGTCAGGGTATCCACTCAAATAGAAAACTTCAGACTTATAGAACTGGGAGAGACCTGGGAGATACTTTTGTCCAATAATTTCCCAACTCTGGCTGCACACTGAAATAACCAGCTGAAAGTAAGTCTCTGTATGTAGATCTCAGGGTTTGCTCCAGGTAATTCCGAGTGAAGACTGAGAACCAGTGATATAATCTTATCTCCTATATGTGACAGTTTGGGAAACTGAGACTCCAAAAGATTCAAATTTCACTCAGTGTTACCCAATGAGTAAAAAATATGTCTGTAACTAAAGCCACATTTTCTGAAATCAGAGTAAGACCCAAAGAAATAAAACATGAATATAAGGCTTGACAGTACAGTTCATGCATCAAAAGATTTAATATTACAAGTTAACCTTTGGTTCTTGGCTTTGTTCTCAAATTAACTAATTCAAATATTCTGATTCTATTCATCAAAGAGTTAATTTTTTTCTAGATCTGGCACTGTGCAAGTTAGTGGATGTGTGTAATTATGCAACATACGTAATCTTTGAATCCATTCTTGAGTGTGTTACTTTGTATTTCTTGTAATGCCAATCATTATTCTATTTGACTTTAATTGTGTTCTTAGTTGGATATGTTAATGATTAATGATGCATTTAGCCTAAAGCAAGACTTACAGAGATGTGAAGATAAAAGAGAGAGTAGAAGCTATAATCGTCAAAGATTTCGCTCTTTTCCTTTTGGAAAAAATATATCCTGAGTATTTTATGTGAAAAGATTTAAGTGGTTATAGTCAATCTCTTACTGGTATGTTATTAGCCCATATCCTTGCCATATTACTGATATTATAACTCTGCCATCCTACTTGGAAATATATAATGAGCTGGTGTGCAATGAGAACCATTATCCAGTTCAATAGGTTGGCTTTGATTGAGCAGGGTGTGCACATAATATTTTCATTGCCTTAGCAGGAAAAAATACAACTTCCTACGTTATATCAAATAAGATGTTAATCTTTTCACAAATAAATATGGGTCTAAGTCACAGGACAAAACTCTTTTTATATAACTGATTAAAAATTATTGACAGGCTTTAGGTAAAAATGTAGCTACAATTTAATTAATGCTTGCTGTAGTTAAATTAATGGGAGGAGGTCACATACTGTTTCCATGGATTAAATGAATTAGGTTGGACTTATAACAATAATAATTATAATGATAACAAATATTATTATTATACTACTTGTAGTAGTGGTAACAGCAGCAGCAGAAGCAAATATATATTTAGCACTGAGTGTGTTAGGCACTCTTGTAAATTCTTTATATATATATCAATTCATTTAAATGGTCACTATAATTCTGTGCAATAAGCACTATTTTTTATGCCCATTGTACAGCCTATGAACATGAGGCACAGGAGATTAAGTAATTTAATCAAGATCATAGTCTGGTAAATTGAACATTTGGGACTGAAAGAACACATGTGGCTAAAAGTATTTAGCCTTATGTGCGTGTGTGTGTGTGTGTGTGTGTGTGTGGTGTGTGTACAGTTTACTTGATATATAATTCACATACCAAACAATTCACTCATTTAAATTGTACAATTCAATGTTTTTTAGTATACTTGCATAATTTTAAAAATGTTGTCACAATCAATTGTAGAAAATTTTCATCATCCCAGAAAGAAACTCCTCACCCGTTAACAGTCATCTATCCTTTTTCACCAAACCTCTGGGCCCTAGGCAACCACTGATCTACTTTCTGACTCTGTAACTTTGTTTATTTTGGAATTTCATATAAATATTAAAACATAATATGTGGTCTTTTTCAACTGTTTCCTTTTACTTAGCATAATGTTATCAAGACCCATTCATATTGTAGAATTGGTTAGTATTTCATTCCTTTTATTGATGAGTAATATTCCATTGTATGAATATACCATATTTTATTTACCCCTCCATCAATAGATGAATATTTGGTTTATTTGCACTTTTTTGCTATGACAAATAATGTTGCTATGAATTTTAATGTCATAGCCTTTTAAGCCTTAACAAATCTGGCTGGTGTTTGTATACCATTTAAGTTAAATAGCTACTACTTTAACTTTTTTTTTTCCTGTAATCCAGACTTCTTGCTTGGACCTGTGATAACCTGCTAGATCTTATCAGCTTCATTTCTCTGAAGAGGTTTCTAGGACTTTTTCTCTCCTTCCCACACACTAAATGAACCAGAGAGCCTCTCTTTTCATATTGCTGATTCATATTTTTATGAAAACAATGCAATTCAAAATTGTGGATGAGTTTACAATATCCAAACAAGGCACCAAAATTTTTTATTAGCTTTCTTATCTGCAAAAGAGAGATTCTACTTATTAATCTCATAGTAGAATGGTTCTAACTTTTCAGAAAGATGACTAAGTATTTTTTTTCTCCATAAACTTGTACAGAGTCTAGTGTATATTGGATGCTCAGTGAACTTTTGATAAACAAATACATTGATTTAAGGAAAATACATTTCCTAGCAGTGACCTATGCTCATCAAGAATAAATAAATTTGCTTCAATTTCTTCCTCTTCTGGATGATTGGCCTTTTTTATTGGGCATTACAGGAGACACCAAAGCCTGAAGTCTAGCTATAGAAACTACTTCCACCACATACAGATAGCATTATCTTTTTAAGATGTCCTTTCTCGGAAGTAAGCAAGTTTCCAACTCTCTGAGGGTATGTATCTGAATTTCTTGTGTCTTTTGGATAACATTTGATCTTTGTCTTCCACTAAGAAGGCTTGTAATGCTTCAGACTGTCCTCTACATGGGAATGGAGACTTTCAACAGACTTAGGAGATGGTCAATGTTCAGAAAGATTATTGGAGACTCCAGCTGATCCTGGAATTTGTCTAAATCCAAATTCCTGTATCCTATGCCTATGAGTGGTTCTGGAAATCTGTATGATCGCTGAGAGTTAGTCTTTTACCTGTAACTCACAATTCTGTCCTTATAAGAGAAACATCACCTTGGTTCCTGATGTACATTTTAGTTTTCTGCTACTACTTTAACTTTTTTTTCCCCTGTAATCCAGACTTCTTGCTTGGACCTGTGATAACCTGCTAGATCTTATCAGCTTCATTTCTCTGAAGAGGTTTCTAGGACTTTTTCTCTCCTTCCCACACATTAAATGAACCAGAGAGCCTCTCTTTTCATGAAGTATGCCCTCTGCTGCATTATGCTTGCCTTCACTTCTGGGGAGCCCTTCTGCCATTGCTCCAGAAAAGAAAGGATTAGACAAAGTTGGCACGCACCATGCAACCTCTGTTCTCTGGAGGAGCATACTCTACACTTGCATTAACTTCTCTTTAAATCTGGTCCTACTCATTCCTGAATGAGTTGTTTCTCTTCCATGTTACATGATTGAGGTTCTACCATGTTTCTCAGCTGAGTCAGTAAAAACGTTTGTATATTTTCCTTCCTTTCAAATCAGATGGATAGATGGAAAGCTCAATAATGTTCAAGAGTCTGTTCCAAGATATATTTTATTTATATAAATGGACATATCCCAAAATTAACTAGTTGGAATTTTAGGCTATTTCACTCTATCACCAATGAGCATGCTTATTTGTTCGTAGATTTGACATTTAAAAAAATACAGAATGGCCATCATCAAAAAATCTACAAACAATAAATGCTGGAGATCGTGTGGAGAAAAGGGAACACTCTTTCACTGCTGGTGGGAATGTAAATTGATACAGCCACTATGGAGAATGGTATGGAAGTTCCTTATAAAACTAAAAATAAAACTACCATATGACCCAGCAATCCCACTACTGGGCATATATCCTGAGAAAACCATAACTCAAAAAGAGTCATGTACCACGATGTTCATTGTAACTCTATTTACAATAGTCAGGACATGAAAGCAACCTAAGTGTCCATCAATAGATGAATGGATAAAGAAGATGTAGCACATGTATACAATGGAATATTACTCAGCCATAAAAAGAAACGGCATTGAGTTATTTGTAGTGAGGTGGATGGACACAGAGTCTATCATACAGAGTGAAGTAAGTCAGGAAGAGAAAAACAAATACCGTAGGCTCACATGTATAAATGGAATCTTTTAAAAAAAATGGTTCTGATGAACCTAGGACCAGGACAGGAATAAAGACGCAAATGTAGACAATGGACTTGAGGACACAGGGAGGGGGAAGGGTAAGCTGGGACGAAGTGAGAGAGTGGCATGGACATATATACAGTATCAAACGTAAAATAAATAGCTAGCGGGAAGCAGCTACATAGCACAGGGAGATCAACTCGGTGCTTTATGACCACCTAAAGGGGTGGGATAGGGAGGGTGGGAGGGAGACACGAGAGAGAGGGGATATGGGGATATATGTATACATATAGCTGATTAGCTTTGTTATACAGCAGAAACTAACACAACATTATAAAGCAATTATACTCCAATAAAGATGTTAAAAAAATATGGTACATCAAGAAAAATTAGCAGCCTCACCTTATATTTAATATCACATAGTTGATAGCTAAATATTATCTCAAACTTGAGAATTTTATCCTGAGCTTTCATCATAAGAGTACTGGTAATATCACCAGTAGCTACTTCTGCAAATATAAAAAAAATCTTTTGAAGTTAAACAAACTTGGTTTCTTTTTAGTTATGTGACTTGCAACTCTCTTGGAGTCTCAGTTTCCTCATCAGAAAGAGAAAAAAATAATTAAAAATGGATTAATGTGAGGATTAGAGTGAATGAAAATAAATAATTAGCACACGTTTTGAAAATAAATTATATCCAATTGACATATTATACAAGTATATTTTATTAAAATAGCATTGTTTTTTTAACAGTGTTACTCAATGCAAAGAATGTCAAGTGAGAATAATTTACTTAAAAATCTTATCTTACTAGTACCATTTATTTTAAACAACTCACCACCACTCATTTGCAGACCTATTCTTGGTTGGAAAGAGCCAAATACAAACAATACTTAATTTGTGCTCTGAAGGTGATGTTCTAGGTGGTACTGTTGTTTTTTTTAGTTGCTTTATTTTTTCCTGTAGTCTTATAAGTTATAGAGCCTGCCCTTCTATAATCAGTCAGCAGATTATTAATTAAGAACTGATTTACTCATCCTGTTCAAAGTTCTTTGAGTCACAAGCATACATGATAAACTTTAAGTCTCCCTGGTGATACTATTTTAATGTAATCTTCATGAAAAAATAGAGAAAAAGAAAGTAGCCAAACAGGCAGGAGTTATATGGAAAATAAACTAAAAAGTGTTTCTAAGCACTGACAGATTTCAGCATATATCTCACAGATCTTGTTGTTGTTTTGAAAAAGCATGGTGCCAAAATATGCTTTCAATTTTTGAAAAGCTGTTATGCAGAAATATACTGAACTAATGGTACAGAAGATTTGTATCTCACTGTACACATTTTGTTCTCCTTGGCTGTTAAGTGGTGCTGAGACTCCAGGGTTGTATATTTTTCAAATACATTGAAGCAGCCATTGTGGCAATAGGATTTGACAGAACAACACATTCATTACTTTGCTGATTCAAGTTGCATTGTTGTGCTAAGCCTATTTTATTTCTTGGACTCTTTCACTGAGTCTGTAAGATTATAAAGTCAATAGAAATAACTAAATAAAGATGATTTAGTGTATTCAAAAGGGCTAAAAATATGAAGTCTCATGTGAACGTTTTTTTTTTTTTTTTTCTTTCAAGGCAGAGATGCCTGTGTTCAAAACTGCATTTGACTAGTCAAAAATGCAACTTAGTTCCCTTGGGTTCTTTCCTCCTACATTGTTCATAGACCTTCAGAACGTTCTCTGACCTTCTCTCTTGATTCAGTCTTTATTTTCAAGTATTAGGAATATGAGTTTCTCAGCATTACTTGTAAAGTAGCAAAAACCAAGTTAATAAATTCCCAAAAATTTAAGAAGACTTTTTTAAATGTTGATTTTTTTTTCTTCAGCACTTTGATATTATAGTTATTTCTCTCTTCGATTCTATATTTTAAAGAGACGTCATCTTAAAATCGGCCATGCAGTGCTCTGATCAGTTTCATGTTGATTCTTTTAAGTACAGTTAAACTTCAGTTCCAGGGTGAATTTGTTCCCATTTCCTTGAGGCCAGTTGTCAGAATTGTGGCAGCTTATGTCATGGTTACAGTGTGGTCATCATGTATTGATAGTTAACTTCTTTCACTTGCTGGTGGTTTCAGTATCTACAAAGTAGCTAAAAGGATATGGCTCAGAATGTTATCTATAGCCCTTGAGGAGAAACTAAAGGTCCTTGTCTTTATTTAATAACTAAACAATTATTCTTTTGTCCTGTTTGACTGCTTTTCCTTTATTTCTGCATTTTCTCACTCCTCTGATTAAATTTATTCTTTGGTTAAAGGTGTTTTTACAGAGAAGGGGCAGGCAGAGGACATGGCTGGAGGGTGGGGTGGGGGGTTCCTGGGAAGGGCCCATAAAGTCCTGCTCCATTTCATCATTAGCCTACATATACTTTCCAGAGAAGGATGAGGAGATGAGAATGGGATGGGGTATTAAGTGACAAGATCCATCCTGCAGTTAAACCTTAGCTCTTCAAAATCTCATGTCATTTGGGGCTTCCCTGGTGATGCAGTGGTTGAGGGTCCGCCTGCTGATGCAGGGGACATGGGTTCGTGCCCTGGTCTGGGAATATCCCACATGCCGTGGAGCAGCTGGGCCTGTGAGTCATGGTCGCTGAGCCTGCACGTCTGGAGCCTGTGCTCCACAATGGGAGGGGCCACAGCAGTGAGAGGCCCGCGTACCACAAAAAATTTAAAATCTCATGTCATTTGAAATGTAAGGACCTCATTTGACAGTGTTAAAGCATTCACGTCACGGTGTGGTGTGGTGTGTGTGTGTGTGTGTGTGTGTGCGTGTGTGTGCGTGTGTGTGTTTATGTTTGCCCATGCTTTCTCCAAAAGTTAACATGGACAAAATTCAATAAAGCTAGGTTAATGACATGGAATATCTGCTTCTTTTAAGAAAAAATACTCACCTTAATTCCATTAGTCAATAATATATTTTATTAATATAGTATATTAAATAAACTGAAAAATTTTTGTTTATGTAACTTGCACAATTAATTAAGCCAAAGTAACAGATATGAACAAGAATATACCAGAAAAAAACAACACAAGGGCGTCCCTGGTGGCACAGTGGTTGAGAGTCTGCCTGCCGATGCAGGGAACACGGGTTCATGCCCCGGTCCAGGAAGATCCCACATGCCACAGAGCAGCTGGGCCTGTGAGCCATGGCCACTGAGCCTGCATGTCCGGAGCCTGTGCTCTGCAACGAGAGAGGCCACAACAGTGAGAGACCCGTGTACCGCCAAAAAAAAAAAAAAAAAAAAAAAAAAACGAAAAAAAGACACAAGTTCATTCTAGTTATAAAGAGTGTTTAAACAAATCTATGTAGCAGAATGGCTGAGACGTGTGACTCAGTATTCAGGAAAATCACTTCTATTCTAACTTTGCACCAATAAGCTGTGTGGTATTAGGACTGTATTTAAATTCTCTAAGCCTCCATCTCCTCATTTGAAAACTGTAATTAATAGTAGTAATTATCACATAGGATTAGATGAGTGGATAAAGAAGATGTGGTACATAATAAAATGGAATATTACTCAACCATAAAAGAATGAACTTGGGTCATTTGTCGAGACGTGGATGGACTTAGAGTCTGTCATACAGAGTGAAGTCAATCAGAAAGAGAAAATAGTATATTAACGCATATATGTGGAATCTAGAAAAGTGGTACAGATGAACCTATTTGTAGGGCATGAATAGAGATGTAGACGTACAGAATTGATATGTGGACCCAGGAGTGGAAGGGGAGGGTGGGATGAATTGGGAGATTAGGTTTGACATAAATACACTACCATGTGTAAAATAGATAGCTAGTGGGAACATGCTGTATAGCACAGGGAGCTCAGCTCGGTGCTCCATGATGACCTAGGTGGGTGGGATGGGCAGGAGGGTGGGAGGGAAGTCCAAAAGAGAGAGGATATAGGTACTCATATAGCTGATTCACTTCATTGTACAGCAGAAACTAACACAATATTGTAAAGCAATTTTACTCCAATTAAGAAAAATGGTTTATAAAGTAAAATCTGTAAATAGTTTAGCTTAGTGTATTATGAATATTATGTAATCAAACAAGGTCATAAGTTAAATATTTCATAATATTCTTCATATTTAAAATACCAACTGAAGGGCCTCCCTGGTGGCGCAAGTGGTTGAGAGTCCGCCTGCCGATGCAGGGGATACGGGTTCGTGCCCCGGTCTGGGAGGATCCCATATGCCGCGGAGCGGCTGGGCCCGTGAGCCATGGCCGCTGAGCCTGCGCGTCCGGAGCCTGCGCGTCCGGAGCCTGTGCTCCGCAACGGGGGAGGCCACAACAGTGAGAGGCCCGCATACCGCAAAAAAAAAAAAAAAAAAAAAAACCAACTGAATTATTTTAAAAAATGACTAAAAATTCTTAAGGTCAAAATGTGTACCACACTTTCAAAAAAATAGGTTTTTATTAGTTACTATAATAAGTAAACATAAAATGCACATGTTAATGAAATTGATTTTAATCCTGATGTTTTAAGTTATGTGAAAGAAAAATACTCAGCTTTTTAAGAATAATATTAGGGCTATTAATTAATACTTTCATCATGTTTAACTTGTGTCAGGCAATGTCAAAACTGCTTTATAAGGATTTAATCCTTTAATTTTCTTCACAACTCAGGTGGCTGCTATTATTGTGAGGAAAATGAGAAACAGAATTTGTTCAAGGTCACACATATGTTCAGCTGCAAAACAGATCTGAATCCAGAAAATCCAATACCAGAGTCTGCCTTCTTAGCAGCTGTACTCTCTCTCAGTATAAAGGAAATGAAAGCAACTCTATTTTACCTGAAACTAATATACACATTGTAAATCAACTATATTTCAATTAAAAAAAGACATACAGACCCTAATGTTTGAAATAAAATAATTTGGATAAAAGTTATATTGATCATGCAAAGATGCATAAGGGAAAACCCAACCATAATAATATCAAATTCCAAGATAAACATATAGATAAAATGAACCATGATAATATTTTCTGGAGTTATTTTTATTTATTTATTTATTTTTATTTTATTTTATTTATTTTTATTTATTTATTTTTTTGTGGTATGCGGGCCTTTCACTGTTGTGGCCTCTCCAGTTGTGGAGCACAGGCTCCGGATGCGCAGGCTCAGCATCCATGGCTCACGGGCCCAGCCGCTCTGCAGCATGTGGTATCTTCCTGGACCGGGACATGAACCCATGTCTCTTGCATCGGCAGGTGGACTCTCAACCACTGCACCACCAGGGAAGCCCTGGGTTATTTTAAACTGAAACTTTTTAATGAGAATTTGAGAGTAAAATATTAGTGTAACTAAAACTTAATGGGAAATATAAAGTCATTGATGATTAAAACATGTCGAATAATTTTTAAAATGCAGTGATATTATCCCAAATAAGAGCAAAAAACTCCAATTACAAATATAGGCACTGCAAACTTGGGATGCAATCACTAATTCATTTTTAAAAAGAATTTAATGTGTGGCATCATAATTTACATAAATTTTATCCTAAAAGTTGTCATTTTGATATATCAATTTACTCTATATGCCAATATATAAGTTAGAAAATTGTTGAACAACTCTTTGGATTCTGCCTAATACCAACAGAAATAGAGGGATTTTAAAAATATATGATCAGTATGTTTGTATGGCTATTGAAATAGTTAAAAATATAAATTAAAAGTAGAGTGTATTATATGACATTACTAGGACACAGTGGCGCTAAAATATAAAAACATGCCTACCAATATCTAATGTTATTAAAACTTTAGCTTTGCAAAATGTAAGTCCCTAAAATAGTACAAGGCTAGTAAGTAGTAAGACTTTTTTTTCTCCAAATTATTGAGTATAAAGAAAGTTTTCCAATAGATTAGGCAGTATAAATTGAAGGCATAATGATTAAAAATATTGTGTTCATCATTTATCTGCTTTGGTTCTCTGATCAATTTTGTGAATGTCTCCTGACAATTATAGTCACAGGAATCCTTTGTCAACTGCCTTCCACCTAAGGACAAGTTTGGGGAGACACTGGCAGGAAATTACAAAGTACAGGAAAGAAGATTCCACAGCATTTGCATCTCCCTCCTGGTTTGAGAGACATAGGAGATGCAGTTGATAGCCAAGGGGTCTCCCTTGTTGTTCACGAACCCACTGTGCAGGTCCTTCTGTATGAATTAAATTCCTGCTGGGTGACTGAATTTTGGGCTCTAATAATTTTGGTTCTACTCCAAGATAAAAGTAAACACTATTATTATACATATTACGGGCTAAACACAACCCTTGATTTTAGGTTACTGTAAAATCAGGAAAGCATGAAGACAGAAAGTACAACAGGATTTTCTATGGATTGTTAGTGTTTTACAGACTGAGTAGTAGTGATAAGAGGAAGTATGGAATCGTGTCCATCATTTTATTTAAAGTTACAATTTTAATTTAAGCTCATGATCTAGCCCTATTTATGTCCAAATGGTTGAATTTATATTATGCTATTACAGTATATCCAGTAATGGGATTTTAAAATGAAATTCAGAAACACACCTAGATAGGCAGTTTTAAAAACATTTAAAATCATGTGGTAAATTAGAGAAATCTGGACAAAATATGTAGGAATAACAAGTTTTCTAAAGCAATGATTATTTGAATTTGTCTATGTGGTTTAATCCTTGAAAAGGAATTATATAAGGCTATAAACTGTATGAGCTAAAAGAAAAATAAAAATCTTAAGTCTCTGTTTAAAAATCTGCAAAGAAAAAATATATAAGTAGAAGTTAAAAAAAACCCTAAAATTGAATCCTACCTACTTCAACTACTCTTTAATACATATTCAACTTTAATAATTATGTTACCGGCTTGTGAGAATCAAGTAACAAAATAAGGAAATGACTTTTTTTTTTTTTTTTTTTTTTTTTTTTTTTTTTTTTTTTTTTTTTGCTGTACGCGGGCCTCTCACTGCTGTGGCCTCTCCCGTTGCGGAGCACAGGCTCCGGACACACAGGCCCCGCGGCCACGGCTCGCGGGCCCAGCCGCTCCGCGGCATGTGGGATCCTCCGGGATCGGGGCACGAACCCGTGTCCCCCGCATCGGCAGGCGGACTCTCAACCACTGCGCCACCAGGGAGGCCCAGGAAATGACTTTTTGAAGTTGAAATAGCATTCATAGATAAAATAAAGCAAAAAAATATTAATTATAAATTTTATAGAGTGCTGAATGTCAGGTGCTTCCCAAACACCATCTTATTTTACTCTCACAGCAGCCTTATGAGTTCTATGGTGTTATTCACCACATATGTAAATGAGGAAACCACTGTTTGTAAAAGATAAAAATGTCAAAGAACCATAAGCAGTATAAATACAGGAGAACATCTACCTCAAGAGCACATAATCTAACTTTTATGCTATAGTATCCAAAGTAACTTCCCATGTCATGTGTGTTAGGCCGAAGTTCTAAACTGCCCCCAACTAAAGATATTCCACCCTAATCCCTGAAAACGTGTTAACAGATAAACTATCAGCTCAGGCTTAGGCTGTGTTGCATGGCATCTAGGTGGGGTTACTGTAATCACAGGAACCATTAAAAGAAGAGAGCTTTCTCTGGTCTGTAGCAGAAGAGGAAGTAAGACAGGTTCAAATTGTGAAGAGAATGTGTGTGCCCTTGCTGCTCTGAAGATGGAGAAGGCCAAGTGAGAAGGAATGTAAGTGGCCTCTAGAAGCTGAGAATATTGCCTGAATCAGAGTTAGCAAGGAAATCGAAACTTCAGATTTATAGTCACAAGTAACTGGATTCTTCCTATAATCTGAATGATCTTGGAAGTGAATTTTTCCCCAGAGCCTCCAGATTATTAATGTTTGGACCAAAATGTCAAAGAAGAATACTATTCAGCTAATGAGAGGGTGATAAACTTTATCTCAGTTAGAAATGGTGAACTCTGTTCTCCTTTTCAGTTATCATTTTAGAAAAAGAAAAAGCCAGGACAAAAACTAAAACTGAAAAATTAAGTCAGATAATTACATAGTCGCAGGAAAAGCCACATCAGCTCCTTCAAACACACAGTCCTCTTTCGGTGACACATTCCACACATGGAAGGAAAGTGACAGCATAACAATAAAAATAATGTGTATCTATGCAAAGCCACATACTAGACCATTAAGAGGACTGGAAGTACTAGATTAACAGTTATGAAGAAGGTGAGAAAGTGGTAATAAATTGTTTCATCCTGAAATCTATAAAGTTGATCCCTCATCTACCGGAGGTGAGAACACATCTAACTAGGACTTTAAGCACAGCAAGCTTCAGGCAAAAGTGGGAATGAGCTACCACTAAAAGACAATTTAGCAGGAAATTGGACGTTCAACACTCAGCAAACTATGTAATACAAACTCTCATACGACTCACTCTAGAAATGATAATGATTACATTTATTTTGCATTAGGCACGTTTTTACTATGGGAACGACAATGAAAAATGTTTATGTGAAGCAGAATTTCATTCAATGCTAAGTCAGATTTCCTGGACTTGTACAGTCAAGGCTATTTTAGAATTTTTATTCATTAACTAAGCATACCACTGATAACCTGCACTCTCTTGTTCAACTTGCCTTTGATGATATGTAAATTCTCTGTAATTCTAATTATTTGCCCAACTGGTGTATACTTCGTGTGTGAGAAGTGACTCAAGCCTCAGTATTTAGGGAAGAAAGTCACGAAGTACTGGGAGCTTATACAGAGTAAAGAAAGCTGACACAAAAAACATCTGTCTCATTACATTTGAATTGCAAAATTGTCTCTTCCCTGATAACTTCCCTATTTGAAGGGTATAGGGAGTGCTTTGGTTCAAAAGGTTGTTTCTGGGATGTTACTAATCAAGTGACATAGAGTTACAGTCAAGAAAAGTGAATAAGGTCTTCAAATATACTGTATAACACTGTACCCGTAGTCAACCCTCATACAGTTTACAGTTTATAAAATTAAAAAAAAATTAAAAGGTAATTTTTCCTCTTTCTTAAATCAAAAGTTGTACTCAGAATATTCATTTTGGAATAGGATGAGCATACATTGGGCCTAGAATAAGTAATCTCCAAACACCAGGTTAATACTTTCTAAGTCTCTATGAAGTAAATTATCCTTTTATTTGCTATCTTCATTTATCATTAAAACCATGACTTCTGAAAGGGTATGTTGCTACTGTTAATTTGTGCCAGAAGCTTGGTGTTTAGAAATGAGAATGCCAATTCCAGAATAGGTGTTAATATAAAAGCCACTGGTATAATATAATCATACCCTGTAAAAATATAATTAATATAATATAGTGATTTAATTAAAAGTATTTAAATAATAAACCCACTAGCTCATTTCTTCACTAGATACATTAAACAGACACAGAAACAACCTTAGGAGATGGGAAAATGTAGCTTGGCTACAGAAAAACCCATTATTACAGGATAACATGACAAGAGCTCAGGTGTTGAAGCACATGAAAATAGCTTCCCTCTCTTCCATTGTGAATGCTGCTCACAGGAATCAGAGCTCATCTTTGAGAAATGCCATTGGTGGTGTCACGTTTACATTTTTATTATATTACTTTTTATGGTCTGAACACTCACTTATAGGAATGAATCTAATCAGGAAATCTGGTAAAAGATGTGGTAAAACTAGCATTCAATAACATAAACAAGTAAATCAGACAACACTTATGTCATTTAAAAGTATACAGAATTTATCAATGAATTTCCCTATTAACTTAGATTATATATATATATATATTTAAAAAATATATATATATATATATATTTAAAATATATATATATATATATATATATTTTTTTTTTTTAAATAAAACTGCAAATATGGAACCTGTGCTCCTAAACACCTAAGGTCCCAGGTCACTGAATTTAGGCATACCTGCTTATCAAAGCTGCCTGTTTGTTCTCATGGAAAATGAAGATGAATGAAGGAGATGACCCTATCAAACCTGTGACACAAGAGACTCTGCTTAACAAATTAGAATTACTTGCTTTCTGACTATCTTCCAAACAGAATGCAATCATTCAGAGAGCAGAGATCATATTTCCTGTTCAGTGGTGTTACCCCTAACTTCTAGCATGATGTTTGGCCCACAGAGTAATTACAAATATACTCCAACTAACTGAACAGCATTTAGGAGGATCTGTAGACCAAAATTGCTACCAAAAAAAAAACTGTTGAGCAGAATATCATTTACCTGTTATCAATCCCAGGGGAAGATTCCAACCACATGGAGGATAGCAAAGATCATCACTATGTCAACCTTCAGAAATAGAAATCCAAACACTTCTGCTCATTGCATCTTGGTATCAGAGTTGGCAAGGAAAACACAACAGAGTCAAGTACTGTATGGGACAATGCTTTACTTATTTAGAAATGCTTCAGTGGTTGCTCTGTGTACCAGTACCCAGTGGGTCTCTACTGGCAGGGCAATTCACCTATTCCCAACACTCTCATGCTGTAGCAAAACGATTGGGTCCCCATCCACGGAAAACAGATATAGCAGTGGGGTTGACATGGTGACATAAGATCACACACTTAAGTAGAACAAAAGAATACTCACTGAGCTTGAAGCAGTGGAGGATATCCCCACACAAGATGATAAGCCCAGCACAGGCTGTGTGAGTTCTTTATCTCTTGGTAAGGAAGTATCGCAAACCCAAGGTCCATCCTTAAGCAACCAAGTGGGTGGTGGAAAGACTGTGTGTGTGAGAATGCCTTTACCAACAATAACCAAAATAATTTTCAATAATTTATAAGCTAGAATTAGGGATGGTGCTAGATACATGGTACTTATTAAATTGTTTTCTTGAGAAGCTAAAATTATTTGGGACAATAAAATCATGGGAACTAAAGGTTCTTATTCTTAGGTCACATTTTATTATGATTTTCAAAGCATTTACTACTGGAAAGGGCAACGCAATCTTATCCAATGGCCAAAAGAATTCTAGCTGGACAGATCTATAGAAATATATAGAGAGGTAAGGGTGTTATATATTTGGAATAAGTCAGGATGTTCTGCAATTTTGTTACATTCATCAATTTATCTAGTGCATTTGATTTTGTAGAAACTTAGGACAAAGGAATAAATAAGCTTCTTGATTAGAACACAAGCTATAAAGCTTAAATATGTCCACCATCTGCTTCAGCATATTAGAAAACATACTATTTTTTTTTTTTTTTTTTGCGGTATGTGGACCTCTCACTGTTGTGGCCTCTCCCGTTGCAGAGCACAGGCTCCGGATGCGCAGGCTCAGCAGCCATGGCTCACGGGCCTAGCGGCTCCGCGGCATGTGGGATCTTCCCAGACCGGGGCACGAACCCATGTCCCCTGCATCGGCAGGCGGATTCTCAACCACTGCGCCACCAGGGAAGCCCCAGAAAACATACTATTAAGAAGCCACTTCCTTATATACCTTGTATCTTATTGTGGTGTAGTCCTAAGGAAGGTGAGAGACATTTCATGATTCGATACAGCTTTCTACCTTAAATACAGGCATATATAAAAATTGGTTTTTGTTCTATAACTTCATCTAAAAATTTATTTTCTTTAATAGCCCACTACATAATTCACAATATCATCTATTTTCTTTCATTTTTCTGAAATTTAGAAATATAAATTTGCACTTTATTCTGTTATCCTTTGGTTTATTCTTAATTTTCTATATAGTTAAATACATTCAATGTTCACCAACAGTCATCTTGCTGAAGGTTTTCTAATCATCTAGCACAGCTCTCAAAATAGCAGAAGCACAATATTTCCTGAGACTTGGCAAAGATAAGCATATCGTTTTAAATGTTTTAAAACTGAGAAACATGAAATTGAGTAGTAGAGACAGTTTGTTAAAACTCTGTATGAGCTCTTTATGTGTAGTGATGAAGAAAGATGGAGTTATTGTAAAGACAAGGCATGCATATCACTTAGTCTTTATTTCTCCAGTTAACAGTTATCAATGCTATGGCATGTGTAATTAAATTCAAAAACCACTGGGAGTCATAATCCCTTTAATTACTAGCTCAGGAAATGGAGTATAAGGGGTGAGATCATCTGAATCACCCAGATAAGGCTAGGTAGACAGGAGGCAAAGAGGAAGGCTTTCCACACCTTTCTCATTTTCTGTCCTCATTTAACTTTCCACCTACTCACAAAGCCAACAATAATTTTTGAAGAAATGATGACCAAACTTAAAAGTTTGCAGTGTATCATATTAGAAAGCCAGTGTTTCATTGAGATTATTTTCTAAATGGTTTTACACGTTGAAAATAATAAAAGTAAGTTTTCAAACTGACTAGCTTTAGAATTAAAATAAAACTATTCATTGAGAAATGCAGGTAAGAAAATTGAAGTCATCAGAAATAAATATTCATGAAGCTATACATCCCCACTAAAATGTTTTGATATATGTGATTTCATTCGATTACTTATCATTAAATTTCTTCAGTCCTGAATTATTTAAAGTGCATACAACATTATATGTTCTAAAACGTGAATAAAGTAGCCCCGTAAAAGCTGCTTTTTTGGGGCTTCCCTGGTGGCGCAGTGGTTGAGAATCTGCCTGCTAATTCAGGGGACACAGGTTCGAGCCCTGGTCTGGGAGGATCCCACATACCATGGAGCAACTAGGCCTATGAGCCACAACTACTGAGCCTGCACATCTGGAGCCTGTGCTCCACAACAAGAGAGGCTGCGATAGTGAGAGGCCTGCACACCGCGTTGAAGAGAGGCCCCCACTCGCCACAACTAGACAAGGCCCACGCACAGAAAGGAAGACCGAACACAGCAAAACTAAATAAATAAATAAAATTTTAAAAAAATAATATTTCTTTGTCATTACCTGAGTCAAAAATAAAGGTTTAATCACAAGTGGGAAGAATGCTTATTTGGTGACCCCTAACACTACTTTTTTTCTAAAATATATAAGATGCAGAAATGAGAGGACACAGGTAAGACAGAGCTTGCTCTCAGACATACATACATATTTAAGTGACAAATCATGGGTACTTTTTAATCCAAGATAATCTCCTGATGCTAAATTAGAGATTATAATAGATAAAGTTGATATTTCTATCACAAAAATTTCTTCCACTTCCTATTTTATGTTATGATTAAAAATAAATCATTACATAGAAGATATTAAAACCACTGGATCATCTGCCACTTAGTATTGGTATGTGCTTGGTATTTTAAATCCTGTGTTTTTAAAATTTTTAATCTGGTCATTCTCTTGTTAACATAGTGTTCATTTTTATATCTACCAATTTTAAACGTCATGTGCATTTTTCAATGTCCTTTTTGAGTGGCTAAAACAAACTATAAAGCTCAATTAATTTTTCAATTTATAAAATATAAAGTTATTAGTATCTTACAAGATCAATTACAGTCGGATTTCTTTCAAATTACTGATTATCAGAAATGAAGCTAGCAGAATATCTTGGCAGAGCCTCAAATGTGTTTCTTAGATGCTTTTACACTTGCTATTTTTTCCCATCTTGGTGAGGAGCTCCTATTCCTAAAGGGAATTTGTAAATTGGGGAATGAAGGGCAAGTAGAAATAGGTGTGCATTCTACCAACAACTTCAGGCCAGTAGGAGTCTTTTCCTTTAATTTTCAGTTTTCTGTTTCTGACAGATATTCTATGGAGTTTTTATTTTTGTATACTTATGTTTATCTCCTTCCATTAACTTAATTCTTGAATTTAACATTTTGTTTGTTGTTATGTAACTATATTTTTTTTCTCTTCTAAATGAATGCATAGTAATCAATAGCAAAAATCAACTACATAAGAATATTTAGTTCCATGAAGGGCTGCTGCCGTAATGTGTTATCATGTCACTGGAGTTAATAGTTGGGGATATTTAATGTCAGAGTGCACTATGGAATAGTGTCTGTTCATCACTTTTTGAATTCTTCATTTATTAAAAGAATTACTGCTTTGTTTATAGACAGTATTAGAAAGTTATTAAGAGCAATGACACGTTTATAAACCTTTCACTAACAGCAAAACACTACACCAGTTTTTTATAAACTGAGAGTAAATATATGTAGTAAATTCCAAAGAAACAGTGCATGACAAGTTAACATACTTAATAAAATACTTTTAGTTATTTTGCTTTGGGATATATATCTAATACTATATATGGCAGAAAACTGCAGTATAGATCCTTTTGATTCACTGTTTTATTCCAGACATAATGTAACTCAGTATATTTATAAAGTATGTGTGTATATAAATACTTATTATAAAAAAAATTGTAAGCATGTTATTCCTCTAATGAAATGTAACTTGATAGAAGCCATGTCTTACATTATTAAATTATCAGGTGATTTGCAACACATAACACTAATGCTTTTCCATCAAAGAAATTACTCATTTCTCATTTTGTGAAAGTATCAATTAATAAACCACCTGACAGTTTTAAACAGTAAGAATTAGAAATTCAATATAAACAAATCTTGCCTAATGTAATTATTTTAAATTTGTTGTATCCCTTTCTAGGGTAAGGGTTTTATGCACATTTTAAAGGTTAAGTACACTACAAACTTTAACCATAGTACTAAATCATTAAAGCTCAATTTGGAATTTAAAAGAAAATGCTGAAAAGTTTTGAAAGATCAGAGAAATGTTTTCTGGTTGTTTTCTTTCTTTCTTTCTTTTGTTTTTTTCAGTACGCAGGGCTCTCATTGCTGTGGCCTCTCCCATTGCGGAACAAAGGCTCCGGACGTGCAGGCCCAGCAGCCATGGCTCACGGGCCCAGCTGCTCTGTGGCATGTGGGATCTTCCCGGACTGGGGCACGAACCCGTGTTCCCTGCATCGGCAGGCAGACTCTCAACCACCACACCACCAGGGAAGCCCTGGTTGTTTTCTTTATGCTTTCATTTTAGCTATATAGAAACCAACTATTTTGCTGATTTTTCTAGTAAAGTGAATTGAAAGAATCAAATTCATGGACTAGTTTACACTGGAACTAACATAAATCAACAGAAAGGGTAATTAATCTACAAACTCAGAAGGTCATCAACTGGTTCAGGTAGAAAAGAAAATCAAACTGGTTGCTGGATTTTAATGGTTGTTTAAATTGGCCAATCAATTTGATCAAACTTTTCTAATAAATTGTTGCCTATATTGAATTCATATTTGTTACATTCTTTTGACATAATGCATGTCCTTAGGTAATTATAATACAATATTTTTTAAGCTCAATGGGTTTAACGGAAATCTCCACTTTTCAAATGCTTCATAAAAATATGTTACAAAGAAAAAGAAATTGGACAATTTTTTTTACAATTTAAGAATTAAGGGTAGAGAGCAGTATGATACCATAATCATAAAAATATGACAAATAAAAAGTATGGCATATGGATAAAGTGTATTTAGAAGAGATTGCAGTCTTAAATGCATTTATTATAAAAGAAGAAAAGCTTATAATTAATGTTTTGATTTCCCATTTCAAGATACCAGGAAAGAGTAGCAAATTAATCCTAAAGAATAAAGAAAGAACAAAATAAAGATAGACATAGAAATAAATAAAAGAAAATTTTAAATGAACAGCAAAGAAAACTTTAAAATCTTGTTATTTGAGGAAAAGACAAATAAAACGGATACAAAATTAGACTTCTTAAAAAAACATAGAGACTGCACAATTTTCAAATGTCAGGAATGAATAAGATGGTATACTAAAGATCCTATTGATAAGATAAATGTAATAGGATACTATTAATAGCTTTACATACATACATTTATAAATGTAGACAAAATGCATAAATTTCCAAAGTAAAATGCTGCTTATAAAAACTGATAAAAAATAGAGATTCTTACCTGTATCTATTAAATTTATTGAACATACAAGTAAAACTCCTTCCAGAAAGAGCAAACTGCTTTGTCTACTATATTTAATTAGTGAAATTTTGTAAACGTATAAGGCAGAAATGACATTATTCATACATCAGTTACTGTAAGAAAGGAAATACAATGTAATCAAATAATTTTCAGAAATTAATTAAAATAAAAGGACATAAAACGTTTTTTGGCAGGGCTTCCCTGGTGGCACAGTGGTTGAGAGTCTGCCTGCTGATGCAGGGGACACGGGTTCATGCCCAGGTCTGGGAAGATTCCACATGCCGTGGAGTGGCTAGGCCCATGAGCCATGGCCGCTGAGCCTGTGCATCTGGAGCCTGTTCCCCGCATCAGGAGAGGCCACAGCAGTGAGAGGCCCGTGTACCGCAAAAAAAAAAAAAAAAAAAAAAAAAAATTTTTTTTAAATTCAAGTATGGTGTAATATTTAACAACTAATTAAATGAAATCTACTGAATAATGTAGAAAATTATATAATTTCACTCAAAAAGTATTTGAGAAAACAAGAAATCATTCAGTAAGTATTATGTGAACTGGAAGTTTCCTGTAGATTAAATTTGACATAATCTAAAATGTTTTTTATATATAGCTTGCTAAGATTTTTAAAGATCATAAATGGGCTGTTGTAGTTTCTCAAATACTCACTAAAATATGAGAAAATACCCTTGAATCATTTCTATTAAACATTATACACATAAGTAAAGCCATGCTTTATATTATTATTTTATCAGGTAATTTGTACCACAAACAATCATGAAGAAGCAGCAATATGGAGGACTTTTGTTACCACCTATCAAGGCTTATTGTAAAGTTATAGTAATTAACCCACAGAGTGTTATCAAAACCAGGAGACACAAGTAGCCCACTGGAGCATTGCAGAGAGTTAATAAACTGACCCAAACCTATTTCATCACTAGACATTTTACACAGAGGTGATATTTAATATAGTGGAAGAGAGGTGTTCTTTTCAATCAATTGAATTAATTCAATTGGTTAAATTATGAAAGAAAACATCTTAACACATCTCATTCTATACACAAAAATTAATTTCACATAGATTATTAAATATATCCCTAAAGTTGATGCAGATAAAAAGTACAAATCAAAAATTAAAAACAGATTTATAAATTGGACTCAAAATTAAGAAGTTATTATAAAAAGATGCCAAGACACCATTAGGAGAATGAAAATAAAACCCACCAAATAGAATAAAATACTTGCAACACATATATCTGAGAAAATATTAGGATACAGAATATATAAGGTTACTAAATGACATCAATAAGAAAAAGACAGACAATGCAATAAAAACAGACAAAATGCTTAAGGATGTTTTTCCAAAAAAAACGTATACTAATATCCAATATATATTTATAAAATAATGACTTTTATCAAAAAACAGGTAAACAAAAAAAGCCCATTGGTATACTACTACACATATACTAGGACAACTAAGATTTTAAAAGAACAGTGATATGAAGTTTAATAAGGATGTGGAATATCAGCAACAGACATGTATTGCTGAATGAGTGTGTAAATTGGTACAATCACATAGCAAAAATTTCTAGACCAAGTTTATTCTATTTTTATTTGAAATGCTTTATTAAAATGTCTATAGAATTTATTAATTCAATAACTTTTTAGTTAGTCATTAAAATTACCTATTCATATGGTGCCTTATGTTATGTGATTCATTTTGGTATATCATTTTTAGTTCCTAACATAAATTCTGTTTTACTAAGACGTAGAGGCATACTTCATTTTACCATGTTTCACTTTATTGCACTTTGAAGATATTGCAATTTTTTAATTAATTTTTACTGGAGTATAGTTGCTTTACAATATTGTGTTAGTTTCTACTGTACAGCAAAGTGAATCAGCTATATATATATATATATATATCCCCTCTTTTTTGGATTTCCTTCCCATTTAGGTCACCTCAAAGCACTAAATAGAGTTTCCTGTACTATACAGTAAGTTCTCATTAGTTATCTATTTTATACATAGTAGTGTGTATATGTCAATCCCAATTTCCCAGTTCATCCCACCCCCCTTCCCCCCTTAGTACCCATACATTTGTTCTCTATGTCTGTGTCTCTATTCCTGTTTTACAAATAAGTTCATCTGTATCATTTTTCTAGATTACACATTTAAGCGATATTATACAATATGTGTTTTTCTCTTTCTGACTTACTTCACTCTGTATGACAGTCTCTAGGTCCATCCACGTCTCTGCAAATGGCACAATTTTGTCCCTTTTTATGGCTGAGTAATATTCCATTGTACATATGTACCACAAAAGATAATTGCATTTTTTTGGGCTTCCCTGGTGGCACAGTGGTTCAGAGTCTGCCTGCTAATGCAGGGGACATGGGTTCGATCCCTGGTCTGGGAGGATCCCACATTCCATGGAGTGACTAGGCCCGTGAGCCACAACTGCTGAGCCTGCGCGTCCGGAGCCTGTGCTCCGTAACGAAAGAGGCCGTGATAGTGAGAGGCCGTGCACCATGATGAAGAGTGGCCCCTGCTTGCCACAACTGGAGGAAGCTCTCACACAGAAATAAGACCCAACACAGAAAAAATGGATAAATAAATTAATAAACTCCTAACCCCATCTGAAAAAAAAAGATAATTGCATTTTTTAAAAATTGAAGTTTGTAGCAACTCTGTGTTGAGCAAGTTTATCAGCACCATCTTTCCAAGAGTATTTGCACACTTCCTGTGTCTGTGTCATATTTTGGTAATTCTTACAATATCTTAAGCTTTTTCACTAGTATAATATTTGGTACAGTGATCTGTGATTACTGACCTTTGATGCTACTATTGTAACTGTTTTGATGTACCACTAACAGGGACCATATAAGGTGCCAAACTTAATTAATAAAAGTTGCGTGTTCTCTAACTGCTGCAGTGACCAGCCCTTCCCAGTCCGTCTCCATCTCCTCAGGCCTCCTTATTCCCTAAGACACAACAATATTGAAATGAGGCCAATTAATAACCCTACAATGGCCTCTAAGTGTTCAAGTGACAGGGAGAGTCACAGATCTCTCACTTGAGACCAAAAGCTAAAAATGATTTGCTTAGTGATGAAGGCATGCTGAAAGCTGAGATATGCCAAAAGTTAGGCCTCTTGCACCAAACAGTTAGCTTAAGTTGTGAATGAAACGAAAAGTTCTTGAAGAAAGTTAAAAGTGCTACTCCAGAGAACACACAAATGATAAGAATGGGAAACAGCCTTATGGTTGATATGGAGAATGTGTTAATGGTCTGGATAGAAGATCAAACCAACCACACATTCCCATAAACCAAAGCCTAATCCAGAGCAAAGCCCTAACTCTCTTCAATTCTGTGAAGGTTTTACAGGGGTGAGGAAGCTGCAAAACAAACATTTGAAGATAGCAGAGGTTGGTTCATGAGGTTTAAGGAAAGAATTTTTCTCCATAACACCAAAATGCAAAGCGAAGCAGCAAGGGCTGATGTAGAAGCTACAGCAAGTTATTCAGAAGATCTAAGTAAGACAAAAAAATGAAGGTGGCTACCTTAAACAAGAGATTCTCGATGTGGATAAAACAGCCTTATACTGGAAGGTGCCATCTAGGACTTTCATAGCTAGAAATAAGAAAGCAATGTGTGGCTTTAAATCTTCAATGGACAGGCTGACTCTCTTGTTAAGGGCTTACGTATCTGGTGACTTTAAGTTAAAACCAGTGCTCATTCCCAATTTTGGAAATCCTAGGGCCCTTAAAAATTATGCTAAATCTATTCTGCCAGTACTCTATGGAACAACAAAACCTGGCTGACCACACCTCTGTTTACACAATGTCTTACTGAATATTTTAAGCCCAGTGTTGAGACCTACTGCTCAGAAAAAAAAGATTCCTTTCAAAATAATATTGCCCATTGATTATGCACCTGGTCATCCAAGAGCTCTGATGGAGACGGATACCATATTAATGTTTTTTTTATGCCTACTAACACAGAATTCATACTGCAGTCGATGGATCAAAGAATAACTTTGACTGTCATGTCTTATTAAATATATATATATATATGATTTGCTGAAGGCTCTGATAATGATCAGTACTTTTAGCAATAAAGTCATTTTAATTGAGGTATGTACACTGATTTGTTAGGCATAATGCTATTGTACACTTAGTACACTACAAAATAGTGTAAATATAACTTTTATGTGCACAGGGACACCAAAAAAATGTGTGACTCACTTCATCACAACATTCCCTTTATTGTGGCGGTCTGTAACCAAATCTGCATTATCTCCAAGGCATGCCTGTACTATTCTTCCTGTGCATTATTTATTTGCATTTATCAATACTATTATTTTATTAAGAATCTTCATGATTGTTGGCATAAGTAAGATTGGTCTACAATTTTGTTGATGTTTGCTGTCATTCACTTACTTTTTTCCAGCATTCGGAATTGATTTTAAGTTTGGCACATAAAATGAATAAAACACTGTTACTTTTTCTAAATCATTCAGGAATAATAAAAGTTTTTATGTTTCTATGATGATGATATAATAAAATATAAGCACTAAAATGTACCTATAGAGATAATAGAGTAGGACCCTGTTAAGAAATAAGCATCATGAAAACCACATGGTTTAGTGTCTTGGCTACTTCTTTCCCCCAGATTAATACATGCCTTATTTTCATTTCTGGACTCCTAAGTTACTCAAATCAGGTTTGTGTCTTCTTCATCTATGTGCTTTCTGGAGGCTAGTCCATCACACATTTTTAGAACAGTGACTATACATGTATTAAATGGAATTAAAAGGAATTTAAGTGAAAAGGATATTGCTTTCACCTCCATACATACACATATAAAATTTTTCTTAGAGTTACACCATTTCTATATATTTTTAAATTATTTATTAAATAAGATAATTTGGGAATATATATTCATATTTATAGCTTCCATATATCTAATCAAAGGCCACTTAATCTCTGCTATACACCATCTTATGTTTATCACTTTATCCAGTGATATTAATTCAGACTCTTTGGCTATACATCATGCGAAGATAATAGCAAGCCATCCACTTCACCTACTGATCCCTGAGTATAAACAATCGAAGGAAGCTCTGTGCATAACCTCATTCAAAATACTGTATAGAAAAGTATTTCTTTGACAGGTGTACTTCATGATTAAAATAAAAAATGATATATCCAACCATTCAGCTGAAATCAAATATTTGAAAATTAATGATGCCCAATGACCTTGTCATTGTTCTGTAGCTAGCTCCATTTGATGTTAATCATTTTAAGTATATCACATTTTACTATAAATTGTCAAATGTCAATCATTTTTAAAGGATTCATAAAATTCATTAAAACTCACAAGAAGTTCCAGGAAATATGAGATTAAAATACTAAATATAGTGATGAAAAGGTATGTTTCTTATAATATTTAAGAAATTTATATACTTCTATAAATTAGGACTATGTTCATATGTTTTGTTTCAAAGCCCTATCAAAATATTAATTTGTCTTAAACATAAATTATAATAATAATAATATGAAAAAATACTGTATTCTTATGCTGAATTGGCACTAATATTTTCAGGTTGTATGAAGCATAGAATTGTTGCTTTTGCAATAAAATGCTCTACCACTGAGCTATACCCCAAGAATAACTGCTTTTGGTTACTTTAAACTATTGATGAATTTGTTTTTAATTCCATTTTAATAAAACAAAATCAACCTAGTATAATTAAAACAATAGCTTTAAAAATAGCTAAAATATATATCTCTGTACTATAGGGGAAATGATTTAATATAGAGGAATATATACCTTTATGTAATTTGTGCATTTATATATAATATGTATATATATATAATATATATAATGTTCTGTGGTTCTACATGTTACAATGATTTAAAGACATTTAGAAAATGAAGATTAATTTGTGCCATTTAATTTTATTTTCAAAGTGATTAATTTAAATTTTAAAGGATAAGCTTTCAAATGTAGTCAATTTGGAGGATAAATGGTAAAGATATTTCAGTGGAGATCATAGCTTCAAATTAAAGTAATTGTATAATGAGAGGATACCGTGTCAATGAGTATATGTAATTGTGAATACTGTACAATTGGCAAATGAACAACCAACATTGCAGAACTGATATTTGAAAGCTTTTGCAAGCAGATAACTGATAACTTTATTGTTCAAGACCAACAGTGTTCTTACAAATTACCTGAAGTAATTTGCTTTAAAGAGGTAAAACAGAGCTTCACAATAAATATGTATACGATGTATGCAGTTCTTTCTATAAAAGTAAATTGAAGATAATTTCATCATTTTTTTTCTGACACTTACTTGTAACCATAGAATTATTACCTCTACTTGTAAGGAAATGAGTAAAATACAAATTTTAATTCAAGGTGGCATTGTCAAAATCTTAAGTAGCCAAAACAATTCGGATTTAAACATTAAAAATTTAATTAGAAAAGTGACATCTGCTAAATACTTTTTGTGTGTGTTAGTGGTCATTAATGATTATTCATGATATTGGTTACTATGTGTAACCTAGGCCATTGTGCATATTTAAATTTACCCACTACTTTATTGAAATATCATGGAAATACATTAGTCAGATGGCAATTTCTTTTTTATTTGTAGCTTTTATATCCTTTTACACAAATGTTCTAATGTTTATTTCTAATTAGAAGGACATATAACATATTAGGTACCATATGCAAAGGCATAATAAGCATTGTGAAATCACTTAAACTTTTTCTGAAAATATTTTATTTTGTATATATTGTTGCCTAATTTCTGCTAAATCTTATGTGAGAGTTACATCAATGTTTATGCTGCTAAGAGATCCTTTAATCCAGCACAGGATGGACTTTTATACTAATATATTCTTTATTTTATGTAAATTTAAGCTACATATTCTATTTTTTCTGTTTTAATAATTATCATAAATAATTATTATTAATCTGTACCTAAATATTTAGCTTTTAATCATAAAATGTTAAATATCTCCTAATTTTAAGAAAACAGTAATTTCTGGATATTGCCAAACATATTTTTCTTATGCTTTACATAATCTGTCATAAGGATGATTTACTCTTTGATTTAATGCATATTTTAGTGTTTCAGTTTCTAAATTCAAAGGGTAAGAGTTTGTTTTCAAGTTCTAAAATCAAACACATTACTTATCTCTAATTCAAACTTTGCCTTAAAATTTCATCTTCAATAGTAGCTTCAACTGTGATGATTTTGAGTTAGAAGAAAATAGTCAAAGCAAGTCAAAAATTTGCAAAACAAATGGGTGATCTACATAATTTATAACTGTAGAAAAATAAAGATATAAGATAAATGCACATATTCATTATATTTCCTCAATATTCATACTGTACAAACATAATTAAAATGAAAACTCACTCTAAATATGGCTTGATGCTCAATAGGTTTGATAAGGTTTAACATTGACAAATGAAATCTAATTCTTATGGAAATGGCAAGAAATATAACTGTGAAGATGAATGACTGCATTTTCTCTTCAATTTTCTTCAAATTTAATCATATTTTGTTTTTTGTTAAGATAAACTTTTCTTATCAAAATATAGGAAAAACACAAACATACATTTTGACAGTTCTTTATGTTAGACTGCAAAGGCACTTTTTACCAATGAATTTTAGTTTTCTAAATATTCTATATTAAAAACTAGTTCTAATAATATTTTAGTCTGAGTGTAACATATTAAATGAAGTTTTGTTTCACAACCATATTCATAAACCAATGCATTAGTTGGGAGTATTTTTTTTATTGTCTACTTTGAGATTGAATTGCTAATACCTATAGACACATCAGCAGTATTCTATGAGGTAGCTAAAAGAAAAGGTACCATTCAACATTATACTACTATTAGCAGATGATACAACCAAAAAGTAATCAAAAGTACAAGGCTTCACTTTTATTTATTTATTTGTTTATATGTTTAATTTATTTTTTACTTGTTTGAAAATGAGTGTAAGAGCAATATGTAAGACTGACAAATTCAGGAGCTTTTAATTTTTATAAATTCCAAAATAAAGAATTATTAATAAGAAAGTAAAAGGTTTGGAAACGAATTTAAGAGTTCTAGAGTGTAACGCAATGGAAAAAATAGTAAAATTTCTGTCTTCCTTCTTAAAATCAACTGTGTAGAAACAAAGAGAAAGGGACAGATGACCAACACTTAAAACGAATGATGATAAAATCCAGGCAGATTGAAATCTGTTTTAAATTGTAGAACGGCTGCAGAAGCCTGAATCTGTGGTAGCAGGTGCAGTGGTGAGAAAAATAGGTGGAAGTGGGGGAACTTCATTGCTTTGTCCTCCTTCATGCAGTGCATTAAGAGAATCAATGCCACATCATTAATCTCAATAGTATGCTGAAATAGGTTTTAACACCACAAGCCTTACAGGAAAATACCTGAACAGCCCCAAAGTCCTATAAAAGTAAGGAGCTAGGACGAAGTGAGAGAGTGACATGGATATATATATACACTACCAAACGTCAAATAGATAGCTAGTGAGAAGCAGCCACATAGCACAGGGAGATCAGCTCGGTGCTTTGTGTCCACCTAGAGGGGTGGGATAGGGAGGGTGGGAGGAAGATGCAAGAAGGAGGAGATATAGGGATATATGTATATGTATAGCTGATTCACTTTGTTATAAAGCAGAAACTAACACACCATTGTAAAGCAATCTTATTCCAAAGACGATGTTAAAAAAAAAAAAAAAGAAAGAAAGAAAAGCGAGGAGTTAATGACAACTGACAACCTGTCTGCTGGGGAATCCTCTCCAGGGCTGCCTCTATCCAGACTGACACTACCAGACTTCAAGAAATACTATAAAGCTATAGATATCAAAACAGTGTGGTATTGGTAAAATAATGGACAGACAGACCAACTGAATGGAAAAAAGAGCTCACAAATGGACTCACATCAGTATAGTCAACTGACCTTTGACAAAGGAGCAAAGGCAATACAATGGAGCAAAGATATTCTCTTCAACAACTGGTGCTGAAATAACTGGACATCCACAAGCAAAACAATGAATCTAACAAAAACCTTAAATACTTTACAAATTTAATTAAAAGTAGATCATAGATCTAAATATAAAATTCAAAACTATAAAAGTCCTAGAAGATAACATAGGAGAAAATCTAGATGATCTTGAGTATGATGATGCCCTTTTAGATACAGCACCAAAGGCATGATTTATTTAAGAAATAATGTATAACTAGGTCTTCATTAAAATTAAAATCTTCTGTTATGCAAAGGACTGGGAGAAAATATTTTCAAAAGGCACATATGATAAAGGACTATTATCCAAAATATACAAAGAACTCTTAAAACTGAACAGTAAGAAAACAAACCATCTATTTTAAAAATAGATAAAAAGACCTTAACAGTCCCTACAACAAAGAAGATTTACTGATGGCAAATAAGCACATAAAAAGATGCTCAACATCCTATGTCATCAGGGAAATACAAATTAAAACAACAGTGAGTTGCCACTACACATCCATTAGAATGTCCAAAATCTGGAACACTGATAATACCAAGAACTGGTGAGGATATGGAACAGAAGCTGTCATTCACTGCTGGTGGTAATGCAAAATAGTGCAGTTATTTTGGAAGACAGTTTGGTGCTTTCTTCCAAAATTAATATACTTCTAACAAACCAACTGGCACTCACATTCCCTGGTATTTACCAAAGGAGTTGAAAACTTATATCCATGCAAAAACCTACATGCAGATATTTACAGCTGCTTTATTCATAATTACCCAAACTTGGAAGATGTCCTTTAGTATTGAATGGGTCAATAAACGGTGGTAGACACAGACAATGGAATATTAATCAGTGTTGAAAAGAAATGGGCTATAAATCCATAAAAAGAAATGGAGGAAACAAATACATATTACTAAGTGAAAAAAAGCCTATCTTAGAAAGCTACATACTAAATAATCCAACTAACCTTCTGGAAAGGCAGAACTGCTGCAACAGTAAAAAGATCAGTGTTTACAGGACAGGGAATGAATGAGTGGGTAACAGAAGATTCTTGGTGCAGTGAAAATACTCAGTATTATCATAATATTGGATACATATCTCTATACGTTTGTTCAAACTCATAGAATGTACAACACCAAGAGGGAACCCTAAGGTAAATTATGCATTTGGGTGATTACGATGTCTCAGTGTAAGTTCATCCTTGATAACAGATGGGCTTTTTTGGCAGAGGATGTAGATAATGAGGGAGGCTATGCAAAAGTCGGGTAACTGATACACTGAAAATCTTTGCACTTCCTCACAATTTTGTTGTGAACCTAAAACTACTCCAAAAATAATGTTTAAAACACCCACAAATAGATATTGTGTTACTTTCATAATTAAAACTATGTAAAATTCCTTAAATTTATGAGGTAAGGCACTCACTTTCTTACAATAATGTCATTTAATGATACAAGAAAAACCTTTACATTTCTATGAATATAATAGCTTTGATGGCCATTATTCAGTCTATCACAACAACTTTGGAAGACAGTTGGGCAATTCCTTACAAAGATAAAAATAGTTTTACTGTACTCAGTCATCTCCTAGGTATTTAGAAAACTAATTGGAAAAGTGATATCCACACACAAGTATGCACACAAATATTTACAGCAGCTTTACTTATAATCATCAAAATGTGGGAGCGACAAAGATGCCTTTCAATAGGTAAATGGATAAACAAACTATGTGCATCCATAAGATTGAATAGTATTTAATTATTAATAGAAATAAGTTATCAAGCCACAAAAGACATGGTTGAATCTTAAATGTATGTTGTTAAGTGAAAGATAGCAGTCTGAAAGAGTTACATATTGTACAATTCCAATTTTATGATATTCTGAAAAAGCCAAATTATACAGATGTTAAACACATCACTGGTTTCCAAGGGTTCAGTGGAATAGTGTAAAGATTAGTAGATGAAGCACAGAGGATTTTTTTACTATGGTGAAACTTTTCTGTATGATACTGTAACTGTGGATACATGGCATTATGCCTTTGCCAAAATTCGTTAAACTTTATGGCACAAAGAACGAACGTTAATGCATGAAAATTTAAAATGCATCATTTAAGGCAACTAAGGAATTCCAGAATAAAATGCAAAATGTGACAAAACATCCTAACTGTAATACAAATGTATGAAAAAACTCACTGAAGGGGGTCAGGGAAGTCATGTTGACCTGAGAGGGAGGGAGGGAGGAAGGAAGGAAGGAAGGAAGGAAGGAAGGAAAGAAAGAAGGAGCGGGAAAGGAAAAAAAGAGAGAAACTCTCATTGATGGGAGTATGTTAAAAAGACAGGTCCATAGGAGCCAACTTAAAGAGTTCCCAAAAGCTAAAGGTGAAACAATTTGAGCAAAAAGATAAATAAAGTACACTGGATTATAAACGAAAATAAAAAATAATTATTTGTAACTCAATGATGATATAAATAATTAAATGAAAGGGAAAAGACAAATCTCCCATGCAAAATTCCAAATAATGTATGTAACTACTATGCCTTAGAGGAGGTGTAGTATGGATTCCCACTTCTTATGTGTGGGCTGTGTGTAGTTACTTCTTTGCAAAGAATATAATCAGGAAATGGGGTAATAAAGAGTAACTTTGCAGTGGAAATACCTCACAAACTCTACCTCAGCCAGGTGATCAATATTAATATCAACAGTGATAAATTTCATTGATAATAGGCCCCCTTGATGTGATGTGATGCAAGATACTCTACCTCTGTGATCTTAGTCTCAAAAACCAATATTACATTCTAATAAGAAAGATATTAGATAAGTACCAACAGAGAGATATTCTACAAAATATCTGACCCATACTCATCAAGCTTCTCAAAGTCATCAGTGACAAGGAAACTCTGAGAAATCAATGTAACCCCAAAAATCAAAAGGAGATATTGCTACTAAATGCAATATGGTATCCCGGATGAGAACCTGGAACAGGAAAATGACATTAGGTTAAAAACTGAGGATATCTGAATAAGGAATAGGCTTTGGCTAATAATAACATATTAATATGGTTCATTATTTATAACAAATGTACCGTAATAATGTATTTATAACAAGGGAAACAAATTGTGAGTATAGGGACATTTTCCCTAATATTTTTGCAATTAGTCTTGAAATATAAAAAAATTTACTTTAAAAAGTCAAAAAGGTATTAGTTAAATAAGTAAATTAAAATGTGGGCACCACATGAAATATAAGAAATCTGCTACATAGGATTATGAGTAATCTAATTTTGTACACTTGATACTATATGTATATATATACTGATATAGTATATAGCTGTATTGGGCAAATATAAGCACTGAATTATGGCTGAGGTAACACTGTTATAACTCAAAAATTAACATTCATTTCAAAGAAAAACAACCATATAGAACAAAACATGAGTGAATTCAGCTTTCATAATTTTATGCCATAGTAACAAACAACCTCAATATTATCACAATTTAGAAAAACAAAGTTTATGTCTCAAAAAAATTATATCAGCTGTGGTTGGGCAGCAGTATAGCTTCATATATTTATATTCTTGTACCTAGACTTTAAGTAGTTATGCCTTTCTAGACAAATAAAATAAATGAAATAAATCACTGGCCAATGATTAGCAATGTTGAGCATCTTTTCATATGTCCAGAGAAATCTTTATTCATATTCATAAGGAGGAAGTGTAAAATTATTAATCATAGATTGTGACAGCAAAACATCAGATACAATTTATGCTTCCATCAATGTGAAATTAAATATGTAGAATAGGATGAATGCACATTATGGCATAAGCAGAGCATTGAGTAGCAGTGTGCACACAGCAACATAGTTTTTTTTTTTTTTTTTTTAAGCATTGAGTAAAAGGAATAAAATTCAAAATTACAACTATGGCATAATGCCATTCCTGAAAGTTAAAAATGCATGTATATTTGAATAAAAATAAATATATTAATGAAGGAATTAAACACATTAGATTAGTTGCCTGTTAAAGGGGAAGAAAATAGGATTGGTGAATTAAATCAAATAAAAGCAATGATGAAAAAGAAAGGAAGGAAGGAAGGAATAAGTGAAAAATAAGTAAAAGCTCTGGATAAAAGCATGTTAAAACCTTCATTTTCAAAAATCACAAATATATTAAATTTAATTTAATAGTGGGATGAATTGGGAGATTGGGATTGACATACTTTATTGATACTATGTATAAAATACATAACTAATGAGAAAATACTGTATAGCACAGGAAACTCTACTCAATGCTCTGCGATGACCTAAATGGGCAGGAAATCTAAAAGAGAGGGGATATATGTATATGTATAGCTGATTCACTTTGCTGTACAGTAGAAACTAACACAACATTGTAAAGCAACTATACTCCAATAAAAATTAACAAAAAATAAATACAAGTTAAAAAAAAGGAGCAAACATGCTGACAACCTACAAGACCTTTAATGGAAGAATAAACAAATTTTGGTGTATTGATGCAGTGAATTCTACTCATCAATAAAAATAATTCAAAGTACATGCAACAATACAGATGAATCTCAAATGCATCATGAGTGAAAAAAAAATTAGAATAAGAGTACATACTATATGATGCCATTTATATAAATAACAAAAACAGCCAAAATGGATTTATGGTAAGAGCTTATTTCAAATTAAGAATTGACTGGAAAGGGACATGAGGTAAATTTTTAGGGTTAAATAAGTGCTCTAAATCTTGTTTTGGATGATGATAACAGGTGTCTGTAGTTGTCAAAATGCATCAAACTGAAGATTTAAGGTCTGTGTCTTAATAAAAATAATTTATTTCATGAGATATACATGTATTTACCTCAGTTTAATGTAAAGGACTAGACATTATTTAGACTTTAAAAAATCGTGGGTCACTGATACTTAATTATAATTATAATTAATAACTGTAATTATTTTCACAAATGTATTATTTTACCTAACAGTGATAGTAGGAGGTTAGATCTATCTGAAGATACTGTGTATTTTATACTGGTGCTTCTGTTTTCATACTGAAAATTGTTATTTCTATTGTTAACATTGTAAGATAAATATTTTCACTACTGTGGCTGTTGGCTTAGCCAGGCAGAACCAGTACATTTGCATTTCTAATTCAAATGGCATTTTGAAATATTCCTGGCTCCTGTTTTTCATACAAAATTGGCATTTTACTGTAATTATGCAAATACAGTTTTCTAGTGAGAGTTCCTTTGTTGTTTATACTTTAAGGAACTTTATTTTAAAAAATTAACCCATGGTAATCTCTTTAATTGAGAAAGAAGCTAGATGTATTTTATTAGCTCCTAGAATGTTAAAATATGAATAAAATTAGCTTCTGTATTGCAATTTGTTTAGTTTAACCTCTGAGTTTATTTTTTTTCCAAAATATGCTTAATTAAACACTATGTGAAATTTTTATTCTAGTTCTAAATCACATAGACACAAATTTAAATTTTCCATTTACTGAAGGGCAAAGCATGCTCAGTCATATTAGTGTATTTTGCCAGTTCATATAATTGTGAATAATAAAATTTGTTATTACTATTTTCAACATAGAAAATTCTACCATGTCAAGGTACAATAGGGAATTTATAAAAATACTTTTGACATTGCCTGGTATTGCTGTTTTCAGCAACATAAGGCATTTGCTATTCTGGAAAAAAAATCTCATTTTAAAAATTGAGATATTCTGGAATAAAGAAAACAAACATAGCCTCATGCATGGGCTGCTCTAGAATGCCTTCTAAAATTCAGTAATAAAATTCTTGTGTTTTAAGAAAACACAATGTTCAGTTTAAGGATAATTAGAACTGAGATTAGCCAACATATGCACAAAAATTATTTCAAAAAAAATAGGAAGATTGGTGAAAAGATAAAAATAGTAGAAATAAGTGCAGAAAACTTGGATATTAGAATTTTAAATGAAAACCATTTAAAAAGCAAGTAATGATTTTATTATAGAAAGAAAGAAAATGATATCAAAATACTATAAATTTAATATAAATATTAAATTTACACTAACACCAAGGTAAGCTGACACCAAGTAATACCAAGCAAAATAGACATTAAGACAAAATATATCATTATATTTATACAGGATGTACACAATGAAGCACAATTAATTCACCATCCCCAAATATAAAGTTATTAAACTTACAGGTACTAATAACATAGCTCCAAATTTCATAAAGCAAATAACTAATAGAAATGAAATATAAGTTGACAGTTCCAAAATGACTCTAGTAGTTTTAAGAAACATCTCTTCTAGCACAATCAGACAAATATATGAGGATATTTAGTGATGCTTTGAATGGCAAAATTAAGCATTTTTATCTAAAATATATGCATTATATATAATATATATATATATATATATATATATATATATATATATATTATATATATATAGTCCTGATACTATCAATATCCAGTCTCCCAAAATAAACATAGATCTTTTACTAACACTGATCCAATTTTAGGACAGAAATAAAAGACATGTACAAGACCTATAGGAGAAAAATTAAAGTAAAAGTTACATTTTAAAAAATTAAATAACTAAATATACAAGGATCTACACTGAATTCATACAAAGAAAGACCAAATATAACAGTTCTTCCAGAAGAAAACAAAAATTCAACATAATATCAATCACATTTACAATAAGGGTTCTATTGGGTCTGGCATAATTGATTATCTTTTTATTTTATTCTGAAAAACCAATTGCCACAAATAGCAAACTTTTGAAATTAGAGAATAAGAGAGAAAGAGGAGAAGGAAGGGATAGGGAAGAAGAAGAAAAGGAGGAAAATGAAGAGAAAGAGTGGGAAGAAGGAAGAGGAAGAGGAGGAGAAGGGTAGAAGTAGAAGAAGGGGAAGGGAGGAAAATAAAAAAAGGAGAAGAATATACATGAAAAGATAATTAACAAAATAGGAAACATTTATAAACATATGAAATGATGTGAAAATATCAAATTTTCAGGAAAATTCAAAATAGAAATACAATTAGATATAATTTCACAAACTTCAAGGGAACAATTTTTTTTTTTAATCTGGTAATATCAAATAGCAGAAAGGTTAAAAATAAATATCTTTTTTTACTTCTGTTATTACTATGCACTGTTATCATTTCACATTACTCATTCAATATGAAGAAGTACCTAAAATAAGATGAAGCAATTCTACTACCAGACATACACCCTAGTGAAACTTACATATATGTGCTCATGTAGACCTGCCCAAGAATATTAATAGCTGCAATGTTTACAATAACCAAGAATTAGAAGTAACTTAAATGTCCAATAGCAAGAGATTAAACATATATATTGTAGAAGCAATGATGCAGTGTACATAAGGGGTATTATTGAAAACAGCATAAGATTTATATAAGATATTAAAATATCAAGATCAATACTATATATTGTTTATAGATATGTAAATACAGAGAGTTTAAATTAATATATGATAATGATGAGCAGCAATCCTAGGATAGTGATTTCCTCTGGACGGAATTACATCAGGAAAGAAATCACAGTTTCTTTAAATGCTTTATTTTTTAAGTTTTGTGAAGTTTCATACATTACTTGTTATAACTTTATTAGAAATAATTTAGTATATATTAAGTGGCTAAATGTTGGCTTCTGTTTCTATTTGTAGCTTATTTTATATTTTTATTCAAAATTATTTACATATTTTTCCACTTCATATTTTGATAAAAGTAATTTAGTAAGTCAAACCAAATCAGAACACTTGTTGAGTACTTAACCTCGGTTATTTACATGCATTTTGAGAGAAATTACAAACATATATGTAATTTCATACATATATGAAATTACATATATATATGTAATCAAGAAAAATTCATAGCCCAATTTGATGGATAACACAAAAACATTTATAAAGTCAAACAAAAATATTCACTGGACTGAAAGCAGCAATTTTTAAAAGAAAATCTAAAGTAGAATATTAACCACCAATTTATTTTTCTTAAGTGCTATAAAGAGCATAATTAAAATGTTTGCTTCAAAGATAAAATATTTTATATACTGCAGGAAATTGCAAAGCTTTAATAAGCTACACTTCATTGCTAATCTTCAGAGAGAGATACATTGCATGCCACCTGCCAAATTTATCTTAAAATTGAATATTTTCAGGAGTGGGGAAATTGTGTGGTTATCTCAAACAAACGCTTGGAAATAAGGATTGACCAAAAAGTTTGTTTGGGTTTTTCCATAAGATGTCCCATAAGATGCTTTTTGGAAACTCAAATAGCATTGTTGATTTCCAGAAGAGGAAATGATTTTAAGGAAGTTTCATGAAAGCATTATGTTTTTTTTCGTTGGCAAAGTGGAGAAAGAAAACTAAACATAGCAGTGATTTATAACCATTCATAGACTAATAAAAAAACATTACATAAGTGATGAAGGAATACAAATTATCAGCTTATTAACTATTTCTACCAATTTTCCCAGAGTCAGTTAAGTTGGAAATACATGACTGTTTGTAATTATAATTTTTTGATGCTTTAATATTTTAACATCCTGTCAGGTGTCAGGTCATACCATGGCTGAAAAGAAGTACTGTGTGTAATTTTGACTAACGTGTTAATGTTTGCTTAGAATATTGTGTTAAATAAGGATAAAATAGAAACAGAAAAGTTTACTTTGTTTTCTAGTAAATACCCATTTTGATCCATGGGTATGTCTGTTTTCTCTTCTTTCTGCTCAACTGATCATCTATTTTCCTAACACTCTTTCTTCTCTAACAAGGATTGAGAACTTGGAAAATCATCTCAGAATCAAGTGCCAACTCTTCATAAGACACTCAGGCCTGTTTTGGATGCCCTCTGGGACATGATGGAATGTGAAGCTGTTTCCAGGCACAAACAGCAGAAAAGTTGACAGATGCTGGCATTGTTCCTGAGATTTTTTCTCTAATGGATTGGCAGCAAGAAAAGAGAAATAAAATGAGACCATATTTGATGTCTTATATAAACTGCCTAGAATGTATATGATACAAAATTATGAAGAACTAGCTGTTTTTGTTTTAATACAAAATATATCAAAACTGCTTTATACATCATCTAAAAGTATTATTTTGCAATGATCTATTCAGTGAATATTTATTATTCATTGCATTTACTGAGATTTATGGGCATATCAAAAGAAAGAAAACATACAAATCACTCTTGTATTTACTATTCTGTTTTAAGATTCACTTCACTGGCTTTGTAGATAATTAATATTTTTTTAGTATACTAATATTTAAATTTTATTTAAATATTTAAATGTGTAAAAACTTAAAGATGATAAATAAAGAACATTGTTTGAAACTAAGGTTGTAATAAGGCATAATCCATTTTTCCAATAACAGTGAACATTTGATAAATGTTAGATTAAAAAAATAAATTTTGTGCTGCCGCTGCCACAAAGAAGCCTGTGTGCCAGCACAGGTCACTATCCACACGCCTGCAACCCCCAGGAACCTGCGCACCCTGCCACTGCCAGGGTCCCATGATCCAGGGACAACTTCCCCAGGATAACACATGGCGCTCCTCAGCCTGTTGCAATGTCACGCTGGCCTCTGCCTCTGCAGGCATGCCCCGCATTCTGTATCACTCCCTTCCATCCCCCGACTAGCCTGAGTGAGCCAGTGTCCCCTAATCAGCTGCTACCTTAACCTTGTCCTGTCTGAGCGAAGAACAGATACCCTCAGGCGACCTACATGCAGAGGCAGGGCCAAATCCAAAGCTGAACCCCAGGAGCTGTAAGAACAAAGAAGAGAAAGGGAAATATATAACAGCAGGCTCAAGAGCAGCAGATTAAATCTCCACAATCAACTTGATGTACCCTGCATCTGCGGAATACTTGAATAGACAACAAATCATCCCAAATTTGAGGTAGTGGACTTTGGGAGCAACTGTAAACTTGGGGTTTGCTTTCTGCATCTAATTTGTCTCTGGTTTTATGTTTATCGTAGTTTAGTATTTAGAGTTTATTATCATTGGTAGATTTGTTTATTGATTTGGTTGCTCTCTTCCTTTTATTTTTTTTTACATATATATATATATATATATATATATATATATATATATATATATATATACTTTTATCCATTTTCTCTTTTTGTGAGTGTATGATTCTTTGTGTGATTTTGTCTGTATAGCTTTGCTTTTACCAGTTGTCCTTGGGGTATCTCTGTCCTTTTTTTTTTTTTTTTTTTTTAGTATAGATTTTAGTGCTCATTATCATTGGTGGGTTAGTTTTTTGGTTTGGTTGCTCTCTTCTATATTTCTTTTTTTTTATACTTTTTTATTTTTAATAATATTTTTATTTTAATAACTTTTATTTATTATTATTTATTTCTTTTTTCTCCCTTTTCTTCTGAGCCACATGGCTGACAGTGTCTTGGTGCTCAGGCTGGGTGTCAAGCATGAGCCTCTTAAGTGGGAGGACCGAGTTAAGGACATTGGTCCACTAGAGACCTCCCAGCCTCATGTAATATCAAACGGTAAAAGTTGTCCTGGAGATCTCTATCTCAACGCTAAGACCCAGCTCTACTCAACGACCAACAAGCTGCAGTGCTGGGCACCCTCTGGCAAACAATTAGCAAGACAGGAACACAACCTCACACATTAGCAGAGAGGCTGCATAAAATCATAATAAGTTCACAGACACCCCAAAACACAGCACTGGATGCTGTCCTGCCCAGCATAAAGACAGGATTCAGCCTCATCCACCAGAACACAAGCAGTAGGCCCCTCCACCAGGAAGCCTACACAACCCACTGAACAAAGTTTACCCACTAGTAGCAGACACCAAAAGCAACTTGAACTTTGAACCTGCAGCCTGTGAAAAGGAGACTGCAAACACAGTCAGTTAAGCAAAATGAGAAGACAGAGAAACACACAGCAGATGAAGGAGCAAGATAAAAACACTGCAGACCAAATAAATGAAGAGGACATAGGCAGTCTACCTGAAAATGAATTCAGAGTAATGGAAGTAAAGATGACCCAAAATCTCGGAAATAGATTGGAGAAAATACAAGAAACATTTAACAAGGGTCTAGAAAAACTAAAGAGCAAAAAAACAATGATGAACAATACAATAAAGGCAATTAAAAATTCTCTAGAAGGAATCAATAGTAGAATAACTGAGGCAGAAGAACAGATAAGTGACATGGAGAAAATATAGAGGAAATAACTACTGCAGAGCAGAATAAAGAAAAAAGATTGAAAAGAATTGATGACACTCTCAGAAACCTCTGGAACAACATTAAACACACCAACATTGGAATTATAAGGGTTGCAGAAGAAGAAGAGAGAAAAAAAGGTACTGAGAAAACATTTGAAGAGATTATAGTTGAAAACTTCCCTAATATGGGAAAAGAAATAGTCAACCGAGTCCAGGAAGGGCAGAGAGTCCCATATAGGATAAATCCAAGGAGAAACATGATAAAACACATATTAATCAAACTAACAAAAATTAAATTCAAAGAAAAAATATTAAAAGCAGCAAGGGAAGAGCAACAAATAACATACAAGGGAATCCCCATTAGGTTAACAGTGAAACTTTCAGCAGCAACTCTGCAAGCCAGAAGGGTGTGGCAGGACATATTTAAAGTGAGGAAAGGGAAAAACCTACAACAAAGATTACTCTATCCAGCAAGGATCTCATTCAGATTTGACAGAGAAATTAGAAACTTATTAAAATTAAAAACAGTATTTGTCTTTGTCTCACTTATTTCACTAAGCATAATACTAACTAGATCCATCCACACTGTTGCAAATGGTAGAATTTTATTCTTTATTTATGTCTGAATACCATTCATTTGTATATATATACCACATCTTCTTTATAAATTTTCCTGTTGATGGACACTTGGGTAGTTTCAATATCTTGGCTATTATAAATAATATTGCTGTGAACATTGGGGTGCATGTATTTTTTCAAATAAGTTTTTCAGATATACCCAGGAGTGGAATTGATGGATCATATGGTAGCTCTAATTTTAGTTTTTGGGACTGTCTATACTGTTTTCCATAGTGGTTACACCAATTTACATTCCCACCAACAGTGTACAAGGGCACCCTTTTCTTCACATTCTTGCCAACATTTGTTATTTGTGATCTTTTTGATGATAGCCATTCTGACAAGTGTGAGATGACACCTCATTGTGGTTTTGGTTTTCATCTCTCTGATGATTAACAATGTTGAGCATATTTTCATGTTCATGTTAGACATTTCTATGTCTTCTTTGGAAAAATGTGTATTCAGGTCTTCTTCCCATTTTCAACTGGGTTGTTTGTTTTCTTGATATTGAGTTTATGAGCTGTTTACATATTTTGGATATTAACCCTTAATCAGTCATATCATTTGCAAATACCTTCTACCATTCAGTAGGTTGCCTTTCCTTTTGTGAATGGTTTCCTTTGCTGTGAAAAAGATTTTAAGTTGAATTAGGTTCCATTTGTTTACTTCTGCTTTTATTTCTTTTGCCTTAGGAGACAAATCCAAAAATATATTGCTATGATTTATGTCAAAGAGTGTTTTGCTGTTCCCTTCTAGGAGTTTTATGGTTTTGGGTCTTACTTTTAGGTCTTCAATGCATTTTGAGTTTATTTTTGTATATGGTGCTAGAAAATGTTCTAATCTCATTGTACTATATATAGCTGTCCAGTTTTCCCAGCACCAGTTTTTGTGGTCTTTTCTCCATTGTATATTTTTGGCTCCTTTGTCATAGATTGACTATAGGTGAGTGGGTATATTTCTGGGCTTTCTATTCGGTGCCATTGATCTATGTGTCTGTATTTGTGTCAGTATCATGCTGTTTTGATTACTTTGGCTTTGTAATATAGTCTGAAGTCAGGGAGGATGATACCTTCAAGTTTTTTGCTTGTTTTGTTTTCTCAAGATTACTTTGGTGATTTGGAGTATTTTGTGGGTCTGTATAAATTTTAGGGTTATTTGTTCTAGTTCTGTGAAAAATATCATGGGTATTTTGATAGGGACTTCATTATACCTTTAGATTGCTTTGCATAATATGGAAATATTAACAATATTAATTCTTCCAATCCAAGAATATGGGATATCTTTGAAAGCAGCAGGATTTCAGATTCAGCAATTTATTTTTATAGCAGAGGCAGTGTGGACTGAGTCCAACAACTTTGCTTGCAACTTTAAAATTCTGCTACTTCACTGTCAGAGCAGACACATTGGTTCTGTTGGTGATATGGTGTGGCTGCATACTTCCATTTTCCTGGAATTGCTTGGGATCTCCAATTGATTTCATACATCTTAGTAAATTAATTTATATCTTAAATGACTAGAGTGGATTATATCCACAATTAAAACTCCTTTCCAATTCATAACCTTACAGGATTCTTTAATTATTTCAGTTTTCACCCCTGTTTTAGGCATAAAGAATTATAAATTTCTCTTCCACTAAGTTGTCTAATTTAATTTTTGGATATTTTATAATCTTCCTAATCTAAAAACTATAATTCCTACTTATATTCAAATGAGGCCCAATTGGTTTTTTTTTCAATTGAAGTATAGTTGACTTACAATATATATTACTTTCAGGTGTACAACAGAGCAATTTGATATTTTTAAAGGTTATGCACAATACAAAGTTATTGTAAAATATTGTCAGTATTCCCTGTGTTGTTCATTACATACTTGTAACTAATTTATTTTATAACTGGTAGTTTGTACCTCTAACCTCATTCACTTATCTTGCCCCCCTACTCCACCCCTGTCCCATCCAGTAACCGCTAGTATGTTCTCTGTATTTGTGAGTCTGTTTTGGTTGCATTATATTTATTTGTTTTCTTTTGTAGATTTCACATATAACAGAAAACATACAATATTTGTCTTTCTCTGTCAAACTTATTTCACTAAGCATTATACCTTTCATGTCCATCCATGTTGTGCCAATGGCCAGATTTCATTCCTTTTTATGGCTGAGTAAAATTCCTTTAGATACATAGATAGATAGATAGATAGATAGATAGATAGACAGATAGATAATCTCACATCTTCTTTATACATTCATCTGTCCATGGGTCCTTATGTTGCTTCTATATCTTGGCTATTGAAAATAATGCTGCTACAAACACTGGGGTGCATATATCTTTTCAAAGAGTGTTTTTATTTTCTTTGGGTAAACACCCAGGAGTGGAACCTCTGGATTGTGGGGTAGTGTTTTTTGAAGGATCCCTATACTCTTTTCCACATTTGCTGCACCAATTTACATTCTCATTAATAGTGCACAAGGGTTTCTTTTTCTCCACATCCTCGCCAACCCTTGTTATTGCTTGTTTTTTTGATGGTAGTCATTTTGGCAGGTGTGAGTTGACGAGGTCTAAATGGTTTTAGCAAATATTTTATACCTTTCGTCTGATCTGTAGCTACATATTCGAAGTTATGATAATGATAGTAGCAGATATAATGGCAAGGATGGTTTGCTCATACTGCAAAGAATCTGTCACTGAAGTCCAATTTATAAAAGTAAAACACAGCCCCTTTCAATTTCTCAAAAGTATACTTGATTCATTCTGTTCTTTCTTTCAAAATATTATTTATACAGATATTTGACTGAACTTTGTAACACTGTTGAAAAGTATTATGGCATTAACTTAAATTTCATTACAAATATGTTATCACCTCTTTAACCCTAGATTTTTAAAAATTTTGTCTGACATTGAAACTGACTTTCAGAGTATCTTCTCAAAGTGTCTTAATGATATTTCTCATTATTATAAATATATAAGTAATGGGACCAAAAAAATTCTCAGTGCTCAGAGTTAAATGTCTCTTTATCTCTGAGACATTTCATTACTACCTGACATGTTTGGAAGCTATAATTGCATTCAGCATACCATCATGACTTTTTTCTGCTGAATATTTTAAATGTATGAAAAGTAAAATTTTAAAAACATAAATATGGTGAAAGCCTTCAAAATTAAGTTTTTCATTAAGACATTATTTAAATAAATAACTTTTAGAACCTACTATATGCTCTGCATTAATTAGGTGGTCCAGATAAAAGAACATTTATATTACCTGTTCCAAAATAGATTTCATATTATTTCTGCTATCTATAGGGAATCATAAAAATAAATACAATTTCACTATAACAAATTACTCTGTGAAACATGATATATCTATAATAAAAACATGCTCAAAGTCAGACTACAGACAAGAGACACCTGTCCTCTTTCATGACTAAGTTGTTGGCTACAGAACAGTGAGATTAAAACTGTGGTGCCTGGAACTGCAAAGATAGTATCACTTGCAAATTATCAGGCCCAACCTCAGATATACTCAGTTTAACTTTCTGGGAATCTGGGCTCAATAATCTGTATTTGAACAAACTTTAAGTATTTCTAATGCAGACTCAAGTTTGAAAACCTGTGCATAGAATATTATCTTGATAGAGATAATGTCCTTGCTAAGACGTTAAAGAGAGTCTGGAATCAGTCTATAAATCACAATTGGTTAAGGAATTATGATTAGTACAGAATTTCAGGACAGTACAAGGAGGTACTGTTACAAGGAATGAAGTTGAGCATTTGGTCACAGGCTTCACCATGACGGGTCTTTATGTTGTGGTAAGAAGCCTTAATATTTGGTACAAGTCCATAGCTTTAATACTTTTGAATGGAAAACACATTGAAAAATATATTTTACATGTTTAAACAGACGAATGTGGAAGTGTGTATTCACAAAATTATTCTTACTCTATTTATTTTTCTCTTCTGTTATATTTTATTATTTTATAGTTCATCAAAAAGTTGGTTGAGAAACACAAAACCAATTTTATAATCCACTTTTGGACTAAAATCCGCAATTTAGATAATACTAGTACATATGATTGAGAACAAAAGAGGGGTTTAAAGCGAGGTGAAAACATGAAGACCAACAGAGCAATAACTTAGAATAGATACAGAAATAGAACAAAACCATGTAGATGTCTAATCAAAAAATAAGAAGAAGAACAGTAAGAGATGATAAGAGATGAAGCTAAATGAGTACCGGCAGGTATAGATGAAATAGAGAAATATTAAAGATAAGGAAATGATAAGATGTGGCAGCCAATTAAATCTAGAGGATGAGAGAGAAGAAGAAGGTAAGTTTGACCCTCACTTCTTGATTTATGGGACTGAGTGTAGGGTAAGTATATTACCTCCTCAAATTAAAAGGAGAGGAACTAGTTATTTATGAGGTGGCAAGAGGGATGGAAAAAAATCACTTCAGGATTGAAAAATTATGTTTTCACTGAACCACTAAGAACATTCTGGTTACAAATATACACATAATAACATCAAACTCACCTAAATGAAAAGAACTTGACAGTGGGTCATATTACATACATATATTGTTTTGGTTAGTGGTTATTTTCTCATGAATATGAATGCAGATGCATTTTTATTCCATGTCATATTCCAAAAATATTTAAGGCAGTGGCAACTGAATAGGAGGTGATTATAGCTCTCAGAGTAACAGTGTGAAAGTGGTGAAGGTTAATCCAGTTATTTTTATAGCTATTTAGAATTGTTATTTTAGAAAGGCTTTTGTGGTCATGTTATTAGGTTTCAGATATTAGGAAATATGTTGTGGGGCCTGTTTTAGAGAAAGGTGTTAATGAAAGAGTATTGCAAAGATGGTTAAGCTTTCCAGTTTCAGTGAAAACTTTCCTTTCCTTTCCTTCTTACCCTATTTTTTCAAAGGGCAAATTTTCTAATAAGCTCAATTATATTTCAGGGTCTTAGTTGCTAAATTTAATATCAAGACATGTGAGAATCTCTCACTTAGAATGCAATACTGGGAGCTAGGGAAACTAAATGCTGGGATTCAATTAATAGTTACTTCTATTAACACATTTCTCAAGCTTTAAGCACTTTAGTCAGTTTAAAACATGTCTAATAGGTTCACTGTGTTGCTTTCATTAAGGAGAACCTGTGGATCTGCTTTCAAGTTATATTGAAATATACTAAAATTAGGAAGTAATTACCTGATATTAGTATCAACTAATTTCTCCATATTATAATTTCTCATTATTTATATTTTGCTGTAAGATAGATACACTTTTAAGATTTTAGTAAGTTATCACTTATGGTCTGAAAATAATATAATTTATATGTTTCCTCAGATAGTAGTGTGAATATTATTTTAAAATTATTTTCTTTTTAGTCATATTCTATTTAACTTTCTTAAATATTATTAGTAGAGCTGCTATTCGTGTCATGGTGTCCAGTTATAATTATGAGCTATACAAATGTCATGGTAGGAAAAATAGCCCCCCAAAATGCCCTAATCCTTAAAACCTGTGAATATTACCTAATATGCAAAAATTGTCTTTGCAAATAAGATTAAGGACATTAAGATGGGACAGATTATCCAGATTGCTCCAATGAATCACAGTGGTACTTATAAGAGCAAGGCACATGGAATCAGAGTCAAGGGAAAGGGGGATGGATGACTGAAGCAGAGATTGGAGCTATGCCCTTTGAAGATGGAGGAAGAGACCACCAACTAAAGAATACAGGCAACCACTAGAAACCCAAAATGCTTGAAGACAGAGTCTCCCTCCCAAGTTTACAGAAGGAAACAGTCCTGCTGACACCTTGACTTTAGCTCAGTGATTTTGGATTTCTGACCTCCAGAACTATAAGAGAATAAACTTTTGTTGTAAGTCACTAGATTTCTGAGAGTGTGTTATAACAGCAAAAGGTAATCAATACATATAGGCACATTCTACTTGTATTATTGGTAAGCAGTAAATCTGGAATAAATATTTTTCAAAAAAGATTGAATGTTGATTTTAAGTCATTTTATATTTACTTCTCAATTTACATATCTTATATAATAAAGATATTTATTCAAATAACCAAGAAGTTCCACATTCATAAATGAACTCTCTTGAGGCTGATTAGGTCACTTTTCATGTTTGTTTTGCACATGTGTATGTTCCTAATTTATCTCATATGTAGGAATGAAACTCAGACTGACACGCGGCTGGAGTCTGTTATCAAGATGGTAGACCTGGGAAATTATCCTAAGGCTTATTCATTCTGGGAGAAAATACACAAGGGATGCCTTCTGCTTGGACTAATACACATGGAGGCACAGCCTATGAACAGTTGGGAAGTGCTAGTAGGATATACATACCTCCTGAGAATGGTAAGTGGAGTTTCTGGAAGGACTTCCATGATCTTTACACTGAAAATACTGTTGTCTACAGCACTGGTGTCTTTTGGGGGACTATAAGGTAAGGGAGGCTGGTCCCTCCCCCTTGGACTCTACCTTTATGAAGAAAGTTGAATTACATCTTTGTGGTAATAAAATTTATATCCTTCACTAGTGCCCGTTTATTATCCCATTTATACCACAAACTATCATAAAATTCTCCCAAAAAGATTGTTTATATGATGATATTTTTAAAATAAACAATAAATTAATGTATATAAGTTTGTATTTCCTCTAAACATTATGTCTTATTTTAGATCACTTTTTTTTTCTGTTCCTCTTGAGCATTGAATGTTACCTAGAATAAACCTTCCTTTATCTAATGTTAGAAATAATTTTTATTTTTAGAAACTTAATGAAAGCTATATATATATATATATATATATATATATATATATATATATATATATATATATGTGTGTGTGTGTCTGTGTCTGTGTCTGTGTATGTATATAAATGTACATATAACATATATAAATACTTTCATTACTTCTGAGAATGAACACAAAAGCTTGTGTTCATGTAGTCTTTTGTGTGCAAAGTTGAATAATGTTATTGAAATCTAAGCTATGACATTTTAAAAGAAAAAGATTTGCTTCTCTTAAACAAATATAATCATGTCTTTACATCTTCATTGTATGAGAACAGTGGTATATTAAATCAATTTTATGGTACTTCACAACTTTTTTAAATTATTTTTATTTTTTTATATTTTTTATTATTTTTTAATTAATTTATTTCTTTTTTTGCTTTATAACAAATTTAATCAGTTATACATATACATATGTTCCCATATCCCCTCCCTTTTGCGTCTCCCTCCCACCCTCCCAATCCCACCCCTCCGGGCGGTCACAAAGCACCAAGTTGAACTCCCTGTGCTATGCGGCTGCTTCCCACTAGCTATCTACCTTACATTTGGTAGTGTATATATGTCCATGCCACTCTTTCACTTTGTCACAGCTTACCCTTCCCCCTCCCCATATCCTCAAGTCCATTCTTTAGTAGGTCTGTGTCTTTATTCCTGTCTTACCCCTATGTTCTTCATGACATTTTTTTTTCTTAAATTCCATATATATGTGTCAGCATACAGTATTTGTCTTTCTCTTTCTGACTTACTTCACTCTGTATGACAGGCTCTAGGTCCATCCACCTCATTACAAATAGCTCACTTTCGTTTCTTTTTATGGCTGAGTAATATTCCATTGTATATATGTGCCACATCTTCTTTACCCATTCATCCGATGATAGACACTTAGGTTGATTCCATCTCCGGGCTATTGTAAATAGGGCTGCTATGAACATTTTGGTACATGTCTCTTTTTGAATTATGGTTTTCTCAGGGTATATGCCCAGTAGTGGGATTGCTGGGTCATATGGTAGTTCTATTTGTAGTTTTTTAAAGAACCTCCATACCGTTCTCCATAGAGGCTGTACCAATTCACATTCCCACCAGCAGTGCAAGAGTGTTCCCTTTTTTCCACACCCTCTCCAGCACTTATTGTTTCTAGATTTATTGATGATGGCCATTCTGACTGGTGTGAGATGATATCTCATTGTAGTTTTGATTTGCATTTCTCTAATGAGTAAAGATGTTGAGCATCCTTTCATGTGTTTGTTGGAAGTCTGTATATCTTCTTTGGAGAAATGTCTATTTAGGTCTTCTGCCCATTTTTGGATTGGGTTGTTTGTTTCCTTTTTGTTATTGAGCTGCATGAGCTGCTTATAAATTTTGGAGATTAATCCTTTGTCAGTTGCTTCATTTGCAAATATTTTCTCCCATTCTGAGGGTTGTCTTTTGGTCTTGTTAATGGTATCCTTTTCTGTGCAAAAGCTTTTAAGTTTCATTAGGTCCCATGTGTTTATTTTTGTCTTTATTTCCATTTCTTTAGGAGGTGGGTCAAAAAGGATCTTGCTGTGATTTATGTCATAGAGTGTTCTGCCTATGTTTTCCTCTAAGAGTTTGATAGTGTCTGGCCTTACATTTAGGTCTTTAATCCATTTTGAGCTTATTTTTGTGTATGGTGTTAGGGAATGATCTAATCTCATACTTTTACATGTCCCTATCCAGTTTTCCCAGCACCACTTATTGAAGAGACTGTCCTTTCTCCACTGTACATTCCTGCCTCCTTTATCAAAGATAAGGTGACCATATGTCCGTGGGTTTATCTCTGGGCTTTCTATCCTGTTCCATTTATCTATCTTTCTGTTTTTGTGCCAGTACCATACTGTCTTGATTACTGTAGGTTTGTAGTATAGTCTGAAAGCAGGGAGCCTGATTCCTCCAGCTCAATTTTTCGTTCTCAAGATTGCTTTGGCTATTCGGGGTCTTTTGTGTTTCCATACAAATTGTGAATTTTTTTGTTCTAGTTCTGTGAAAAATGCCATTGATAGCTTGATAGGGATTGCATTGAATCTGTAGATTGCTTTGGGTCATAGAGTCATTTTCACAATGTTGATTCTTCCAATCCAAGAACATGGTACATCTCTCCATCTATTTGTATCATCTTTAATTTCTTTCATCAGTGTCTTATAATTTTCTGCATACAGGTCTTTTGTCTCCTTAGGTAGGTTTATTCCTAGATATTTTATTCTTTTTGTTGCAATGGTAAATGGGAGAGTTTCCTTGATTTCACTTTCAGATTTTTCATCATTAGTATATAGGAATGCCAGAGATTTCTGTGCATTAATTTTGTATCCTGCAACTTTACCAAATTCATTGATTAGCTCTAGTAGTTTTTTGGTAGCATCTTTAGGATTCTCTATGTATAGTATCATGTCATCTGCAAACAGTGACAGCTTTACTTCTTCTTTTCCAATTTGGATTCCTTTTATTTCCTTTTCTTCTCTGATTGCTGTGGCTAAAACTTCCAAAACTATGTTGAATAAGATTGGTGAGAGTGGGCAACCTTGTCTTGTTCCTGATCTTAGTGGAAATGGTTTCAGTTTTTCACCATTGAGGACGATGCTGGCTGTGGGTTTGTCATATATGGCCTTATTATGTTGAGGAAAGTTCCCTCTATGCCTACTTTCTGCAGGGTTTTTATCATAAATGGGTGTTGAATTTTGTCGAAAGCTTTCTCTGCATCTATTGAGATGATCATATGGTTTTTCTCCTTCAATTTGTTAATATGGTGTATCACGTTGATTGATTTGCATATATTGAAGAATCCTTGCATTCCTGGAATAAACCCCACTTGATCATGGTGTATGATCCTTTTAATGTGCTGTTGGATTCTGTTTGCTAGTATTTTGTTGAGGATTTTTGCATCTATGTTCATCAGTGATATTGGCCTGTAGTTTTCTTTCTTTGAGACATCCTTGTCTGGTTTTGGTATCAAGGTAATGGTGGCCTCATAGAATGAATTTGGGAGTGTTCCTCCCTCTGCTATATTTTGGAAGAGTTTGAGAAGGATAGGTGTTAGCTCTTCTCTAAATGCTTGATAGAATTCGCCTGTGAAGCCATTTGGTCCTGGGCTTTTGTTTGTCGGAAGATTTTTTATCACAGTTTCTATTTCAGTGCTTGTGATTGGTCTGTTCATATTTTCTAGTTCTTCCTGATTCAGTCTTGGCAGGTTGTGCATTTCTAAGAATTTGTCCATTTCTTCCAGGTTGTCCATTTTAATGGCATAGCGTTGCTTACAGTAATCTCTCATGATCTTTTGTATTTCTGCAGTGTCATTTGTTACTTCTCCTTTTTATTTTTTCTAATTCTATTGATTTGAGTCTTCTCCCTTTTCTTCTTGATGAGTCTGGCTAATGGTTTATCAATTTTGTTTATGTTCTCAAAGAACCAGCTTTTAGTTTTATTGATCTTTGCTATCGTTTCCTTCATTTCTTTTTCATTTATTTCTGATCTGATTTTTATAATTTCTTTCCTTCTGCTAACTTTGGGATGTTTTTGTTCTTTTTCTCTAATTGCTTTAGGTGCAAGGTTAGGTTGTTTATTCGAGATGTTTCCTGTTTCTTAAGGTGGGATTGTATTGCTATAAACTTCCCTCTTAGAACTGCTTTTTCTGCGTCCCATAGGTTTTGGGTCGTCGTGTCTCCATTGTCATTTGTTTCTAGGTATTTTTTAATTTCCTCTTTGGTTTCTTCAGTGATCACTTCGTTATTAAGTAGTGTATTGTTTAGCCTCCATGTGTTTGTATTTTTTACAGCTCTTTTCCTGTAATTGATATCTAGTCTCATAGCATTGTGGTCGGAAAAGATACTTGATACAATTTCAATTTTCTTAAATTTACCAAGGCTTGATTTGTGACCCAAGATATGATCTATCCTGGAGAATGTTCCATGAGCACTTGAGAAAAATGTGTATTCTGTTGTTTTTGGATGGAATGTCCTATAAATATGAACTAAGTCCATCTTGTTTAATGTATCATTTAAAGCTTGTGTTTCCTTATTTATTTTCATTTTTGATGATCTGTCCATTGGTGAAAGTGGGGTGTTAAAGTCCCGTACTATGATTGTGTTACTGTCGATTTCTCCTTTTATGGCTGTTAGTATTTGTCTTATGTATTGAGGTACTCCTATGTTGGGTGCAAAAATATTTACAATTGTTATATCTTCTTCTTGGATCGACCCCTTGATCATTATGTAGTGTCCTTTTTTCTCTCTTCTAGTAGTCTTTATTTTAAAGTCTATTTTGTCTGATATGAGAATTGCTATTCCAGCTTTCTTTTGGTTTCCATTTGCATGGAATATCTTTTTCCATACCCTTACTTTCATTCTGTATGTGTCTCTAGGTCTGAAGTGGGTCTCTTGTAGACAGCATATATATGGGTCTTGGTTTTGTATCCATTCAGCCAATCAGTGTCTTTTGGTGGGAGCATTTAGTCCATTTACATTTAAGGTAATTATCAATATGTATGTTCCTATTCCCATTTTCTGAATTGTTTTGGGTTCGTTATTGTAGGCCTTTTCCTTGTGTTGTGTTTCTTGCCTAGAGAAGTTCCTTTAGCATTTGTTGTAAAGCTGGTTTGGTGGTGCTGAACTCTCTCAGCTTTTGCTTGTCTGTAAAGGTTTTAATTTCTCCATCAAATCTGAATGAGATCCTTGCTGGGTAGAGTAATCTTGGTTGCAGGTTTTTCTCCTTCATCACTTTAATTATGTCCTGCCACTCCCTTCTGGCTTGTATAGTTTCTGCTGAGAGATCAGCTGTTATCCTGATGGGGATTCCCTTGTGTGTTTTGTTGTTTTTGCATTGCTGCTTTTAATATGACTTCTTTTTGTTTAATTTTTGACAGTTTGATTAATATGTGTCTTGGTGTATTTCTCCTTGGATTTATTCTGTATGGGACTCTCTGTGCCTCCTGGACTTGATGAACTATTTCCTTTCCCATATTAGGGAAGTTTTCAACTATAATCTCTTCAAATATTTTCTCAGTCCCTTTCTTTTTCTCTTCTTCTTCTGGAACCCCTGTAATTCGAATGTTCGTGCATTTAATGTTGTCCCAGAGGTCTCTGAGACTGTCCTCTGTTCTTTTCATTCCTTTTTCTTTATTTTGCTCTGCAGCAGTTATTTCCACTATTTTATCTTCCACCTCACTTATCCGTTCTTCTGCCTCAGTTATTCTGCTATTGATCCCATCTAGAGTATTTTTCATTTCATTTTTTGTGTTTTTAATCGATGCTTGATTCATCTTTAGTTCTTCTAGGTCCTTGTTAACTGTTTCTTGCATTTTGTCTATTCTATTTCCAAGATTTTGGATCTGGGAAATAGAATCTTGGATCATCTTTACCATCATTATTCTGAATTCTTTTTCAGCTAGACTGCCTATTACCTCTTCATTTGTTAGGTCTGGTGGGTTTTTATCTTGCTCCTTCTCCTGCTGTGTGTTTTTCTTTCTTCTCATTTTGCTTATGTTACTGTGTTTGGGATCTCCTTTTTGCAGGCTGCAAGTTCGTAGTTCCTGTTGTTTTTGGTGCCTGTCCCCAGTGGCTAAGGTTTGTTTAGTGTATTGTGTAGGCTTCCTGGTGGAGGGGACTATTGCCTGTGTTCTGGTGGATGAGGCTGGATCTTGTCTTTCTGGAGGGCAGGTCCAAGTCTGGTGTTGTGTTTTGGGGTGTCTGCAGACTTTTTATGATTTTAGGCAGCGTCTCTGCTAATAGGTGGCGTTGTGTTCCTGTCCTGCTATTTGTTTGGCATAGGGTGTCCAGCACTGTAGCTTGCTGGTCGTTGAGTGAAGCTGGGTGCTGGTGTTGAGATGGAGATCTCTGGAAGATTTTCGCCATTTGATATTATGTGGAGCTGGGAGTTCTCTTGTGGACCAGTGTCCTGAAGTTGGCTCTCCCACCTCAGAGGCACAGCACTGACTCCTGGCTCCTCAATTTGGGATGATTTGTTGTCTATTCATGTATTCCACAGATGCAGGGTACATCAAGTTGATTGTGGAGCTTTAATCTGCTGCTTCTGAGGCTGCTGGGAGAGGTTTCCCTTTCTCTTCTTTGTTCTCACAGCTCCTGGGTCTCAGCTTTGTATTTGGCCCCGGCTCTGCGTGTAGGTCGCCAGAGGGCGTCTGTTTTTCGCTCAGACATGACAGTGTTAAAGGAGCAGCCTCTTCGGGGACTCTGGCTCACTCAGGCCATGCGGGAGGGAGGGGCACGGAGTGTGGGGCGAGCCTGCAGCAGCAGAGCCCGGCGTGGCATTGCATGGGCCCGAGGCGCGCCATGCGTTCTCCCAGGGGAGCCACCCCTGGATCCCGGGACCCCGGCAGTGGCGGGGTGCACAGTCTCCCGGAAGGGTGGTGTGGACAGTGACCTGCGCTCGCACACAGGCCTCTTGGCGGTGGCAGCAGCAGCCCCAGCGTCCCATGCCCGTCACTGGGCTCAGTGCTTTCAGCCCCGACTCGAGCCCGTCTGCGGGGCTCCTTTAAGCAGCGCTCTTAATCCCCTCTCCTCGCGCACCAGGAAACCAAGAGGGAAGAAAATGTCTCTTGCATCTTCGGCAGCTCCAGAGTTTTCCCGGACTCCCTCCGGGCCAGCTCTGGCACATTAGCCCCCTTCAGGCTGAGTTCTCGCCGCCAGCCCCAGTCCTCTCCCTGCACTCTGACCGAAGCCTGAGCCTCAGCTTCCGGCGCTGCGCGCCCCGGCGGGCGAGCAGACAAGCCTCTCGGGCTGGTGAGTGCTGCTCGGCACTGATCCTCTGTGCGGGAATCTCTCTGCTTTGCCCTACCCAGGTATGTGGGGAGTTTCTTGCCTTTTGGGAGGTCTGGGGTCTTCTGCCAGCGTTCAGTAGGTGTTTTGTAGGAGTTGTTCCATGTGTAGTTGTATTTCTGGTGTATCTGTGGGGAGTTAGGTGATCTCCGCGTCTTACTCTTCCGCCATCTTACCTGGAAGTCTCTGTGGTATGACTTCACATCTTTAATGAAACACATTTTATGATGACTTTATGACATTGAATTATTTATTCTTTTATTTATTCATTGATCTCTAGATACTTGTAAAATCAAGTGATCTTTAGTATCTATAAAACATCCCATCATCTTATTTAATGTTTTTTAAGTCTCAAGATCAGGCAATCAGATACTGTAGGTTACCTAAGCTAAAATAAAGACTAAAATATGGCAGGAGGGATGAGAGCTTTTTCAACTATAAAAGTCAGTTGATTGAATACAGCTGGGAGCCAAATGAAGAATATTAATGAGTCCAAGGATTGCCTCATTTTTAACATCACAGTCCAAGAAACCTTTAAAGACTGAGTTGATTCAGCAGCAGATACCAACTTGCAGGCAGAAAACAAGATTCAGGGATGCACATGGAGCAGCCCATACTTAGGCTTCCAGGCAGGATGCCCTTGAGATCCGTTAGTCCTATATATGAACTGTAGAAACCCAGGTTCAGGCTAACATTGAAGACCAACATTACAGCAACCAGGAAATAAGTATAGCACAATATCCAAAGCTAGGAGGAGATTAGGTATTTGGCAGAGTCAAGGAAGCAGCAGGCACTTTAAGCTCTGTTCTTAAATTAAGGCTTACAGATGTTCTTGAACCCAGACACTCAGTGCAGGAAACCCATAATTACAGCAAAGTGGTAGCAGTTCAATCAGATGAAGCCCAGTGGTCACAATTAGACCACAATACTATGCCTCTGCTCTGGATGCTTTCTTTGTCTTTTCACCTTTATTGAAATATAATTACATGTAACACTGTATAAGTTTAAGGTGGTTATTTGATATTCATGTGTATATTGCAAAATGATTACCACATAGAGTTAGTTAACACATCCATCCCCTCACATATATTTTACTTTTTGTCATGAGAACTTCTAAAATTTATTCTCTTAGCAACTTTCAAGTATACTACACAATATTGCTAACTAAAGTCACCATGCTGTGCATTAGATTCCCAGAACTTTGTCATGCTATAACTGGAAGTTTGTATTCTTTGACTACCTTCACCCATTTTCCCACTCTCCCACTGCCCCCATCCCCACTGCTGAACGTGATTTAGAAGCTCAGCTATTAGGGTTCAGGCATCACTTCCTCCATCATTTTCAGAGGAATGTTAACACTAACCTTGCATTGTTTTGGTGATGGTGGAAAGAAGAAAGGGAGAATAAGAAAGCTGGATCAAAGGACAAGGTTTAAGAATAGATGCAAAGTAAAATATTGGTTAAACTTGCTAAAATCTTTTCACTAAGCTACATCATTTTTCTCCTGTTGCCTGTTAGAAATACAGACAAATTCTAAGTTGTCAATCAACAGAGATTATTTTAATTGTTTTTAAAAATGTTTATGTCTCTTACTTTCTTATGTGGACCATTAAACTCATCAATTTTTACATTTCTGCCTTGGCTTTCAGAAAGCTAGGAGCTATTTTGACTATACAATCACATGATTATATAGATAATTACATACAGTATTTATGTTTATACAATAAAAGTAAAGCTGTTTGTTTACTTAGGCTGTAATCATTTCCTGAATTAGGATGTAGGTGGATTAAAATAATGGATATTAAATTTTATATAAATATCTAAAGCAAATTTGGGGTTATTATTTTTTATTATTATTAGAAAGTTGATACAAGTGGTTCAATATTTTCTGCTAGATATTTTGAATAACTTCTAATTTTGACCTTGTTCTATTCTCCATCCATGGTCTTCTGAATATCTATAGCTATGTCAATACTTGAATTATCTTTTTTTTTTAGCTATTCAGAAATATTTCTTTTGATCAGTACTAACTCCTCTCAATAAGATATAAATAACTTTAGAGATAAGGAGGAGACAACAATGTGAAAAATTCAAATAGGCCCCTTCTATAAATGTAAGATGTATCTTGTTCTGCTTCACCAATTGTTGAATAACACTTTGCTCACCCTCTTACTGGCCTGAGATTTTTGTTAATCTTCGTCTTCAGGATTGTAGGTTCAGTTTAATAGTTTGTATTAGACATTTTGTGGATTAACATAATTTTATTTTTAAAGATACTAGAGCTTTTCTCTCTTGAGCTCTTCTTTTCACAACTGGGTGTTATTTTTAGCTCTGTGATTAAAAGTCACAGATGGCAGGGAGGTATTTCTTATGACTGGATACTCATTTCTCATTAACTCACAATTTCTAGTTAATGCCTCTTTCTACAGCTGTAATATGCCTTTCTTCTCTTTAAGATGAAGGGGGAAAGGTGATATGATGTAGCTACTCTGTTGCTGCTCCTTTCTTCCTATTACCTTCTAAATGCTAAATTTTTTTTATAGGATGTGGTGGCTAAGGTAATAACTGTCACTTAATTTTATGCCTAAGTGTCTTCTTTTCTTTGATTCTGATGTTACAGCACTTCCTTTCCCTATGCTGTATTTACAATTCTTACCTGCTTAGATTTTTTTTAAACCATATATTTTTGGAAACAATTAATGAAAATAAATTTTTAAACAGTTTAAATGAATTTTTGACAAATATAAAAAAATACAGTTTTGGGTATTGCTAAAATATCCTATACAAGGAGTATGTTTAAACCCATTCTGTGCTTCAGAATGGAACATCAAACTTACTCTTCTCTTCCCCTGTCTCGACTAAGACCAGTCTATGGCTCTTTTCAAAGCTTCCTTGTCAAGGTATTCATGAATATCACTATCGTGGCACATTCTTGTTGCCCACTGTTAATTAGTAACATACTTGGTTTTATGCAGATGCTTAATAAAAAATTATTGGTGAGGAGTTGAATTTTTCACATAGTATAACTCTATTTTGTCAAGAACGTAAGTGTAACTGTATTAACTTTTTTGTAATATTCAAAAAGATTTTCCAGAAATGATAATTTACAATATTAATTTTGAATTACAAACATGAAGATTTAAGGCCTTGAATTTATTTTGTGCTCTCCAGTTGTATGAGTGTTCAGCAATTATTTTAAGTGCTTCTCTTTTTCTGAAGTCCTTGTTTTGTAATGTGAACTTGAAATGATGTCAACTTTAAAAGGACAGAAGACCTATAATCTGTAATGATACAATTAAAAATAAATCACTCATTCTTTGAGTAAACTCAAATTTGCCCGCTACAGTGTTTTCCCTATATTAAGAATTAGTCATTACTGAGAAGTTTAATGTATAGCAATTGCTTTTCTATCACCTATTTTATGAAAGAAAAATTGATAATCCTTATTTTGATTCTCCAGGCAAAGAACATTTAAACTTAAATAAGGATACTTGCACAGAACTTAAATGCAGATAAAGAGACTGAGGTCAACCAATTTAGAAAATTATGAGGCCAAAGGACAATTTATTAAACTGCTTATGTAGTTTACAAATTGAATTCACATATTTCTTTATGTATAGAATCAGATGAAGCATGAAAAGGCCTCCTTTTTTTATACATTACTTGTAATTATATTTTTTTTCCTATTCTAAATGTTTCTGCCCTAAAGTGCTATGAAATAGGTTGGTACTTTCCAAGTCACTGAATTCTATGTATCACAGTATAAACTCAAAGAGACTAGGGAATACTAGGTTTGTAAAAATAATCCAGAGGCAAAAGGAAAGTCACAGTGCAAACAATAGATTCTAATATATCTTTATATATTAAAACACATTCACACACTCAATCACACACCAGAAAAAACATTGTTTGAAACTGTATCATGAAAAAATAAATAAAACTTGAATTCCTAGACCATCCTAGTTTGTATTTAATTCACCAATAAATAATAATTTAGTATATATTTTTAATCCTTATTATAGATTTTGTAAGTCTGATATATTTTTATTCTATAGAAAACATTGTATTTGAGAGGTATTTTAAATAATTACTGTCATCATTTATTGTAAGCTAACAATAAACTATGTTTTTCTCAATGAGTTATTTGTTTAAATAATCAAGTTTAAAATTTTTAATGAATTTAAAAGTGTAGCTACAATTGATTCAATGAAATAGCATAGTTGAAGTCCAAGTAGATGCAACATTATCAGAGTTATCAATGAAGATTATATATTTTATGATTTGTGATAATGATAAATAATTACTATATCCATTTCTCTGGCTATTGTAAAATTTAGAACTAAATTTGATCTTCTATATCTGTATTGCATACTCTTAGGATTAACATATTTCCCTCCTATTCCCTGCAGTGGATCTGTTTCCTAATCTCCATTTTTTTGTGTTTTTGTCACTTTAAATTTACTTTTGAAAATAAAATCCATACCTAATAAATTATATAAATTAAATACTGTAAACAGTAGTTGACAAAATATATTTTGGTTATCGATTTCTATTGAAAATTCCTAATGACATAGTGAAAACTTATTTCCAACTATTTCTACATATATAGATTCTTATGTAGACAACACATCTGAATTACTATATAAATTTTGACTGATATTTACTGGATGTCATAGACCAATGTTTCTAACATTTTACTTTAAGAAAGAATTACCCAGATAATTAGCTAAAAATGCAAATTTTGGGGCCAAATCTCCATATGCTCTAAGTATTAAGTTAGTTGTTACCAAAATATGAATATGTAACAGATTCTCTTTTTTTTTTTGAGGGATCACTGGATCTAAGTTTTGAATATCTTAAAATAATCATTATAAAGATGTTTATTAAAAAGACATCTGTATGTATATGTCTGGCATCCAGGATCTATTTAATACAACCCAATATGTCTCAATGAATAGGGTGACCACATAATTTATTTCCCTATTCAACTCACCTTTGAAATTGAAAGGGAGCACTATTACCGGTAAATTCCAAGATGACAGGCAAATTTGAACAATTCAGGAGAAGTAAGCAAGTTGGATGTTTTCCCTATTAGAAATTTGGTAATTCTTTCATGAAACTTGTCTTAGACATCCATTTGACTGGGTGCTGCACTGCAATATTCCCCATCTTAGTTAAAGGAAAACTTTACATCTCCGCTTCATTTTATATCCAATTCAGCAGAAAATTCTGTTAGAAGCACCTTCTAAAGGACTCAAAATATGATCCTTTTCTACTTGTCATTATGTCAGCCCACTTATATCTCTGGGAAGACTCCCCATTTCTCTTAAACTAAATGTCAAGTTCTTTCAATGGCCTTTTCTAACTTTGTCTCCCACTACTCCCTGGTTGCTTTCTTGGCTCCAAGCAGACTAATCTCCAAGACGTTCTTTGTATACATCAAACATACTCCATCTCTAGGTACTGCCTCAATCAATCACTAAGTCTAGTTAATTCATAATCCTTTATCATTTTTTCTGCAGTCATTATTTTTCTTTTCTCACTGCCTTAATTGTCTAAATAAGGAAAATCACAGTTGATATTTTCACTTGTGCATTATTTTTCTATATTTACATTTTATTAGTTATATTTTATGATGGTAGGAAAATGTACATGAAATCTACCCTCATAAACAAACTTTTAAGTGTACAATACAGTATTATCAACCACACTAAGAAAAAAGACAGGACTCAAAATCAGGAATGAAAAAGGAGACATTACAACTGATATTACAGAAGTAAAAAGGATCATAAGTAAGTACTATGCCAACAAATTGGAAAACCTTGAAGAAATTGATAAATTCCTTAAATGATAAACCTACTAAAGATAAATTATGAATAAATAGAAAAATGAAACAGATATATACCTGGTTGGTACGGAGATTGAACCTGTAATTAAAACCTCTTAACAAAGAAAATCCCAGAACCAAATGGCTTTACCTGTACATTCTTAATCTCTACCAAAATATTTGGTTGAAGTGAACAGTAAATTAAGACTTTTAGTATGAAAGAAGGGATTATTGAATAAATAGTTAGTCCAACTTAATATCCTGCTATCCTGCTTTTTTATCAAATCTCAACCTCCCAGATTAAAAAATTCTGCCAAAAAGTATCAAGCTTCTTTGTATCTCTGCTTTCACTGTGTTCTTAATCTCAAATGCCATTCCTCTTCTTGTTACAAATCCTACATAACTTTCAAGTTCCCAATAACGTGCAGTCACCTTTTATGAAAATTTTATTTATGAAAGAGCAAAAATTATTGCTTTATCCACTTTAATCCAAAAGTATTTTCTTATATCTCTGATAAATATTTTTCCTTATGATGAAAGTCTAATTTTCTTCTAGGCATGAATTATAAAATTTAGATATCAGAGTATAATATGATAATTTAGAAAATATATTTACTAAAAATTGATTTCATAAAATGTCAAATAGTTTTAAAAATGTATTAGACTGTGAAAACAATTGCTACATGTACAAAGATATCCAAAGATATCCATATTTTGACTGTGTACACGAGTTTTGTTTTACATTTTAAAGTGGATCAGACAATACAATATATTTTTATGGCTTATTTTTATTTCATACAGCATACAATAATACTGAGTAAATGTGTAAATAAGTTTGATCCAGGCCAACTGTACAAAATGCCCTTTGTGAGGCTGATATCTACTTTAAATAAGATTATTTTAAGCGTTGACAAGCTTGGAGTCTTTAGGAAAATGCATTTAAAAAAATTCACAGTGTATTTTCCCTTTTTTTACTTTTCAATATTCTAAATCATATGATTGTCAGGTTGTTTAATTTTTAAATTGAATTACAATTGACATACAATATTATGATGTTAATTTAGGTGCACAGTATAATGATTTTATATTTGTAAAAATTTCAAAATGATCACCACAATAAGTCTAGTAAACATCCATCACCATACACAGTTACAAAGCTTCTTTTCTTGTGATGAAAAACTTTAAGATCTACTCTCTCAGCAACTTCCAAATATGCAATGCAGTATTAACAATAGTCACCATGTTGTACATTACATCCTCATATATGTCAAGTTACTTTAATTATAATTCTTGAAAAGCAGTATGATTTTACTCCTTATATTCACTGGGAGACGTGACAATTGACAGAGTTCCTGATGCCAAGAGCTTACAATTATTTTTGAAGGAAGCAGCTTGGTAGATGGGATATAGAAAGAATTTTGGAGCCCTAGATTCCTACGGTTTCATTCTGGCTCATTCTAGGTGTGTAAATTATGACATCAAGTAACCGCCCGAGATTAAATTATCATATTGCAAGACAATATATCACTTAAAAGAATGTCATTATGATTAAATGATATAATGTAAGTAAAAGACATAGCAATTATTTGCCACTTAGTATGGATCCAACCCTTATCATTTGGCTGATAATGTTATCATCGTCACTATGTATTCGTAAGTTAACAAAAAATAAACATATTCTATGCAAATTTAAGTAGAAAATTGAATAATACAAAAGATACACATTCCAGAAACAATAGGAAAAAATGTTTCTAGATCAGTGAAAAGGATTCTTAAAGATGAAGGGGAGAAATGCTGATTTTAAAAATTGGACTGGAATTTCAAGACAGAAACACAAAAAGAGAAAATGTGTAAGAGGACATAACAGAAGCATTAAGTTTGAGAATGACTATGCCAAGATCGTGGATCATGATAATATCTTGGCACGTATGCCAATATTATACCTGCTTGCATATGGTGATTTATATTGTCAATAATGAGGTTAAATTTGGGTAAATATTATCTGAATATGGAAGATCCTGTATTAGATGATTAGAAAGATGAAACTGCTATCTATGCTTTGAAGCTTGGTGAAGATGATTATGAAAATAGTGTTTTAAGATTATTAATTTAGTGGCAGGTAAGTAGAACATACTGAAATCAACAGTGACAAAGGTTATTTAGTCTGAAAACTTGGAGGTACTACTTTAGCATTTTCAAGACTTTAATGTCCTTAAATAGGTTTTATAAATAGATTATATTGAAACTCAGCATTTCCTTTAATTTTCTTCCTGAATCTAAGAATGAATTAAAAAGTGTCTGATAAAAACTACAAAAGTAAATATTTGGGCAGAGTGATGATTTCTCCCCAAATGCCTGGCAATTAAATCCTACTATTATTCTAGTTAATAAAAATATGTTTTCCTATAATAACAAACTCTAAGCTCACCAAGAAATATAACGTTATGTCTTCTGAATTAATATGATAAGATTACTTCAAAAAAGTTTGTGATAAAAGGTGCACTGATTCAACAAGTCATTAATACATCTCAAATTTAGTTGTTTTAAAAATCATCTGGAAGTTTCTTTCAAAATTCAGGTTTCTAGACCTCAAATCCCTTAAGTTTCCAGTTCATTAGATATGAGGCAGGACACAAATTAATAACTTAATTGTTCATGAATTCTAATGTGGGCTTCCCTGGTGGCACAGTGGTTGAGAGTCCGACTGCCAATGCAGAGGACATGGGTTCATGCCCCGAGCCGGGAAGATCCCACATGCTGTGGAGTGGCTAGATCCGTGAGCCATGTCCACAGAGCCTGCACGTCTGGAGGCTGTGCTCTGAAACAGGAGAGGCCACAACAGTGAGAGGCTCATGTACTGTAAAAATAAATAAATAAAAGAGTTCTAATGCTGTTGAGTTTCTGGATACATTTTGGGCAATTATATCCTAGAGTTCAGAGCTAAGTCAGAGTCAAGCCATCTCACTAGTGAGATATTAGTCCACAAGAAGGCGTTTGAGATTTTATTTAATTCTCCAATGCTGTCACAACATTTGCTCCTTTATAATAAAATATGAGTTCAACAACAACAACATGATATATTAAGCCAGAAATGTGAGATGTTTTACTGTATATCACAGATTGACATTTTAGTTTTTCTGAAATAGGAATGATGCCATCTTTAATTTGGTTAAACTTGGTATTTACTATCTTAAATAAAAGAGTTTGCATAGTAATTTAATAATTAACTGTTTTATAATATTTATATTGCCTTCATCTCTACACATTCAATTCAAGCTTACTTCTTGAGTTTATATAGTTTGTTGACACTTCACTTCTACAAATTAATGTTTCACTCACCAAAGTGTTTGAAGACAATTTTAACCAATTTTCACAGTTTTGAGAGAAAGTCCAATTGTATTTATGTTTTTTTCATATTTAGTCTGAGCATATGGTGCTTAAAAACAAATGTAGGAAATCAAGGAAGATGAAGTAAAAAGAACTTTTGACGAGTTCAGAGTTAAAGTCTGGAAAAAGCAACTCCGTGGAGGATCGTTTTTTATTTCTTGTCATATCAGTACCCATGACCTCTCCATGTATATCTTGAGTACTCTAACTTATTAGACTAAAGAAGAAATTATATGCATATACCTCTGGCAATAACAACCCTTTGTAGTTCAGTATTTTTTCTAATTATATGAATTTTGGATAAATGCTATGTAGCTTACATTATTCTGTAATGTGAGATTTAAATGAAATAATGCTTATGAAAATGCTTTAAAATCTGTTGAATCTTTCAGCAATATTTCACATAATTAAAACCAAGTCTCAGGTTCAAAAGGAAAGTAGTTTTTTTTAATTATAAAGGCATTATACTATTATTAAAGTGTTAGGCATTATATAAGTAAAATAGCAAAACTAACGGCAAAAATTCATTACCCAGAGGTAATCATGTTTACTACTGGGAAACATCCTTCCAAAAACTCTCAGTGAGCTCTGGAAAGAAGTGCTAGAATATATCATTTTAAGTAATATTTTTTTTAAAAAAAATAAGCATCACAATTCAGAGTTGACACTGTTATCCTCCTTTATGTGTATGTTAGGTGATAAAGGAAAAATAAGAGCAGCACAGTGAAGAGAGCTTCAGATTCTCACCCTCAGATGTTTACTATTTTCAGATACTGCAATTCATTGCAGGGTGTTTGCTACAGACTGACATAGATGTTGTCATATTAGTTTTTAAAAAAGACACTTAAATAGTAGAGTATTTAAAATGCAATGTAAAAACATGGAGAAGCTGATTAAAATTATTATGTAACACACAGAAATTTACTAGGTTTACCGTGGAAAAGAAATTGTAAAACTTGAAAACACTCTCAGATCTCAATGTTTAAATATGGAAAATAATAATTTCTAATCCGATAAATGGAATTTATTAAATAAGAGTTTGGGTAAGAATTTTCCCCCCAAATGTCTAACTGACATTGGAAAAGATGGAAATTTACAAGCTTATATTTAAAAACTAATTCTACTAGCTTATATTTTAAAACTTTTTGTATAACAAGGACCTAGAAGAACTAAAGATGAATCAAGCATCGATTAAAAACACAATAAATGAAATGAAAAATACTCTAGATAGGATCAATAGCAGAATAACTGAGGCAGAAGAACGGATAAGTGACGTGGAAGATAAAATAGTTGAAATAACTGCTGCAGAGCAAAATAAAGAAAAAAGAATGAAAAGAACAGAGGACAGTCTCAGAGATCTCTGGGACAACATTAAACGCACGAACATTCGAATTATAGGGGTGCCAGAAGAAGAAGAGAAAAAGAAAGGGACTGAGAAAATATTTGAAGAGATTATAGTTGAAAACTTCCCTAACATGGGAAAGGAAATAGTTCATCAAGTCCAGGAGGCACAGAGAGTACCATACAGAATAAATCCAAGGAGAAATACGCCAAGACAAATATTAATCAAACTGTCAAAAATTAAACACAAAGAAATCATATTAAAAGCAGCAAGGGAAAACAACAAATAACACACAAGGGAATCCCCATCAGGTTAACAGCTGATCTCTCAGCAGAAATTCTACAAGCCAGAAGGGAGTGGCAGGACATAATTAAAGTGATGAAGGAGAAAAACCTGCAACCAAGATTACTCTACCCAGCAAGGATCTCATTCAGATTTGATGGAGAAATTAAAACCTTAACAGACAAGCAAAAGCTGATAGACTTCAGCACCACCAAACCAGCTTTACAACAAATGCTAAAGGAGCTTCTCTAGGCAAGAAACACAACAGAAGGAAAATACCTACAATAATGAACCCAAAACAATTAAGGAAATGGGAATAGGAACATACATATCAATAATTACCTTAAATGTAAATGGACTAAATGCTCCCACCAAAAGACACAGATTGGCTGAATGGATACAGAAACAAGACCCATATATATGCTGTCTACAAGAGACCCACTTCAGACCTAGAGACACATACAGACTGAAAGTAAGGGTATGGAAAAAGATATTCCATGCAAATGGAAACCAAAAGAAAGCTGGAATAGCAATTCTTATATCAGACAAAATAGACTTTAAAATAAAGACTATTAGAAGAGACAAAGAATGACACTACATAATGATCAAGGGATCGATCCAAGAAGAAGATATAACAATTGTAAATATTTATGCACCTTATATAGGAGCACTTCAATACATAAGGCAAATACTAACAGCCATAACAGGGGAAATCGACAGTAACACACTCATAGTAGGAGATTTTAACACCCCACTTTCACGAATGGACAGATCATCCATAATGAAAATAAATAAGGAAACACAAGCTTTAAATGATGCATTAAACAAGATGGACTTATTGATATTTATAGGACATTCCATCCAAAAACAACAGAATACATATTTTTCTCAAGTGCTCATGGAACATTCTCCAGGATAGATCATATCTTGGGTCACAAATCAAGCCTTGGTAAATTTAAGAAAATTGAAATTTTATCAAGTATCTTTTCCGACCACAATGCTATGAGATTAGACATCAATTACAGGAAAAGACCTGTAAAAAATACAAACATATGGAGGCTAAACAATACACTACTCAATAACGAGGTGATCACTGAAGAAATCAAAGAGGACCTAAAAAAATACCTAGAAATAAATGACAATGGAGACACAACGAACCAAAACCTATGGGATGCAGCAAAAGCAGTTCTAAGGGGGAAGTTTATAGCAATAAAATCCCACCTTAAGAAACAGGAAACATCTCGAGTAAACAACCTGACCCTGCACCTAAAGCAATTAGAGAAGGAAGAACAAAAAACCCTCAAAGTTGTCAGAAGGAAGAAAATCATAAAGATCAGATAAGAAATAAATTAAAAAGAAATGAAGGAAATGATAGCAAAGATCAATAAAATTAAAAGCTGGTTCTTTGAGAAGATAAACAAAATTGATAAACCATTAGCCAGAATCATCAAGAAGAAAAGGGAGAAGACTGAAATCAATAGAATTAGAAATGAAAAACGAGAAGTAACAACTGACACTGCAGAAATACAAAAGATCATGAGAGATTACTACAAGCAACTCTATGCCAATAAAATGGACAACCTGGAAGAAATGGACAAATTCTTAGAAATGCAAAACCTTCTGAGAATAAACCAGGAAGAAATAGAAAATATAAACTGACCAATCACAAGCTCTGAATTTGCAACTGTGTTTAAAAATCTTCCAACAAACAAAAGCCCAGGACCAGATGGCTTCGCATAGATGCAAAAATCCTCAACAACATACTAGCAAACAGAATCCAACAGCACATTAAAAGGATCATACACCATGATCAAGTGGGGTTTATTCCAGGATTGCAAGGATTCTTCAATATACAGGAATCAATCAATGTGATACACCATATTAACAAATTGAAGAAGAAAAACCATGTGATCATCTCAACAGATTCAGAGAAAGCTTTTGACCTAATTCAACACCCATTTATGATAAAAACCCTGCAGAAAGTAGGCATAGAGGGAACTTTCCTCAACATAATAAAGGTCATATATGACAAACCCACAGCCAACATCGTCCTCAATGGTGAAAAACTGAAACCATTTCCACTAAGATCAGGAACAAGACAAGGCTGCCCACTCTCACCACTCTTATTCAACTTAGTTTTGGAAGTTTTAGCCACAGCAATCAGAGAAGAAAAGGAAATAAAAGGAATCCAAATTGGAAAAGAAGAAGTAAAGCTGTCACTGTTTGCAGATGATATGATACTATACATAGAGAATGCTAAAGATGCTACCAGAAAACTAGTAAAGCTAATCAATGAATTTGGTAAAGTACCAGGATACAAAATTAATGCACAGAAATCTCTGGCATTCCTGTACACTAATGTTGAAATATCTGAAAGTGAAATCAAGGAAACTCTCCCATTTACTATTGCAACAAAAAGAATAAAATATCTAGGAATAAACCTACCTAAGGAGACAAAAGACCTGTATGCAGAAAATTATAAGGCACTGATGAAAGAAATTAAAGATGATACAAATAGATCGAGAGATATACCATGCTCCTGGATTGGAAGAATCAATATTGTGAAAATGACTCTACTACCCAAAGCAATCTACAGATTCAATGCAATCCCTATCAAACTACCACTGGCATTTTTCACAGAACTAGAACAAAAAATTTCAAAATTTGTTTGGAAAAACAAAAGACCCTGAATAGCCAAAGCAATCTTGAGAACAAAAAACGGAGCTGGAGGAATAGGCTCCCTGACTTCAGACTATACTACAAAGCTACAGTAATCCAGACAGTGTGGTACTGGCACAAAAACAGAAAGATAGATCAATGGAACAGGATAGAAAGCCCAGAGATAAGCCCACGCACATATGGTCAACTTATCTTTGATAAACGAGGCAGGAATGTACAGTGGAGAAAGGACAGCCTCTTCAATAAGTGGTGCTGGGAAAACTGGACAGGGATATGTAAATGTATGAGATTAGATCATTCCCTAACACTATATACAAAAATAAGCTCAAAATGGATTAAAGACCTAAATGTAAGGCCAGAAACTATCAAACTCTTAGAGGAAAACATAGGCAGAACACTCTATGACATAAATCACAGCAAGATCCTTTTGGACCCACCTCCTAGAGAAATGGAAATAAAGACAAAGATAAACAAATGGGACCTAATGAAACTTCAAAGCTTTTGCACAGCAAAGGAAACCATAAACAAGACCAAAAGACAACCCTCAGAATGGGAGAAAATATTTGCAAATGAAGCAACTGTCAAAGGATTAATCTCCAAAATTTATAAACAGCTCATGCAGCTCAATAGCAAAAAAACAACCCAATCCAAAAATGGGCAGAAGACTTAAATAGGCATTTCTCCAAAGAAGATATACAGACTGCCAACAAGCACATGAAAGAATGCTCAACATCATTAATCATTAGAGAAATGCAAATCAATACTACAATGAGATATCATATCACACCAGTCAGAATGGCCATCATCAAGAAATCTAGAAACAATAAATGCTGGAGAGGGTGTGGAGAAAAGGGAACACTCTTGCACTGCTGGCGGGAATGTGAATTGGTACAGCCACTATGGAGAACAGTATGGAGGTTCCTTAGAAAACTACAAATAGAACTACCATATGACCCAGCAATCCCACTACTAGGCATATACCCTGAGAAAACCATAATTCAAAAAGACACATGTACCAAAATGTTCATTGCAGCTCTATTCTAAATTGCCTGGAGATGGAAACAACCTAAGTGTCCATCATCGGATGAATGGATAAAGAAGATGTGTCACATATATAGAATGGAATATTACTCAGCCATAAAAAGAAATGAAAGTGAGCTATTTGTAATGAGGTGGATAGACCTAGAGTCTGTCCTACAGAGTGAAGTAAGTCAGAAAGAGAAAGACAAATACCGTATGTTAACACATATATATGGAATTTAAGGGGAAAAAAATATCATGAAGAACCTAGGGGTAAAACAGGAATAAACACACAGACCTACTTGAGAATGGACTTGAGGATATGGGGAGGGGGAAGGGTCAGTTGTGACAAAGCGAAAGAGAGACATGGACATATATACAGTACCAAACATGAGGTAGATAGATAGTGGGAAGCTGCTGCATAGCACAGGGAGATCAGCTCGGTGCTTTGTGACCACCTGGAGGGGTGGGATAGGGAGGGTCGAAGGGAGGGAGATGCAAGAGGGAAGGGATGTGGGAACAGATGTATATGTATGACTGATTCATTTTGTTATAAAGCAGAAACTAATTAAAAAAAAAACTTTTGGTAAAGCCATTGATTGGAACCGAAAGATGAATGAGACCATTTTTAGCAAGCATAGCCCAAGAGGCTTTTGTTCCATTTACATATAGTTTTACTTGGGACGTATTTTTTATTGTAATTTTTTTAGAACACAAATTTTGAAATAATCTTAAATGAAAACCACCTCTTGGAATCAATATTTCATTGTCTTAAACTATTAATTTTAAAGATGAATATTAATATGTAACCACAACTCATTAAATTTTATTTATGAATACTACAATATTTAAATAATTTATTTTATCTATCATTATTTTTAAACTTTGATGATTATATCTCTTTTTATTGTTAAAATAGCAATAAAAATAATAAATACATATTTATTACTAATAATAGTAGTAAATTATAATAATAATAGTAGTGGTAAATAACAATAATAATAACATATTATAACAATAATAATAATATTAATAAAATAGTAATAACAATAATAAATACATATTTATTACTAATACTATTAGTAGTAAATAATAGTAGTAAACTTGTACAACTCAATATTTTTTCATTGATAATGATGTATGATCTGAATCATTTGGTGACCAAAATAATGTATTCTGTCAATCCTTTCTTCAAATATTAATTAATTCCTCATACAATTTTGAATATCTGCAAAGAGTCACAATAAAATGCATCATAGGCTTGGAATAGAGGGGAGTATTTTTTCAGGGGATAGCTGGAAAAGAATTGTATATATATATACATATATGTATTCTGCTAAGAAATTTAGATTGTATTTTTAATACAAAATTTGAAAAAATACAGTTCTTTCTATCTCTCTAGAAAATAATAATGTATACAGGTTTTGCTGTGTATTTGGTGTACATTAAATTAAGACAAAAAAAGTACTTCAAGGTAAAATCAATATGGACAATAATATTATGCTATAATTATGTAATGTGATAAATCTTGCTACAATGGCAGTCATATTACAATATATAAATGTACAAAGTAACACATTGCACCCCTTAAACTTAGGCAATGTTACACATCAAATTTATTCAATAAAAATTAATTCAATAAAAAATAAATACTTTAAAGTCCATCTAAATTTAGAATTCTATGTTCAAGTTTTTTTTATCACTATAAAATATGGCAAATAATTATTTATTAATTCTTAGAGAATATTCCTTCAAAGACAAGATTGTGACTGCAGCATAACAAAGGCTTATTTGGATGGTGATTATTGTTATTTATGTAAGATTTTCCAGTGTGTTATGAGTACGCTAAATGTCCCAAGAAGAAATCACATATAAATGATGCACCCAAAGCCTTTCTAAATTGCTAGGGATTTTGACTCCAGGTAGGCTATTATATAAGTAATTATTTTGCTATTGATATTTTATTTGACTTTAGGATATAACATTTGGATTTGATTTCTTCCAGAATGGACTATTTATGAGTTTCTTCAAGTGATTCTAAAAGCTTTCTTTAAATGTTAATTTCTTTGTTGAGATACCAATGAATTATGAAGTAATGAAATGGCTTGTTATCAATTAATCCATGACATTTCTAGGTGGACTATAAGGAATTTTTTTATTACAAAAGGATGTATACAAATATGAACTGACTCTAAATTATCCTATTTCCCCACAAAATATCAGTTTCTGCTTTCTTTATGCATTTTATAAAGACCCAGAGTCACCATTCTCATTCCCATGAAATCACAAATATGTGAAAAATAATTCTGGCAAAAAAATATGCTCACTAGCAAGTGGTGTCTGAATTTAGTCAACTGTGCTAATCAGTTGAGTTTCTAGTACCTGTATTAAAATGAAACCTTCAGTACTATAAAGTGGGCTCAGCCTCACTAAGTTTATTAAGGAATTATTTTATTCTTATCTTATAGTAAATCATCTTTACACTCCTAGAATAAATTCCACTTGTCAGGTAGATTATTATTTAAACATATGTTTACCTCAGTGTAGCATGCTTACACATATTTTACTTATGTTTACCTTAGCATGCTTTGCACATATTTTACATAAAAAAGCCATTATCTACGTTTTATTATATTATTTTTGTAAATTTTAGATATTGGTGTTAGATTACAAATGTAAACTTTTGTGAGTTGTGTCTTCTATGATTAATATCTCTCTAGATAACATAAAGATTTTTCATTCATATATACTTAGAAGAACCTGGCTATAAAAGTGTAATTGTAGAAACAGTAATTGTGAGTTAAGGGTGGATTTTTGTTTCTTTTCATTTCATTTTACTAGACTAGGATTTCTGTCCTATTTTCTCCTATTTTGTTTAAAATTAGTTTTTTTTTCATTCTACTTTTTCAATTGATGCTTGAAACTGTATTTTCTAAAAACAAACAAACAAACAAAAAAACCAAAAAACTTCTGTCACTGACTTTGCCAAAATTACCTATATAGAGGTAGAAATATTTTTCTTATAAAATTAAATTACATTTTGTAAGAAAATGAATGCTTTACCTAATACATTTGAGGGATTTTTCCATTTTAATTTTGAATTATGAAAACAATTTAATAATGAAAACAATATATATCAGTGTGCTTCTTAAGGCTTTTTTTTTTTTTTTTTTTTTTTTTTTTGCGGTACGCAGGCCTCTCACTGTTGTGGCCTCTCCCGTTGTGGAGCACAGGCTCTGGACGTGCAGGCTCAGCGGCCGTGGCTCACAGGCCCAGCCGCTCCGTGGCATGTGGTATCTTCCCAGACTGGGCCATGAACCCGTGTCCCCTGCATCGGCATGCAGACTCTCAACCATTGCACCACCAGGGAAGCCCTTATGGCTTTTTTTTAAGAGCAGTTTTAGGTTTATAACTATTTAAGAGGAAGGTACAGAGATTTCCAATATACCCTCTATCCACAATCATGCATATCTTCCCCATTATCAACATCTCCCATCAAAATATTTCCTTTGTTAACAAGGATGAACCTCACTGACACATCTTAATCACCTAAGTTCATACTTTACATTAGGTCTCACTCTTGCACATTCTATGAGTTTGGAGAAATGTATAATGGCATGTCCTCATCATTATGGTGTAATAGTATTAACACTGCCCTAGAAATCCTGTTCTCTCTCTATTCATCCAACCCCTGCTGCCAACCCTAACAAACACTGAGTGTTTTATTTTCTCCATACTTTTGACTTTCACATAATGGCACATAGTTGGAATTATACAGCATGTAACCTTATCAAATCGGCCTTTTTCACTTGGTAATATGCATTTACGATTACTCTATGTCTTTTTCTAGCTTGATACCTCCATTTTTTTAACACTGAATAATATTCTATTGTCTGGATGTACCACAGTTCATTTATTCATTCATCAACTGAAGGACATCTTGGTTACTTCCAGGCTTTGGCAATTATGAATAGAGTTTCTATAAGCATCCACTTGAAGGTTTTTATGTGGATATAAAAGTTTTCAACTCCTTTAGACAGATAGATACCAAGAAGTGCAATTGTTAAATCATATGGTAAGAGTATATTTAGTTTGTAAAAAGTGGCCAAACTGTCTTCCACAGTGGTTGAATGATTTTGAACTCCCACCAGCAATGTATGAGAATTCCTGTTGCCTCACATCCGGGTCAGTATATGGTGTTATCAGTATTCCCAGTTTTGTTCATTCTAATAAGTGTATAATGGTACCTCATCGTTGTTTTCATTTGTATTTTCCTGATGACATATGTTATAGAGCATCTTTTCATATTCTTATTTGCCATCTCTATATCTTCTTGTTGAGATATCTGTTTAGTTCTTTGGCTCATTTTTAATCAGGTTGTTTGGTTTCTTACTACTGAGTTTTAAGAGTTCTTACATATTTTGGATAACAGTTTATCAGATGTGCCTTTGGCAAATATTTTCTCCCAGTCTGTAGCTTATTTTCTTATTGTACTGACACTGTCTTTCACAGAGCAGAAAGTTTTAAGTTTAATGAAGTTCACGTTATCAATTATTTCTCTTATAAATTGTGTCTTTAGGTTGTATCTAAAAGGGCATCACCATACCCAAGGTCATCTAGGTTTTCTGTGTTATGCTCTCTGAGCTTTATACTTTTGCATTTAACATTTAGGACTGTGCTCCAATTTGTGTCTATCTTTGTGATATAGCCACAAAATATCTTGCTGGATTTTTGACTGAGATTGTCCTCACTGGATAGATCAAGTTGGAAGAAACTGACATCTTGACAATGTTGATTATTCCTATATAAACATAAAATGTATCCTTATTTATTTAGTTCTTTGATAGCATTTCAGATCAGGGTATTAAGCTTCCTCAGCTTATTAATTTTTCCCTTTTGTTAATGATTTTTAAAATATTTTTCTTTATCAGAACAAATAATTATTCAAGAAACATCCACCTTGTGCCTATTTCATTCATTTGCTAATAAATATGAGGGAAGTAGAATTGTTGGGTTACAGGATACGTGCTTCTGACATTTACATGAACCTTTCAAAATGCTCTTCAAAGTTGTTGTTGCAGATTAATATTGCATACATGATTTAAAAATCCTAGTCTGCATTTGATTCTATCATTCTATCTAATGTTTTTTATTGTAATGAGTCAAAAATGAGTTATTATTAATATGATTTATATTTCCTAGTTACTAGTTAGATTAGATACCCTTCAAATGAATAATAGCTTTATATTTCTGGGAAAATGATACTCATTAATTCATCTATTTTATTTTGGGTTGCTCTATTCTCACATTATAAAGAGTGATTATAACTTTTGGGTAGTAAATACTATTTACATATAATACAAACATTTTCTGCAGTCTCTTTTATGTGTCTTAACCTTGGTCAATGGGTTTTATCAACAGAAATAATTTAAAATTTCAACATATCCAAATTTATCAATCTTATTTGTGAATTTTGCTTTTTGAGTATTTTTTAAGACTTCTGTACATCAAGGATGAATCATATTCAGTTTCATTCTTTCTGAATATTAGTATAGTCTTAAAAACATTTTAAAATTTTGTTTTATATTTTTGCCCTTAATAATTTGCAACTCAATTGTATGAATATGTAAGATAAAGCATGACCTTTTTTCAAAATGGAAAACCAAACTAACATTATTCATTAATTAGTTAATGTTCTCCATAATTAATTATCTTCATTAATATATTTTCATATATAAATAGAGCTCTTACTAGGTTTCAGACTTTCTATCTATTTTTATCTACCTTTTATTCCTGTCTGACATACTATCACTATAATTACCATACTTTTATAACATATTTGAATATTTTAGGAAATATATCTGCACATTTTTCTGTTTCCAACATTTGTTAGTAATTTTTTCCTATTTATTTTTTGGTATGAATTTTTAGGAAAAATTTTAAGTTTTAGAATAAAAATTCTAATCAGATTGTCTGGGACGGTATTGAAATCTTAAATTGATTTGGTAAGAACCAGCATCTTTACACAACTGAAAATAAAATCAAGTTCTATTTTTCTGTTATTTCAGTATTAATTTTATGTCTCCCATGTTTCAAGGCAACATAGTATATTTTGTTAAAAACATGGACCCAAAGTCATCCTTTTATTACAAATTCTGACTTTTCAGTAACTAAGTCTTTTTCTAAATGCGTAAGGTTTAGTAGGGGTTAAATGTGCTATGTGCTATGTAAAAGCATACAACAGTGCATCATGTAAAATGAATGCACAATAATTGTTAGTTATGATGATGCCCTATAAAAAATTTTCTTAAATACCTTGCTAGATGTATTTAATAATATTGTAAATTTTTTTCTAATTATTTTATGATTTCTCTAATAGAGTAATGCTGATATATAGAAAAGCTCTGGGGTTACTAAATAAATCATATATAGAACTTTCTAAATACTTTATTAGTACTTACAATTCACCAGTTGGTTCCTTAGAATTTCCAGCTGGAAAATAATATTGTCTGAAAATAATGAGGATTTGTCACTTCGTATCCAACTTGTGCACCTGATTTATCCATTTTTTTACTTCATTGGTTCAGAGCTATAGAATAATGAACAGTATATTTCATAATGGATGTTTTGCTTATTTATGACTTTAATGGAAATGCCTATCACATTTTGCCCATAATTTGATGTTTAATGTAGGATTTTGTTAATATAATTTTTTCAAGCTTGCAAAAGAAAGGATCATCTCCAATATTCATTGTTCATAATTAAAAAAAGAAAAATTGCCTGTGCATTAAATTTTAGTCAATATGTTTTTAATCTACTGAGATTACCATGTTGCTTTTTGAAGTCTTTTGATCTATTAATATAGAGAATTATTAGATATTCTAATGTAGTGTCAAGAGCCCCTAAATGATACTCCCATTCTCTTCCTCTAGACTCATTAACAGTCATCAAGCAGGGGGAAGGGGTTAACACATGTTTTCAAAGAGAGAAACAAACATCAGAAATGTAGATTGGTGATTTCTGGATTTTCTATGGCTTGTTCAAAACTCTAAATCCACCATTCATTAATGTTATATTATTGTATCAAATGAAATTATGTGTATATACATATGTATGTGTATATGAAAGTTGTGTATATTTATGCATATAGAGATTAATATAGCTATATATGACTGTATGTACATAATGTATGTGTGTGTATGTATATATAGAGAGAAAATTATATAGATATATAGGTATATATACACATACTCATAAACTATTTGATCACAATGTCTGACATGGTATTGTTATCTTATAAATATTGGTAATTATTCTTTTGGAACAATTAACCAACAATTAAAACTTTAATTATATAATCCCACAAATAATTCATTTTATCATTTTTAAATGAATTTATAAAATAAAAAGTGATCAGAAAGACAGTTGCTGAATGATAAAAGATTTTGTAACATAATGGGGTCATGGAATCATCTATGAAGTTATGAGAGAACCCCTTGTAAAGGTGGGTCTTAAAAGATGAGTCGAGTTTAACTAAAGTGATGGAATTTAAAAGATGTTACAAACAGGCAGAGTAAAAACATGTTCAAAGACTTTGAGGTGAGAGGAGGATTTGCATGTAATTCTCTCTGATATTAAATTTTTGACAGCAGTGGTTATCTTTCTACTAGTTCATATTGTATATAAACTAAACAAGTGCTACTCAGAGTGCTATCCTCACTGAGATTAGGAGAATGCACCAGAATGTAAATCAACTGTCTTTTAAAAGCACTGTTTATTTCAAATTATATTATTTTTTTTTCATGGTAAGACTTCTCCAAAGAAAGAATCAGCAACTGATTTGTTTTGCTGCAAGTTAATTACACATCTTATACCCATCTTATGAGTAGCACTTACATCTGCAGTGAGGGTAGGAATCTCATTTGTTTTGTGCACTATTATAAACCCAAAATATATTGTAGTTTCTGGAATAAATTAGAGGCATAATTAATATTAAACATTGCATTTGGACATGAATGTATAACACAAAAACCTGGAAAATTATTTCAGGAACTGGTGAAGTTCAACAAAATTTTTAGCTGTTTAGAAATATGAAGCATTTCAAGGTAACTCTTCTAAGATAGAGAACTTGTTATTTCATCTGACCTCTCCTAACAACAAGAAACACTATAAGTAGACCTCTCTGAATTTGGGAAACAATGTATAATTAATCTGAGATGCTAGTTATTGACTAACCTAAAAGGCTACCAGTTTTGAACTACAAGATGCTAGTCATTGACTAACCTAAAAGACTACTAATCTAAAAGGTCTTACTTGTCTAGAGCAAGTAAGACCCCATTAAAGTCTGGCCTGCCATGAAAGTTACTCTGCCAATGAGATTTTATGAAAAGATACAATAATTGTTGTGTGTCTGTAGCAGATAGTAATGCTACATGGAGTCTTTGTCAGACCCTTTTGGTAAAATACAATGTAAATGTCAAGGTTTAGGGGACAAGTCAATTCCATCATCTGCAGGTAAGTACTTCATTTTTAGAAAAAGCTTCTAGCTTACTACTGACCTTAGTAGAGACTGGAGGCCCACCAAGTTACCATGTGACCTGATTTCTCCATCATGAAGTAAGATTTTCCTGATCCATCACTCTATAAAGTTGAGGTACACAGTGACAGAAGGACTCCATCACTACATGGTAGTGGTATAAACAAGATCAAGCTCAAGTAACTCCTGAAGCAATAAGCAAGTTCCATAAGAAAGATGCTTAGACTCTCATTGATCTTATTCCTGCTATACCATCTCCTCTCCCTCAACCCACATTTATGGCTTCTTGGGATTTCTCTATGACCAGATGATAGAGAAAGCAAAACTTTAGCCTTGATTTACAGATAGTTGTGCATATTATACGTAATATGCTTGTACTACCAGAAAGTGGACAATTGCTGCACTATAGCCCCACTCAGGCATTGCACAGATGGAAGGGTCTGGTGAAGAAAAATCCTTTCAATAGGCAGTTGCAGTATACCTGACCATTAATTTTGCCTAGAAAGAGTCAGAGATAATGTTCTACAGTGAATATTAGTTTTTGGCTTATGGATTAGGTGGGTGGTTAGGACCTTGGAAAGAACATGATTAGGAAATTGGTGCCAAGTGGTTGTGGGGATGAGGAGGTATTCAAATAGACATTTAGAATGAGCATATAATGGAAAGTATGTATGTACACTGCACAAAAACTCAAAGAAGATTCACCTTAGCAGAGACGATCTGAATTACCAGGTAGACAAAGTTTACTGTTCTGTGGATGTCAGTCAGGCTTTTGCTCTATGTCCATGTGCAATGGGATCATGAACAGTGTCCCTGGTGGAAGTGAGTTGCACAGTGGGAATTGGGATGGCAGAACTACATGTCTGAACTTTAGCTCAATTACACATTAGCAATGTAATTATGGAGAAATCACTTAATATTTCAGATTCTCAGATTCCTCCTCAGTAAAATGGGGATACTATTCATGTGTCATAGGATTGTTAAAAGATTTAGTAAGATAACACACAAAAATTCAATAAAATAATATACATAATATATGAAAATAACGTGTAGGCAAATATAAGCTTGTCTTCCTTAGTTAATTCTATTTCTTACCCACTCAAGTATCAAGGATATTTCCTAAAATTATATGAAACTTTTGTGAATTTCTTATTAAAAATTGAAAAAAAAATAAATGAAAATTTGATTAAAAAGCTAAATATGTAACAATCTGTATCCAAGTAATATTGCTAACATTATTCTATTCCACTATGCATTCATATTTGTTATCAGCCAGGCCTCTTCTAGCCAGGAGATGAAAGAGATAACAAAGCTGATAAAAAATCCTACTCTACAGCAACTTATAGTCTACTGGAAATTAGAGGAAATGTATAAAATAAATGAGTAAATTATATATCTTTTCAGATAATCTATGGTTCTTTGTGGTAGTCAATTTCCAAAGGAAAATGCATTCAAATAGAAAAAGTGGTATGAAAATATAGGAAGGCATTGATACAGGAAATAACTTTTTAAATATTATTTTTTTAAAAGAGATATGAAATTTTTTTCTTGTAAGAAAAATGAGGATACCCTTCCTCATTTTTTTGTGGACAAATACATCAGAAAACCATCCCAGAACCAGTTTTTATATGTGTGAAAACAAGAATGAAAATGGCATTCAGCTTATTTTTATATTAGTGTAATTTGCAAGTATAACAATCAGTATAACTTTGATATATCAAAATTTACTAAAAGATCATATAATATAGTGTCATCTATATGTATTTGTAATTATACCCATATAACAAAAGATGTATCATTATTGCTATTATTATATAGCTACATATAATAGAAAAGCATGTTTACACACTTCATTCAGTGAGCATTTACCCCCCTTGCCCTGGGTTTCACTGGAACAAGGACTGCTCTAGTGTGAGAAAATTAGAACAAACACGTCTGTACAAGGTGAGTAAATATTCCTCCAGTTTGTATGCAGAAGGGTGTTCTGCATCTTTAGAAGGGTTTCTAAAGATTTCTTAAGAAAAGTGATATGAGGATTTTAGTTTAGAATAGCTGTCATAACCTCAGACCTGCCCATCACATCTCTGTAAATAAAATTTTACTGAAACACAGCATGATCATTCATTTACATATTGTCTATGGCTGTTTTCCCACTTCAATAGCCAACTTTAGTAGTTACGAGAAAGGACATTGCTCAAAAGACTAAAATATTTACTATCTAGCTCTATACAGAAAATATTTTCTCACCCTTTAGTTTAGGGCAGTAATTTCTGGAAAGTGAGAAGGGAACTAAAGGGGCCAAGAAAAATGAACCATCTAGATTCGAAGTAATAAGGAAGTCTTGACTAACAAAATGATACAATAACCTTCTCAATCAGAGCAACATGTTATATGCTAATACTAGCAGTCTATGGATCTCAAATGAACCTGCTTACTGACCTTGAATTTCTGTTTCACATACTCTCTGATATACAAGGATACAGAGCAATGTCACTGGGAAAGTCTGACTAGCTTCATTAGGTAATCCAAAAATAATTATATCATGCATTTCTCGTCAAGTCCTACAGTGAGTGTTGGCATTTGAAAAAGTATTTTTAACTGCTGAATTACATGACGTTTGATGATTCAGTCTTTTAAATGTGGCTACTCAGTCTGTATGACTTTGCATTTGATATAAAGATAATTATAGACATGAATTATAATGAGTACATAGCAAAATTATAGTTTCTTATCACCAGTAACTTTATGTTGCATTATATGTGAAAATATAGATATTGCCATTTAAATAATTAAACTATTTTTATATTTAATCCATATTAATAAATGTTAGGTGTTACTAATTTTAAAGGCAAACAGCACATCAAGTGAGGGTATGTATCTTTTAAATAAAACAAATTTTAAATAAAAGTAGACCACTATAAAGTATAACGTTTGACTATAGATATAGAAGACAAATTAATGGCTCAATCCAGTGTTTTAAGAAATGTCATAAACTACTGCAAGGGTGAATTCACCATTCAAGAAATAGTTATTGCAATTTACTATGCTGTTCTTCATCATTATTAGGGCACAGTTTTAGGAGTAAATGAGACAGAGGATATCCTTGCTCAAATACTAAGGATACTATTTTATAATGAGGTTTAGTAATGTGTATCAATTTCTAAAATCCAGTCCCTTACAGTTTCAAGGTAAGGTACTGAGAAAATACTTCAAACTGATACTCTGCTCAGAGAGAATGATTAGAGCCCACTTGTCCATTCTTAAAATCCACTGCAGAATTTTCTTAAATAGCTGACGCTGACTAAAAATTATCTCATTATTACTGTCTCTCACATGTAAGTTAGTAGAGCTGCCACAAATCTATTGAACTTTATCTACTTTTAAATGTCATTAGATTATTTTTCTCCCTTGGTTAGACATTTTTAATAAATGTATTCGAAAGAGAAATATGTTCCCTCAAATTACAAAAATTACTCATGTATATTAGTAGAGAAAAAATTCAGAATGAAGAATATTTATGAAAATGAATTGTCCTGTGAATTAAATGAAAGATAACGCATTTCATTTTGTAAAGAAGAAGGAAATAACATTTTTTTTTATTATCTATCAAACAGGCCCTCAGGGCAATGATTGCTCTTAATATGGCTGAGCTGGGGCCATTGTGTTAAAGAAAACTGTTTGAAAATATATTTTATTTGGTGTACTCTAATATGCATGTATATATTCTGAAGATATGTGTTGCTTAACTTCTATGGTAACATATGTTGTAAAAATGCACAGTTCATAATGTGAAATCAAGAAATGTTTGAAATTCTGGCTAGATTTGATTAAATAATAAAAGCAGGCATCTCTTATTTCTCTTTTCTACCACATTATCTTTTAGTGCTCTCTCATCGGTTGTAGCTTCAGTTAGGTTCTTACATATTTTGGCAAAACTTCAACATTAATCTTGCTAAAGCTTTTCCACATACACACACACACAACTGTATGGAAGAAATGGGCTGAATGAACTGTTTTCTCTTTATTAACGTTGTAACTTTTACCATTACAGTTGCTGCTCAGAGTCTGCCTTGTTTTCTTTTGCACAAAGAGTGGTTGGGGATGATTCTCAAGCTTTAGAGAACACCAGAATCACCTTGAACACTTTAAACAGATTGCTTGGTCCTACGCCAGGTGTTTCTGATGTACTAGGTATGGAGTGGAGCCTGAATATGGTCATTTCCAACAAGTTCTCAAGTGACCTTAATGCTTTTGGTTCAGAAATACATTTGACACATAAATACCCAGGGGGTTAGGGTGCCAAACCACATATAACTTTTGACCCCCCCAAACTTAACTACTAATAGCCTACCATCAACCAGAAGACTTACTGATAACATAATCAGTCAATTAACACATACTTTATATATGTATTATATACTGTATTCTGACAATAAATAAAATAAAATGTTACTAAGAAAATCTTAAGGAAGAGGAAATACAGTTACAGTACTGTACTATATTTATCAATACTGTAAGTTTATGTTGTCTGTTTACAAGATGAAGTCTGTCAGTACCTACATCAATATTGTCTTATTTGATACAAAACACTGTAGATGTTATACAAATTCATAGCTACTAGCATTAGGTATCAAAAATGGAAAGATGATGTGAAAAAGAAATTCATATTTACTTACCAGTATAATAATTAATGTATTGATAATGAAGAAGCAGAAATATGATTGTTTTATGGTAGCTTAGTGCAATCAATATGATTGTTTCATGGTAGTCTAGCATATACATTAATAAATAAATCATTATAAAATTGTTGTGGCATACAGTACTACAGTCATATTCATCATATAATATTGGAAACATTGCTACCCGTGATGATAGGCTGAGGGAGAGGTATGTTTAAGGTAAACTAACACACTATTAATTTTAGATTAAGTAGCATTTATGCCTATGTAAGTATCTACATATATTTTATGCATTCATGAAATATTTTTTCTTAATTTTCTCTATGTATCTAAGCTATGTGGTACATACATGAGTTTTTTCAAATTGTCACAAATTTCCAAAAAAATTTCCAATGTATTTATTGAAAAAATTCAATGTGTAAGTGGACCTGCACAGTTCAAATCTGTTTTTTTTTTCCCCAAGGGTCAACAGTACTTTCAGAAATATTGCTTTAGACCAGAAGATAACTTTTCAACTGCCTGTATCTTGATGATCATTTTTCTCAAGATAAAATAGATTGTATAATCCAAAGTAAAATGACTAACTCCAGAAATGTTATATTTATATATGATACTGGAAATTAACATTTGCAAAAGGGAAGGGTCTACTTACTATTCTCCTCTTAACTTAGTGCCTGGTTTGTAATTCTTTTTCAGCTTTTGTTTGTTTCTTTTTGCTTTTTCAGTAATATACACTATCTTCTGTTTCTATAATAATTGATTTATAGTTATTTTTGTGACTCAACTGAAAGACTATCCATCACTGAGCACCATTTTAAAACATGGACATTTTAATTTTTATCTTACACAAATGTCAAGTATAAATACAGATAATTATCTTAAGGTTAATAAATTCAATCTATTATTTTCTTGAAAAAGACATAATTTTAGCTATTTTAAAAATATTGAGTATTTAGGGTTGATGTAGGGAAAAAATAGTATTTTCAAGATTTTGTTAACTGGCCTTTGAATTTACAATTTTTGATGTAATGCATTCCTGGTTATTCTTTTGGAGAATAAATTTAAATGGGATACTCTTATTTTCATGAACACTTTGAGAACAGGCATATGGTCACAGTATATTTCTAAAGTTATGCAAAAATATATGGAAATAGGCCTATTTCTGTTTTAAATATTAGTTTTAAAATTAGAAGTACTATGAGGAATACGATACTGGGATAAGCAAAATAATGTTCCTTTTTACACCACTCCACCACACACACACAAAATAGTAATGTGCAAATACTGATTTGGGAAACTTGTGAATATATTCTGTTACAAAATAAAAAGAGAATTCAGTTTATAGATGGGATTAAGATTGTGACTTGCATCAGTGGGCAAAGTTATAGATGGTGTGGCCACTTGCTTATGTTTTTTTTTGTAAAACACAAGGCATCCTTTAAGAAATTTAACACATGTCCTTGTCTATTTTGGATAGAAAGCCAGATGGTAACTTAGTCTGAACAATGCTAAAAACACTTCAGATTCTTATAAAGTATTAGAAGGACACTGATGCAATTATTATATACCTTTTATCAAGACATTTGTATTTTGAAAATACCAAATCACAAGTTTCCATTGTAAAATTATGTCCCATTATTAGTTTCTTCTTCTTTTTTTTTTTTTTTTTTTTTGCAGTACATGGGCCTCTTACTGCTGTGGCCTCTCCCTTTGCAGAGCACAGGCTCCGGACATGCAGGCTCAGCGGCCATGGCTCACGGGCCTAGCCACTCTGCGGCATGTAGGATCTTTCCAGATCAGGGCATGAAACCGTGTCCCCTGCATCGGCTGGCAGACTCTTAACCACTGTGACACCAGGGAAGCCCTATTATTAGTTTCTTCTTTTCACAAATATTTTTAGAGTTTTTCTACTATTCCAACACTGTATTATATATTGAGAATGCAAAGATCAATAACTATGACCCCAGCCTTTACGGTTCTTTCAGACTAATGGGAGACAAATTAAAACAAACAATTAGAGTTTAGGGTGATGTGCCTTATCAGTTTTACTATTTGCTCTTTTATTATCCTTGAAGTTAAATCTATTGTTTAAAATTACTGAAAAAATAAAGTGAGAAAATGTTATGTATATTACTTCCCCAAAGGAATTAATTAGCATTGTAAAGCTAAAGTCAATCATAAATTAGTAAAAACTAAATAAATACATTATTATCATGAAATTTAATGAGGCTTTTCTGCTACTTTGTTAATTTAAATCATTTGAGAATATGTTTAGTGGAATTTACTTTAATAGACTTTATTATTATTTCTCTGTGTCTGCCTGCACATATAACCTTTCTTTAAAATTTAAGTTAAATATAGCAGTTTATTATAATTATAGAGATAACCAATTGTTCAAACAGAAAAATATAACTAATAATAAGAACTATCTATAAAAATGATAATAACAAATTTAATTTATTCTCTAAAATAATAAAGACTTTTAGATCCAGAACATTTTTCATTGTGTTTTGCACTTATTTGATATTGAAATAAAAACAAAATTATTTTTAAGATTTACCTTCTCTGCATTTTGATTATTTTCAATGTTATGTTTGTTGTAGTTTTATTGTATCATAGATAATTAATATGTACTGTACTCTACAAGAGAACATTGTATTACTATCATAAGTGTCCATTTACTAAGTGGCACTATTCTAATCCATCATGAGGATTTTTGTCCCAGTCTCAAAAATAGAAAAAAAAAATGTTCAGTATATTGCTAACTAACATTCACTAACTCTTTTAGTCACTTTTATATACTATTTAACAATGTACAAATTGATAGTGTTGTAATCTGCATATAGGGTTTTGTCTGTAATTTCCATTTGTATGTATGTGCTTGTCTATACGTGTGTTTTACTAAAACAATGTTATATTTGCAAGTACATATATCATTAATTAATTTTGTGAAATATTTTAACTTACCTTGCCTACAAAATTGCCAATATAGCAACTTCAACTGGAAAAGAGTAGACTGCAGAGATTTTAACTAATTTAATTATTCACAATTGTGAAGTTATATATACTATTTTAGGTATAAGCAACTTCATTTGGTATTTTGATGTAAATCATTATATACATATGTATATACATATATATATACATGTATGTGTATATATATATATATATATATATATATATATATATACTTATTCACAGCAGACATTTCCCCTTCTTTCTCATACATAAAAAATGTAAGCACATCATGTAAAACATGCACGATCTTTATAATTGTCTCTGTTTTATTGAATACTGGTGGATTACACACACACACACACACACACATTTTAAAACTTAGAATTAGAAAAAAAGTATTATTTTTTCCTATTCCCTCAAGTCCCCACTATTACTTGCTCAACATTATTCCATATTTGTTGTCATCAGTGTGGCGACAGACAATTTTCAAAGTACAGTCTATCTTCCATGTCTGGTTTAGTTTGCATTGCCTTGTAGAATGTTAGCTGAATATATTCAGTTATCTTTGATCCCCATTGAGGTCTGTCATTCCCCTCACCTAAGGCAACCCATCTCCTCAAAGCTTCCCTGTATACACTAAGGCACTCCCAGTCAGCAAATTACTCTTTATCCTTAGTACTTTTTCAGTTTTTTTCCATTGCTTGCTATCATTGGAAACTACCTGTTCATCAAGCAGGCTGATTTCCTATATTCCTCTTATCATTATTCATTCTTGTGATTCATATTTTGGGTGTTGAAGTCACTCACTCTTTTCCTTTTTCCCTAAAGTCACTTCTAGATTGTCAGTCACCTATCTTTTAAAACTAAGTACAATCATAATACTAATAACAATAGTATTACCAATCCCACTGCATCCCCATGCACAACCATCCATTCTCATTACTGTCATTTTCCTCCCCCTGGTGGAAACCTCCAGATACACTGAAGACTTCAGCAAAATATCTCACTGCATTCTATACCCCATTAACTTCTAAGCTATAAGATGACTTGCTCAAGCTTTCAGAAAGTGCTGAGACATTCTGAATAAAACATGATGAAAAGGAAATCCTGATATTATAAAACTTCAGAGGGAGGGTGATTTGGAATATTGTGGTTACGGAGGAATGCAGCTTGTGATGCTTGGTGGATAAGTATTTGCTTGTGTTTATGTATATCAACATACACAAAGTCTTTTAAAAATTGAATACTGAGATATTACCTAAATTAAGCAAAAATTAAGATGACGAAATAAAAAGTTGACATTTTAAGGACTAATACAGAGCATTAGAAAAATAGAAGATTAAGGAAAGCTGTTATACATTTAGATTTGTGGCTCAATTTCCTAAGATAGTCAATCTCTTATACTTGAATATATATATTTAAAACTTACATAATGAGAAAAAGGAAATTAAATAAAAAAATTATTGGGCAATTACAAGACTGATGAAATAAAGATAACTTTAAAAACTAAATCTGCTAGTATTTTAATACTATTTAGTTTTATAGATGATTTAAAAAGGATTCTGGTAGAAGTTGGAGAAAGGGAGCCCACACATTTTAAGTCATGTTCAAAATCTATATATGAGATAAAACTGCCCATGTGTGGCATTGCTTGGTAATACATTCAGCTAGATAGCTCTCAAACTTGTTCTTGTATGAGAATCAACTGGGGGAGTTTATCAAAACTGCAGGTGCCTACGAATCACCATTAGAGATTTTGATACAGAAGTCTGAGTTGAGGTTAGTCATTTTCACTTTTAATAACCAACTCCAGTTCTTTTAACACACTTCAAAGCTTGAGAACCTGTGCTTATATAAGGAGGGTTTGTGTGTGTGCATGTGTGTTTTGTTTGTTTGTTTTTAATAATGGTGGAGTGAGGAGCTTGGAGAAACCTCTTTCCTAAAGAGACACTTTTAAGCTGGGCAAAATTTGAACAGACAAGTATCCAAGTTTCTGGAGTTTGATCAATGATTTACAACAAATTAAGAAGCATTTATTCAACAAAATTATAAAAAACTCAGTAAGAAAATTGACAGGCTGTAGCATTTGAGCTAAGGATTGCATCCATGCCCCTACCACTCAGTCTTGTTGAAAAGCTGTCCCAGTAGACTCAGCAGCTGAGTAGCAGCTTGCATTTTTCCAAGATCCCTAAGGGAAGAGCTACTTCATGTGATTTCAGCAGCTTATGAACATTGGCAAAACACATTTTTCACAGCTTTGTGCTGTGTAAGGTTTTTATTGAGTGGCTAAAGTCAACTAGGTGGCACGCATTTCCCACCCCATATCCAAATCCTACTATACAGGAAAGATGCAAGAGGGTGGTTTTGTGAAGAGAGCTGTCCTCTCTTTCCCTACAAATATCTGTTGAGGGAGAGCTTCTCTGGTGGGTGTGGGTGATGAATGGTGACGCATATCAACCCCAGCCTCCCAGAGAAGAAGACTTATTCTAGATAGATTTGTCAGGCCGTGAACCTTGACAGACGATTCCATCATCTTGGGCTCTGGGTAACAGAATATCCATATAGGACAGTGGTAGAAACTGGATGATAAAAACAGTTCTCAGCCCATTCTCTCTACACACAGATGTAGAGAGCCCTGCGTCTTCCAGATTCTGGAACTTTCCTTCAGAATGACTGGAACTGTAGGTGAACTGAAGCCAAACCTGACAGGTATCAGAATTTCCCTGCTCATTAATGTGCTAGACACTTATTTATCTCTGACATAAGTTTAATCAATATTCACTTATTGTTGATAAAAATGGGATTTAGAAACTTTCCAAGGTCATCCCAATATATTTAAAATTGTTTTTTATATTTTACCTCAAAAGTTTTTTTCCTGTATATTATCCATTTAAAACTACTTATTGTCTGTTACAGATAATAACATTGTTGCAAGTGTATCTGAGGTTCGGAATAAAATTTGAATGACTTTATACCTTCTGGAAAGAATAAATATAAGGTCAAAGAAAGTCTATTTGTAAAGAGTCCTACTCTCATCTCCCTTTATTTTTATAATGTTCAGCAATTGAGCCATACTGAGACACAGTATCTGTCTTTCTTAACTAATTTTGTCATTTCTTTTTTCAAACCAGAATAGAATAGATTGGAAATATCCAGTCATACCAACAGTGCAAATATTATGTTGCAGCTTAATTTTTATTTTATGGATTATCACCATATGGCACAATTATCTTCACTATAAAAAGTTAGGGCATAAATTAGTAAGGGGAAATTCTTGCTTTACATTCATCTAAATGAAGACAAAATGAAGGTACTGTGATTCTAAAGGAATATTTTACCAGGAATAATTTGATGTGATAATTACATGTAGAGGGGCTCAAAACTTTTCAGAAAAAGTTCATATTTATTATATGATAAAACATTTGTAATAACACAAAGAACAACAACAAAAAAATACAGTTTACAAAGAAAAAGATGAAACACATATATTAATAGATTAAGTGACCTGCTGAAGGACACATACATTTAGTAAGTGAGAGGGTCAGGAATTTAAATTGCTTTTGCCAGCTCCTGCAAAAGACTTTCTCCCATCTCACTAAGACACCTCTACTTACATACATATACATGGATTAAAAATAGCATAGAGTGAAATCAAAACACATATTTTAAGATATATAAAATATCATATCTAATTAAACAAATCAAATTAGCTTAAATTATACATTTTCAAGTGTTATAAATCTGATGTAATTAATGGCACATAGTCAATTTTAAATAACTGTAACATTAATTTAAAGAATAAAAGTACTAAATATAACAGATCATCTAAGCATAAAATTACCTAAAGAATATGTGGGCAGAAATAACTGTCTATTTTTACTTTGAATAATTGTGAGGATATTAAGATAATCTGAAAGACATTAGAAGGGCAATATTTAACATTAGTGAACATCCAATTCCTTAGTTGAGCACTAACTCAACATATGAATAAGGTCAAGTAGATTTTTTTTCCCCACTTTTGGATTTTGCTATGTAATCTGGAAAGAAATGTAACTCAATAGAGTCACTGCTTTCATTGTTAAGATAATTATCTACTAACCATACTGTATTCTCTCAACCTCACAATTTTACAAATGGTAACTTTTGGTCCCTGGCTCCATTGGCTACACCAGCTAGATTGATCAAAATCTTATAAAGCTTGATTTCCATACTAAAATTGGCAAGAATGAAGTTGTGGCAAATTTTAATATATTATTTTTGAATTATTTTTGTTGTTACTAAGGATTATTCATTATTTTTATTTGAAAGAGTAGTTTGCTTTTGTGTGATTTACTGTTTGAATTATTGGTATTTTGAGTTCTAATTTTGGCTGAAGAAATTTAAAGTCACCAGGGAGAAAGGTACTAGCATTCCAAGTCTTTAAGCTAGTTTTGTTAAATCTTTAAAAAATATGTAATTGCATTACAGAAAGCAGCTTAAAGCAGAAAATGAAACTAGTACGATTCTGATGTCAGCTCCTAACAAAGTCAGAGGAACAAAAACTTAGATCATTATTATGTATGTATGAAACAGTAAGTAAATAAATAAATATGTTAAAAATCTCACCTCTGACACTTTGTTATTAACAACTAAATCTTATTTGGGTTTATAGCTGAATTTACAGCTGCCAAATTGATAAACCAAACTTTACCAAATTAAACAAAACAAAAACTCAGCCGAAGAATATATTTCAAAGTAGTCCAGTGTTGAGAGCACAGCCAAGCACAGAAATAAGCAAATTTAAATCATCTGGCTGAATATACCTTCAAACCACAGGTCAAGGTTTATGAGCTCTTAGTAAAAAAAATAAACAAAACCCACAACATGCACCATGGGCATGCACCATGGGCATGCACATGTGCACACAGATGGCATTATGAGTTAGAATCAGTAGAAACAGAAGCCAAGTCAATCAGACCCCAAAATATGCAACTTATTAAGATTATTTTTAAAATAATAAATAAATCTTTCATCTATTTAAAGAAATTAAAAGTGAGACTTGAAATATTAAGTTAAAATTCATATTATAAAGAGAGTAATATTGTTATTTCTGAAATCAAAAATAGTAAAATGGTGCTTCCCTGGTGGTGCAGTGGTTGAGAGTCCGCCTGTTGATCCAGGGGACATGGGTTCGTGCCCCGGTCCAGGAAGATCCCACATGCCATGGAGCAGCTAGGCCCGTGAGCCATGGCCACTGAGCCTGCATGTCCAGAGTCTGTGCCCTGCAATGGGAGAGGCCACAACAGTGAGAGGCCTGCGTACTAAAAAAATATATATATAGTAAAACAATTTCAAAAAATAGCATTTTAAACCTGGAAATGAATTGAAATTTATAAAAGCCTGCATAAACAGTTTAAATAATAGAATAAGTACAGCAGAAGAGAGAATTAGTAAACAAAAAGAAAGGTAAAAAGACATTCAGAACATACCAAAATGAAGAAAACAAGACAAAGGAAATATTAAAAAGAGGGTGAGAGACATGGAAGAAAAAATTGAGAATTGGAATGGAATTCCATAGGAAATTTTTTTTCAATATTTATTTATTTATTTATTTGGCTGCACAGGGTCAGTTGCGTCATGCAGGATCTTTGTTACAATGCATGGGATCTTCATTGTATCATGCGGGATCTCTTTTAGCTGCCACATGCAAACTCTTAGTTGTGGCGTGTGGGATCTAATTCCCTGACCAGGGATCGAACGCGGGCCCCCTGCATTGGGAGCACGAAGTCTTAGCCACTGGACCATCAGAGAAGTCCCAATAGGAGAAAAAAAAAAAAGAATTGAGAAGTTTCTAGACTGAACTAACAATATAAATAATCATTTGTAGGAGTCCAAAATTCGTAATTAGGGTAAATGAGAATAAATCCATACCAAAAGTGCAGAACCATATTGTGGTAAGCAGTCTAATGGCTTTCCCAAAGCTGTCAATGCCTTAATCTCTGGAACCTGTGAGTATATCCCCTTATGTGACAAAGGTACTTTGCAAATATGATTAACGTTAAGAACATTGATGTGGAGACATTATTTTTGATTATCCAGGAGTGCCCAATCTAATCAAATAAATCCTGAAAATCTGAACACATTTCCAGGCTATAATCAGAGAGATGTGTGACACTTCTGTCTCTGAAGATGAAGGAAGAGGTCCAGGATCAAAGAAATGCAAACAGCCTCTAGAAAGTAGAAAAGACACAGAAATAGACTCTTCCCATAGAGGCTTCAGAAAGAAAACAGCCCTTCTGACCTTGATTTTGGTTGAGTGAGACCTGTGTTGGACCTGTGTAGACCAGCCTACAGAACTGTAAGACAATAAATGTGTGTTGTTTTAAGCCATTAAGTTTGTGGTAATATGGTACAGCAGCAAAAGAAAGCTAATACACATAAAAAGAGATATTTCTTAAAACATTCAGAGGAAAAAAGACAGTTTTCAAAAAGAAAACATGATTGGACTGACATTTGACATAGAAGCATTAATGGAATTCAGACGTTTATGATATAATACACTCAAAGATCTGAAAGAAACACCTGTCAACCCAGAACTGTGAATCCAGTGAATGTGTCATTCAAGAATGAGAGCAAAGCAGCAATATATTCAGGTAAAGAAAACCCAAATGAGTTTACCACAAAAAAAAGGAAAGAAAAAATCACCAAATCTAAGCAGTGGTACTCAAGGTGTTGTCCTTGGACCAGCAACATGAACATTATATTTGTGAGATATAGAGAAGCAAAAAATAAAATAAAGAGATAATAAATAATAAAATGATTATCAAATTGATAAACTGATGCAGGAAAAAATTGATAAAATTGAACTATCCATTCACGACAACAGCTCTCAGCAAATTAGGAATAGAAAGGGACTCTCTAGCTTGTTAAAAGCAATTGACAGGAAACTTACAGCAAATGTAGTACATAATTGTAAAACTTTTATTCCCCTTTAAGTTGAGGAATGAGATAAGTATGCCTACCATTATCTTCCATATAAAGAGTTGAACTAGAAGACTGAAACAGCACAAAACAGAAACATAATAGACCTATAAATATAAGAACTAAAATTGAAAACAAAAATAGTGTATGTTGATAGATGATGATATTATATTCATAATCATCCATAAAGTAAATTGCTTCTTAGTTCAGTTCATTTACCAAATTAATTTCTAATCTGTAACAAGTGCTTATACTATATCTCAAGAATAGCTTGCAAAAAGTAACCCTTGTACTCTTCAATGAAATAAACAGACATCTAGAAAAATCTCCCCTATCTACACTAAATAGCCCCTTGATAATACAACTATTTGACACATATATTCTAGTTGCCTAATTGCTTATAATAGATGCTTTTCCTTATAATTAAATGACAAGGCATGAAAAATCTAGGAGAAAAAAAATCTAGAAGAGCAAAATTGTTATTTTCAATTTTGGTTAGGCAACAACATTGTGAATGACAATGGGTGTCTGATAGTCAACCTCCATTGAATAAGCATAGCAAGACCTGGATATTGTGAGTGGTAAGTGTAAATTCTCTGTTGAATTGTTTCCAGGAAAAGTGATACCATATGGAGTGATAAAGAATGGTTTTAGTTATTTAAAAGTGTGTGTGTGTGTGTGTGTATGTGTGAAGAAATGAAAGTTATATTATTATCCAAATAAAGGAAACACAAATATTTCATCATGAAATTTTTTCTTCCAGATTGAAAAATATTCTGTTTTGCTTATGAAAATTCTATTTATAATTTAGTGAAAAATACTAATGTATAATTGTGCTTTAAAAAGTTTAATAAATATTTTATATGGGGTAGGTATCACATGGAACTGTAGATGCAGAGTATATAAAATAATATTTGCAAATATACATTGTTAGACCAGTAAACATACAAGGACATCATCTGTTATAGTGAAATCTACATGATTTGTAGTATCAGTGAAATCTCAAGAAAAGCAAAGGCTCATGTCTCAAATGCCTTTGTGCAAACACAAATTACAGAAATCATTTTCTATGTGCAATTCACTAATCTAGAATGTAGAAACAAAATAAAATATTTATTTTCCTCACTGTGGGAAATTTGAAATTGATATAAACCCTTCCATAAGTTTATGAACACATTGAATTTAGATCAGTTATATAGATGGCTGATTATTTACAATGGAATTGGGTTTGCTTTGTGGTATGATTAATTTAAGACATATCAAGTTGCTCACTCAGTGATACAATATACATGTGGTAATAGGAATCCGTGGATCTACCTCAGTAATCTCAGCAATAAATGCTGAGAATCAAATTCCCCAGTTACTGTAATTATTTAAAACACTTTTAAGGGGAAAAAAAAAACATTAGCTCTATAAGGATAGCAAGCAAAATTCACTCTTAACAAATATGCCTAATGTCATTTATTCAGTATTCTTCCTTAAGGTAAAATTATATATATATATATGTATGTATGTATGTATGTATACATATGCTATTTCTAAGTAAAAGCTACTTAAATTAGGTATCTTCTATTAAAAACTGTTTTTTTTTAATTCCAATAACATAGAATTTTTATTGAAACTTAAATTACTGATAAAATACAATGCATTTTATCTGATGAGATGTTAATTTGTAAATAGAACACTTTCATTGGAAGTATTTATTTTTTAATAAATGTTTCTCCCTGTTACCTCAAGGTTAAAATATAATAAAGCTGCCTTCTGAGAAACATTTCTGAATTCATCTGATGAATGAACTAATTACCCACCTGTAGACATCTCAACTAATTAAATCCAATAGAGGAATTTTCAAACATATCACTTTTGGGAGAGAAAGTGCTTCCTGGGTTTATTGAACTTCGTTTCAGAAATGAAGAAAGTTAGAATCAAAGAACACTGTGAGAATGGTTCTGAAAGATGAATGAAGTAGTTGAATTCAGATTGCATTCAGTTGTTTATATCCTAACCAGAGTAGATGTTGAATAATATATTTGTATGGAAATCTTTTAAGACAAAGAAGCACAAGTTACAAAACCTCTAAATTGTACAGGTAGAAATGGTCATTCTAAAACGGTTGTTAACATTTAAATGTCATTATCAGTATATTTTTATCTTATGCAAATGCAAAAAATTCAGTATCAAAGCAACTGATGCATGGTGCTATCACTGGAGGGTTGACTGTCATCCTGTAAGATATTTTTTCATAGCAACTTCCCTTAGTAATTTGATAATAGTTTCAGACAGCAAGTCACTAATCATTTTTTTTTTTTTTTGGTACTCAGACCTCTCACTGTTGTGACCTCTTCCACTGTGGAGCACAGGCTCCGTATGCGCAGGCCCAGTGGCCATGGTTCATGGGCCCAGCCACTCCGCAGCATGTGGGATCTTCCCAGACTGGAGTATGAACCCGTGTCCCCTGCATCAGCAGGCAGACTCTCAACCACTGTGCCACCAGGGCAGCCCACTAATCATTTTTATAGTGAGAATTATCCAGGGAAACAGAACACCAAATATACAGAAGGCCAAAAAAAGAAAAAAAATCGATATATTCCAAAATAGGTAAAAATTAATGGATTTATATAGGTCTTTTCCCTCCTTTTATTTAGCAGGTGAAATCAAGGCATTAAGTAGCTGTATTTCGAGAAAGAATTTTCTGGGAGGAATAAAACTGTGCTTAGGGATTGTTGGTGTCCCTTGTGAAAGGTCCCCAGGAAAAAAAAAATGTCATTGTTGGGCAATCCCTGTTCCCATCGGTGGGTACTCAGCAAGCAAGAAGATCCTTGCATTAGAAGCATTGGTGGATAAAATAAATAAATAAATAAATTGAATTGAATTGGATATAATGAATACAATATTTTAACAGACAAACATTTTTATACTCAATCAAAATAGTGGAAACATGTTTTATACTTGCTTTACAGATGGTGACTTGCAAGGCCATTACAGATTCTAAGATTATAACAATCAGTTGTTAAAATTTGCAGCACTAAAATTTGCAGCTCAGTGGCTGTCACTTTATAATTAACTACTTGTTTATCACTAACAGTTAACAAAGCATTTCACTAGTCAAGAACTAATAAGGATACATAGAACACCCCCACATGCTTCTTCTTCTTTTTTTTTTTTTTTTTACCGTACGTGGGGCTCTCAATGTTGTGGCCTCTCCCATTGTGGAGCACAGGCTCTGGACATGCAGGCCCAGTGGCCACAGTCCACGGGCCCAGCCACTCCACGGCATGCGGGATCCTCCCGGACCGGGGCACGACCCGCATCCGCTGCACCGACAGGTGGACTCTCAACCACTGTGCCACCAGGAAAGCCCCCCCACACACATTATTCTTATGATAATTAGCTTATGAAGAACTGCTAATATATATTAAATGCCAGGATAATATTGGCATTTCTATTCTGTTTTCCATATTTTTGTTATTATATTTTAGTACCATGAGTTCAGTGAAAACAGATTTGATACTAGAAGTCAGTTTGAAATGAGAACCTGGCCCTTATGCCAATTCACTACTGACATTCTTAAGATATATAGGCTATATTTGTATATCAAAAAGTAGCTAGCTCCACGATTCAACATATGCAAATCAATAAATGCAATTCACCTCATCAATAAAATGAAAGGTAAAAATCACATGATTATTTTAGTAGATGCAGAAAAAGCATTTGAAAAAAATACAACATCCTTTCATGATTAAAAACTCTTAATAAATTGGGATTAGAAGGAACATACTTCAATTTAATAACATATACAACAAATTCACAGCCAACATTATACTTGGTGGAGAAAAAAGAAAAGGGATTCCTCTGAAATCAGAAATAAAACACAGTTGCCCACGCTCACCGTTCCTATTAATATAGTACTGGAAGCCCTAGGTAAAGCAATTAGGTAAGACAAAGAAATAAAAGTCCTCCAAATTAGGAAGTAAGAAGTAAAAGTGTCACTATTCGCTGATGATATGATCTTATACACAGAAAATCCCAAAGAGGCAATCAAAACACTGTTGGAATAAATAAATAATTTCAGTAAAGTGGCAGGTTAAAAAATCAACTTACAGAAATCTGTGGCATTCCTTTACCCTAATGATGAAGCATCAAAAAGAGAAATAAATAAAACCATCACAACCACAATAGCATCAAAAATAATAAAATACCTGAGAATTAAATTTAACCAAGGAAATGAAAGATCTGTATGATAAAAACTACAAGTATTCGATGAAGGAAATCAAAGAAGACACAAACAAATGGAAAGATATCTGTGTCTTTAAGTATTGTTAAGATGGCCATACTACCCCAAACCATCTACAGATCAACACAGTCCCCATGAAAACATCAATGTCATTCTTCACAGAAAAAGAAGAAATCATTCTAAAATATGTGTGGAATCACAGAAAACCTTGAATTGCCAAACCAATCCTGAGAAAAAAAAGAACAAATCCAGAGGTACCACATTTTCTGACTTCAAACTACTTTACAAAGCTATAGTAATGAAAATAGTGTGATACTGGAACAAAAATACACACTAGACAATTGGAACAAAATAGAGAGCCCAGAATTAAATTTAGCATGTCAGGTCAACTAATATTTAATGAAGAATCATGAATGCTCAATGGGGGAAGGAGAGTCTCTTTAACAAATGGTTCTGGGAAAACTGGAGAAAAACATGCAGAACAATGAAATTATACCCTTGATTCATATCACTCTCAAAAATTAACTCCAAATGGATCTGACTAAATGTAAGACCTGATACCATAAAACCACTAAAAGAAACCAAAGGGAAGAAGTGCATCCATATTGGTCTTGGCAATAATATTTTTGAGAATAATGCCAAAAGCACAAAAAACAAAACCAAAAATAAGCCATGGAGATCTAATGCAGTATAATGAATACAGACAAAAATACTGTACTATAATAATGTAGTCTGATAAATATTGCTTCAATGGCAATCATATTACAATATTAAATCTATCAAAGTAATACCCTGCACACCTTAAATTTATGAAATGTAACACGTCAAATTTATCAAATATGGAAGAGAGGGTAGTTTAATTTTCATTTGTGGGAAATGTGAATAGGGAGTTAATAGAGTGTTGAGAAGTTGAATTTTAAATAGTATGGTCATGGAGTTTTTGAGCAAATGCATGAAAGACATTTGACTATCTTGGGAAAGAAATTTCAGTCAGAGGGTACAGCAAGGGTAACAGTCTTGAGAAAGACATGTGTTTGTTGGCTTTTTGTGATAACATGGAAACAAGGACAATTTCAGTGGACTAAGAGGAAAAAAAGAATGTTAGAGTCAAAGAAGGTCCAGAGTTAGGTCAGGTAGCACCTTGCAGTTCATTATAACAAATTTACTCTGAGTGAAATGGGAAATTACTAGAATGATCTGAGTGATAAAATTGACCTTAAGTGTTAACTGGATCATTCTTGCTGCTGGGAGAGAAAAAAGGGAAGGAAGGAAAAGTCAAAATAATGAGATAAGTTGGAAGGTTTTTGAAATAACTCTAGTGAGAGTTGATAGAGACTTGGGCCAACATGGAAGAGGTGAAAGGTGTGAGAAGTTGGTGCAGCTGGATATGTGTTTTGTTTTGTTTTAATGAAAAAACAAAGAGGATTTGCAAACAGATATGATATGAAGTAAGAAAAAGAAAATACAAGGATGACACCATGTCATTTTGCCTCCAGCAACTGGAATGATAATATTTTTTTTAAAAACTGGGACAGATACAATGGCTGGGGGGAGATGACCAGAAGATATTTAGACTAGGAATATAAATTTAGGAGATGGAATTATTTTTAAAAAAAGAATAATAGAGATGATAGAGAATCATAAATAATATGAAGAAAAATAAAGCCTTAAAACTATAAGACCAAAGGGAGTATGTCTAGATAAAGATGCCCAATAGCTGAAACCAATGATAGCACAATATTAGGAATTAGAGGATATGAGGGAATCAGTAAAGGAAATCCAAGTGAAGAAAATATTCCACGGACAAAAGTATTTCCAGCTTTGTTCCTGCTGCATGTGTTAGCTCGAGCCAGTGGAATTGGGCTCTAGTAGCTTGGTTGGTTGACTGACTAAAATTTAATTCAACTTGGCCTGCGCTCAGGGAGGATAAGATGTTATAACTCCCTTGGTATCATGTAAAGGAAGGTATTCAAAAATGTAAGAATATTAGATTGAATTAATCAGATGAGAACTTCACATTTATTCCTCCCTACCCCTACATATTCCAAGAGGTCCCAAAGTGCATGTCCTTTACGAAAACATTGACACATACATTAGTTAAATACAGGATGGGGCGTTCTGCCTGAGATCCCAGTTGTTAGTGTAGGTGATGGGATCCTGGAGTGGCAGAGGCCATTGAACCACTAGAGACAAGTTGGACACAATGACCATAATAGGCAGAAGAACAAAGTGGAACCAAAATATTTGACATATTGGATTCAATGACACTGGATATTTTTTTCAGTGCTGCTATTCTGAAAATGATAGCAACAGTAAACCTTCTAAAGCACTGGTAGGTTTAGTAAGGTTTCTGGACAGTCCCTTCTATTCCATTCTCTACTTCTCTTTCACAAATTGTACACCATCTTAATTAATATATCTTTATAGTAAGTCAAAATATTTAATAGAATATACCCTCCTACTTTGTTCTTATATTCTTTTATGTTTTCTTGACTATCAGTGAGACAATGTATCAACACCTCTTACCCCCAAACAAAAAGTCTTTGGCAACTTTGGAAACGACTGCATTGAATCTATGCATGGATTTTGGGAAAAAATGAAATCTTTATTATGCTAATTGTTCCAATCTACAAATATGTTTTAACCTTATATATTACTGTGACTTTTTAAAATTTTCTCTCAATATTTTGTTTGTATTTTTATTTTAGTAGGCCCTACATCTATTTTGTAAAGTAGATATAAATGATAGGGACAGAGTAAAGGGACAAAATAGGTAATTAAATAGTTAATCCCACTAGGGGACTGTAAATAAAGAAAAAAAGTATGGGAGACCCCTGTAAGTTAATGATCACAAAAAACAAAAAATAGGTTTGGTTAACCACAAAACCAAGCAGGTTTGCTTAGCAACAACAAAACCATGCAACAGACAAATGAGACATGCCCCAAAACAATAAAACAATGGTGGCATGAGACCCACATCCTGCCCAGTAAGTTCAGTAAGTTAATGACCCCTAGGACATGCTCTTTGCACACATAAAGAAACAATAATTTATGGAAAGGTGACATTTCAAAGTGAAAGACCCTCATTGTACTGAGACCAGAAATAATTTTTCCATAGTGCCATGACAGTCCTAGCTTGACCATGTAGGGACAAGAAAAACTCCCTTGCCCAACCTGGAGGAGGAGCTGATGATGGAAACATGACGTCTACTCAAGAATGAGGAAGAAGGTGGTCTTTTCCCCCTCCCCACTTTTCTTTGATTATAAAACTGTAGCCCACTAAGTTCTTGGGGTGTGGCACCCTCTCATTCACCTGCCCAGTTGTAAGCCTCACAAGTGTCCTATACTAATAAATCACTTCTTATCTGTCATTTTCCCTCTCACTGAATTCTTTCTGATACTTAAAGAACTGGAGCTCCTTGGAGCCCCCCAAAATTCTACCTAGTGGTTTCATAAATATACCTAAATTTATCTGAATTTAATTTTAAGGTCTCTATAACTTGAACTCCACTCAGGGTTCTGTGAGTACAGTTAAAGTTTCAGTGAAATAAAATTGCTTCTTTCTTCAAGATGATACTTTATTGAAAAACCAACTGTATCCACCTATGTGCTTACTCTTTACTTTGATTTTATATAGGCAATAGGGTATGACATTCTTACTGACAATTGGACTCCTCTCACATAGCAATGGCAAAGAGTAACAGACATGTTTAAAGCATAATGTATTCTGACACTGTGTTTGGAATTGTACTGCTTGTTAGCTATGGTTTCTTAAATTTTTTTTTATTTAAATTGCCTACTTATAATGTTTAGTATCCAGTCAGTTGTACTTGATGGCCCTTCTTTGCATTCCTTATAATTTCCCTTTATGCAGTACTTGGAGTAGAAGCAAACTCCTCTCCAAAGCTACTATAAAATTCAAAAAGCATTAATAAATACAAAACCCAGTATGATGTCTAGAGTAGAGCTGTAGCCCTCATAAATTCCTGAATTATTTGGAAATGCATTTGAAGGGCAAAAAATTCAGAAAACCCAACTGATAATAGCTTCAGTGAGTAGATTTTCTTTTTCCTCACATACCAAGAAATCAAGAGGTAGCAGCTAAGACTTGTGCAATGGTTCAGCAATACCCTTCTTTCTTTCTTCTCCACTGTACATATTTAGTAGACTGGCCTATCATTTGCATGGTTGAAGAATTTCTACTGAAGTTCCGGATTTCACTTTCTGTTTCAAAGCAGGAAAAAGTGAAAAGAACCAGAAGTTTTTCTAAGAAATTTGTCCCCCACCCCAGGAAATTTCTGTGTAAATTTCATTGTTTGCATCTGCTACATTATGGAAACAAACAAAAAATAATAATAAAAAAAGAAAAAAAGCACTTAAGCTCTTTCAGATAGACAGACAACACAGAATTTTGGAATAGGTATATGATTAGCCAAACTGTACTATCAACTTAAAGCCTTATGATCATACATAATTTTTGCAGTAGTCAGCTCTTTTTTGCAATACTTTCTTTGTGCAGTAGTGCCTGATATTGCATTCTTACAAATTATATCCATTTTTTTTTCTTTTCTCCCAACAGAATTTATGCTTGGTTGGGAGTTTGGTAACAAATATAAATTTTAAAAATTATATATATTTTTTAATCTTCTAAAGAGTATCTTATAGCAGTAACCAATTACATAGTTCTGACAATGTGCCAACTATTATCTGCTACCTTTACAACTATTTACTCATTTAATCTCGGCACAAACCATTTGACCTTCTTTTACAGATAATAAGACTACAACCCTATAGAGTTTAAGGGACCTCCCCAAGGTCATTCAGGAAGTTCTTGGCAGAACCAGAGTTTACACCCAGGCAACCTGGCTGCAGAGTCCATAGTCTTAACTAGTCTATATTGGCAGTGTTTATGTACTTCTTCAAATGATGCAGAGAATTCTACAGCATCCCACATTTCCTCATCCAATCAGGCAAGTAAAACTATTAAGAGGAACTTATGCTATATGTGAATTATGAGAACTAATAAAGGAAAATTTGAAAGCTATTGTGTGAAAACCAAATCTTAAACATCTCTCCCCTTATATTTTTATTGGAATTAATGTGATATAAACACCCAACTGTCCTTTTACCACACGTTAATTAAACAAGTGTTTTCAAACTCCATCAAGGGCAGTTTTGAGAGTGAAAAGGTGTAGTATTAATAATTAAGCCAAGACAATAGGAATAAAACACAATTACTCCCTATAAACTGGGACTTTTCACCTTCCTAATTTTAAGTATTTAACAAATTCAGTTGCAATAAACAGAAAATTCTAATTTAAATGATTTTTCCAGGTCTTCCTGAAGCAGGAAATTCATTTTTAGAAACACATCTTTTTATTTGTAGGTAAATAACTGTCACTCTGTTCAACTAATATCCCTAATTGTGAGCTTGTTTCTGATTGTCTTGTCAGATTCCCTATTGGTATAATTATATTCATTATTCAATCTTTGGGTCCAGAATACAAGCAAATCCATGGAACAGAACACTATGGGACGAGATAATGATCTTGAGCTTTGAAATTCATGGTTTCAAGGTCTCCTTAATGTTTGGTTTCTGAAAATGTCTCAGTATTGTCCCAATGTGTATATTACAGTGGGGGGCTATTAACATAGCACTGTGACTGTGAGTTCATATTTATTGGAGAAGTGAATACCTGAATAGTAATTGGGCAAAATACTCTGGATTACTTAAATATATGTGTTTATGTTTTTCTTAGCAGTATCATTCCCAGACCCAGCCAGCCTGTCTTTTGCACTGACTTTTCCATTCCTGTAGGAAAAAAGATGTTGTAAGATATAAAGCTCAGCTCTGATCACAGTACTCCCCGCTCAAAGATACTCAGTCAGTTGTCTATAAATAAAAACTAGCTTTTTAACCACACTTTCACCATCCAGTCTCATTTAACCTTCTTTCATCAATGGTAACACACATATTTTCCCCCACATATTAACATTTATGAACTTGGGAAGAATTCCACAATAACCATTCCTTCATCATGAGTCTTTCTTTGAGTTTAGATAGTTCCTGTTTTCATGCTTCCAAATTCATTGATTTTTCTTCTGCTTTGTCTAATCTACTGTTAAAGTTTTCCAATGCTATTGCTATTTTTATTTGAGAATTACAGTATTGTTTTTCAACTCAAGAGGTCCTACTTGATTCTTTTTCATATCTAACTTTCCTGTCCTCATTATATTCATATTTTCCTTTAAATTATTGATCATATTTATAATGGTAATGTTAGAATTCTTGCTTTCTAATTACACCATTTCTTGTCATTTCTGGGTTTGTTTCTGTTGAATGATATTCCTCCTCATTATGGGGCACATTTTTCTGATTCCTTGCACTTACGGTAATTTTTGTTTGATGCTGGGTATTTTGATTGTTATATTTTTGAATGTCGAGATTTTGTGGTTTTTTAAAATAAAGTTATTATAACTATAATAGTAATAATAATAATAATGTATGTATGTACTTGAGTTACTTGCAGATCATGTTGATTATTTTGGGAGCTCCTTTTTAAGCTTTATTTGGCAGATCTACATTGTCCCTCAGTATTAAAGCAGGATATTTATGGAGTCCTTGCTGAATGCCTGAGGTATTCAGTAAAGTCTTTCCACTCACATCAGTTGGAACTAGGATGTTTCCCCACTCTGTGTGAGCACTGGGATTTATTCACCTTATGGTGCCTTAGTAGCAGTTACTTCTTTGCCTCATGAGATTCCCACTTGCATGTGCAATTTAGCATTCTGTAAAAACTCAAGGATCCCTGAACAGATTCGTATGTCTCTCCATCTGCAGATTTCTCTTCTCTTTGGTACCATGCCCCACAGCTTCTAGCCATCTCAGCCTGACTCCCATCTTTCCCCACAAGTCAGTGAGACTACTATGATTTTGGGGGGTTCCCCTCCTTATTCTTCATCCTGGAAAGTGCTTTGAGGCTGAAAGACAGGGTGATCATAGTGCTCAACTCATTTGTTTCCTTTCTCTTGTTGATCCCTCTCCAACGCTGTCTGAAAACAATTGACATGCTTTTCCCCAGGTTTCTAGTGTAAGGTGTGAGGGCAAGTTCAGCATCAGTTATTCTGTCATGAGCAAAAGCAGCAGTCCTCAATATGATTTTAATGTATTAGAGTTTCTAGCTTCAAATAATTCCCCATCAGTATTTTGATATTATTATTTCCTTGTCTTCTTGCATCCAGTGTTGTTGATGTCATTCTGAATTTTGTTTCTTTGTAAATAATCTTTTTTGTTGTTTACACAGTATTTTATAATTGTTTATTATTATTTTAAATCTTCTGACATTACTGTCTAATACCAGGGTTTATTATTATTATTACTTCTGTTGTAATTAGTTACCTTTTTGCTTTCTGATATATTTCATTCCCTCTCCTACCCTTCTCTTTCTTTCTTAAGCCTTCTATCCATCAGACTTTTGATGAAATTTGGTCCATGGGAGGTCTGATTGGGAGACTGAATGGCAGAGACAAGGAATCAGTCAATGAGTTCACTCCTACTCACTGTTGCAGGTATTGTCATAGAGAGTAATGATTCCAGTTCTTGTAAAAGAGCTCCTACTTCTGTGTTTTTGCTCCTGTTCATCACTATATTTTCCTCTCTCGCTCTCTCTCTTATCTTGAAACCAGCTGTGGTACTAATGTTTTTCAACCATGCCAATCAAAGATACATTTAAGTTCGTCTTGTCAGATTTTCTGATTTGACATAGAACATTTAATTAGAGTATCAGACTAATTTTACATTAATATGACAAAATAATTGATGACTTTTAAAAGTAATTTTTTGAATACTTGTCTATATTTTAAACTGGATAAAGTCAGATACTATTTATAAAACAAATTGAATAACTTTTCTCAGCTGTTAAGAGAGCCGGTTCCCTACAGTATAAAAAATAAGTTATTCTGTAATCCATCAATCCATTATTTTTTTTGAGGTAATTCATCCCTTTCAGACTACCAGTAATTCCTTTCAATTTTGCTAAAAAATCATCAATGACACATTAAAAATTCAATAGATTTTGAATGTTTATTCCACTATTTAAGATAATTTTGAGAAATGTGAAAAGTTGTTCCTAGTAATTATGAGACTTTTAGAAAGCCAAACCAAATTAATACTTGGACCCTATTACAATCTATTTATATAGTTATTCCAGGAACTCTCTTAAAGTTTATGGACATTATAGACTAATATTCAAAGATAAATATAATACATAGTACAGAAAAACAAGAGATCACTTAACTTTCTACCATATGGAGTAGATAATTGTTAATGTCATGTATGCATGCAGCTTTCCATAATAAATACAATTTTATACAATATAATTTGTGTATATATATATATATATATATATATATATATATATATATATATATCATTATACAATATTATATATAAGTTTGGACTCCTGTGATCTCTATTCAAACTGTCATTCTTCTTGCTGAGTCCCTAGAATTAACCACTGTCATGAAGATTGTGGCACTTTTATTATTATTATTTTTTTTGCGGTACGCCGACCTCTCATTGTTGTGGCCTCTCCCATTGCAGAGCACAGGCTCTGGACGCGCAGGCTCAATGGCCATGGCTCACGGGCCTAGCCACTCTGCAGCATGTGGGATCTTCCCAGACCGAGGCACCAACTGGTGTCCCCTGCATCAGCAGGCAGACTCTCAACCACTGTGCCACCAGGGAAGCCCAGTGGCACTTCTTATAGGGCACTTTCCATACTTTGGTAAACACATGTACTACACATGAATACTATAAAAAGTTTTGCATGTTTAATTTTTAAAAAATCACTTCAGGGTACACATATAATTCAGCAATTTGTTTTTCATTTAGTTTTGTGCTTTGATAATATAACTATATTCATACAGATAGATCTAATCCAATTCTTTAGTTTATAGTATATTTTATGAATCACTTATTTATGTTCATATCGATGAGCAGGTGTGTTGGAGCTAGCCCTTAAAGGATCTTATAAGCCCATTATGTATATTTCTTCTCAAATCATATTCAGTGATTGGATCAAAATTGGTCGTAGGGGCTGGTATTTACGTCATGAAGACTGGCAACTGCTACAAACCAAGACTTTTTTCCACCAAAATATCTAGTTCTTAAACACTTACATCACACCACTTGGTGTACATGTTGTTTCTAATATAATATTATTATTATAAACAACCCTGAAATATGGGTACACTTGTCCACATACACAATTCTTTTTAGGCAATATACTTGGAAATAAGTAGTGGGTTGCTATATTGCTCTGTTAATTAAACACTAATTGATGTCTTAAAGGCTGCTTGCAAGAAATATAGTTAAATTGCACTCAAAAGAATTACAGTAATTTGCACACCCACCAGTAAAGTGGAAAAGCTCTTGGTCTTTCTACCTCCAGGCCATCATTAGAGATTTTCAGATTAATATTACATTATTATTTTTGTTTATTTTTGATTTACTTGACAATTTTATGATTATAAATTCTGCTGGAAAAATTTGGCACTCATTAATTTCTTTCATAGATCTTTAAGTCTAGCTCTATCATATGCCAAGTTCTTATTCCATCCACTGAGATGTTTATCTTTCCCTGAACCTATAAAAGCAGCTTTGTCAATGTTTACTCTTAATAACTCTAATATCCAGGAACACAAGAACCTTTCATTCTCTACTTATTTTTCACTTTCAAAATGACAGTGGTATCCATGGTCCTTTACTATATAAATTTTAGAACAATTTTGTCAAGTTACATGAAAAAATTCTGAATAAAATTTAATCAAAATTTATTAATATTAAATTGAAATTATCAATACTGAGAGAATTTTTTTTACTATGGCAGATTAAATCTTTTAATCTATGGATATAGTGATTTATCTCTATTCAAATATCCTGTCAGGGTTATCCATAACATAAATTTATATTCATATTCTATAATTTATATTCTAGAATATTTTTAACATCTTTAGTGGAGTATAATTGCTTTACAATGTTGTGTTAGTTTCTGCTTTATAACAAAGTGAATCAGCTATACATATACATATATTCTTATAACCCCTCCCTCTTACTTCTCCCTCCCACACTCCCTATCCCATTCCTCTAAGTGGTCACAAAGCATCCAACTGATCTTCCTGTGTTATGCAGTTGCTTCCCACTAGCTATCTATTTTACATTTGGTAGTGTATATATGTCAATGCTACTCTCTCTTTGCGTCCCAGCTACCCTTCCCCCTTCACGTGTCCACAAGTTCTTTCTCTATATCTGTGTCTTTATTCCTGTCCTGCCCCTAGGTTCTTCAGAACCACTTTCTTTTTCTCTTTTTAGATTCCATATATATGTGTTAGCATACGGTATTTGTATTTCTCTTTCTGACTTACTTCACTTTGTATAACAGACTGTAGGTCCATCCATCTCACTACAAATAACTCAATTTCATTTCTTATTATGGCTGAGTAATATTCCATTGTATATATGTGCCACATCTTCTTTATCCATTCATCTGTTGATGGACACTTAGGTTGCTTCCATGTCTTGGTTATTGTAAATAGTGTTACAATAAACATTGTGGTGCATGTCTCTTTTTGAATTATGGTTTTCTCAGGGCATATGGCCAGTAGTGGGATTGCTGGGTCATACGGTAGTTCTTTTTTTAGTTTGTTAAGGAACCTCCATACTGTCCTCCATAGTTGCTGTAAAATTTCCATTGCCACCAACAGTGCAAGAGGGTTCCCTTTTCTCCACATCCTCTCCAAAATTTATTGTTTGTAGATATTTTGATGATGACCTATCTGACCGGTGTGAGGTGATACCCCATTATAGTTTTGATTTGCATTTCTCTAATGATTACTGATGTTGAGCATCCTTTCATGTGTTTGTTGGAAATCTGTATATCTTCTTTGGAGAAATGTCTATTTAGGTCTTCTGCCCATTTTTGGATTGGGTTGTTTGTTTTTTTAATATTGAGCTGCATGAGCTGCTTGTATGTTTTGGAGATTAATCCTTTGTCAATTGCTTTGATTGTAAATATTTTCTCCCATTCTGAGGGTTGTCTTTTTGTCTTGCTTATGGTTTCCTTTGCTGTGCAAAAGCTTTTAAGTTTCATTAGGTCCCATTATTTTATTTTTGTTTTTATTTCCATTTCTCTAGGAGGTGCGTTCAAAAGGATCTTGCTGTGATTTATATCATAGAGTGTACTGCCTATGCTTTCCTCTAAGAGTTTTATAGTGTCTGGCCTTACATTTAGGTCTGTAATCCATTTTGAGTTTATTTTTTTGTATGGTGTTAGGTAGTGTGCTAATTTCATTCTTTTACATGTAGCTGTCCATTTTTCCCAGCACCACTTATTGAAGAGGCTGTCCTTTCTCCACTGTATATTCTTCCTTCCTTTATCAAAGATAAGGTGATCATATGTCCGTGGGTTTATCTCTGGGCTTTCTATCCTGTTCCATTGATCGATAGTTTAGTTTTTGTGCCAGTATCATGCTATCTTCATTATTGTAGCTTTGTAGTATAGTTTGAAGTCAGGGAGCCTGATTCCTCCAGCTCCATTTTTCTTTCTCAAAATTGCTTTGGCTATTCCGGGTCTTTTGTGTTTCCACACAAACTGTGAAATTTTTTTGTTCTAGTTCTGTGAAAAATGTCATTGGTAGTTTGATAGAGATTGCATTGAATCTGTAGATTGCTTTGGGTAGTATAGTCATTTTCACAATGTTGATTCTTCCAATCCAAGAACATGGTATATCTCTCCATCTGTTCATATCATCTTTAATTTCTTTCATCAGTGTCTTATAGTTTCCTGCATAGAGGTCTTTTGTCTCCTCAGGTTGGTTTATTCCTAGGTATTTTATTCTTTTTGTTTGCAATGGTAAATTGCAGTGTTTCCTTCATTTCTCTTTCAGATTTTTCATCATTAGTGCATACAAATGCAAGAGATTTCTGTGCATTAATTTTGTACCCTGCTACTCTACCAAATTAATTGATTAGCTCTAGTGGTTTTCTGGTAGCATCTTTAAGATTCTCTATGTATAGTAACATGTCATCTGCAACAGTGACAGTTTTACTTCTTCTTTTCTGATTTGGATTCATTTTATTTCTTTTTCTGCTCTGATTGCTCTGGCTAAAACTTCCAAAACTATGTTGAATAATAGTTGTGAGAGTGGGCACCCTTGTCTTGTTCCTGATCTTAGAGGAAATGGTTTCAGTTTTTCAACATTGAGAACAATGTTGGCTGTGGGTTTGTCATATATGGCTTGTATTATGTTGAGGTATGTTCCCTCTATGCCTACTTTCTGGAGAGTTTTTATCATAAATAAGTGTTGAATTTTGTTGAAAGTTTTTCTGCATCTATTGAGACGATCATATATTTTTATCTTTCAATTTATTAATATGATGTATCATATTGATTGATTTTCATATATTGAAGAATACTTGCATTTCTAGGATAACCTCACTTGATCATGGTGTATGATCCTTTTTTCTGCTGTTGGATCCTGTTTTGCTAGTATTTTGTTGAGAATTTTTGCATCTATATTCATCAGTGATATTGGCGTCCGGTTTTGGTATCAGGGTGATGGTGGCCTTGTAGAATGAGTTTGGGAGTGTTCCTCCCTCTGCTATATTTTTGAAGAATTTGAGAAAGATAAATGTTAACCCTTCTCTGAATGTTTGATAGAATTCGCCTATGAAGCAATCTGGTCCTGGGATTTTGTTTGCTGGAAGATTTTAAATCACAGTTTCAATTTCAGTGCTTGTGATTGGTGTGTTTGTATTTTCTATTTCTTCCTGGTTCCGTTTCAGAAGGTCTAGCACATTTTTGATTTATTACTAAGTACATTATAAGTTTTGTTGATATAAGATTGATTTTGTTGTTCTATTGTTTATTGGTAGTATATAGGAACAATATTGATTTTTTTCATATTTGTATTTTGACAAGAATCTGATTGAACTCTCTTATCTTTCACTTTAGATTATTATTGCAGATTCTCTTGGATTTTTGTATAATTATAAATAACAAATGAATCAATAAAATATCTGGATTATCTCTTCAACCTAATTCCTTTCAGTAATAGCTTTGTTTTGTATTGTTTTTGATCTATTGCTTGCCTTAGGGTCACGAGTACAATTTTCAATGTAAAGCTCCATAAAATACATCAAGTTTTTTTTTATTGACTATGGCAATGATTGAATGATTCCTCATTAAGTTTGATGTTTGATAAAGTTTACTTGATAAATACCCTTTGACATTTAAAAAACATAATAATTTTAGTTCTGTATGTTAAAATTAATCTTTCAAAATATTTATGCATTGATTATGATAGTAATATAATTTTTATCTTTTAATCCATTATATACATCAGTGTGTTTGTGTATCTTTTTACATCTGTGATAAAGCCTAGAAATATGCTACACAATAGACTGCCTGCATGCTATAGTCAACTTCTATGTAATGATGACTATTAAGAATTGTGATGTCAACCAAAAATGCCTATGAAAAATTTTATGATTTATGACCTAATGTGCCCTGACCCTAGTTCACAGAAGAAGTAAAGTGCTGTGTTGTTCCCAAGATGTCCCTAAACCTAAAAGTTTGGTTTCTTATATATATACATAATCTAAAAGTTATCTGTATTTTTTAATTTTGCTTTTCACTCAGATATTCTTAATTACTGCCCTTGGCGGTAATCTTACAGTACAATATACCAGCCATTTTAAATGGGAGATTTGAGTTTCTTTATTATGTGTTCTTTTTTCTCTTTTTAACATCACTGATGATGATTGATATAACACAGAACTGTCTGCTTTTCACTAGCTTTGTATTATTTTACTTTAACAGCAGTTTGTTTTATGTTGTGTTTTAAATGAAAAGAAACTATAAACCTACTTGTATATTTATTTCCTCCTTCCACAGTATTTGATGATGGCTCATTATTTTAATATTTTACCAGATGATTTCATATTTAATTTCATAGTTAGTTTAGATTGCTTTCTTGTTTCATTTACAAAATTATACTATCCTCATAAAAAATGCAGGTTATCCTGACTTATTTTTCTACTCTCTATTTTCAGAAAGAGTATTTAGAAAATATGCTTGTGGATAATTTAACAAAAGTTCCCTGTTATATTGATAATTTTTTAACTTGAGTGGAATGATTTTTATTACCAAATAACTTTCTCTGGTGGATATTATATTTTTAGATATTGTATTCCATTGAGTTTTTTATTAACTTATTTTACCCAGTTAATTTCCATTGTAACCTTAAAATATATTGGAATAAATTATTGATAATTTAAAAATTTACAATTTTAATATTATCAATTATTGACAATTGATAATTTTCTTCCTGGAGACAGACTAGTAGTAGTAATAGAGAAGATTTCCTGTCAACAATGCCATTTGGGGGACTGTATACAGGTAGAAAATAAGGCTGCACTTAGAGCAACTACTTGGATGGAAGCTTTCTATAAACTAAGTGATTGGAAAAGCATGAGACCCCTCTGTTGCAGTGATAGAGTTGTACTCCAAGCCTCATCTCAGGATTGCAATAATATGATATAATAGAAACTTAGTTTCCAGCTCACTTCTACCTAATTAGTATTCATAGCTGGGACAGAATCTGCCACATCCATGTTCACATGGCTCAATGAATTCCAGCCATGGTATGTCAGCTGCTTAAGCACTAGTTTACAGTTGATTTCCATAGAGCTCAGTAGAAGCAAATTCCATTTCTGGGATGAGTTATCTCTTAAATATCATAAATATTTCATAATTGCAGAGTGACTCCTCTTTAACTTATCAGTTAATACCAAGAGAGTTATTTCACTTCCAAATGTTGGTAAGTGTATTGTTTTTATATGCTATAGAAAAATAAAGCAGGATAAGTGGGATTGGAAACATCACGGGTTTTCATTTTTTCTTTGTATCCTCTGTTACTAAAAAGTTAGACATCCTAGTTCTAACTTTTCTTGAATTATCTTTAAAATGTTGACATATATAGATATAGATATAATATAGATATATAGATATAGATATAATATAGACAGATTTTCACAGTTGTATTATGGCTGAGTTATCACAGTTTTAGATTAACTCCACTCTTTCACTACCACTTTAAAGAGGGGCTAATTTCTTGTGCCTGAGACATTATTACAGAGACATATTAAGTCAGTTCACTTCCATATGGATAATGAAATACATAGGAAGTAAAAAAAAATGGGTAATCTCTCTGAAGGAGGAGACATCTCATGAGAAAAAATGCAAATGAAACTCGAGACAATTTGGTTTTCAGAGAGACAGCCTTCATAAATGTCAGGTTTATTTTTCAGAATAGGAGGAATTGTTTCTCATTTTAAAATTTGAAAGGCTTTACTTATCTCTGGTGATATGATAAGTGCTAAATGCTGCTAGCTGATTGAATTAACAAGTTTCAGTTGATCTAATCAATTATATTTTCAATAAATTAAAAAGTTTAAATTTGAATTATGCCTATCAAAATGAGAAGATTTGTGGTTAATTATTCTGATCAATAATTATGATCTGTCAAAATTCTGTACCATGTACAAAGAAATATTCTTGATCTAAATATATGATTTTATTGTAGCAAACCATACGATGTATTTCACAATAAATAAAAGATAATTAAATTATGTTAAATATTTCTAACAATAGTGTATGATCTTAAACTTTTCCCCTGGTATGTATATAAATTATAGATAACTAATACAGTAAATTATTTTATACTGTGTGATTAAGGGGTAGAAAATAAAGATGTCAGACACTTCCTCGTGGTATTAAAATATTTTATTTTTGTTAGCAATCGTTCCCCATATCTACTATAAACAAGCCAAAATGTTACATACAATGAGAATTCATTGTTTTAAAATCTAGGTGACATAAATACCCTGTTAGAGCAAACTCTGAACCATTAATATTTTATTAATTCACAGGCTTGCATCTGTATATTAGAAACCATAAAATATTCCAGAAAGATCAGGTTATTCATTCAATAATATTCATAAATATTCAAATGCCTTAGTATAGAATAATTTCTTGAGGTATTCTCGTATACAGAATAGATTAAAATGCTTTTGGTATGAGGTTACATTTTTTGTGGGGAGACAGACCATAAGCATTTGAAATGGTACATTAATACATTATATCTTGTGTTAGGAGGCTCATACTAAATGTCTTATAGGAAAGTAGTACAAGGTAAATAGGATTGGGAATGTGAAGTTTCAGAAGAGTGGTAGGTTGCAGTTATATATATATATATATATATATATTTTTTTTTTTTTTTCTTTTTGCTGTACACAGGTATCTCACTGTTGTGGCCTCTCCAGTTGCGGAGCACAGGCTCCGGACATGTAGGCTCAGTGGTCATGGCTCACAGGCCCAGCCGCTCCATGGCATGTGGGATCTCCCGGACCGGGGCCTGAACCTGTGTCCCCTGCATTGGCAAGCAGACTGTCAACCACTGTGCCACCAGTGAAGCCCAAGTTTGCAGTTTTAAATAATGTGGTTAGGAAAGTTTCGTTATGCTGTGACTCAAGCATAGATACAAAATAGAAAAGAATTTGCTATGAGGATGCCATTATTAGCAGAGGGAATAGCCAGTATAAATACTCTGTGGCAGAAGCATATGTAGAACAATGTGAAAGAGATTGCATCTAAGAAGAGTGAGCATGGGAAAGAGTGGTTATTTAGGTCAGGAAGGTGACTAAAGTATCTTGCCATATAGAGTATATAAGCATTTGCTTTTACTGTGATCGAAATACTGAAACATGTTATAGTTTTGAGCAAAGGAATGACATACATCAACTTAAGTTCATATGGATAACTCTGGCTGCTAAGTGGAGAATTTATCCATTTAGGGGAAATATTGTAGTATAAGTATTGAGATAAGATAGAACATTATACTGGAGAGAGATGTCATCTTGAATCAAGATGGTAGCAGTAAATGTACATGAGAAGTGTTCATATTTTAGATATGTTTTGAAGGTAAAATGAATGTGATATACTGACGGATTGAATGCATTGATAGAATGTGTGAGGCAAATTGTAGCCAACAATGACCTCAGGTTGGTCAGCTAACATTGTCTTATATTATAAGATTTTGTTTGTGAACAAAAACATAATGTACCTCTAAAGTTCCCTGATGGTGCAGTGGTTAAGAAACTGCCTGCCAATGCAGGGGACACAGGTTCGATCCCTAGTCTGGGAGGATCCCACATTCCGTGGAGCAACGAAGCCCGTGTGCCACAACTACTGAGCCGGTGCTCTAAAGCTGGTGAGCCACAACTACTGAGCCCAAGTGCCACAACTACTGAAGCCCACACACCTAGAGCCTGTGCTCTGCAACAAGAGAAACCACCGCAATTAGAATTTTGCACACCACAATGAAGAGTAGCTCCCGCTCACCACAACTAGAGAAAGCCTGCACACAGAAACGAAGAAACAACACAGCCAAAAATTAAAAATAAATAAATAAATAAATTTATGATACAAAACAAAACAATAAAACAAAACAAGGCAAAACAAAAAAAACATAATGTACCTCTTCTGGAAATGTATTCAAACTATAAGTATACAAACAATGAAAAAAATATTATTCTATGCTGCTTATCTTCTGGAAAAATGTTAAAGATTAATATGGATTATTAAATTACTGACTATAATTACTCAACTTATAAAAACATTAGTATTATTATAGTGCCTTCCACTTCCAGATTTCCAAATCTATTCCTTATCATTGAGAAACCTGGTTCCTATTCTCATTAATACATTTCCTTATTTGATCTGTATGTAACCAATCTCTCACTGCTTCCTACACTTTCTTCCCCACACAGATACCCTTTAACCATACACATTCCACAATGTGAGCTAGGCCACTTCCCATATGGGTGCACTCACCCTTTGATTAGCCTCTGAAAACCCACAGTTAGCAGTACCTTTTCATGGATGCCCTCTTCTTCCTTCTCAAGTTCTAACACCCTATGTCAGTTGCTGCTTCAAAGGGAAGATTTCCTTGCATACCTTGGGCTCTTAGATACTGTGCCAGGCCAATGCTCAACCAATGTCCACGCCCTTCTCCTGCAACTCGTGACCTAACTCTCACATAAGACAGACCTCCTCATGTTCCAAAAGGTAAGGAACGAAAGGGAAAGGGAGGGGAATGGAAACTAAAGGAAACATAAATATATATATGGTTTGCCACTGTTTGTAAAGACTCAGTATTGTTAGGATGATAGTTCTTTCCAAACTGATCTATTACAATGATTGGCGAAATTTTTTTGTACAGGTCCAGATAATAAAAATTCTAGATTTTGCAGATACATACTTTGTTTTTCTTCTTCTTCTTTTATCCTTTTTCTTCCATCTCTTCCTCTTCCCCTCCCATTCTCCTTGTACTCCCCAACCCATCTCTCCTATTCCTCCTCCTTCTACTCTTATTTCTGCTTCTGTTTCTCCTTCTTCTTTGTGAAAATATAAAAACTATTTTTATACTATGAACCATACAAAATAATCTGTTGGCTGGTCACCTTATCTATGGATTTGAAACCATCCCAATCAAAATCAAAGTAATTTTTAAAGGATAGCCATGAAAAGGGTGAGTCTAAATATCATGTGGAAGTAGAAAGGACTTAGAATAGTCAAATCAACTTAAAAAAAATTGGAGGGACTGCCCTGGTGGCACAGTGGTTAAGAATCCATCTGCCAATGCAGGGGAAACGGGTTTGAGCCCTGGCCAGGGAAGATCCCACATGATGTGAAGCAACTAAGCCTGTGTGCCACAACAACTGAGCCCACGTGCCAAGAGCCCGTGCTCTGCAACAAGAGAAGCCACCATAATGAGAAGCCTGCACACCACACAGAAGAGTAGCCCACGCTGGCTGCAACTAGAGAAAGCCATGCACAGCAACGAAGAACCAAAGCAGCCAAAAATAAATAAATAAAATAAATAAATTTATTAAAAATAAAAGTTGGAAGGCTCATTACTTTCTGATTCTAAAGTATTAATCAAAACAATGTAGACTTAATATAAAGAAGACAAATAAATACATGGAACAGAATAGAGCGTCCTGAAATATTCTCACATATATGTGGATAAATAAGTTTTGATGCCAAAAAATAATGTAAAGGCACTTCAGTCTTGGAAGGATAGTCTTTTCAACAAATGGTAATGGAACAATTAGATCTATGGGCATAAAAATGAATTTTGATCCATATTCAGCACCATATGCAAAAGTTGACTCAAAATGATTCACAGACTTAAATGTGATACCTGTACCCAAAAACTTTCTAGAAAAATACATTAAAAAAGCCGTTACTTTGTGTAAAGCAATAATTTCTTAAATATGATATTAAAAGAATGACTTATAAAAGCAAGAAATGTCTTGATTATAATTTAGAGATAAAACAGATATCTTAGATATCTGTTAGCTAAAACATTATATCTTCAAAAGACACTATTACATAATGAAAAGACAAGCCACAGACTGGGAGAGAAATTTACAAAGCAAATATTTAATAAAAGATGCATATCCAGAATAAAAAAAGGAAAATAAAAATACAAAATTTAGTAATAATAAAATAATCCAATTTAAAAATAAGCAATGCTTGAAGGACATTTCACCCAAGAAGGATAAGGATGTCAAATAGTATGTAAAATGATAGTTAATCGTGAATATCATGAATTTTTAGGCAGATGCTAATTAAAACCCCAAGTTAGCATTAGACAACTATTAGAATGACTAAAATTCAAATGACTGAACATATAAGTATGAGTGATATTATGAAGAAATTGAAATTCTTACACACTGCTGGTGAGGATGTAAAAAAATACCACAACAACCATGCAAAATAGATGGGCCATTTACTTAGTATTTGAACATGCACCTACCATATAACCCAGCCATTCTATTTCTAGGCATTTACTTAAGGGAAATGAAATCATATTTTAAGGCCAATACCTATACCTGAATGTTCATAGTATCTTAGGCATATTAGGCAAAATTTGGAAACATTCATCAATAGAATTGGATAAATTGTGGTATACTCATACAATGAATACTACTCAGCAATAAAAAGAAACAAACTACTCATACAGGCATGAATCTCAAAGATATCATGACACATGACAGAAGTCAGAAACCAAAGGCTACGCTTTGTATGATTCAATTTATAAGACATTCTTGAAAAGGCAAAACTGTAGGGAAAAGGCAAAAACATAGATCAGTTATTGCCAGAGCCATGTGGGAACTTAATGGGATGATGCATTAATTCTGTATCCTGATGTAGAGGCAATTATAGAACTTTATCCATTTGTCAAAACACACTGAACTGCACATTTTGAATGTTATTATATGTGAACAATTCCTCAATTTAAAATAAATATGCCCAAGTTTTTGGAATAACATTATTTTTTATTGAACTACTCTTTGCTGCATTGTACCATCATACTTTCTTCTTCCTTTTTTAATGTTAGATTTAAATATATATTTCCTTATAAGCCCTCTAACTTCAGAGAATGAGTTATTTTAATAAAAAAGTCTTAAATTTCATTATCTTTTTTCTTATATCCCAATTTATCTGCAGACTCTAGTCTCTGTTACTATATATCAGACACTACACTTAGTACAATGAAGTATTTCTCATTGTTTTAATTTTCTATAAGACATATGTTATGATACTTTGTATAAACCTTCAATATAAAAATGAATTGAGTTTGTTATAGCTCTATCAAAAAAGAATCCATTTGACAAGAATTCGGGAAGATAATGAGCAGGTACTTATGTCTGCATCACCATTTTCAAGATGGCACATAGATATTTTTCTTTGAAAATCATGAATATAAAATATATTACATTGCTGTTCCACGTGGGAAGTATGGTATTTTAGATCTCACGTTATAATATTTTTCTCTATCAAATTATCTTCTGCCTCAAGATTAATAAAGATTAGAGATTTAATTTCTAAATATTACATAAACTGTCCTTCAGTCCTTTTTCCATGTGAAAGGGGAACTTAGAATGGACATTTTTTTTTTAAATATAACAACCAAACATGACTTCTATTCCATTATACTTGTGTAGTCCATGTCTTCCGTCCAGAGATTGTACTTCTTTCTCTTGGGATAAGTAGTGTGTCCTTCACATCATGATTTCCATAAGAAAATAAATCTGTTACAAGTCTGAAACAAATTATTTATAATTTATTTTTCAAGGGATTTATTTGTATATAAAAGTTAACATAGCAAGATTTGACTTGGTGATCATGCATTACATATTTAGAGTGGAAACCTTTGTAGAAGTGGTTTTTAGTAAGTATGTACACTATGCTTAGGAGACGTGAAGTTATTATTATTATTACTTTATTTAGAGAAAATTGTGCATTCACATTGTTATAATAATAGAGAAAGATACTATCTATCATTCACCCAGTTTAGGGAACTTGATACTTCAAAATCAAGGTTGGTTTATGTTATCTTTGTTTGTGTCTCTTCATTCATTTGATCATTCATTGATTAGAAAACTATTTCCTAGTGTTTTGGGAGGTCCTTTGACAGCTCAAACATAGTTATACAATTAAATACTCCTACAGAGTACCTCTTGCATTTTTCAGGAATACTGAAATGAAAGAATCTCAGTCCCAGGTGATTAAAAAATCAACTAAATATGACTTAAACAAACAAGTTTGGAGTCATTGGCACATATAAAAGTAAGAATAGAACCACCTTATGATCCAACTTGTTTTGCCAATATATCTGCCTTTTCCCATCACTCAGTCAGTTTTCTCTGTATTGATTTAATTATTAGGCATACTCAGACATCCACACTCATTCCTTATATAACTAGTGAAACTTTAACAGATCCCCTTCCTCTGAAAAGTTCTAAATCCCAAAGCAGAAGCTCATATGAGTTTCTTGTTTGAGTAGTTTTGTGATAAAAAGGCCACTCCACCATATACAAGTTAGATGACATATGACAAGCAAATTTAATGATAATTAACATTTATTCATAATTAACAATTATCCAGTATAGCTTTAAGCAATTTCATGTCCCTTAATAATTATAAAAACTCCACCATTCCCATATAAGAGATCAGGATTACAGAGTTTGTAAGTCGTAAATCCATTATTGTTTACATGCAGTACGTGATTTATTTTATTATCTGCTAAAACTTTTCTTGTGCCTTTCTGGGAATTGAGAATTGTCTATTTAAAAAATTCATGATACCAAAATAAGGTAATATTTAGTGTTACATTTCAATACATGAAATTAGTTTCTTGTTTTACACAACATTATCTGTGCTTTGTAGAGAAAATTTTCTCAAGTTCTCCCTTCCCTCACTAAATAAATGTTAAAGAGATCTTTGTTTTTTAAAGATCATTAATTTAAAGAAGCACCAAGTCAGTGGTCTGTTGTGGGTGCCAAATTTCTCAGACCAGGCATATGACTGCTAAGAGAGAGGCAGCTCCTAATTGTATTACTGATTTTGCCAGAATTCTCAATATCTCTTGTCCTTGCTTTTGGCTGAAAACCATTATTTTTAAAGAGAGGAATTTCTATTATGACATGGCCTTTCTATTTTCTTTTATTCGTTCCTATTTAATCTATGCTTATCATTTTCATTTTTATCTCTGCCATGGTCCTTCACAGTTGAGACCTATTTTATTTTTCTTCTCAGAACTCCTTGTTCCTATGTATTACCTGTTCTCTCATTTTGTTAATGCTTGAAAATACAGATTGTCTTCATCATAAAAGCTTTCAGACATACAAAATAAAATTTTATCTTGCTATGTTTCTGCTCATGTCAATACTGTGATTTCATAAGTTCCACTGCCAATTTTTAATCTTAAATGTAATATTTTAAAATAAACAATAAAATTTAAAAGTTAAAAAAAGAGCAGCCAACCACACTTCAAAGCAAGATGAAAATTACCATGGGTAAGATAAAAGACATGGCTGAAACTGTTCCAGAAGTAGTTATCCTGCTAGACTCCAGGGCAAACATAAAAGGACCCAACAAATAATTTTAAAACATTTTTGTCAGAAGGCATCTTTGCTGGTCTCTTGTTTGGTTCTGCTCTTTAGTATAAATCCTTGATTTTGGAGAATTTAAGTTCAAGAGCCAAGATCACTGTTGGGACTGAGGCATCCACTGTGCTTCCAACTGTGATAGTAGGGGCATCTGGAGGGCCAGGCTACCTACCAGTTTGAGGATACACGTGTAAAATTCTCAGGGAGACCCATGCTCAGGGAATTAAGACTTAGTTCTGAAATGAGGAGACTAGGGATTCAGATGGAGGTTGTCATATACAGGATGATTGTGAGAGAAGGAAATCTAAACTCCCATCCACGCCCATGGCCCCCTACACATACATCAACACTTGTGAAGCACATACAGGTAACACTGTTCATTTACAGTATTATGATATTTTATGTCTTAAAATACTTTTTAAAATTTAGATGTTAGCTTACCATTATACACAGTAAAGTATTATAATAAAAAGCTGAAATTTGCTGTTATTTGGGAATATCATGAAGAGATAAATTATGATTTTAGAGAAATTAAATAGATTCATGCAAAATATTTTTATTTGAACATGATTTTAAGGCTTAGTTTTCTTTTATTTTTTGATGTACTATTTGATTATATGTTAATAGAAGCTCTGTGGATCTTATTCTTACCTTGCTGAACTAGTATTAGCTAGGGGTTTTAATTAAATTTCTTATTACTGTTATATAAATTATTTTTTGTATAACACTTAAATGTATTTTAGTTCTATACATATAAAATACCAATGTCTAGAGAAATAATTATTTAATAAATATTCCCTCATATCAAACATACTCTCACTTATATTATTTTCAGTTATGAATAGTATACTGTACTTTTGAAATATAAGATAAAACTCAAAAATAAAGATTTATTGATGATGTAAGCATAGATATATATTTGTTCAGATTTTTACTGACTTCACTTTTAATGTAGTTTAATAACCATTGTATTTGCTCTAATCTATAACAATAATTTAAAAAATTCTACCATTGATGTCTCCTTTGGAGTAAACTAATTTAGTCCAAATATCTAGAAATATATCTTTCTCTGTGATTTTCCTATAAATTTTAAAAATATTAAATTAAATTGGGTAATTTTGAAATGTATTACAGTTAAGATAAAATAATTGTATAGGAGATATTGGTTTTCCCAGTCCAGCTAAAATAATAAACAGAAACTTCTCCTTTAGTTTTAAACTTGGTACCTGCTATTCTATTTTAAAATTCATGCTGCTCTTTGTGAGATGAATTATCATTGGCACGTTTTCTTCAAATAGTAGTTAATATTTAATAGAAACTGTGCCTTTAGAATTATATATACATAGATACACACTTAACACAGAGATGATTACTGACACCAATAACATTCCACTTACAGCTGTGACTTGTTAGGCTCCCAGAAAAATACAGTAGATAATGCAGGGAAATTTAAAATGAGACCTGAGAGTCATCAGCCTATAAAATATTTAGAGCAGCTATGAACATCAGTCACAAAAAATATTCTGCTGACTTAGGCCACATTTGTTTATTGTTACATTAGCCCAAACACATCCTTGATAAGCTGAAGACATTTCAGAGGCTGTTTTAATGTGCTGCATCATAGTCATCGGTCTTCCTGGCCTGCATATAGCAACTATGAAATTTCTTATCTACTCTTCCCCTTTTTTACCTCTATGCTGGAGTAATATCTAAGATGCTAACGCCTGCCAAAGGCATTGCCTGTGCTATGATGATACTGCAACTTTTATTTATGCCAGTATCACTGATGACTAAACTACTAGTAAGACATCTGAGCTGACAACATTTCTCCTTAAGCCCGAAAAATGTGGCACATGTCTGATTCTACCAAAGTCTGGTTCACCACAATGGTGCTTGACAATTGTGCCCTAAAGTCCATTGTAATTTTTGTTGAACCGATCTTTTATGTTTTTCTTACTAATTAATTGCAATCCTATCATCCTAGGATGCAGGAATGAATCTACATAGGGCAAAACTAATGGAAAAAAGAGTAATAGACACCATTTAAAAATAAGCCTAGGGCTTCCCTGGTGGCGCAGTGGTTGGGAGTCCGCCTGCCGATGCAGGTTATACGGGTTCGTGCCCCGGTCTGGGAGGGTCCCACATGCCACGGAGGGGCTGGGCCCGTGGGCCGTGGCCGCTGGGCCTGTGCGTCCGGAGCCTGTGCTCCACAATGGGGGAGGCCACAACAGTGAGAGGCCCGCGTACAGCAAAAAAAAAAATAAAAAAAAAAATAAAAATAAAAATAAGCCTAGAGGGATGAGATAGGGAGGGTGGGTGGGAGGGAGACACAAGAGGGAAGAGATATGGGAACATATGTATATGTATAACTGATTCACTTTGTTATAAAGCAGAAACTAACACACCATTGTAAAGCAATTATACTCCAATAAAAAAAAAGAGTCACAATTAGGTATCAAGACCCAATTGAATAAAACACTAAAAAAAAAAAGTAAAAGTCTCTTCTGCCACGCAGTTGTATTATCCTTGATGAAAATATTATCATCCATCCTGTTTTGTCTTGATATGAATTGTTTACAAGATGATCCTTTTCGTTCATGAACCAGATGAAGGGTCTAGATGAACAAACGCAATTTATACTCTAGATTTGTCCACACATGCTTGGACCTCAGAGTATCAAAGTTTAGGTCTAATTTGCATTTATGTATATACAGCTTTATGTAATTATAATGAATTTAATTTTGTCAGACCTCTATAAAAATACTTTCTTCTTACTGATTTCTGAATGTGCAAATATATATTTGTTTGTTTTGTGGTGGGAGACAGGATTCTTATTTCCTTTATCGGTAGGTTATCAAGCAGGTGCACACATTTTTTATCAGCTGCAGGCAGGAAGGATTTCTGACATGACAAACATCACAAGTGAGTATTTAGTACAGAAAAGAAATGCAAAAAACACAAATCTTCAAAGCTCCAACTAATTCAGTAGGAATCTAAGTCTAAAGATGAAACAATTCCTTTCAATTATTCAAAGAAATCACCTCTGTAGAAATTCAATTTGGCTGAAGCAAGCCAAAAAAAACCACACTCTTTTACATACAAATAAAACAAATTTGCATTCCATCCAAAGTACATTTTGGGATCAAGTCCACTCATATGGGAATAATCAGACATTGGTAGTGTTTAAAAGACATCTATAAAATCCAGTGTTGCTATGGACAACATGACTGGACATGAAAGTTTGTGAACTCACAAATAAAGTATTCTGGAGTATCTTCATTCAAGTGGGGACTATATTTCTTTAGAAAATTTTAAAGGAAATCTATAAAAGCCAATGCCACTCTGAACAGGTGATTATACATCACTTTTCAAACATGGGTGTGCTCAATCCCAGTTCTGGGATGTTGACTATCTTCTATGTCACTATGGTTATTGGATTATTAGATAAATATTCATCTTTGATATCTATACAGAGTGGGGCAAATGACAGGGTCAACACATACATGTATATTTATGTTTATGATGTATATACATGCCTACATACACAGAAAGAAATATGAACATTGATTCTGCTGGAACTGTTAAATGGAATATGTTGCCTTACAAAATATTTGTTTTAGAACCTCAGAAATTAAAACAAATCAACAGACAACAATAAAAGCAAAAGCAACAATAAGAAAATAAAAACAAGATGAGACATTTCCTTTCCTTTTCAGGAAGTGGGTTACTGGAAACTTAGTCTCTGTCTTAAAATTTAGGTCTGCTTATTTCCTATCAGGTTAGTACTTGTGTCCTATGATACTCAACATTTTATTTTATATATATATATATATATATATATATATATATATGTTTTATATATATATATATATACGTTATATAGATATAGATATAGATCATTTTTTGTTAATTCTAAAAATTAATTTACCAGGGTTGCTTGATGATAAACATATCCAAAATATTAGACATATATTTTACCACGCTACTACTCACTAAAAAATTAATAACATGGATTTTTTTTAAAACATCTATATGTTCCATATGAAATTTAATTTCATTAGATAAGTAGCTAATATTGTACAACTAAAGCTTCCATAAAGGTGCCTGGCTGCAGTTCAGCCAATACATTTGGTTAAAACTTTCTGCAACTTGGCCTACTGTACTGCTCCTGTTTCTAAAGTCTTCGCACTTGAAAAGCTATGGCAAGGTTATTTCAGAATGGGGAGCAGAGAGTCAATGTAACTGGTCTTCAAACTGCTAATTCCTGCTAATAAATTGATACAATTCAAGGGATACTTGGAAACACGATGACTAGTCAAAGTGTACATCTTAATTCTGCCTCAAGCTACTAATGTGATTTTGACCCTGTCCCTGTTTTTTAAACTTTTGTCATGGCTAAAAATGTAGATATCACACTAAATAAATGTGATAATGTTATTTTTACTATCCAATATATTAGACTTCTGTGCTCTTTCTACAGAGCTCCTAAAGTTAAAATGTCTTTTTATAACTCAGAATAAAATAAATATTCACTTAAAATTGCATACAGGCTTAACAGATTATATCCTAAAAAATATATTTATTTAACTTATATAGAATTAATCTTGCTTTTTATGTGAAGATTGAAATGGTTATATCTTTCTTGCATGGACAACATATGATTTCCTGCAACAGTATTATTCCAGCACCACCGCACACAGGAGTTCACACTCCCACTGCCATTCTACCAAAGTAAAACAAAAAAAATAGTATGTAATCCTAACATCTTAATTGTTTATATTAATGTGATTCTATCATTTGGCTTCAGGTTCATGGTAGAGATCTGGCATGTCACCTTTCTTTTTTGCCAGAGGAAATAGGGGGAAAAGTGGTAGGTATCATTTGGTCTTTTACAGTATTTGATGTTTGCTTGCCTGATATGGCATGAAATAGACATAAATTTGAGTAATGAACTCCACTTTCAGGCTAGAAAATCTGGATTTCTCCTGTATCTAATAAGGTTCTTGAGACTGGCTAGGTAACCTGAAAGACGGGTTTACATATTTCAAAATTAGAAGGAAATTTTAACTTCAGGTTTAAAGCATAACCTAGATAGAGCCTGACACAGGTTATTTAAATTTGGAAGTCTTTATTATTTTGTGTTCTGCCACCATTCACTTCCTGAATCAGAATATAGGGTAAAGAAATCTGCATTATTAAAACAGAGATGATTAACCCTTAACCTTCCTCAAAATGAAGCATCTTTATTCAATTACCCAGTAATTTAACTACACATTTTCTGTCTTTTTATTATCAAATGGAATATGAGATTTGATAGCTAATTTAGCAGTACTTAAAATAAAGTTTAAAAATTGAGGATGGAGTAAATTACTCACAGTGAAAAACTTATCTATGGAAAGACATGTCAAAATTATGAATAACTTTAAATTAGGTTATACATATGATGCTTACATAAACATATTTATAGAAATGTCAATATAGCATCAGGAACATTAAAATATCAGGAAGATAATTTTATTGAAACTTTAATAGATATTATTCAATCTCAGGATAAAAAACGATTAAAAAAATAGTTTCAATGACCAGAGGAAAGTGTCAAGTGGTCTAATACACATGTACTTGGAATATGAATAGATGAGAAGAGAGGGGGAGATGGAAGAAAATTATTGTAATAGACATTTTTTTTTTCTGTGAAGTTACAATTCAAGAATTGCTGACTACAAACTTTCTGCAGTAATGAGGCAGGCACTAGATACAAGCTAAGTCAGTGGGTCAAACCGTGTCCATCTTCCTCATGATGTAATAACAAAGTGTTGCTTTTCCCAATTTCAACCCAGAACTGAAGAGACTACAACATGGAACTCTGTCAACTGATTAACTCACAAGGACAGAGAGCTGCAGAGGCTTTAGAATCTAAATTGACATTTAAACAGCATCCTGAATAGACTGGCTCCTGATAAAATAAAAGTTTGAAATAGGAACCAGAATCTTAAATCATAATATTCAAAATATCCAGGATACAGTCCAAACTTTCTTTTCATACCAGACATAGGATCATTTCAATTAGAAAGATAAAATAAATCAGACACCAACACTGATATGAACCAAATGTAGGAATTATTGAACAAGCATTTTTAAACAACTATCATAACAATGCTCTAAGAAACAGAAACACTCTTGAAAAAAGTGAAAAAAATAAAAATCTCAGCAAAAATATCAAAGATATAAATATTTAAATGATAAATTGAGAGTTAATAATTCCAATAAACAAACAAAAAATATGTGCTAAATGGTCTCAGTGGCAAAATGGTAAGGACAGAGGAAAGAGTCATTGAATTTGAAGATAGATTAATAAAAATCATCCAAACTAAATGACAGAGAATAAAGAAACAGATGAAACTAAAAATGAGTGTGTGAGACCTGTGGGACAATTATAAAAGAATTAACATCTCTGTCAGTAGAGTTTCAGAAGAAGAGAAGGAATAGGTGAAAAAATGTTTGAAAATATAAAGCTTAACTTTTTTCCTGTTTGGCAAAAGACATAAACTTGTGTATGCAAGAACATGAGTATATTCCAAAGAAAAGAAACACAAAAAAAACTATGCACATACATTTCATGGTCAAACTTCTGAAAATTAAGAAAAACATGTCTTGAAAGCAGCTACAGAGAAATGAAATATTACTTAGGAAAATAACAATTTGAATGATATCAGATTTCTCATTAGAAACCATGGAATTAAGAAGAAATGGTTACACCATTTTTCAGGGCTGAAAAATAATATTTGTCAACATTGAATTCTACATCCAGGAATGATATCTTTCAGGAATTAAAGGGAAATAAAGACATTCCACTCTATGCAAAACTTAAGAGAATTTGTCAAAGAAGGTATGCTGCAACATGACTAAATGAAGTACTGCAGACAGAAAGGAAATAATAGGGGAAGAAAGTTTGAATCATAAGAATGAAAAGAGAGCAAAAAAATGGTAAATGTATGAGTAAATACAGTGCATGACTACTCTCATTTTCTGTTTCTAAAATTGTGTTTTACTGTCAAAAGCAAAAAATAATAACATTATCTGATATACTTGCCAATAATAATGGGACATTACTTTTTAGAGTTAATTTTTGATAAGATTTTAATATTGAATTTTTTAATATTATCTCAAATGCAGTTATGAAGTTTCTGGAGCAGAGCTTGGAGGGATTATTACTTACAGCAATAACCACAACAATTCAAAATGCCCACTTCTTACCTCTAATGGGGCAATGTGATGAGATCTACTAGATGGTCAGAACTCATGTACAAAGTGGATATCTTATGCCATAAAAGAAGAACTCTGAAATTATAAATCTAAGAGTTTATACAGGAGTGATGCAGGTGATACCCTCTCAGGACAGAAACCATTGATTCCTAGTTCTTTACAATATTTGTGATATATCCCACTGACTTTATGTCTCTAGGTTTTATCCCATGTTGAAATATAAGCAAATTCTCTGGAGTGGATATAGAAGAAAACCCCTTCCCTGGAGAGCAAGTATTTGACTCCAGTATAAATAAGTTTATTATTTTTGAATGAGAGATCATGGCTAAAATTCTAACAGTCTTGGAATATGAGGATCAAATGAGTCTGGAGAAAAGGAGACATTATCTAGTATGCCAGTTTCCTTTGGTCAAGAAGCCAAATTGCTCAGAAGTGTGAAAGTAATACTGGGACATTATTTTTCTGACAGTACTTAAGACTATTAACTCACAATTGGAGTTGGGGAGTAACAGAACCTAACTGGTAATAAGACATACATATTTCACTTAGATTAATTATTGATAATAGTAGACTTCTTTATATGTATATTGTATGCCCTGATGCAACTAATTAAATATATATATATATATATATATATATATATAAACACATCTCAAAAACACTATAGATTAAAATAAAGGAATACTAAAAATGTTTATATAATACACAAGAAGATAAAAAAAGGGGAGGCAATAGACAGAGGAACAAACTGATAAAAATATACAATGGCATCAATTTTTAAAAATCAATAATTTCATGAAATGGTCCAAACTCATGAAATAAAAGACATATATTATCAGACTAGATGGAAAAACATGATTCAACTGTACAATGTCTACCATAAACTCAAGTCAAAAATGATTATATAAGTTGGTTAAGGATAAAAGGGTAAAAGAAAACATAAAAAAATTAAAAAAAATAGAAGTGGAATGGCTATATTAATATCAAAGTAGACTAAAGAGCAGAAATATAATTATCAGGGCAAAGAGAGAGATTACGTAATGATAAAGGCATCAGCTCATCAAGAAGATAAAACAGAATTAAATGTGTATGCACAAACCAACAGCTGCAAAACACATGAACAAAAACTGATAGATCAAAGGAGAAATAGGTAAATCCAAAATTATAGTTTGAGACTTTGAAATGTCTCAGTAATTGATAAAACACTAGCCAAAATTAGCAAGATTATAGACAAACTGTACAAAATCTCATTGACATTTACAGATCACTCAGCAAGAACAAATAGTTTCACGGGTGCATGAGATTTCATCAATATAGAAAATATCTTAGGTCATAAAGCAAACCTTAACAAATGAAAAATATTAGAAATTATTCAAAAATATGCTCTCTGACCACAATCAAATTAAACTAGAAATTAATAATTAGAACATATCAGGAAAATCTCCAAGCACTTAGAAATAGTTAATACTTGTCTAAATACATAATGAATATATCTGAGAAAATGTCTCAAGTGATAAAAACAAATTACTGAACTCTTAAAAATAAAAATATAATTATCTAAAAATGTGTTGGATTCAGTAAAAACAATGCTTAGGGGATAGTTATAACATTAACTCATTACTAGAAAAAAAAAACTAAATTTAAAAAGGAGAAAAAAGAACAATTTAAGCCTAAAACAACTTAAGCCTATATAGAAAGAGAAGTAACAAAAAAATTTAGTGAAGAAATCAGTCATATTGAAAACAAGATAATGATATAGAAAATAAATTAAACCAAAAGTTATTCCTTTAAAAAGATCTGTGAAATTCATAGAACTCTAGCAAACCTAAATATGAAAAGAAAAAAGATGCAAATTACCAACAATTATCAAAAATGGAAAAGGGGCCATTACTATTGATCCCATCGACATTAAAAGTTAACACTTGAATGTCACTAATAATTTTATGCTACAAGTTTGATAAATTAGGTGAAATGGACAAATTTCTTGAAAGACAAAAAAAAAAAAGAAAAACAAAGAAAGCAAGGAGAAATATATAACCTGAATAGTTCCCTACTATTAAAGATATTGAATAAATAATTAATAATACTACAAGGAGGAAAAGCTCCACTCCCAGGTTATTTAACTGATAAAGTCTACCAAACATTTAAGAAAGAAATAATACCAATTCTCCACTTTCTTTTCCAGGAAAAGGAAGGATAAGAAACACTTTCTAACTCATTCTATGAGACAAGCATTTCCCCAATATCAAACTTAAAGATATTACAAGCAAATAAAACTCCAGACCATATTTTTCTCATGTACATATCTCTCACGAACTATCTTTCATGAACATAAACACAAAAATCCTCAATAAGTGACATCAGTAAGATGGAAGGCTAGAAAGCTACTGCTGTTCCAGATTCTCCTGTGGAAACATTAGAAAAAAGAACCCAAAGAACAAAAACCAAAAAAAAACACTAGACACTGGGTAAAATAACTGTATAGGAACTCTGGAAAATATTCAGAGGTCTACAGCGACCAAGCAAATGACCAACAAAGCAAAAGCCACACTCAAAATCATGGGAAATTTTGTGGTGTTTTTGTTTACTCTTGCCCCATACCTTCCCCTAACTTGTGTGGTCTTGATCTGGAGAAGGTGGCAGTACAATTTCCAGTTCCCTGCCTTGAACTGGAGTGAGCAGAGCAGACCCCCATACAATGTTCTAACCTGTCAGGGTGCCTGAAGGACTGGTCTCTGTTTCATGAAACTTGAAGCTCAGGTAGGGAGAAACAGGGTAACTAGGATCTCAGGCTACAGAGAGCAGTCAAAGCAGCATTCACTGTTTCTAAATTCAGAGCTAAATGGGAAGTGTTTTGGACAAATAATAATCTTTCAGACACCACATAACAGTAGTCATTTTAATGAGAGTAAACTATTCTATTAAAAGACAAAATCTGATACAAAATATCTATATAGATATACTGTGTACTATAAAAACAACAGGATTACAAGAAAAAAAATGTTTATAGTACCTTTTACTGAAATTAAATAGCCAATAACTATACCATAAATATGAGTAATTCTATCTTAACATACTTTTCCTGACATCTTAAAGACTCATCTTTAGTGTTATCCCTAAACTTTACCATTTTTCAGAGTTGATTATCTTATTTTCTATTGCAGGTATAAACACAAGAAACTGATTTTCATTATAATAGTATATGGGTAAAATCCTAGGAAACTTTATTTTACATTCAAACATCCAATTTGTTCACTGTAGAATAGTTAAAATGCTTGTATTGTTTATACATACAAAGTATGCTCTACCTAATCAAGAATAACAGCTTCTAACAATCAGGAATAAAACACTGCAAATTATTCTTGAATAAGGATCTGAATGGAAAGCAAATAACTCATAAAAATATTTCATCTCAGGTTTTTTTGTTTGTTTGTTTTTTGGGGGGAATTTGTTTCTTTGTTTGATTTTGTTTGTTTTACAGATTTCCAGGCATATGGTGTTAGCATCAAAAATATTTAGGCCATAATTCTCCAGCTCAATAATTAGCATATAGTTTTTATCAGCTCCTGAAGATCAATAAAAGGATAGATTAGTTATCTTAAATTCCTTGAGATATTAACTACTCATAGAGAATAATTCACAGCATCAACAGTAAACATATTATTCAGGCACTGGTCCTTAATATAACCGAAATATAATATAACCAAACTATACTTTTTCTACTCGGGGACATGTATGTTTTAATAATTATCAAACTACAGAGTAAATTGATACAACTTAAATCATCACAAAATACAATTCATAAATTGTTAAAAGTTAATTAGTATATTTCTAAGAACATTATGCAAGGCACTGAAAAAATGTTTCTCTTTTATAGAGAAGCCAGTATTAGGATTTCATATTTAGATATCCTTTAATGCAAGTTGCTATGATGTTACAAGTTCTATAAATATGTTATTACAGATAAACTGGAAATGATAATTGTTTTATTTATTGTAATTTTGAATTAATTTATCCCTCACATTTCAAGCAAAAAGGGCTACAATTCTAGTTCTTTAACAATTTCTTACCACAGGTAATAAACGTGGAGTTCTTCATGAACTTTTTTGAATCACAAGCCAGTCTGTGCTAATTACTATCATGTGCTTAGTGGACCTCCACAATATATCTTAGCCAACCCCCACAATATATCTTATAGTTTAACCAGTAATCTGAGTAATAGGAAACATAGTCAAGTTGAAATGCCCCCCCCACCTCCACAAAAGCAAACTGTTGTCCCCTCTTACCTGTGGGGCAAGACCCCCAGGGGATGCTTGAAACCCTGGATAGTACCAAACCCTATATTTACAATATTTACAATGTGTCTTCCTATACATATATAATTATGACAAAGTTTAATGTATAAATTAGGCACAGTAAGGGAGTAACTACAATAACTAAAAAATATAGAACAATTATAACAACTTCCTGTAATAAAAGTTCTGTGAGAGTGGTCTCTGTCTCCCTTAGACTATCTTATTGTACAAAGTTAATGCCCTTTCCACCTTAACTAAGCACTTATCATGCACTGTAGCTGTTAACTGTTGCAGTTTGAGATGTGGCAGCTAAACTAACACAAATTTAGTTTTTCTTCTTCACAATTTCACAGATAGAACATTTGTCCTTACCGTAAATAAGGCTACCCCTCACGTAAATTGATACCCCAGTGGGCTTTGCACTAAGGGTAAGGTGAAACCAGAAGTTCCGTGACATTCAAGTGCAAACTTTTAGCACTTCCTTGCCTTAGATCTGTGAAAACTCTACCATGATTACCAAGGTGTTATCAGAGAACATTCAGATGAAATAAGTTGTTCACCACAGAACCAGTGTAACACTCAGTTCTCAGTTTTGAAATATCTTTCTCCAATAAATGAAACCAGCACTCCTTAAAAAAGTAGTTCATTCCAGGGCTAAGGAAAGGATAATACAAGATGAATATTAAGCATCCTATGATGTCAGAAAACAAGAAAGTACTCAAAATATGGGGGAATATCAAAGGAACCAAAGAGCCAACCTGAAAGAGCTCGCAGTGGCCAAAAAAACTGGGAACATTTGGACAACAAATTGAATAGAAATAACATTTTGTTTTACCCATAAAATGAAATAAATATTTATGAGGGCTAACTTACAGAAGTGTATATGGGAATTGTATATTACCCCTGAAAAAGCAACAGGGATTCCCCCCCGAGAATATAGTTTGGATGTGCAGTTGATGACACTCAACAAGACAATTTGAGAGAGTTTATTACTCATACAAGGGACTCTTAGAAATAACTAAGTGGGTGAAAGGAAGTCCAGGTTGTCTTGGTTAAAAGAAGAGGGAGTGGGTTTTGGCCTTTGTAATGGCTAAGGATTTAGGTGGGGGAAAAGTTCATGCACACAAGATTTAAATTCCCCACCAGTGCAAACTCCTTGGCCTTTTACCTGCCTGTCCAGCTCTGGAGCCAAAGGGGAAGAGAGGGTGCAGCCTAAAAAGAAGTCAGCAGTCAAAAATCAAAATAGAGGACAGACACTTCATTCAAGAATGAATGAATAAATAAAAATATATAGGGGAGAATAGGAAGTTCTTCCTTACAAGATTCCAACTAATTAATGAAGGAGGAATGAGGGAAAAATAGAATCACCATTAGACCAGGTCACTCTTCAAAAAGAACCAGCATGAAATTATATATACAACAAAGGTTATTGAGCAGTGCAGAGAGTAATTGTCAGAAGGGCTCAGAAGAAGTCTCTGTAGGTCCAGTACTTAGGGAATGTGTCTCTGTCTCTCTTGCACACACACACACACTTGCACACATGATTGACCTGATCTTTGGAGGATGCTGGACAGTACCTATTACTTTGGAGAAAAAATAAAAAAATGAAGAATATCTTATCATTTTCTAATAGTTAGGGAAATGTAGAAATTTCCTTTGATAATGAAAATGGGAGAACACTTGGTATCTTAACCACAAGGAAGGAAAATTCAATAACACAAAGGAGACAGATACCTAAGCACTGGAATGTTTGATTAGAAAAAAAAATGAGCTTAAATGAATTCTCTCTCTAAAGTAATTTAATCACATCATATTCCTAATCTCCTTTTTAACATGGAGGTATAAATGATGCTTAGGAATGTTCCCTAAAATGTTAGGAATTTTGGGGCTCTGTTTTAAGTAAATTTGTGAATCAGAGATAGTTAAAAATCTAGCTCTTCATATCTATTAGTGAATGTTTGTAAGATAATGTATTTGCTTCTTAATGGCAGAAATATTAAACACAACAATTAAGAGTATAGAATATTGATACTCATCCAGGAAAAAAGAAACTTTGTCACTTTATTGGAGTTCCACTATGACCATGGCTAAATTTCTTCCACCCTTCAAAATGTGTTTTGCATGGAGACATATGGGAAAGCTAAATAAATGGATGGCTTGAGGAAACATAATTTTATTTGCAAAAAAATTGTTGGATATGCCATGAGACAATAAATTTGCTGTGGAAAAAGTAGGTTTTCTACTCAGTGAGGAAAATATGTGAAATGGGTTAATTTTGTTTGAAATGCATATGCTTTTTGTTCTAATGAATATATGTATTGGTATTTAATTAATAGACCTTAGTGTTGTTTATTTTCTTACAACAGAAATACAAACTAAATTTTGATTCATAGAAAGGAAAAAAATTGTGTGTGGTATTTGGCAATTGTGAATAAATATTTCACTTAGTCTTTATTGAAAATGAAGCAAAACAGATTTACTTTATTTTTTCATAAAGTTTAGTCCACAAGTAGAAAGAGCCACAGAGAAACTGCCTTTGTTTACCTACAATTTTAAAAGTTTTGAACTATACTTTTGGGGTCTGGGTGTTTTGCAACTAACACTCCATTTGTGTGTATTAGCTTTCATGGATTCTAAGCCATTGACCACTAACTTCTGACTTTGCATTTTTGTGAATACTTATATTAACCCTACCATAAACTCTGATTGCATAACTTTAAATATATTTCTGACCTAGTATTGGTCTAAATTTCCTGCCAGATTAATTATGGGATGAGAAGACAAAAGGCATATTATTTTTGCTGATTAGCCTCTAGCAAAGATTTAAAGCTTCTGCTTAACCATAATCACCATCATGTACATGAAATGACAATTTAGGAATGTAGACATATGGGATTGTTAATAAAGTTGACCCTTCCTCTTGGCAAGGGCAATGATAGTCTCTGTACAAACAGTTAGGCTTGGCAACATGATTGGAAAGCAAGCTTAGTAAAAATATCCCTGGATAATTTTGCTGAAGTACAGAATGTCCACAGGGATTTGCTAATTGAATTGTTATAGGCATGGTTGAGCAAGTTAACTACTGTGATTCCACGTGTTCAGGGCTTCTCTGTGTCTCATGAAGTCAGCCAAGACGGATTGCCAGAAGAGGAGTGTGTGTGTCACAGTTTAAAGCAGTTTGTCTCCCTGGAGGTGGGTTCAATGTTGTTGTAGTGATAATTGGAATTTACAAGCAAGGCAACTATGTTCTTATCTTAATGGATACATCTTATGATAGGGAAGAAGAATGCTGCCATTGATTTATTTTATTATTTTATTAATTTTCCAAGCTGACACAATTAATGTATCATAAATAATACATAATATATTTGGTCTATGTTTGTAAAGTAAACCCAAAAACTTATGACATTATATTATTGAATAGTGTTCCTGATGACATATAGGTTATCTTTAGTTAAATGTGAACATATAGGAGAAATTAGAGAGTTACAAGTGAAGTGTTACTTGGATATTTGATTAGAGACTAGCTCCTACACAACCACAGCAAACTTTCTAGAAAAGACAATAGAAATTAACCAAAATATCATTTTGCAGAAAATAAAACTGTTTTCATGATACCCTGTCTTTCCAACTCATTTAGGATTGAGTTCTTATCTACAAGGTTCAGTCTTCTTATAATTGTCATCTATTTTTACCCAGTTTTATGTTATAATTATTTTTCTATGAGTTTAACAGTATTTTGGGGTGAATGTATGTGTACGTGTGTGTGTGTGTATATATGTATATATATATATATATATATATATATAATAATGGAGTATTTATTTGCTGTTTATTTAGGATTCTTCATTGTTTCACTATACTTTAAAGTCATTTTTCCTCTTGTTACTTATCAAATAGAAATGTATTTGATTCCCCTACAAAATATAATTTGTGTGAAAGGAGTGATTAAGTAACATTTCAATTAAACTTTGCTTCTTATATTTTATATGATGGAATAATGGAGTAGAAACTCTATTATGTGGAAAGTTTCTCCATTTGTTATCAAAATCAGAGTATATTTTCCCATTACGTCATCAGCTACATTCCTAAATGGAGATTAGAACATGTAGGATAATTTGGGGGAGGAAGAAGAAGAGTGATATTATCTGTAGCAAATTCTGTTGAGGTGCTGCCTGTATTTTTCACACACTCTTTCAGTGCAAACTGAAAATGTGATTAAAAACATTAGCTATCCCATATGCTGGAAAGATTAAATAAAGCCCTATATGTAAAGTACCCACTTTGTCTAAAAAATGTTGCTTGTCCCATGATATCATCATTGTATTGTTCTTAAAGTTGACATGTAGTCAGTAGAGTTACTTCTCTTTGCTAAATTATAAATAAGAATGATGAGACCCTTCCTTCTACACACCCTGCAACACACACTGGAAAGAACTTGCATGAACAATGAGTGATTTGTCATCTTATTTATTTATTTATTTATTTATTTATTTGTATTTAATTTGATTTTTATTTGGCTTGATAAAAATAATGTTTTTTTTTATTTTTTTTATTAGTTTCTGCTTTGTAACAAAGCTAATCAGTCATACATATACATCTGTTCCCACATCCCTTCCCTCATGCATCTCCCTCCCTCCCACACTCCCCATCCCACCCCTCCAGGCGGTCACAAAACACCGAGCTGATCTCCCTGTGCTCTGCAGCTGCTTCCCACTATCTATCTCCCTTACGTTTGGTAGTGTATATATGTCCATGCCTCTCTTTCGCTTTGTCACAGCTTACCCTTCCCCCTCCCCATATCCTCAAGTCCATTCTCAAGTAGGTCTGTGTCTTTATTCCCATTTTACCCCTAGGTTCTTCATGACATTTTTTTTTTTAATTCCGTATATATGTGTTAGCATACGGTATTTGTCTTTCTCTTTCTGACTTACTTCACTCTGTATGACAGACTCTAGGTCTATCCACCTCATTACAAATAGCTCAGTTTCGTCTCTTTTTATGGCTGAGTAATATTCCATTGTATATATGTGCCACATCTTCTTTATCCATTCATCCGATGATGGACACTTAGGTTGTTTCCAGCTCCGGGCTATTGTGAATAGAGCTGCAATGAACATTTTGGTACATGTCTCTTTTGGAATTATGGTTTTCTCAGGGTATATGCTTAGTAGTGGGATTGCTGGGTCATATGGTAGTTCTATTTGTAGTTTTTAAGGAACCTCCATACTGTTCTCCATAGTGGCTGTACCAATTCACATTCCCACCAGCAGTGCAAGAGTGTTCCCTTTTCTCCACACCCTCTCCAGCATTTATTGTTTCTAGATTTCTTGATGATGGCCATTCTGGCTGGTGTGATATGATATCTCATTGTAGTTTTGATTTGCATTTCTCTAATGATTAATGATGTTGAGCATTCTTTCATGTGTTTGTTGGCAGTCTGTATATCTTCTTTGGAGAAATGCCTATTTAAGTCTTCTGCCCATTTTTGGATTGGGTTGTTTGTTTTTTTGCTATTGAGCTGCATGAGCTGTTTATAAATTTTGGAGATTAATCCTTTGTCAGTTGCTTCATTTGCAAATATTTTCTCCCATTCTGAGGGTTGTCTTTTGGTCTTGTTTATGGTTTCCTTTGCTGTGCAAAAGCTTTGAAGTTTCATTAGGTCCCATTTGTTTATCTTTGTTTTTATTTCCATTTCTCTAGGAGGTGGGTCCAAAACGATCTTGCTGTGATTTATGTCATAGAGTGTTCTACCTATGTTTTCCTCTAAGAGTTTGATAGTTTCTGGCCTTACATTGAAATCTTTAATCCATTTTGAGCTTATTTTTGTGTATGGTGTTAGGGAATGATCTAATCTCAAACTTTTACATGTCCCTGTCCAGTTTTACCAGCACCACTTATTGAAGAGGCTGTCCTTTCTCCACTGTACATTCCTGACTCCTTTATCAAAGATAAGTTGGCCATATGTGCGTGGGTTTATCTCTGGGCTTTCTATCCTGATCCACTGATCTATCTTTCTGTTTTTATGCCAGTACCAGACTGTCTTAATTACTGTAGCTCTGTAGTATAGTCTGAAGTCAGGGAGCCTGATTCCTCCAGCTCCATTTTTCGTTCTCAAGATCGCTTTGGCTATTCGGGGTCTTTTGTTTTTCCAAACAAATTTTGAAATTTTTTGTTCTAGTTCTGTGAAAAATGCCAGTGGTAGTTTGATAGGGATTTCATTGAATCTGTAGATTGCTTTGGATAGTAGAGTCATTTTCACAATATTGATTCTTCCAATCCAGGAGCATGGTATATCTCTCCATCTATTTGTATCATCTTTAATTTCTTTCATCAGTGTCTTATAATTTTCTGCATACAGGTCTTTTGTCTCCTTAGGTAGGTTTATTCCTAGATATTTTATTCTTTTTGTTGTGATGGTAAATGGAAGTGTTTTCTTGATTTCATTTTCAGATTTTTCATCATTAGTGTACAGGAATGCCAGAGATTTCTGTACATTAATTTTGTATCCTGCTACTTTACCAAATTCATTGATTAGCTCTAGTAGTTTTTCGCTAGCATCTTTAGGATTCTCTATGTATATTATCATGTCATCTGCAAACAGTGACAGCTTTACTTCTTCTTTTCCAATTCGGATTCCTTTTATTTCCTTTTCTTCTCTGATTGCTGTGGCTAAAACTTCCAAAACTAGGTTGAATAAGAGTGGTGAGAGTGGGCAACCTTGTCTTGTTCCTGATCTTAGTGGAAATGGTTTCAGTTTTTCACCATTGAGGACAATGTTGGCTGTGGGTTTGTCATATATGGCCTTTATTATGTTGAGGAAAGGTCCCTCTATGCCTACTTTCTGCAGGGTTTTTATCATAAATGGATGTTGAATTTTGTCGAAAGCTTTCTCTGCATCTATTGAGATGATCATATGGTTTTTCTCCTTCAACTTGTTAATATGATGTATCACATTGATTGATTTGCGTATATTGAAGAATCCTTGCATTCCTGGAATAAACCCCGCTTGATCATGGTTTATGATCCTTTTAATGTGCTGTTGGATTTTGTTTGCTAGTATTTTGTTGAGGATTTTTGCATCAATGTTCATCAGTGATATTGGCCTGTAGTTTTCTTTCTTTGTGACATCCTTGCCTGGTTTTTGTATCAAGGTGATGGTGGCCTCGTAGAATGAGTTTGGGAGTCTTCCTTCCTCTGATATTGTTTGGAAGAGTTTGAGAAGGATGGGTGTTAGCTCTTCTCTAAATGTTTGATAGAATTCGCCTGTGAAGCCATCTGGTCCTGGGCTTTTGTTTGATGGAAGATTTTTAATCACAGATTCAATTTCAGTGCTTGTGATTGGTCTATTCATATTTTCTATTTCTTCCTGAGTCAGTCTTGGCAGGTTGTGCATTTCTAAGAATGTGTCCATTTCTTCCGGGTTGTCCATTTTATTGGCATAGAGTTGCTTATAGTAATCTCTCATGAGCTTTTGTATTTCTGCAGTGTCAGTTGTTACTTCTTTTTCATTTCTAATTCTATTGATTTGAGTCTTCTCCCTTCTTTTCTTGATGAGTCTGGCTAATGGTTTGTCAATTTTGTTTATCTTCTCAAAGAACCAGCTTTTACTTTGGTTGATCTTTGCTATCGTTTCCTTCATTTCTATTTCATTTATTTCTGATCTGATCTTTATGATTTCTTTCCTTCTGCTAGCTTTGGGGGTTTTTTGTTCTTCTTTCTCTAATTGCTTTAGGTGCAGGGTCAGGTTGTTCACTCGAAATGTTTCCTGTTTCTTAAGGTGGGATTGTATTGCTATAAACTTCCCCCTTAGAACTGCTTTTGCTGCGTCCCATAGGTTTTGGGTCGTTGTGTCTCCATTGTCATTTGTTTCTAGGTATTTTTTAATTTCCTCTTTGATTTCTTCATGATCACTTCGTTATTGAGTAGTATATTGTTTAACCTCCATGTGTTTGTATTTTTTACAGATGTTTTCCATAATTGATGTCTAGTCTCATAGCATTGTGGTCGGAAAAGATACTTGATACAATTTCAATTTTCTTAAATTTACCAAGGCTTGATTTGTGACCCAAGATATGATCTATCCTGGAGAATGTTCCATGAGCACTTGAGAAAAATGTGTATTCTGCTGTTTTTGGATGGAATGTCCTATAAATATGAACTAAGTTCTTCTTGTTTAATGTATCATTTAAAGCTTGTGTTTCCTTATTTATTTTCATTTTTGATGATCTGTCCATTGGTGAAAGTGGGGTGTTAAAGTCCCCTACTATGATTGTGTTACTGTCGATTACCCCTTTTATGGCTGTTAGTATTTGCCTTATGTATTGAGGTGCTCCGATGTTGGGTGCATAAATATTTACAATTGTTATATCTTCTTCTTGGATTGATCCCATGATCATTATGTAGTGTCCTTCTTTGTCTCTTCTAGTAGTCTTTTTTTTAAAGTGTATTTTGTCTGATATAAGAATTGCTACTCCAGCTTTCTTTTGATTTCCATTTGCATGGAATATCTTTTTCCATCCCCTTACTTTCAATATGTATGTGTCTCTAGGTCTGAAGTGGGTCTCTTGTAGACAGCATATATATGGGTCTTGTTTTTGTATCCATTCAGCCACTCTGTGTCTTATGGTGGGAGCATTTATTCCATTTACATTTAAGGTAATTATTGATATGTATGTTCCTATTCCCATTTCCTTAATTGCTTTGGGTTTGTTATTGTAGGTATATTCCTTCTGTTTTGTTTCTTGCCTAGAGAAGTTCCTTTAGCATTTGTTGTAAAGCTGGTTTGGTGGTGCTGAACTCTCTCAGCTTTTGCTTGTCTGTAAAGGTTTTAATTTCTCCATCAAATCTGAATGAGATCCTTGCTGGGTAGAGTAATCTTGGTTGCAGGTTTCTCTCCTTCATCACTTTAATTATGTCCAGCCACTCCCTTCTGGCTTGTAGAGTTTCTGCTGAGAGATCAGCTGTTAACCTGATGGGGATTCCCTTGTGTGTTATTTGTTGCTTTTCCCTTGCTGCTTTTAATATGATTTCTTTGTGCTTAATTTTTGACAGTTTGATTAATATGTCTCTTGGTGTATTTCTCCTTGGATTTATTCTGTATGGGACTCTCTGTGCCTCCTGGACTTGATGAACTATTTCCTTTCCCATATTAGGGAAGTTTTCAACTATAATCTCTTCAAATATTTTCTCAATCCCTTTCTTTTTCTCTTCTTCTTCTGGAACCCCTATAATTCAAATGTTCGTGTGTTTAATGTTGTCCTAGAGGTCTCTGAGACTGTCCTCTGTTCCTTTCATTCTTTTTTTCTTTATTTTGCTCTGCATCAGTTATTTCCACTATTTTATTTTCCACCTCACTTATCCGTTCTTCTGCCTCAGTTATTCTGCTATTGGTCCCATCTAGAGTATTTTTCATTTCATTTATTGTGTTTTTAATCGATGCTTGATTCATCTTTAGTTCTTCTAGGTCCTTGTTAACTGTTTCTTGCATTTTGTCTATTCTATTTCCAAGATTATGGATCTTGAAAATAGAATCTTGGATCAGCTTTACTATCATTATTCTGAATTCTTTTTCAGGTAGACTGCCTATTACATCTTCATTTGTTATGTCTGGTCGGTTTTTATCTTGCTCCTTCACCTGCTGTGTGTTTTTCTGTCTTCTCATTTTGCTTATGTTACTGTGGTTGGGGTCTCCTTTTTGCAGGTTGCAGATTCGTAGTTCCCGTTGTTTTTGGTGTCTGACCCCAGTGGCTAAGGTTGTTTCAGTAGGTTGTGTAGGCTTCCTGGTGGGGGGGACCAATGCCTGTGTTCTGGTGGTTGAGACTCGATCTTGTCTTTCTGGTGGACAGGTCCACGTCTGGTGGTGTGTTTTGGGGTGCCTATGGCCTTATTATGTTTTTAGGTAGCCTCTCTGCTAATGGGTGGGGTTGTGTTCCTGCCTTGCTAGTTGCTTGGCATAGGGTGACCAGCACTGTAGCTTGCTGGTCGTTGACTGAAGCTGGGTACTGGTGTTGGGGTGGAGATCTCTGGGAGATTTTCGCTGCTTTATATTATGTGGAGCTGTGAGGTCTCTTGTGGACCCATGTCCTGCAGTTGGCTCTCCCACTTCAGAGGCACAGCACTGGCTCCTGGCTGCAGCACCAAGAGCCTTTCATCCACCCGGCTCAGAATAACAGGGAGAAAAAGTAAAAGAAAGAATTAGTAGTAGAAAGAAAGAGAGAGGGCAAGAAAGGAAGACAGGAAGAAAGGAAGGAAGGAAGAAAGAAAGAATGGAGCGAGGGAGGGAGGAAGGATGGAAAGAAAGAAGGAAAGAAAGGAGGGAGGGAGGGAGGAAGGAAAGAAAGAAAGACAGGAGGGAGGGAGGGAGGAAGGAAAGAAAAAGAAAGTGGAAAGAAGAAGTGTGGGATGGAGGGAGGAAGGAAAGTAAAAGAAAGAAGGAAAGGAGGAGCGGAGGGCGGGAGCGAAGGAGGGAAGGTAGGAAAAAAAGAAAGAGCAGGTAAAGTAAAATAGAATAAAGTATGAAATATAGTAGCATTATTAAAATTAGAAAGTAAGTATTGAAAAAAAAAAAAAACAGACCGATAGAACCCTGGGACATATGGTGGAAGCAAAGCTATACAGAGAGAATCTTACACAGAAGATTACACATACACATTCACAAAAAGAGAGCAGGGGGAATAATCAAAAATCTTGCTCTCCAAGTCCACCTCCTCAATTTGGGATAATTCGTTGTAAAAAGAGGAAAAGGGGGGAAAGTCTTAAATCTTGTCCTCAAAGTCCACTTCCTCAATTTTGGATGATTCGCTGTCCATTCATGAACTCCACAGATGCAGGGCACATCAAATGGACCATGGAGCGTTAATCCACTGCCTCCGAGGCTGCACAGAGAGATTTCCCTGTCTCTGCTCTCACAGCTCCCAGGTCTCGGCCTTGGACTTGGCCCCGCCTCTGTGCTTAGGTCACTGGAAGGCTTCCGTTCTTCGCTCAGACAGGATGGGTTTAAAGGAGCCGCTGATTCGGTGGCTCTGGCTCACTCAGGCAGAGGGGAGGGAGGGGCGCGCAGTGTGTGGCGAGCCTGCGGGGGCAGAGGCCGGCGTGACGTTGCACCAGCCTGAGGCGCTCCGTGCGCTTTCCCGGGAAAGCCATCCCCGGGTCTCGGGACCCCAGCAGTGGCGGGGTGTACAGGGCCCCCGGAAGGCGGGGCAGACAGTGACCCGGGCTCGCACACAGGCCCCGCGGCGGTGGCGGCAGCGGAGGCGGCGGCGGTGGCCCATGCCCGTCTCCGAGGTCCGCGCCTTACCCGCGGCTCACGCCTGTCTCTGGCGCTTCCCCAAGCAGCCCTCTTAATGCCCTCTCCTTGCGCACCAGATAACAAAAGGGAAAAAATCTCTTGCCTCTTCAGCAGCTCCAGACCCTTTCCCCGGACTCCCTCCAGGCTAGCCGTGGTGCACTAACCCCTTCCGGCTCTCTTCCTGCCGCCAGCCCCAGTCCTCTCCCTGCGCTCTGACTGAAAGCCCATACCTGAGCCTCACCTCCCAGCCCCGCCCACCTGGGTGGCCGAGCAGACAAGCCTCTCGGGCTGGTGTGTGCCTGAGGGCACCGGTCCTCTGTGCCAGAATCTCTCCGCTTTGCCCTCTGCACCCCTGTTGCTGTGCTCTCCTCCGCTACTCTGAAGCTTTCCCCCTCCGCCACCTGCAGTCTCTGCCCACGAAGGGGCTTGTAGTGTGTAGAAACCTTCCCTCCTTCACGGCTCCCTCCCACTGGTGCAGGTCCCATCCCTATCCTATTGTCTCTGTTTATTCTTTTTTTCTTTTGCCCTACCCAGGTATGTGGGGAGTTTCTTGCCTTTTGGGGGGTCTGAGGTCTTCTGTCAGCGTTCAGTAGGTGTTCTGTAGGAGTTGTTCCACGTGTAGATGAATTTCTGATGTATCTGTGGGGAGGAAGCTGATCTCCGTGTCTTACTCTTCCGCCATCTTCCTCCGGTCCCCTGTCATCTAATTTAAACAGCAAGTTGTAGTTTACTGAGAAGTTTTTAGGAAGCTTTGCATATTCTGGGAATGTAAAAAATAATTATAGAGCTGTTCTCAAGGTTGTTTACAAAAAAAAAAGCACCATAGTTTATGGTAGACAAAATCTTCAGCCTATTCTAACTATTTTTGATTTACAACCCTGAAAAACACTAAATAAAGCAATAAAGTATGTTAAAATGCAAAATAAGTATCAGTGATTAATGGAAAAGATGAATGGAGAATCTTGCAGACTGACTTTTTATATGCTTCCCATATTAAGCTTGGTCATTGCTGAGAAAATCACAGTAAATTTTGTTTCTGTGAAATCATCTTCGAGGATTATCACTCTGCATTCTAGGAGTAGGTTTTTCCATTCTCTACTCACAGCCCCTTTACATGTATGTAAGAAGAAGCATATGTGCAAGATAATAACATCTTCCAACATATTTCAGCAGATAAATCACAGGCATATGACAAATGCTAATAAAATTCTTAATAAGGAAGTTTTCTGACATTTCTTAAATTTCTGATGTTTATAAATTTCATAATTTATTTTACTTAGAGAACAAACTTACTGTCCAAATTCTCCTTCAGAGTGCACAGGTTTACTGTAGATTCTAAAGTAAAATAAAAATGAAATTTGAGAGCTCTCAATTATTCTTAGGTAATTTGTGATTGTCATAGTGATCATCTTTACCTGCCTAGTCTTTTCAAAGCTCCTAACTCAGAAAAACATAAGCACTATAATATTTGAAGATTGTTCAGGACAAAGATATTTTTTGGTGCCTTGTTCTTAGTCTAATAGCTTATAGGAAGTTAGGAATAGATTTATGGATTTGATAGGTTAGTCAAGACCTTGAATTCCATAAATAAAATCATTCTTATCATTTGAATGAGCAAGCAGAGCCAGGAATTCCTTTAATTATCTCTGTGTCTTTCTTTTGCTCTCTGTTACCTGTTCTCCCTGTTTCTGTCCCTCTCTGTCTTTACCTTTCTCAATTATTTTAATTAAATTACTTTAGATTTAAATCAGAAATATAAATTTACACATTTCAGTAAAACAAAGCACAGAAGACACAAATGTACATTTATTCAAAAGTGTTTTATATGGAGGGTGACGCGATAGCCAGTAATTAATATTGGCTTGGTTTTAAGGTTTCATTTTTTCATATTAGTAAAAATGGCACAGTTAATCTTTCCTTACAGGATGAAATCATGACTTTTTCTAGAACTTATCCTGTGATCACATTTTTTAAACAGAAAATACTTACTATAAAAAACAAAGTTTACAATAATTTTTTTCAATTGAAAAGTTTACCCTAGACCCTGGTTCAGTAAACAATATATGTATATATTTTGTACCACATTTATAAACATTAAAATGCAAAGAAACCTGATATCTGCTCATAAATATACATCTTGAGTCATTTATTTGCATAGCATTAGCTGTATAATCAAACTACAGCACAGAAAACCAACATTAGATCTGATTAGACTAGATACAAGAAAACACAAAGTAATCATCATTGTTTACTGTTTTTATTTTCACGAGCTTCCTCATTTTACTTTCTACCCTTTGTCAAATAGATCTGTGGCTAAGGCAGCATTGCTCAGTTATTATATGACAAGGGAAAACATACTGTTTGAAAAGCTATTTGTTGACACAAGATAATATTATCATATTTGTGCATGCTATTTGGAAACATGTCCATTTTACTTTGAAGAAAGAATGTTTATATTTCTTCATTAGAATCACAACTGAATTTTTTTTTCCACCATTGGCTTTATACATGAATCCTCCACTCAGTGAAAACATTGTGATACATCCTACCAATGATTTAGACACACACACACACACACACACACGAGAAAAGCAAAAAACAAACAAACAAAAATCCCTCTCAATTTGTTAGTTTTCTGCCTTAATTTTGATTAGTTGAAAGATTTTTATTAGTCCTTTATGAGCTTCATTAATGTTAGAAAATTGGAGAATTTAACACTCTTTCTCTTTTCTATCTTCCTTCCTTTACTTCTTTTTACTTTCTGTCTATCTTTCTCTATTTATCTATTCATTTATTTCAGCTATTAATTCCACAATAGAAAAATAGAATCAAAATGATCTTCCCGGCAGGGAGTCGGGGAAAAAGTCTGGACCTGCCTAAGAGGCAAGAGACCATTGTTTCAGGGTGCATGAAGAGAGGCAATTCAGAGCACCACCTAAACGAGCTCCAGAGATGGGCATAAGCTATAGCTATTGGCACGAACACAAGAGATGGGCATGAGATGCTAAGGCTGCTGCAGTAGACCCCAAGAAGCCTGGGTGCAAGCACAGGTCATTATCCACACCTTCCCTCCCGAGAGCCTGTGCAGCACGCCACTGCCAGGGTCCCATGATCCAGGGACAACTTCCCTGGGAGGAGCACACACAGTGCACCTCAGGTTGTTGCAACATCATGCAGGTCTCTGCTGCTGCAGGCTTGCCCCACACTCCATGCCCCTCCCTCCCCTGGCCTGAGAGAGCCAGAGCACCTGAATCAGCCGCTTCTTTAACCCCCTCCTGTCTGGGTGAAGAACAGATGCCCTCAGGTGACCTACATGCAGAAGCGGGGCCAAAACCAAAGCTGAACCCCAGGAGCTGTGTGAACAAAGAAGAGAAAGGTAAATCTCTCCCAGCAGCCTCAGGAGGAGAGGACTAAATCTCCACAGTAAACTAGATGTGCCCTGCAACTGTGGAATAACTGAATAGAAAAAAATATCCCAAAATTGAGGTGGTGGACTTTGGGAACAACTGTAGACTTGGGGTTTGCTTTCAGCATCTGTTTCTGGATTTATGTATATTTAGTTTAGTATTATCATTGGTAGATTTGTTTATTATCATTGGTAGATTAGTTTATTGATTTGGTTGCTCTCTTCATATATATATATATTTTTTCTTTTTATCTTTTTGTGAGTGTGTATGCATATGCTTCTTTGTGTGATTGTCTTTTGTCTGTATAAGGTTGCTTGTACAGTTTGTCCTAGAATTCACTGTTTTGTTTTTTTTTTCACTTTTTAGTGTTTGTTATCATTGGTGGATTTGTTTTTTGGTTTGATTGCTCTCTTCTTTCTTCATTTTCTTTTTTTATTACTCTTTTTATTTTTCATTATTTTAATGGTAAATTTTTATTTTTTTATTTTAAAAACTTTATTTTATTTTTTTCTTCCTTACTTTATTTTCTTTCTTACCTGTCTTCTGATCCGTGAGTCTCACGGGGTCTTGGGGCTCTAGCCAGGTTTCAGGCCTGACCCTCTGAGGTGGGAGAGCGAAGTTCAGAACATCAGCCCACCAGAGACTTCTTGGTCCCATATAAAATCAAACAGCAAAAGCTTTCCCAGAGATCGCCATCTCAAAGTTAAGACCCACCTCCACTCAATAACCAGTAACTACAGTGCTGGATGCCTTATGCCAAACAACCAGCAAGACAGGAATAAAACCCTACCTATTAAAGAGAGTCTGCTTAAAATCATAATAAGTTCACAGACATCCCCAAACACACAACCACACATGGTACTGCCCATCAGAAAAACAAGACCCAGCCTCATCCACCAGAACACAGGCACCACTCTCTTCCATCAGGAAGCCTACACAACCCACTGAACCAACTTCACCCACTGGGGGAAGACATCAAAAACAATGGGAACTACGAACGTGCATCCTGTGAAAAGGAGACCCCAAACACAGTAAGTTAAGCAAAATGAGAAGACAAAGAAATACACAACAGAAGAAGGAGCAAGATAAAAACCCACCAGACCTAACAAATGAAGAGGAAATAGGCAGTCTACCTGAAAAAGAATTCAGAGTAATGATAGTAAAGATGATCCAAAATCTTGTAAGTAGAATGCAGAAAATACAAGAAATGTTTAACAAGGACATACAAGAACTAAAGAGCAAAAAAACAATGATGAACAATATAATAAATGAAATTAAAAATTCTCTAGAAGGAATCAATAGCAGAATAACTGAGACAGAAGAAGAGATAAGTGACATTGAAGATAAAATAGTGGAAATAACTACCGTAGAGCAGAATAAAGGAAAAAAAAGGTGAAAATAATTGAGGGCAGTCTCAAAGACTTCTTGGACAATATTAAATGCACCAATATTTGAATTATTGTGGTCCCAGAAGAGGAAGAGAAAAAGAATGGGTCTCAGAAAATATTTGAAGAGACTATAGTTGAAAACTTCCTTAATATGGGAAAGGAAATAGTCAGTAAAGTTCAGGAAGCTCAGAGAGGGCCATAAAGGATAAATCCAAGGAGAAACATGCCAAGACACAAATTAATCAAACTATCAAAAATTAAATTCAAAGAAAAAAATTAAGAGCAGCATGGGGAAAGCAACAAATAATATACAAGGGAATCCCCATAAGGTTAACAGCTGACCTTTCAGCAGAAGCTCTGCAAGCAAGAAGGGAGTAGCAGGATATATTTAAAGTGACAAAAGGGAGAAACCTACAGCCAAGATTACTCTGCCCAGCAAGGATCTCATTCAGATTTGGCAAAGAAATTAAAACCTTTATAGACAAGCAAAGGTTAAGAGAATTCAGCACCACCAAACCAACTTTCCTGTAAATTCTAAAGGAACTTCTCTAGGCAAGAAACACAAGAAAAGGAAAAAGACCTACAATAACAAGTCCAAAACAATTAGGAAAATGGTAATAGGAACATACATATCAATAACTACCTTAAATGTAAATGGATTAAATGCTCCAACAAAAGACATAAACTGGCTGAATAGATACACAAACAAAACACATATATATGCTGTCTACAAGAGACCAACTTCAGACATAGGGACACATACAGACTGAAAGTGAGGGGATGAAAAAAGAAATTCCATGCACTTTCACCAATAGACAGATCATCCAAAACGAAAATAAATAAGGAAACACAAGCTTCAAACACAAATGATACATTAAACAAGATGGGCATAATTGATATTTATAGGATATTTCATCCAAAAACTACAGAATGCACTTTCTTCTCAAGTGCTCATGGAATGTTCTCCAGGATAGATCATATCTTGGGTCATAAATCAAACCTTGGTAAATTTAAGAGAAGTGAAATCATATCAAGTATATTTTCCGACCACAAAACTATGAGACTAGATATCAATTACAGGAAAAAGGTCTGTAAAAAATACAAAAACATGGAGACTATATAATACACTACTAAGGATCCAAGAGATCACTGAAGAAATCAAACAAGAAATCAAAAATTACTTAGAAACAATGACAGTGAAAACATGATGACCCAGATCTATGGGATGCAGTAAAAGCAGTTCTAAGATGAAAGGTTATAGCAATACAATCCTACCTGAAGAAACAAGAAATATCTTAAATAAAAAACCCAACTTTACACATAAGGTGATTAGAGAAAGAAGAACCAAAAAAAAAAAAAATGCCCAAAGTTAGCAGAAGGAAAGAAACCATAAATATCAGATCAGAAATAAATGAAAAAGAAATGAAAGAAACAATAGCAAAGACCAGTAAAACTAAAAGCTGGTTCTCTGTGAACATAAACAAAACTGATAAATCTTTAACCAGACACAACAAGAAAAGAAGGGAGAAGACACAAATCAATAGAAATGAAAAAGGAGAAGTAAGAACAAATGGACAAATTCATAGAAAAGCACAACCTTCCAAGACTGAACTAGGAAGAAATGGAAAATAAGAACAGAACAATTACATGCACAGAAATTGAAACCATGATTAATATTATTCCAACAAACAAAAGCCCAGGACCAGATGGCTTCACAGGCAAATTCTATCACATTTAGAGAAGAGCTAGCACCTGTCCTTCTTAAACTCTTCCAAAATATAGCAGAGGGAGGAACACTTCCAAACTCATATTACAAGACAACCATCATCCTGATACAAAGATGTCACAAAAAAAGAAAACTCCAGGCCAATATCACTGATGAACATAGATACAAAAATTCTCAACAAAATACTAGCAAACAGAATCCAACAGCACATTAAAAGGATCATACACAGTGATCATGTGGGATAAATCCTAGGAATGCAAGGATTCTTAAAGAAACACAAAACAATCAATGTGATACACCATATTAACAAATTGAAGGATAAAAGTCATACAATCATCTCAATAGATGCAGAAAAAGCTTTCAACACAATTCAACACTGATTTATGATTTAAAAAGCTCCAGAAAATAGGCATAGAGGGAACTTAACTCAACAGAATAAAGGCCATATATGACAAACCCACAGCCAATATCATTCTCAATGGTAAAAATCTAAAAACATTTTCTCTAAGATCAGGAGCAAGACAAGGTTGTCCACTCTCACCACTATTATTCAAAACAGTTTTGGAAATTTTAGCCACAGCAATCAGAGAAGAAAAAGAAATAAATGGAATCCAAATCAGAAAAGAAGAAGTAAAAGTGTCACTATTTGCAAATGACATGATACTATACATAGAGAATCCTAAAGATGCTACCAGAAAACTACTAGAGCTAATCAATGAATTTGGTAAAGTTGCACATACAAAATTAATGAACAGAAATCTCTTGCATTCCTATACATTAATGATGAAAAATCTGAAAGAGATTTTAAGGAATCACTCCCATTTACCATGGCAGCAAAAAGAATACAATACCCAGAATAAACCTACCTAAGGAGACAAAAGACCTCTATGCAGAAAACTATAAGACACTGATGAAAGAAATCAATAATGATACAAATAGATGGAGAGATATACCATGTTCTTGGATTGGAAGAATCAATGTGAAAATGACTCTACTAGCAATCTACAGATTCAATGCAATCCCTTTCAACTACCAATAACATTTTTCATTGAACTAGAACAAAAAATTTCACAATTTGTATAGAAACACAAAAGACCCCAAATATCAAAACCAATCTTGAGAAATAAAGAAGGAGCTGGGGGATTCAGTGTCCTTGAATTTTTACTATAGTAAAAAGCTACAGTAATCTAAGCAGGATGGTACTGGCCCAAACACAGAAATATAGATCAATTGAACAGGATATAAAGACCAGAGATAAACCTACACACACATGGCCACCTTATGTTTGATAAAGGAAGCAAGAATATACAATGGAGAAAAGACTGCCTCTTCAATTAGTGGTGCTGGGAAAACTAGACAACTACATGCAAAAGCATGAAATTAGAACAATCCCTAACACCATACACAAAAATAAACTCAAAATGGATTAAAGACTTAAGTGTAAGGCCAGGCACTATAAAACTCTTAGAAGAAAACATAGGCAGAACACTCTATGACATAAATCACAGAAAGAACCTTTTTGACCCACCTCCTAGAGAAATGGAAATAAAAACAAAAATAAACAAGTGGGACCTAATGAAACTTAAAAGCTTTTGCACAGCAAAGGAAACCATGAACAAGATGAAAAGACAACCCTCAGAATGGGAGAAAATATTTGCGAATGAAGCAACTGACAAGGGATTAATCTCCAAAATATACAAGCAGCTCATTCAGCTCACTATCAAAAAACAAACAGCACAATCCAAAAATGGGCAGAAGACTTAAATAGACATTTCTCCAAAGAAGATACACAGTTTGCCAAGAAACACATGAAAGCATGCTCAACATCCCTAAATATTAGAGAAATGTAACTCAAAACTACAATGAGGTATCACTTCAAACCAGTCAGAATGACCATCATCAAAAAATCTACAAACAATAAATTTTGGAGAGGGTGTGGAGAAAGGGAACCCTCTTGCACTGTTGGTGGAAATGTCAACTGATACAGCCACTATGGAGAACAGTATGGAGGTTCTTTAAAAACCTAAAGATAGAACTACCACTTCACCCAGCAATCCCACTACTGGGCATATATCTTGAGAAAAACATAATTCAAAAATATTTAGATACCACAATGTTCATTGCAGCTCTATTTACTATGGCCAGGATATGGAAGCATCCTAAGTGTCCATTGACAGATGAATGGATAAAGACCATGGCACATATATACAACGGGGTATTGCTCAGCCATAGAGAGAAAGGAAATTGAGTTATTTGTAGTGAGGTGGATGGAACTAGAGACTGTCATACAGAATAAAGTATTCAGAAAGAGAAAAGCAAATACCAAATGCTAACACATATATATGGAATTAAAAAAAAATGTTCTGAAGAACCTAGGGACAGGACAGGAATAAAGACACAGACGTAGATAATGGACTCGAAGACACGGGGAGGTGGAGGGGTAAGCTGAGAGAAGTAAGAGAGTGACATGAACATATATATATACTACCAAAAGTAAAATAGATGGCTAGTGGGAAGCAACAAGATAGCACGTGGAGATCATGTCGGTGCTTTTGTGACCACCTAGAGGGGTGGGATAGGGATGGGAGAGGGAGAAGTAAGAGGGAGGGTATATGGGGATATATGTATACATATAGCTGATTCACTTTGTGATACAGCAACAACTAACACAACAATGTAAAGCAATTATAATCCAATAAGGATGTTAAAAATAAATAAAAAGCCAAAAATGTAAATGTATTAAATTCTGCAATCAAAATATATATTGTGGCAGATGTATAAACATAAACAAACAAAAATCAAAAAAGACATATCTAGGGCCTCCCTGGTGGCGCAGTGGTTGAGAGTTCGCCTGCCGATGCAGGGGATACGGGTTCGTGCCCCGGTCCGGGAGGATCCCATATGCCGTGGAGTGGCTGGGCCCGTGAGCCATGGCTGCTGAGCCTGCGCATCCGGAACCTGTGCTCCACAGTGGGAGAGGCCACAACAGTGAGAGGCCCGCGTACCGCAAAAAAAAAAAAAAAAAAAAAAAAAAGACATATCTATATGCTGCTCAAAAGAGACTCACTCCAGATGTAAGGAAACACATAGAAAGGAAATGAAACAATGAAAAAGATATTCCATGCATATAGAAAACATTAGAAAGCTGGTGTTCCTATGATTATATGAGACAAATAGACTTTGAAACAGATTGCAGTAAGAGACAAAGAAGGGCATTGCATAATGATAAAAATCTCAACCCAAAAAGAGAGTGTAAATTTGCAAATTTATGCACCCAAAAACAAATATTATCAGACTTCAAGGGAGAAATTTACACTTACTCAATAATAGTAGGGGACTTTCACACCCCACTTACATCAGTTGATAGATCATACAGACAGAAAATCAACAAGAAAACAATAGTATTTAATGACACGTTAGACCACATTGACTTAGATATATACAGAGTATTTCTTCAAAAAATGACAGAGTACACTTTCTTCTCAAGAGCACAAGGAACATTCTCTAGGATAGTTAATAAATTAGGCCACAAAACAAGTACTAACAATGTTAAGAAGATTGAAATCATCAAACATATTTTCTGACCACAATGGTATGGAACTAGAAATCAATTACAAGAACAAGACTGAAAAATTCACAGTTATGTGGAGATTAAACAACATGCTACTGAATAACCACTGGGTCAGTGAAGAACTCAATAGAAAAATATTTTTAAAAAATAGCTTGAGACAAGTGAAAATGGAAATACAACATACTGAAACTTATTGGATACACCAAAAGCAGTTCTAAAAAGGAAGTTCATAGAAATAAATGCCTACCTCAAGGAATGAGAAAAGTCTCTAAAAAACAAATACACTTTACACCTCAAGGAACTAGAAAAAGAAAACAAAGTTAGTAGAAAGAAGAAATAACAAAATCCGAGCAGAAATAAATAAAATAGAGACTAAAAGACAATAGAAAAAAAATGAAACCAAGAGCCAGGTTGTTGGAAAGATAAACAAAATTGACAAACCTTAGGTAGACTCCCTAAGAAAGAAAATAGAGAGGACTCAAATAAATGAAACCAGAAATGTAAGAGGAAACATTACAACTAATACCACAGAAATACAGAGAATCATGAGACTACTATGAATAATTATACATCTACAAATTGAACAACTTAGAAGAAATTGATAAATTTCTAGAAACATATATTCTTCCAAGATGAAATAGAAAATTTGATTAGACCATTTAATAGAAAGGAGATTGAATCAGTAATCAGAAAACTCCCCAAAACAAAAGTCTAGGTCTATACAGCTTCACTGGTGAATTATACCAAACATTCAAAGAATTATTAGCAATCCTTCTCAAATTCTTCTAAAACATAGAAGGGGGAAAATACTTATATACTCATTTTACGAGACCGACATTCCCCTGATACAAAAACCGGACAAACAGATTACAAGAAAAGATAATTAAAGGCCAATATACCTGAGGAACATAGATGTAAAAATCCTCAACCTAATATTAGCAAACTAAATTCAACAATGCATTAGAAAGATCATACACCATGTTCAACTGGGATTTATTTCAGGAATGCAAGGATGAGTCAGCTTCTGCAAATCAATTGATGTAACACACCACATTATCAAAATTAAGGATAAAATATCATATAGTCATCTTAAAAGATGCAGAAAAATCATTTGACAAATTCAACATCCATTTACAATAAAATCTCTCAACAAGTGGGTACAGAGGGAATGTGCTTCTATATTTATGACAAACCCACAGCTAAGATAATTCTCAGTGGTTAAAAATCTGAAAGTTTTGGGCTTCCCTGGTGGCATAGTGGTTGAGAGTCTGCCTGCTGATGCAGGGGATGTGGGTTTGTGCCCCGGCCCGGGAAGATCCCACATGCCGTGGAGCAGCTGGGCCATGAGCCATGGCCACTGAGCCTGCACGTCTGGAGCCTGTGCTCCACAACAGGAGAGGCCACAACAGTGAGAGGCCCGCATACCACAAAAAAAAAAAAAAAAAAAAAAGCTGAAAAAATTTTCCCTAATATTAGGAAAAAGACAAGGATGCCGATTATTGCCACTTTAATTCAACATAGTATTGTACGTCCTTGCCAGAGAAATTAGGTAAGAAAAAAAGGCATCCAAATAAAAAAGAAAGATTGTCACTATTTGCAGATGGCATGGTATTATATACAGAAAAATCTAATGACTCCACCAAAAACTTGTTAGTACTAATAAATGAATTCAGTAAAGTTGCAAGATATAACATTTATATACAGAATTCTGCTCCATATCTATGCACTAATAACACACTATCAGAAAGAGATATTAAGAAAACAATTCCATTTACAATTGCATCAAAAAATAACTAGGAATAAATTAACCAAGCAGATGAAACACCTGTACCCTGAAAATTATAAGACATTGATGAAAGAGACTAAAGAAGACATGAATAAATGGAAAGATATTTTGTGCTCATGGATTGGAAGAATTAATACTGCTAAAATGTTCATACTACTGAAAACAATCTACAGATTTAATATAATCCCTATCAAAAGGACAAAGGCATTTTTCACAGGGGAGCAAAAATCATAAAATCTGTATGGAATTACAAAAGATCCTAAATAACTAAAACAATGTTGAGAAATAATAAGTTAGAGGAATCACACCTGTTAGAATGTCTATAAACAAAAATAGAAAAAAATAACAAGTGTTGGGAAAGCTGTGGAAAAAAGGGGACCATTGTGCACTGTTGGTAGAGATATAAATTGGTACAACCACTATGGAAAACAGTATAGAGTTTCCTAAAAAAATTAAAAACAGAACTACCATACAATCCACAAATTCCTCTTTGGAGTATTTACTCTAAGAAAACAAAACACTGAATCGAAGAGATACATCCACTTTTTGTTCATTGCAGCATTTTTCACAATATGGAAGCAACTTACATATCCATTCATAGATGAATGAAACAAGAAGTTCAGCATATATATATATATATATATATATATATATATATATATATATATATGCATATATGTATGCATGTATTTCCCACTATATACATATACATAGTGAGATATTACTCAGCCATAAAAAGAAGGAAATCTTGCCATTTGTGACAACTTCCATGTGCCTAGAGTTTATTATGCTCAGTGAATTAAGTCAGACAAGGAAAGAGAAATACTGAACATTTTCATGTATATGTGGAATCTAAAAAACAAAACTTGTGAACAAATATAACAAAACAGATACAGACTCATGGATACAGAGAACAAATGAGTGATCACCAGTGGGGAAGAGGCTGGGGCAGATGGGTGAAATAGGTGAAGGGAATTAAGAGCTACAAACTATCAGTTATAATATAAATAAGTCAATGGAATCTAATGTATAGCAAAGGGAAAATAGTCAATAATATTGTAATAACTTTGTCTCATGCATAAGGTTTAAAAAACTGAGTCACTATTTTGTTCACCTGAAACTAATATTATATTGTAGTTCAACTATACCAAAAAAAATTAAATGAATTTGAAAAAAAGTTTAAAAGAAGAAAATGTAGTTTGTGTATATAGAGAGTGGAATATTATTCAGAAATACAAAAAGAACAAAATTTTGCCATTTGTGACAACATGAATGGGCCCTGGGGGCATTATGCTAAGGGAAATAAGTCAAACAGAGAAAGGCAAACACCATATGATCTCATTTCTATGTAGAATCTTAAAAAAAATAAAAAGAAAAAAAAAACAGCTCATAGATAAGAGAACAGATTACTGATCGGTGATTGCCAGAGACAGGGGTGAGGAGAATGTGCAAAATGGGTAAAGGGAGTAAAAATGTACAAACTTCCAGTTTTCAAATAAGTAAGTCATGGGGATGTAAGGTACATCATGGTGTCCATAGCTAATAATACTGTCTGCATCATTGAAAGTTTCTAAGAGAGTAGATTTTAAAAGTTCTCATAATAAGAAAAATACTATGTAACTATGTATAGTGACAACTGTTAATTAGACTTATTACAGCAATCATTTCATAATATATACAAATATCAAATCATTATGTTGTATACCTGAAACTAATACAGTACTGTATATCAAGTAAACCTCAATTAAAATATTCTTAAGTAAAAAATGCCTCAACAAAGTGAGGTGTATATAAGAAACAGGTATTCATCCCATAACAAAACTTTCTTAAGGGCCATTGGAAAGACGTGAGGTTTTTACCAATTCAATTCTTCTTTAAGTTCTGTTTTTATATTTGGAGTTCAAAAGACAGAGCTTCACTATATGGAAGATCAATGGCAGGGTTAATCAAATTTCCTTGTGGCAGAAAGTAAAAAGAAACAAGACCTCAGAGCAAGAGGATCCTGTGTAACCTGTCTTTGAAAACATCTCACATAAAGGTGTGTGCATGCTTGTGTTAATGTGTTTGTGTGTGTATGTGCATGTATGCATCTGCACCTATATGTGTGTGCTATGTGGATACATTTAATTTAATAGGAATCATATTTTTATAATTGCCAGAGGTGAGTACAGAAATATTAACAACAAAATTTTTAATAATGGAGCTTGCAACTGGTGTCCAATAGCCCTGTAACGAAATCTGTGATTTCACTTTCCAAATAGATGGGAAATAAGCTGCTCTTGAATAAAAGAAAATGCTAAAGAAGACCTAAGAAACACCCCAGTAGACAACTTCTTTGTGAGATACAGCTATGCCATTTTGTGTCATTCCAGTGCCAGGCCAATATCTTTTTAGCCAATCCAAAAATCTTGAAGTGAAGTAATTGGCCACAGTTCCTAATAGTTTCCTAGTTTTCAGCAAGTACATATAGTTTATGGCTTTATTCTGTTAAAAAAATACCTGATAGAATCAGATTAATGATGATGTTTCAAATAAAAATATTGTTAATATTTGTTGCAAGCAATAGTGGTAATAAAATATATTGCTCTATAATTTGATTTAGATTTTTAAAAATCAGTATCACAACAAGATTTACCAAATATCAATAGATATCATAATAATATAATAGCCCAACTAAGGTCTCCATAAGTTGAGGCAATGCCAAGTCTCATTAATTTTTGTCATCAAAAGTATGCATTGAACAGTTATCCTGTAATTATCATGACTTTTGGTCCTGACAACAAGTCTAATGAAGAATACAGTTAGCTTCAGGAAGCACATATTTGTGGAAATATAAGGAACAAATTTTATAGTACAAAAATGGGCAAACCATAACTTATGTTTGAGTAGAACTCTGGAAGGGAATAAGTTGACTACAAATAGAGTTGGATTGGAAAATAGGTTAGATTTTTTTTTTTTAAATATAGGAACTGACTATTTTGCACTTAATCTAGTAACCCTTTCTCTATGCCCAGCTCAGGAATACCATACTATGAAAAATATATATATTTCCATTGTAGAAATAAGCCTAATTATACAATCTAAATATAATTTTTTTAATGTACAAATTGCACTCCATTAGAGGAATTTACATTTCTATGGGACATTTATTTTAATCAATAATAAAAAAGAGGATTTACTTGATATTTCATGACAAAGCACTATAAGAAAGGTAATTCTGATGCTGATATTTTTTTCTTACAAAACAGATTGATATAAGATTAAATTACCCCTTTTGAGGCAATGTTCATTAGAATTTTAATTTTACCAGTTATTCACAAATAAAACCTTCTGACTTCATGAATTCTAGATAATTCTCAGTTCAACTTCAACTACATTCAACAAAACCTGACTTTAGGGATGTGTTTGTGTGTATATGTGTGTGTGTGTGTGTGTGTGTGTGTGTGTGTGAGAGAGAGAGAGAGAGAGAGAGAGAGAGAAAGAGATAGTTATTAATTGATGCATTTTATTTACTCCGTGGTCTTCCTGTATTCTATCATTGAGAAGGGATTTGTATCAGAAGGAGAATGTTAAAATGACACCATAGAAGAGAGCTTTTATTTATTTTTAAAATTGTTATTGGGGTATAGATGATTTACAATGCTGTGTTAGTTTTAGGTGTACAGCAAAGTGACTCAGTTATATGTATACATATATCCACATTTTTTAAGATCATTTTCCCATATAAGCCATTACAGAATATTGTGTAGAGTTCCTTGTGCTATACAGTAAGTCCTAATTAGTTATCTATTTTATATATAGTAGTGTGTATATGTCAACCCCAATTTCCCAGTTTATCCCTTCCCCCTCACTCATCTAAACCCCTGGTAACCATAAGTTTGTTTTCTACATCTGTCACTCTATTTCTGTTTTGTAAATAAGTTCATTTGTACCCTTTTTTTAGATTCCACATATAAGCGATATCCTATGACATTTGTCTTTCTCTGTCTGACTTAGTTCACTCAGTATGACAATCTCTGAAGTTTATCGATGTCGCTGCAAATGGCATTATTTTATTTTTGTTTTCAAAAATCGCTACTTCAGACTATACTACAAAGCTACAGTCATCAAAACAGTATGGTGCTGGCACAAAACAGAAATATAGATCAATGGAATAGGATAGAAAGTCCAGAGATAAACTCAAGCACTTATGGCCACCTAATCTATGATGAAGGAGGCAAGAATATGCAATGAAGAAAAGACAGTCTCTTTAATAACTGGTGCTGGGAAAACTGGATGGCTGCATGTAAATGTATGAAATTGGAATACTCCTTAACACCATATACAAAAATAAACTCAAAATGGATTAAAGACCTAAATGTAAGGCTGGGTATTATAAAACTCTTAGAGAAAACATGGGCAGAACACTCTTTGACATAAATAGCAGCAAGATCTTTTTCAATCCTAGAAAAAGGATTACCTTTTTTCATTACTTTCTAGAGTAATGAAAATAGAGAGCTTCTAAGTTTGACTATATATATACAAGCTGGACAAACCAGGTTGGATGCTTGTTTTTATCTATTCCTACTCCCATATCCAAATTAAAAGGATGATATCCAACCTGGAGAAAAGGAAGAGAGGTGAAGAGTGTATGCTGCCCTAGGCCCTCCCTTTACCCTGTTGGCAGAGTCTTGGGGTGATAACTACCTTAATCACTAACAGAATATGAGATGTCCAGGTGAATACTCCATGTCATGCTTTCAGCATCTAGCAGTGAATACAGCCATTCCTTGACAAAAGACATCAAATACAGCTCAAGAAGACATGTCAAAGTAGAAATGACACCATGCTGGACATGGGCATAAAAGAGTAAGACAAAATATTATTATTAAAAGAGAACATTTTACTTTAATCTTTCTTAATCTCCTGTTCTTATGTAGGAATACTCCTACATCTCACCACCACCATCAATACTTCCTTCCTACCTGGGAATAGCATAAAGCAGATGAAATTTTCCCTGCTTCTGAGAGAGGATTGCAGACATACTGAAGGATGGCTATGGACCAACAGGAGATTGTAGATTTGAACAGGAAGAAATGTCAGCTGATATGAACCAGATACATGAAAGCCTCGTGTGACAGCAGCAGGAGCAGAAGGGACAGGAGCTCTCAGCAAACATGTGGGATAGGTTCTACCTAAAGTAGATTGCAGAATATAACCAAGATAAGGGACATTTACCAAAACCCCACAGAGAACACCACATTAATGTTGAAAACTTGCAATCATTCCCCCTAAGTTTAGGAACAAGAAGATGATGTTCACTCTTGCCACTTCTATTCAACATTTTACTGAAGGTTTTTGTCAGGGCAATTAAGTAAGAAACTGAAATAAAGGACATCAAGTTTGGAAAGGAATAGAAGGGAACTTTTATCCACAAATGGCATGAACTTCTATATAGAAAATTATTGGGAATTCACATAGACAGGCTGAAAAAATGAAGTAAATTAGTTCAACAAGAACACAGGATACAAAAGCAGTAAGCAAAATCAATTATATCCCTATATAGTAGCAATAAAAAATCCAAAAATAAAATTTAAAAAAATCCCCATTTACAGTAGGATTAAAATGAATAAATACTTAGAAATAAACTTGTACACTAAAAAATGCAAAAGTCTTTGAAAGAAATTAAAGAAGACCTGAATAAATGAAAAGACATCCAATGTTCATGAATTGGAAAACTTAATGTTGCCAAGATGACAACACTTACAAATTGATCTACTGATTCAACACAATTCTTATCAAAATCCAAGCTGGCTTCTTAGAAGGAATTGATGAGTTGATACTGAAATTTATATAGGTATGCAAAGGACCTTGAGCAGGCAAACAAATCTTGAAAAGAACAAAGTTGGAGGACCCACATATCTTTATTCTAATATTTACTATGAAGCTACAGTAATCAACACAGGTTGATATCTGAATGACAGATATATAGGTCAATGAAATGTAATAAAAAATCCAGAAACAATCCTTGTGTCTGTGGGCAATAGATTTTGACAAGAGTGTCAAGGCAATTCAAAAAGGAAATAAAAAAATGAGTGGTAGGGGCTTCCCTGGTGGCGCAGTGGTTGAGAGTCCACCAGCCAATGCATGGGACATGCGTTCGTGCCCTGGTCTGGGAAGATCCCACATGCCACGGAGTGGCTGGGCCCATGAGCCATGGCCACTGAGCCTGCACATCTGGAGCCTGTGCTCCACAATGGGACAGGCCACAACAGTGAGAAGCCCATGTACTGAAAAAAAAAAGAAAAGAGTGGTAAATAAATAAATAATAAATGATACTGGAACAACTACATACTCACATTCAAAAGAATGAAGTTATTATACCCCACATAAAAAAATCCTATTATACCCCACATAAAAAAATTAATTAAGCAAGAATCAAACACCCAAATATAAGGGCTAAAACATTTATATATATTAAAAAAAGTATAGCTATATTTACAAAAGAAATTTGAACAGAAATTGAGAAACTTCTGATAAAATTGAGAAAATAAAATATAGAGGAACAATACACTAAGTAATATATGAGGCACAACGTATTTTTTTCTGCATTTCATTTCAAATTTTCTAGGGAAAAAATGAGCAATATAAAATATTACAAAATATAGTAAGTTCCCTACACACAAATTAGTTATATTTGGAGAGCACATTTGTAAGTCCAATTTGTTCATAAGTCCAACAAAGTTAGCCTAAGAACCTAACTAACACAATTGGCTATATAGTACCATACTGTAATAGGTTTATAATATTTTCACACAAATAATACATAAAAAAACAAACATAAAAAATAAAGAAAACAGGAGAGATTTGTTCAAGATGGCGGATTAGAAGGACGTGTGCTCATTCCCTCTTACAAGAACACCAGAATCACAACTAACTGCTAAACGATCATTGACAGGAAGACACTGCAACTCACCAAAAAAGATACCCCACATCCAAAGACAAAGGAGAAGCCACAGTTAGATGGTAGGAGGGGTGTAATCACAATAAAATCAAATCCCATATCTGCTGGGAGGGTGACTCACAAACTGGAGAACATTTATACCACAGAAGTCCACCCACTGGAGTGAAGGTTCTGAGCCACACGTCAGGTTTCTGACCCTGGGGATCTGGCAATGGGAGGAGGAAATGCTAGAGAAACAGACTTTCGAGACTAGCGGGATTTCATTGCAGGAATTTGACAGGACTGGGGGAAACAAAGACTCCACTTGTGGAAGGCACACACAAAGTAGTGTGAGCATCAGGACCCAGGGGAAAAAGCAGTAACTCCACAGGAGACTGAACTAGACCTACCTGCTAGTTTTGGAGGATCTCCTGCAGAGGTGGGGGCTGGCTGTGTCTTATCATAAGGAGAAGGACACTGACAGCAGAAGTTCTGGGAGGGATTCCTTGGCGTGAGCCCTCCCACAGTACTCCATTAACCCCATGAAAGAGCCCTGGTAGGCTCCAGTGTTGGGTGGCCTCAGGTCAAACAACCAACAGGGAGGGAACCCAGTCCCACCCATCAGCAGATGAGTGGATTAAAGTACTATTGAGCACTGCCCACCAAACCAGGAGCCAGCTCTACCCATCACCAGTCCCTCACATCAGGAAACTTGCTGAAGCCTCTTAGATAGATTAATCTACCAGAGGGCAGAGAGCAGAAGGAAGAAGAACAACAATCCTGCAGCCTGTGGAACAAAACCACATTCACAGAAAGATAGACAAGATGAAAAGGCAGAGGGCTATGTACCAGATGAAGGAACACAATAAAACCCTAGAAAAACAACTAAATGAAGTGGAGATAGGAAACCTTCAAGAAAAAGAATTCAGAATAATGATAGTGAAGATGATCCAGGACCTCTGAAAAAGAATGGAGGCAAAGATTGAGAAGATGCAAGAAATATATAACAAAGACCTAGAAGAATTAAAGAACAAACAAACAGAGGTAAACAATACAATATCTGAAATGAAAAATATACTAGAAGCCATACATAACAGAATGACTGAGGCAGAAGAACGGAAAAGTGACTTGGAAGGCAGAGTTGTGGAATTCACTGCCGTGGAACAGAAAGAAGTAAAAAGAATGAAAAGAAATGAAGACAGACTAAGAGACCTCTGGGACAACATTAAATGCAACAACATTCACATTATAGGGGTACCAGAAGGAGAAGAGAGAGAGAAAGGACCCGAGAAAATATTTGAAGATATTATAGATGAAAACTTCTCTAACATGGGAAAGGAAATAGCCACCCAAATACAGAAAGTTCAGAGAGTCACATACAGGATAAACCCAAGGAGAAACATTCTGAGATACATAGTAATAAAATTGGCAAAAATTAAACACAAAGAAAAATTATTGAAAGCAACATGGGAAAAATGACAAATAACATACAACAGAACTCCCATAAGTTTAACAGCTGATTTCTCAGCAGAAACTGTACAAGCCAAAAGGGAGTGGAAGGATACACTTAAAGTGATGAAAGGGAAGAAGCTACAAACAAGATTACTCTACCCAGCAAGGATCTCATTCAGATTTGATGCAGAAATCAAAAGCTTTACAGACAAGCAAAAGCTAAGAGAATTCAGCACAACACAACCATCTCTACAACAAATGCTAAAGGAACTTCTCTAAATGGGAAACACAAGACAAGAAAAGGACCTAAAAAACAAACCCAAAACAATTAAGAAAATGGTCATAGGAATATACATATTGATAATTACCTTAAACGTGAATGAATTAAATGCTCCAACCAAAAGACACAGGCTTGCTGAATGGATACAAAAACAAGACCCATATATATGCTGTCTACAAAAGACCCACTTCAGAACTAGGGACACATTCAGACTGAAAGTGAAGGTATGGATAATGATATTCCATGCAAAAGGAAATCTAAAGAAAGCTGGAGCAGCAATACACATATCAGATAAAATAGACATTAAAATAAAGAATGTTACAGGAGACAAGGAAGGACACTACATAATGATCAAGGGACTAATTCAAGAATAAGGTGTAATGATTGTAAATATATAAGCACCCAACATAGGAGCACCTCAATACATAAGGCAACTGCTAAGATCTATAAAAGAGGAAATCAATAGTAACACAATAATATTGGGGAACGTTAACACCTCACTTACACCAATGGACAGATCATCCAGAGAGAAAGTTAATAAGGAAACACAAGCTTTAAATGAAACAAGAGTCCAGATAGATTTAATTGATACTTATAGGACTTTCCATCCCCAAACAGTAGATTAAGCTTTCTTCTCAAGAGTGTATGGAAAATTATTCAGGATAGATCACATCTTGTGTTACAAATCAAACCTCAGTAAATTTAAGAAAATTGAAATCATATCAAGCATCTTTTCTGACCACAACACTATGAGATAAGAAATCAATTGCAGTGAAAAAAAAACTGTAAAAAACACAAACACATAGAGGCTAAACAATACATTAATAAATAACCAAGAGATCACTGAAGAAATCAAAGAGGAAATAAAGAAATACCTAGAGACAAATGACAATGAAAACATGATGATCCAAAACCTATGGGATGCAGCAAAAGCAGTTTTAAGAGGGAAGTTTATACCTATACAAGCCTACCTCAAGAAACAAGAAAAATCTCAAACAAGCAATCTAACCTTAAACCTATAGGAACTACAGAAAGAAGAACAAGTGAAACCCAAATTTAGCAGAAGGAAAGAAATCATAAAGATCAGAGAGGAAATGAATGAAATAGAAACAAAGAAAACAATAGCAAGATCAATAAAAGTAAAAGCTGGTACTTTAAGAAGATAAAAAAAATGATAAACCATTAGCCAGACTCATCAAGAAAAAGAGGGAGAGGACTCAAATCAATAAAATTAGAAATGAAAAAGGAGAAGTTATAACAGACACCACAGAAATAAAAAGCATCCTAAGAGACTACTACAAGAAACTCTATGCCAATAAAATGGAAAACCTGGAAGAAGTGGACAAATTCTTAGAAAGGTATAATCTTCCAAGACTGAACTAGGAAGAAATAGAAAATATGAACAGACCAATCACAAGTAATAAAATTGAAACTGTAATTAAAAATCTTCCAACAAACGAAGGCCCAGGACCAGATGGCTTCACAGGTGAATTCTATCAAACATTTAGAGAAGAGCAAACACCTATCCTTCTCAAATTCTTCCAAAAATTGGGAGAAGAAGGAAGACTCCCAAGCTCATTCTATGAGGTGACCATCACCCTGATACCAAAACCAGAAAAAGATATCATAAATAAAGAGAATTACAGACCAATATCACTGATGAATATAGATGTAAAAATCCTCAACAAATTACTAGCAAACAGAATCCAACAGCACGTTGAAAGCATCATACACCATGTTCAAGTGGGATTTATCCCAGGGATGCAAGGATTCTTCAATATACACAAATCAATCAATGTGATAAATCATATTAACAAATTGAAGAATAAAAACCATATGATCATCTCAATAGACACAGAAAAAGCTTTTGACAAAATTCAACACCCATTTATGATAAAACATTTGCAGAAAGTGGGCATAGGGGGAACCTACCTCAACATAATAAACATCACATATGACAAACCTTCAGCAAACATCATTCTCAATGGTGAAAAACTGAAAGCATTTCCTCTAAGATCAGGAACAAGACAAGGATATCCACTCTTGCCACTATTATTAAACATAGTTTTGGAAGTCCTAGCCATGGCAATTAGAGAAGAAAAAGAAATTAAAGGAATACAAATTGGAAAAGAGGAAGTAAAGCTCTCACTGTTTGCAGATGACATGATACTCTACATAGGGAATTCTAAAGATATCACGAGAAAACTATTAGAACTAACCAATGAATTTGGTAAAGTTGCAGGATACAAAATTAGTACACAGAAATCTCTTGCATTCCTATACACTAATGATGAAAAATCTGAAAGAGAAATTAAGGAAACACTCCCATTTACCATTGTAAACAAAAGGAATAAAATACCTAGGAACAAACCTACCTTGGGAGACAAAAGACTGAAAATTATAAGACACTGTTGAAAGAAACTAAAGATGATATGAACAGATGGAGACATATACCATGTTCTTGGATTGGAAGAATCAACATTGTGAAAATGACTATACTACCCAAAGCAATCTACAGATTCAATGCAATCCCTATCAAGTTACCAATGGCATTTTTTACAGAACCAGAACAAAAAATCTTGAAATTTGTATGGAGACAAAAAAGACCTCGAATAGCAAAAGCAGTCTTGAGGGAAAAATACGGAGCTGGAGGAATCAGACTCCCTGACTTCAGACTATACTACAAAACTACAGTAATCAAGACAATATGGTACTGTCACAGAAACAGAAATATAGGTCAATGGAACAGGATTGAAAGCTCAGAGGTAACCCCATGCACCTATGGTCAATTAATCTATGATAAAGGAAGCAAGGATATACAACGGAGAACAGACAGTCTCTTCAATAATTTGTGCTGAGAAAACTGGACAGAAACATGTAAAGAATGAAATTAGAATACTCTCTAACACCATACACAAAAAGAAACAAAAGGATTAGAGACCTTCAATGTAAGACTGGACACTATATAACTCTTAGAAGAAAACATTGGAAGAACACTCTTTGAAATAAATCACAGCAAGATCTTTTTTGATCCACCTCCTAGAGTAATGGAAATAAAAACAAAAATAAACAAATGGGACCTAATGAAACTAAAAAGCTTTTACAAAGCAAAGGAATATACAGAAAAGACAACTCTCAGAATGGGAAAAAAGTGTTTGCAAATGAATCAACGGACAAAGGATTAATCTCCAATATATATATATATATATATATATATATATATAAAGTGCTTATGGAGCTCAATATTTTTAAAACAAATAACCCAATCAATAAATTGGCAGAAGACTTAAATAGACATTTCTCCGAAGAGGACATACAGATGGTCAAGAAGTACATGAAAAGCTGCTCAACATCCTAATTATTAGAGAAATGCAAATCAAAACTACCTCACACCAGTTAGACTGGGCATGATCAGAAAATCTACAAACAACAAATACTGGAGAGGATGTGAAGAAAAGGGAACCCTCTTGCACTGTTGGTGGGAATGTAAATTGATATAGCCACTATGGAGAACAGTATGAAGTTTCCTTATAAAACTACAAATAGAATTATCACATGACCCAGCAATCCCACTAATGGGCATATACCGAGAGAAAACCATAATTCAAAAACACACATGCTCCCCAATGTTCATTGCAGCACTATTTACAATAGCCATGTCATGGAAACAACCTAAATGCCCATTGACAGATGAATGGATAAAGAAGTAGTGGTACATATATACAATGGAATATTACTCAGTTATAAAAAGGAATGAAATTGGGTCATTTGTAGAGACATGGATGAATCTAGAGACTATCATACAGAGTGAAGTAAGTCAGAAAGAGAAAACTAAATATCGCATATAAACGCATATATGTGGAACCTAGAAAAATGGTACAGATGAACGGGTTTGCAGGGCAGAAATTGGGACACAGATGCAGAAGAGAACCATATGGACACCAAGGTGGGAAAGCAGTGGCGGGTGGTGGTGGTGGTGTGATGAATTGAGAGATTGGAATTGACATGTATACACTGATATGTATAAAATGATGACTAATAAGAACCTGCTGTAAGAAAAAATAAATAAAATTCAAAAAAAAAGCTCACAAATGAAAAAATAAAGAAAATATTTTTAATCTTACAGCACAGTACCTTGAAAAATACAGTATTATAATACAACAACTGGCATACAGGGGCTGGTCTGTGTATCAAGTGAACAGGCAAGAAGAGTTACTGACTGGAGGAGGAAGAGGAAATTGGAGATGGTAGAGCTGAAGGCTCTTCAGCAATGGGAGATGGAGGGCAAGCTGCAATTTCATTCACACCTCACATTGATGGAACACACCTTCACATCTTTGTAAGTTCATAATTTGAAGGTTCACATGTAGGGGACATATTGCATAGCAAAATTAAATTTTTGCATTTGAACTCATAGGAATAAATATGCTACTACTATTCTTTTTAAAATTTATTTTATTGAAGTTTAGTTGATTTACAGTGTTGTGTTAATTTCTATTGTACAGCAAAGAGATTCAGATACATATATCTAATATTTTGCATCTGCTAATCCCAAACTCTTAATCCATCCCTCCCCCTACCACCCCCTAGGCAACCACAGTTCTGTTCTCTATGTCTATGAGTCTGTTTCTGTTTTGTAAGTAAGTCCATTTGAATCATATTTTAGATTCCACATAAAAGTGATATCATATGGTATTTGTCTTTCTCTTTCTGACTTACTCCACTTAATATTATAATGTCTAGGTAAAGTAACATTATAACTGATTAAATAAAGCAAAAACTGTAGGTTAGTCTAAATCTCAAATGCATATAAGTAAAACAAATCAAACCCACATTATCTTTTATCTTGTCCCAATTTTATGTAGAAATTCCAGTTCACAGCAAAATACTCCCACTCCAGGGTTTGCAGAACCCTTAAAGTGTGTTTTACATTTCCACTGCTGTGTCTGCTTTCTCATCCATGGTGTTTACTCTGCCATTTCTCTAGGACTAATGAGTTATAGCTTTGTTCTGAGTTGTTCCAGTGCCAAGCAGAGCATATTCTTCTGGAAATAACTGCTGGTTCCACTGCTTTGACAAAGAGTGTAAGGGTTTTCATTGCTTAGATGCAGTGCTAGAAACAGAAGGCTCTGGTTGGTTGTGATGGCTGTGATGATAGATTATAATAAATTAATTATGCATATTGTGAAAAAAATATGCTTAAACGTGAGTGACAAAAAGAAAATAATTTGGTAAAATAGAAGTTTTACACGATTTACTTATAAAAATCAGACACTGATGGAATGTTTCTGAAACACAAAAAATATGTCCCATCCTTGTCATTGTTCCTTGGTGCCTTATTTCTATTCCCAAGGCTAACTCGCCATTCAAAATGGCTCCTCTACTTTCAGCACTCAAGTGATAGTCCAGCCAACACAAAGAAGATAACAAAAGAAGAGATTATCCCCTTTTTGAAGGAGATAGGAAAATCAGAAAGAATAGGAATTTTAGGAGAGATGATGATCAGTTTCACTTAGAGCGTATTGAATTCAGGAGGCAGACTCATGAGTTAACTAGTAAATGAGCATTTAAGAGCCAGTTTCATTTTGAAAAAATTGATTTTAGAGTTATCTATATTTAATACTAAACTAGAGAAAATTACCAGTTTCTACTTGTTTCAAAGCTTTTAGTTGAAGAACACCACAGTTTATATAACTTTATGTTACTCAGAACACAGTGTCTTCTGTTTGGTAAATTCCAAAGATACACAAAAAAAACACATGCACATATGATAAATGGTTAAAATATATATTTTTAAACAAAAAATGACTAAACCAAGTAACACAATGTATGTCATACTCATTACATGTTAAGTAAACTATAGAGCATATAAAATATTCCAATGTTTGGATCAGTCAACAGTAACCCAAAAATATTGGGGCTGGGACACCAATCTAATTAGAAAATCTCTATCATGCCCACCAATAAAAGATAAAATGTAAACATTGGTGAATATTTTAAATAATACATTTTTTAAAAATAAATTTATTTATTTTATTTTTTGCTGCTTTGGGTCTTTGTTGCTGTGTGTGGGCTTTCTCTACTTGTGGAAAGCAGGGGCTATTCTTCGTTGCAGTGCACGAGCTTCTTATTTCACTTGCTTCTCTTGTTGTGGAGCACAGGCTCTAGGCTTGTGGGCTTCAGTAGTTGTGGCTCACCAGCTCTAGAGCTCAGGCTCAATAGTTGTGGTACAAGGGCTTAGTTGCTCCTTGGCATGTGGAATCTTCCTGGACCAGTGCTTGAACCCATGTCCCCTGCATTGACAGGCAGATTCTTAGCCACTGTGCCACCAGGAAAGTGCCATTTTTGGAACTGAGGAACACTGAGAGTGATACTGTTTATTTGACATGAGACTAAAATTTACTTGATTAGTAAAATGGCTGAATTGCTATTATTTATTAAATATGATTTTATTATTCTTTTATTGTGGCTCAACTACACAAGAAAAAAAAGATTCTTCATAAAATATATTAAAATGTTGATATCATAGGGAAAATGGAAGTGGGAGGGGCAAAATAGGGGTATTTATACTAACTACTATATATAAAATAAATAAGCAACATGGATATATTATACGGCACAGAGAAGTATAGCCATTATTTTGTAATAACTTTAAATGGAGCATAATCTATAAAACATTTGAATCACTATATTGTATACCTGAAACTAATATATTGTAAATCAACTATACTTTAATAAATAAATAGATAAATTAATCTAAAAAATGTTGAGTTAGGGTTTCCCTGGTGGTGCAGTGGTTGAGAGTCCACCTGCCGATGCAGGGAACATGGGTTCTTGCCCCGGTCTGGGAAGATCCCACATGCCGTGGAGCAGTTGGGCCTGTGAGCCATGGCCACTGAGCCTGCATGTCCAGAGCCTGTGCTCCACAATGGGAGAGGCCACAAAAGTAAGAGGCCCGCATACCACAAAAAAAATAAAAAATAAAAAATAAAAAAAATGCTGAGTTATTGTCTGAGATTGGCTTTCCCTTAGGAAAAGCAAAACTTGGTATTGTAACTAGAGTTTCTAATATTTAAATTTAATAATAACCACCCAATGGCATGCGTCATAGCATAAGTTAACTAAATTAGTAGTTAGTTTCAAATTAAACTCAAATAAATTATTTAAAACATTTCTCAGTAAACAGATACTTCTATTAAGAGTTTTATTTTTTATATCTTATTTTAACTGGATACATTTATATATTCCATTATTGTCTTTGTTAATTTAGGCATTTATTATTTTTTGTCCATTTATTGCTTTGGCTTGTTTATAATTATGCTTTGAGATAGAAGACAAAATATAATCTTCAAATGCTAAAATATGGAACTTGGTTATATTCTTAAAATAAATAACTTACCTTTCTAAAAGTACTTTATTTTAGAAATTGAAATCATTTCTTTGGTTTAACATAAATTGCCACAATCTGTTATGACACATTTTATGAAGTTCTTTTGCATTTTTTTTTCCTGCTCACTTGAGGATTAGATGCATCTGGCAACTCATTTATGTCAATGACATTTATTAATCACTTCCTATTATTTCAGTTATGATGTATGAAGGCTTTCACACTTGTGAGATTTCAAAAGTATCTAAAAGTGATGATTCTCATTTTCTCATTTAAAACCTATTATGAAGTGCTCTCCTGAGAAAACAGCCACCTGTGTCCAGTTAGCAGCTTATGGTCATCTAGAATTCCTGACTGCACAGATAAAATTTTCTTATTTCCTATTCTAACTTTTCCACTACAATGTCCTTCAACTAAATTGACCTCATTTGTTTGTTATTAATATATATTTTAATGTAGTTAAACACTTATCCAGTTAAAAATTTGCATTCTTTACATGTTATTTTTGCCAGTTTTTGAATTGGTTCATGTCAGTGAACCAAGTAATATGTATATATCACAAACTGCATGTAGATATCTAAGCATCTGTAAGTAAACAAAAAATATTTGACATTAGTTTTTCAGATATGTATAGTTAACACACAATTAGCTTCCATAAGATACATGTATAACAATAGGAAATAGACTAGGCCAAATAAATATTGTATCATAGAAGAATATTACTTAAGAAGTTTATATCATTTTTTACTATTTTAACAAAAGTAAAGCAAACAAAATATAAGTGGACAGAATGAGCATTTAAGTAATATTCTCATTCTGCCCTCCAGAAATTGATAACTAGACTTTCAAATACCTTTTTGTCTCTCTCAATATTCAGGTTATATATAATTAGAAAAAAAATTATTGGTTGATAGATAGATAGATAAAAGATAACCTTACAAAAATAGATAATTCTAGTAATTAATCCTCAAATTTTTCAACACATAACAATCAAGTCCCAAGTTGATGATAACTGGCAGCAGCACCTTACAAGTTTCACATGTACAAAGTAGACATTTAGTGATTTTAGTAGACATTGGTGATTTTAGTAGGCATTTAGTGATTTTAAATATTTATAATAACAAATATGAGAAATTATTGTTTAAAAATTAAAATAGAAACAAAAATATTCTTAAAATATGGTAAAATTCTGAATACAAGAAAACTACAAGTATATGTAAAATGACTAAAGAGTTTTATGTAAGTCCACATTGTTGCATCAAAATTAAGAATAATCAAAGCATCAATATTTCAGGATACTTATTGTTGACTAATATATTTTTTGCTTACCAAGTTGCTTTTGGTCAAATTAATTTTAGCCAAATAAGATGAATTTCAATTTCCATTTACACTGAATAAGTTAGTTATAATATATTTATTATCTTAACCTTATATAAAACTGTACACTCAGAGTATTCCAAATAGAGAACATAAAAATGAGAATGCTTAAGTTTCAGAAAGGTAAGAAAATGCCTACATCTAAAATAGAGCTAGTAATTCAAGATAATTGGGTATGCTTAACCATCTGGGGAAGAGATGGTTTGCAAATGAGATGGGAATGTTTTGTATATATGTTGACAGGGATCATGCTTTATCTTCTAAAAGTCACCAATAACAATAATGAAAAGATAGTTGGGATCTCTTAATGTTAACCACCTTAGTATGAAGTAAAAGCATTTTGGGGGGTTAGGTAAAACAAAAATTGGAAAGTCGAATCTTGAACAGTGTTTTTGACATCTTTTAAAAGTACAGAATATCCTGTATTTGAAGGTGAGATTAATAAATTATCTCACATCCAATGCTTGATTAAAGTATCTTAAAGATATCTAACTTGCTTTGTCCTTATCCTAAATATTCTGAGTAATTTTTGCAGTGAATAATTTCACTTTAGCATAAATTTACAACTTTGGAGCAGCCTGAAATAATGCCTGTTATCAATTTTCTTTCTAAGCATATCAAGTTAAAATGAATAAATTTTGAATTCTGATATATTTTTTCCTAAGAATTCTTCCTTAGACCCTTTATGCATTTAGTCAAATAACGGCCACAATTACTAGGACCCACAAATCTGAGAGTCTTATTTTGCTCATGTGAAACTTGTAAGGTGCTGCCAGTCAGTTATACATCAACTAGATTCTCTTTATTTGACAACTTTTCATCTGTACTTCCAAATTAAAATTTTTTGTTTGTGAAACAAGTTCCATGATATTTTGCTTGTGGCCACAAAGCATGGTGACATAGACAGTCTAAATTAAGAACTTATTCACATCAACATTTCTAATAGTTTTTCATCTTTCCTAACAAATCTTTGTAATACAGAATGATACTTTCCTTTAGAGTGCTCCCATAATCATCATCCACAGTAAAGTGTCTTTCAGAAATGGGTATTACCCTTATAAAGTCTTATTCAGAATTTCACCTTGAATGTCTGAATAACAGAGGAAACACATCTGTATGTCCTCTACTCCCTGAAACTAATGAAAAATAACAAGCATATTACAGACGAAACTCTTCAGAAAATAGTCTCCATAAAATGAAATGAAATAGAGAATTGAATCATAGCCTCCAAACAAAAGAGCTCAAAACATATGTATGATGAATTCAGAGAGTCAATACAACATACAACTAAAAAGTCCATTTGTAAGGATCAGAAAATAAATAGAAAATAAAAATAAAGTTATTCTGACAATTGTTATTTTTTAAAGCAACATAAAGATGAATATTTGCTGTTAAAAAATACTCATATATATGAAAGACAAGGCAGAAGTAAAAATACAGCTATGTAAAAGAGATTTTGGCATATCTCTTAAAACATATTTGGAGAAAATAATATCAAACATAATGCCCCCCTAAAAAATGCCTCAAACTTCTTCAGAGGGAGGAGTATTTTGAACAGCTTTGGCAAAATAAGCTTTAAGAAATGTTTAACAAGATGATACTGTTAGAAACAGTAGCTTGAGAGTATACATTAAGAATGCTTGTTTAATGTGGAACCAAATGTTAATCTGGTAAAACTATTTGAATGTCTTTCTCTTGCTTGCTCATGACAATAAGGTTTTACTAGCTTGAACCTCAAAAGAGGCTAAAATTATACAGGACAATGGGAAAAATAAAATAAAATAAAAACATGCAAAGAACATAATCATATAATAAACTTTACCAAGCCTCTCTGAGAGTGAGGAAATTCAAGTCCTTTCTTAAAACCTTGATAAACTCTCCTCTTTTAGATTCCTCAGAAGTAGGAAGTGTCAGATGCCAGAAAAGGAATCTATATTTTATGTGTTTGCGGTGTGCGTGGTGGCTACAGGGGAGAAGTGAGGAGTGAAGGCTAAAACACATGTATGGAATAACAGGCTGGCAATTTATATTTTTTACTGTAAGCAAAAAAAAAAAAAAATTCCTTTATTTTATAAGTCTGATGAGATATTCTCTATGGTTCAATACCTCTACCACTCAAAGCAGCCCTATTTGCTTATAGTTTTTCTAGAAAATGAAGACAAAGTAAACTCTGATGTTATTGTTGGGATTTCTTGTGCTAAATTTGATATCTATCTGCTAATATTTTTCAACATATATATATATAAATATACATTTTATATATATATATATATATATATATATATATAATTTATTTATTTATTTATTTATTTATTGCTGTATTGGGTCTTCATTTCTGTGCAAGGTTTTTCTCTAGTTGTGGCAAGCGGGGGCTACTCTTCATCACTGTGTGGGGGCCTCTCACTATCACGGCCTCTCTTGTTGCGGAGCACAGGCTCCAGACGTGCAGGCTCAGTAGTTGTGGCTCACGGGCCTTGTTGCTCTGTGGCATGTGGGATCTTCCCAGATCAGGGCTCAAACCTGTGTCCCATGAATTGGCAGGCAGATTCTCCACCACTGTGCAACCAGGGAAGCCCTCAACATATATTTTTTAGCTCCATCCGCATTTATAAATGTGATCTTTGTTATAGGAATTCAGGTGAAAAATAGGCTCAAATATTTTATTTATTTTGCCTATATGCTTACTTGACTGCATGTAAAATTTTAAAGCTGTGTTTCTCAGAAAACATGCAAAATGTTTGCATGTTCCAGTTTTCACAGTGAATAAATTAAATTGGGTAAAAGTGACTAGCACCTCCAAATACAAAACTATGTTGAATAAAAGTGGCAAAAATGGACATCCTTGCCTTGTTCCTGATCTTAGAGGAAATGCTTTCAGCTTTCCACTGTTGAGAATAATATTAGCTGTGGGTTTATCATATATGGTCTTTATCATATTGATCTATGTTTCCTCTATGCCCACTTTCTGAAGAGTTTTTATCATAATTGGATGTTGAATTTTATCAAAAGTTTCTTCTGCATCTAATGAGATGATCATATGGTTTTAATTCTTCAATTTGTTAATGTGTTGTATCACACTGGATTGATTTTTGTATATTAAAAAAAATCATTGCATTCCTGGGATAAATCCCACTTGAACATGGTGTATGATCCTTTTAATGTATTATTGGATTCAGCCGGCAAGTATTTTGTTAAGGATTTTTGTGTCTATGTTTATCAGTGATATCAGCCTGTAGTTTTCTCTTTTTTTGTGATACCTGTGTCTTGTTTTGGTATTAGGGCGATGCTGGCTTCACAGAATGAACTCAGAAGTATTCCTTCCACTGCAATTTTTCTGAATATTTTGAGAAGGATAGGTGTTAAATCTTCTCTAAATGTTTGGTAGAATATTCCTGTGAAGGCATTTGGTCCTGCACTTTTGTTTGTTGGGAGTTTTTAAATTACTGATTCAATTTCATTGCTGGTAATCAGTCTGTTCTTATTTTCTGTTTCTTCCTGGTTTGGTCTTGGGAGATTGTACCTTTATAAGAATTTGTCCATTTCTTCTAGTTTTTCCATTTTATTGGCAAACAGTTGTTCATATACTCTCTTATGATCCTTTGTTTTTCTGTGGTGTCAGTTGTAACTTCTTTTTCATTTCTGATTTTATTGAGTTGGGTCCTCTCACTTTTTTTTTTTTCTTGATGAGTCTGGCTAAAGGGTTATCAATTTTGTTTATCTTTTCAAATAACCGTCTTTTAGTTTTAATAATTTTAAGACTTGTATCAAAACACAAATGATTCCAAATAGCCAAAACAGTCTTGAGAAAGAAGAACAGAGCAGGAGAAATCACTCTCCCTGACTTCAGACTATACTACAAAGCTACAGTAATCAAAACAATGCTGTCTGGGCACAGAAACAGACACAAAGATTAATGGAACAGGATAAAAAGCCCAGAAATAAACCCATACACTTATGGTTAATTAATCTATGACAAAGGAGGCAAGAATATACAATGGAGAAAAGACAATATCTTCAATAAGTGGTGCTGAGAAAACTGGACAGCTATGTGTAAAATAATGAAATTAGAATGTTCTGTAACAGTATATACAAAAATAAACTCAAAATGGTTTAAAGATCTATGTGTTAGACTGTATACTATAAAATCCCTATAGGAAAATATAGGCAGGACACTCCCTGACCTAAATAGCAGCAATATTTTTTTTTAGATCTGTCTCCTAAAGCAATTTAAATAAAAGCAAAAATAAACAAATGGGACCTAATTAAACTTAAAATCTTTTGCACAGTGAAGAAAACCATCGACAAAATGAAAAGACAAACTACTGAATGGGAGAAAATATTTGCAAATGATGTGACAGGTAAGGGGTTAATATCCGACATATACAATCATGTAACTCATCATCAAAAAAACAAACAACCCAATTAAAAAGTGGGCAGAAGAACTGAATAGACATTTTTCCAAATAGGAAATGTAGATGCCAAAAGGCAAATGAAAAGATGCTGAACATCAATAATCATCAGGGAAATACAAATCAAAACCACAATGAGGTATCACTTCATGCCTGTCAAAATGGCTATCATCAAAAAGAACACAAATAACAAATTTTGGAGAGGGTGTGGAGAAAAGAGAACCCTTGTACACTGTTGGTGGGAATTTAAATTGGTGCAGCCACTGTGGAAACAGTATAGAGTTCCTCAAAACACTAAAAATAGAACTACCATACAATCCAGAAGTTCCACACCTGGGTATGTATCCAAAAAACCCCCAAAACATTAATTCATAAAGATATATGCACTCTAATGGTTTTAGAAGCATTATTTACAGTAGCCAAGATATGGAAGCAACCTCAATGTCCATCAACAGATGAATGGATAAAAACGATGTGAGATATATACACACACACACACACACACACACACACACAGTGGAATGCTATGCAGCCATAAAAAGAACAAAATGTTGCCATTTGAAGCAACATGAATGGATTTGGAGAGAATTACACTAAGTGAAATAAGTCAGACAGAGAAAGAAAAATACTGTATAATATCACTATATGTGGAATCTAAAATATATAACAAACTAGTGAATAGAACAAAAAGAAGCAGACTCACAGATATGGAGAACAAGCTAGTGGTTACCAGTAGGGAGAGGGGAGGGGGAAGAGGCAATACAGGGGTAATAGATTAAGAGGTACAAACTATTAGGTATAAAATAAGCTACAAGGGCATACTGTACAATATGGGGAATATATCCAATATTTTATAATAACTATAAATGGATTATAACCTTTAAAAGCTGTGAATCACTATATTATACACCTATGACATATAATAGTATACAACAAATATACATTCATAAAACTAAAATTAAAAAATAAATACCAGAGTTGAGGTAAAAATACAACATTCAAACAGTGTGAATCATGGGACTTAAGAACCAGCATTCAAGTGAAACATGGTTTAAGAATTTAAAATGCAAAGGATTCTATAGCCTAATTACATATTATTTGAAAAGAAATTGTTTACCACAGCTTGAAAAATGCTTGAAAAATTAATGTGTTTGCTATGAGATCAAGTAGGGGAGGGCCTGTCTGGTCAATGGATCATTTCCAATCACTTTGTCATTTAGGATACTCTTCTGAGGTCAGACTATCACCCTTGCTGCTAGTTAGTTGTGTGACCTTGATTTTGGGCAAGATATGGATTTCAGTAAGCCTTAGTTTACACAACTACAAAATTGAGATAAACATTGTATTTCCCTTACAGGTACTAACTAGTGTGTAATATACTGAAACACTTAGAATACAAAGTAAGCATTAAATAAATGTCATTTTTTATTATTAAATGTGCAAAAGTTTGTCTGTCACATACATTGTTTATTCAAGTTAGTTTTTTATGCAGGTTTAAGGTACATTTCATAACTGATAATGGGCCTCCACAGATTATTCTTCAGGTAAGCTTTAATATGTCTTAACTATTCTAATTCTTCATCTTTTGTGAAATTTAGAATTATTAAATAAGTTCCAGGACTTCCCTGGTGGCACAGTAGTTAAGAATCTGCCTACCAGTGAAGGGGACAAGGGTTTGAGCCCTGGTCCAGGAAGATCACACATGCCATGGAACAACTAAGCCTGTGTACCACAACTACTGAGCCTGTGCTCTGGAGCCCGTGAGCCACAACTACTGAACCTGAGTGCCACAACTACTGAAGCCTGTGCTCCTAGAGCCCATGCTCCACAACAAGAAAAGCCACCACAATGAGAAGACTGTGCAACAAAATGAAGACTAGCCCCCACTTACCGCAACTAAAAAAAGCCCATGTACAGCAATGAAGACCCAATGCAACCAAAAATAAATAAATTAATTAATTAAAAAATAATAACTTCCCAAAAATTTCATTTGACATTTTGATTGATACTATATTAATTTGATGAGATTTGTTCTCCTTATGCCATTCCTTCTTCTTAGTTAAGTACAAGTTGTCTTTCTATTTATTCAAGTCAAATAATATATATATATATATATATATATATATATATATATCTGTGTTTATATAGATTTTTTTAAATAGCATTTAATATGGCATTCTAAGTACTATTTGTTAGGTTTTGGGGGAAAGTAGAACTAAATAATACCTCGCTATTTAAATTGAAACACATTTATAGGTTTTTAAAATTTCAAGTATTGAAATTTCAAGTACTCAAGGATGTAAGAAATGAAAAGTATTTTTTAATTCTTTACTCTATTCTTTTTCTAGATTCTTTAGCCCCTCTTGTTTTTAACATAAAATTATTCAATCTTCATGCTTTTTGTATAACCCTTCAAAATATTGATATATTTTATCAATTCTTCCATTTAGTTGTTTTGTTGACAAAATTAGCAATTGAATCATATTGAATATAAATTTATTTCATTACAAATATTTTTATATTTTAGACAAGCCCTCATTTTTCCTTAATTTAAACTATTACTATTTTTACTATTTGTTATTTATATTATTACTGTAAATGGGTCCATTTCACAGGAAGCAGAATATTATAAAAGAAAGGCATGGTTGTTTCATCTGCCTCATTAAATGTACTCAGAGAGAGATCAGATTGTTTTCACCTCAAATATACCTCATCAATGCTGGTAAAAGGGATAGACTTTATTTGACCTTATAGATTCTGATATAAAGAATAATTTTAGTTTTTTAAATATTTTAGTTGGAATGCAAATTGTTTCAATACATTAACATTCTAAACATACAATATAAAATGTAATCAAGGTAAGACTGTGATGTAAGAATAATATTGATAAATTGTTCTTTAGCCACGGAAGTATGTAGTTGCCTCTCATATTGTACTACTATAAGTCCTGATAGAAATAATTGAATAGTATTATTATTCTCTGATCAGAGTAATAGAAAGTATATATACTTTTTCTCTTAAAAATAACAATCCTATAATTTCTGTTTTGTGTACTCTTTGCATATTCCCTCTGGGAATATCTCAATTTTTATACTTGGATAAATACTTTTTCTGCCTTGTGCATATTTATGGGAACAATGTTAGTGATTATAAATTCATTACATGGCTGCAGATTACACTGCATTTATAAGATGGACATACATTTAAAGAATATATAAATGTTTTAAAAATATCTCATCATTATTATTTCCCTATTTGCTTTAGATTTGTCTATTTTTATAGACTTACATATGTGTTAAAAGATTTTTTTGTTTTTTCTCTTAACTCTATTGAGTCTCAGGAATATTTTTATAAACTGTACATAAAATTCAAACTGTGATTCTAATGTTATCATCTGTTCCTTTGTTTTAACTCATATTAATAAAATGTTTTTGTGCTATTTTTGTTTTTAGACAAATTCTCCCAATCCTTTTTCTAGTGTCTGTAACTGGCACTTTCTTTCAAAGCAGCCTATGGAGCAAAGTGCTCAAATTTGAAAGTCTTCTTTAAAACATTCCCAAGAAGTTCAGTCATTATAAGCAATCTACAGAATTCAGCAGGAGTATGTGAGAGAATATAAAACAGACCACATCAACTTGCTGCTAAGTAGAATGTGTGTGAAGAGAACACCTGTAGGTGACAGTATTTCTTTCCTCTCTCCTTTTTACTGCCTAATAATTATTTATTTGTTTCTTTTATAATTTTCCCCTGGCATGTACATGACACTTAGAAAACAAGAGTGAAAACAAATCACAGATAAGAGCATAGCAAAATAATAAATTGTCCTCATTTTATATTTCACTTGTCTCTGTTGTCTTTAATCAGGTCTATTTTACACTGACTTCTTAAATGAATTATAGGATGTTTTCCAGGGCAAACAGTTTATATTCACAGTGCACACCTGTGGCTGTGAATATAAACAGCAAATTAACTCTTTCCTAATCTTTCTGACATGCTCAACTAACAGCATTAGGACAGAAAATAGATCTACTGCAATAAACAGGAAGGAAGAGAGGGAGGGGAAAGAAAGAAAGAAAGAAGGAAAGAAAGAAAGAAAGAAAGAAAGAAAGAAAGGAATAAAGGAAGGAGGAAGGAAGGAAAGAAAGAAAGAAAGAAAAAGAAAGAAAGAAAGAGAAAGAAACAAAGAAAGAAAAACAAGAAGAAAAATAAATTTCAAAAGTAATATATGTATACATATAGCTGGTTTACTTTATTATACAGCAGCAACTAACACAACATTGTAAAGAAATTATACTCCAATAAAGATGTTAAAAAAAAAGAAAAAGTAATCAGACATGTTTATAAAGTGCTTCCTGACAATTTTACTACCAGCCATCAAAATATTTTGGGAGCAGAAAAAATTGGGTGCTGGGATACTTGCCTTGTCGTGTCACTGTGAAAATGAACACTAGCAAGACGAAACTCAAAGGTTTTCCTTCATCCTACTCTTTCTCACCTGCCAGATTTAAAAGAAAATGAGAATCCAATGTAAGTTATCAGTTACATTGCTAATATTGAAAAACAATTAAATTTCTTTGTTCATTATAATGTCCCCTTTGAAACATTATCTAGGCCTAAATAATTAAAAAGAATTTGGAAAGAATTATAGCATAAAACTGTAAATATAAATTAATTAAATAAAAACCCATGTATTAAAATGATACAATGTACCTCAATGCTCATAGCAACACTATTTACAATAACCAAGATATGGAAACAACCCAAGTGCCCATCAACAGATAACTGGCTTAAGAAGACCTGATATATATACAGTGAAATATTACTCAACCATAAAAAGGAATGAAATATTGACATTTGCAACAACATGGATGGACCTAGAGAATATTGAACTTAGTGAAGTAAGTCAGAGAAAGACAAATCCTATATGGTATCCCTTATATGTGGAACCTAAAAAAATAATACAAATGAATCTATACACAAAACAGAAACAGACTCATAGTCATAGAAAATGAACTTATGATTACCAAAGGGGAGGGGAGGGAGGGACAAATTAAGAGTATGGGATTAACAGATACAAACTAGTATATATAAAATAGATAGTAACAAGGATTTACTGTATAGCACTGGGAATTATATTCAATATCTTGTAATAACCTATAATAATACAATCAGAAAAAAATGAATCATTATGCTACACACCTGAAACTAACACAATATTATAAATCAACAATACTTCAATTAAAAAAATCCATATGTTTATCAACTGTTCCCCCAGCAATAGCATGGTAATTATACTTTTATATGTTAATTGGAAATAACAGTATAATTACTATTATAAGAATATAAGTTATTATATTCTTTAAATTATCATAATGTCAGATACTTCATTGATAATTGATAATTAGTTTTATTAAGATGAATACTAAAAATTAGGTAGATACCTTTTTAATGCAGTAACTAATATCTCTTCATTTCTTAAATTTTATATTGGACAATATTTTTAAATGTTTTGATAACCTATATAATAAAGCAAAATAATTGTGTCAAACTTCTAAAAAAGTTTACTCTATCAAACATGGTTTAATCATTTATATGGAAAAAAAGTTGTTTTTCTCATACTTAAATATCACTGCATTCAATATTCACAATATTGCATATGCAATACTTAAAGCTATATGTGCAAACCTGATTCAGGTGGGATAGAAGTCTATGGACCTTTCCACCTTCTTGCCTTGATTTAGCTTTTTCAAAACTTTTGTTACCTTATGCAGATAATTCCACTGACCTATGCAGAACATAAGTCACAGCAGAATTGCTATTTCATGTTCTCACTCTCAGCTGTTTTCTCACATTTTAACTCATCCCCACTATAATATTGGGGGTATAAAGCTGTTGTGATATAAGTTTTTTGTTTCTTTTATAGTCTGTAATCTTAATGTAAGGATATGAAGAATTAATGGTAACATCGACAAAAGCCCCTACTTTTGGGGCTTTAATGCATCTTGAAGTCATACTCTATATAATAATAAATATCCAAGTGTTTCATATAAAAATCATGCAGTAATTTGTTTCTTTGGTACTGCCTGTCAAGTACTTACTTTGATGGTCAGCATACTCATGGTTGATTATATTCCACATTTTATAGAAAAAGCTTCCTTTTGCAACTCAAGAGGTTCAAAACTAATCCCTTCTATGTTTCTCATAGAATATGTTTTTGTTTTTATTTTTTTTAAGTTTTTTAATCTGGCTTTAAATTGGGGGAAAATAACAATGAAAATCATGTATGAAATCTGATGATTATTGGTAATCAGTGCTAGATCAATTGCAATCTAGTTGTAAAGGTAAAACTATAGGGCTGTCAAATGAAGAACAAAGAAAAGTATTAAATTATAGATAAGACGTGTAGATAACATTTTAGAAGTTTGGATGAAAAGATAAGGGGAAGATTTTGGTAGATAAGATCAGATGAGAGTTTCAAGGAGATCTTTATAATGCATTCTGGAACTTGTTACCAGTATGACCTTCCTTCTATTATTTAATCTTTTCTCTAACTTGAGACCTTTCAGGGAAAATAAACACTTTTACAGTTCCTCCCTGAGCTCTATTATGTGCTATCCTGTAAAATATGAGTTTACTTCCTCCACCCCCTCAGAAATTGTATTGCTAGTAGAACATCATTAAGGTTTCCTTTAGAATAGTTTCTTATTGCTGCTATTAAAAAAAAATTACCACAGATTTAGTAGCTTAAATCTATACAGTCATTACCTATAGTTCTGGAGATCATAAGTTCAACCGGAGCCTCACAGTGTCAAAATCAAGGTGTATGCTGGAAACCAGAGGCTCAAAACCAGAGGCTCAGGGGGTAATCTGCTTCTTTGTCTTGTCCAGTTTGGAGAGGCTCCCTATATTCCCTGGCCTTAGGCCTAAGCCCCTTTAAGCCAGGTCCCATCACACCGACCTCTGCTCCTTCCTCATCTCCTTTTCTGAATTTCACATTTCCCTTTGTCTCTTATAAAGACATTTGTGATTACGTTGGGCCCATCTAATATCCAGAATATTCTCCCCTTCTCAAGATCCTTAACTTAATCACCTCTGCAGACACTGTTTTATTGAGATTAGATCATAAACACCTTTGGAGGGAGGGGCACTATGCTGATTCCCACATGATCTATATGCTTAACTTCATTCACTCCTTTAAAGTGAGACTTCAATGGTTTTCAGTTGCTCTACTCAACAGATCCCACCTGACTCCACCCCACGACCCCATCCCACGTTACAAGTTTGCATTTCATGAACTTTAGACCTACCACTAGATTCCTGTTTCTAAACTGAGAGGTTGGGCAGAGTTAGGTCTCAGTTCAGCTAGTCTAAATCATTTTTAAAAATTAATATTAATTGATTTTTTTTTTGCCTTTTCTTTTGTTGCTCAAATTGTTTGGCCATTGGGAGCTCTCTCAGTTTGTTCCTGTGTGCCTTTGACATACTCCCATCATTGTACGTTTTTTGTTTGTTTGTTTGTTTATTTGTTTTAATTAATTTATTTATTTATGGCTGTATTGGGTCTTCGTTTCTGTGCGAGGGCTTTCTCCAGCTGTGGCAAGCAGGGACCATTCTTTATCGCGGTGCGCGGGCCTCTCACTATCGCGGCCTCTCGTTGTGGAGCACAGGCTCCAGACACGCAGGCTCAGTAATTGTAGCTCACAGGCCCAGTTGCTCCACGGCATGTGGGATCTTCCCAGACCAGGGCTCGAACCCGTGTCCCCTGCATTGGAAGGCAGATTCTCAACCACTGCACCACCAGGGAAGCCCTAATTGATTTTTTAATCAAGATTTTTTTACCTCAGGAAACTAGCAACTCTCAGTCATTGAGGTTACTTAAGAGTGATCCCCGAGTTCTCTTTATTTCTCCTCTGTCTCTCCTTAGAAAACTGACTTTTACCAAATCGTGTAGATACAGAAACAATACATATAACTAGAATCAGTGCTATCACAAATCTTTATGATTATGTAAGTCACATAAGCCATGAATTGTGAATAAAATAAATGCATTGGTATTTAATTAAATTAAAGAAAATCCAAGATTCAAAATGATATTGTGTACTCCTAATTGTATGAGATAAGTAGAAGTAGCTATTATTACAGTATTCAGTACTGCCATTAAGATACTAAAGTCAGATTTCAGTAACTTCATGGGAACCAAGATTTATACTGGCTTTGCAGTCAAAAATTTCACATGAAAATTATTGAGTAGGTAAAAGGAAGTTTAACATTTCTGTGAACATTCCCTAGGAAAGTTCCCTAAGAAAATCTGATAAGATTAAAACAAAACACCACAAGCTAGTCACTTAATCAAAGGAGTTAGAGACCATTACAAAATAAAAAGAAAGCAGTTTGGATGCAGGAGATGGCATTTCACTGAGATGTGTTGTTTTATCTTTCTTTTTTCAGAACTTATTTGGAAAAGAACATGTGATGCTTAGTTCCATTGAGCAATTAAATATTTAATGAGAAAGAGCACTAATTGGTAAAAAAATGTTCTTATTGATTGTTTCTTAACCAGTTAGTAATTGCATATAAAAGTCATATATTAGAGACTTAATGAGCAATACAAATTACTCTGCCAAAAATGGCATATCATTATCACAGAATTTATGTTGTAGCCATCCTTATTTTCCCCTTTGGTTTTGAAACTTTAACAGAGAAAAGAACACTAAATTTAAGTTTATGATTTGTATTCTTCTTCTAAATCTATTCAATTGTTTGATTGTCAAAGTCATGTATTATCTAAGATCTCTGTTCCCATATGTAGAATATGGTTAGTTGTTTATTACCCCAGTTTCCTGAAAAGGAAATAACATGATAAATGAAGTAGAGTGAGGGTCCTAGATGGAAACTGGATTAAATAGTCAATAACATTACATTTATTCTTAGGAAATTTATGCCATGATTAAACAAGTTTGCTTACCAAAGGAAGAACACAATAAAACCACTTTTATTTCAAACTTGATTGTTTTTAATTCTGTGATAATTCAATCAAATGAATTTTCTTTATTTGCTTACTGAATTATTTCAAGTTAAATGTACTTGTATCCACCGTGTAGGTTAACGAATATAATTTTCCCAGCCATTCCTGAAGACTCTCCTGGTGCTCTAAACCAGTCACAGCTCCTTTGGTACCTCCAATATGAATCATTATCCTGATATTTATAGCAGTCAGTTCCTTGAATTTCTTTATAGTTTATAAAGCAAATGTGTAGCATTAGATACCAGAAGTTAGTTTTCCCATTTTTCAGCTTACTGTGTCTTTTACTCTCTATCCCTTTATTTTCTTTATAATTTCTCTGTTTTAGAATCTGTGAAGTTTGACTTAGGTTTCCCTGAATCCAAATTAGGTTGATTGCAACTCATGGTGCAGCTTAACATCTGTCAGACAAAGATTTGATAAGGTCTTTAAATAATAATAGATTATTTTAACAGGAGGCACAGAATATTTGCCTCCTGGCTTTCACTTTTTGTTGTTCCTGTTCCAGCCATTTATACCCAATTTCTCATTTCATCTTCCACTGCAGGTTAAAAAATGGTGATAATCTAATTCTATCATTTTACTTTAACTTTTCAGCTGAAACAATTTTGCAAAGTAATGTTACCTTTCATCTACTATTTGGTTACCCAGTGGTACAGTTCATACAGGAAAAGTGGGACAATCACCTGGTTCTTTTTCTGTCATATACTCAGTTAAAAAATGAATTATTATTTTTCACCTTAATTAGGAGCTCACTTATTTATGATGAGTTTCAATCCATTACACTACTTATCCATATTAAATCTCAAATTGTCCCTTCTTGAATTGACAAGTGAAAGTCTCAGCAGGTTGGATCTTGAATCCTCAGGGTATGATCCTTGTGGTCCTTAATAGCTATCTTGCTATCTGATAATTCAGGAGGGTCCATGCTTATCTTGTACATTTTCCTCTCTATACATGGAATCACCTATTTCTCCAAGAAACCCATTTTTCTTTTAACTGGACAGTACTGCAATGAGACTCAATCATTTTTTCTAAGTCTTCTCATAGGATTTAGGACCAATAGGTATAGATACATTTATACAGATAAAATGGCTTGTGAGACATACTAATATTTCCATTTCCATTCCAATAAAAAATATGGAAATTGTATATGACTTCATCTTTATTACCTTTGTGTCACATTTCATATACATTGATAATTCCGGTTTTCAATGATGTGGGAGACGATATAGGGAGAATATCCCATGTTTATGTTTATGTTTCATTTCACATGGTAATACAGCTACCTCAGAATAACAATGCTAATACTCCCATCTCCAACTACGATTACTAACAAGAGATTTGTTGTTGATGATGGTGGTTATTCATTTTCTCTATTCTCCAATTTTTATCATTTCTATCTTCTCTCCTTGTTCCTTATGAGTTTGACTAGACTCACTGTATTGATCTTCTCAATGAACCAGTTTTTTTGTTTTTATTGCTATTTATTTATTTATTTATTTATTTATTCATAGGGTTAAGTGGTCTAGGTATGTCCATTAGATCAGTGTGGTTTCTTTCAGGTTCTTCTGTCAGCCTTGGTGACTTTCTTTTTCTGTTTTGCTTGGCTTTCTTATATTTATCCTCCAGGTGTCAAATTAAAAGTAATTTTCTCACCAAAGTCTTCCCACACTATTTGCAGAAAAAAATGGAAGTGCATTCCATGCCATATGAGTGTTTACATACACTTGGGAAGGAGAAAGAAAGATTACACAGGAACACAATTAATGTAGAAAATAAATGTGGGTCATTCTGTCTCAATGGCAGGAACTTTTCCCATGATACAGATCTCGTGTCACTTTCATTGCTCTCACTTTCAAAAGTACTAGAGTGCTATATTATTTCCAATTATAGTTTTATTTCATATAATCCACAATTTTAATATTTTATATTAATAATAGTCCTTTATAGTTAAATCTATTTAATTTTACATTGTTTTTATCTTGATCATTTTCATGTGCAAGATTCTAAAGGGTGATGTTTATATGTAAATATTATAGAATGGTGTAGAATTTTTTTAAATTTATTTTCATGAAAGGGTTAATGTAATCCCCACAATTAATGAGAATTTATATGACCTATGTATTTGGAAATGATTATATTATGTTTTGGCAAACATGTGTGAACTTAGGTCAGAAGAGAAGATAAATAAAGTATTTTATGAGTACACAGGCTCTGTTACATATCTCTATCCATTTTGTAGCTATATCTATTATGTATATCATGGGTTAGCAAATACACCCTGTAGGCCAAATCTAGCCTGGTACTTATTTTTGTAAATAAAGTGTTGTTAAAATTCAGTGATGCTTTTTTGTTTACACATTTTTATGATTGCTTACATATTACAGTATTACAGGGTCACAGTTTGGCAGTTGTGACAGAGACCTGTATGGCCGACAAGACCAAAATATTTATATTATGTATGGCCTTTTACAGAAAAAAATTTGCCTACCTCTGATTTATATCCTCAATATTATTATCTGTACCTAATCATATGTATATAATCTGTTTACATGTACATATAAATACAGTCATATATAGATGTAAATGTGTCACTGTATATATATGTCCAATATAGTACATGTATGTCTGTGTGTGTATGTGTATATACATATATATATATATATATATATATATATATATTCCTCCAAATAAATATTCTCAATATGCACAGTCTTTCAGAAAATATTTCTGATGACCCACAAGTAAAATAGACTTCCAAGCAAGAAAGATAGAAGATAAAATACTATAAAATAAGAGTAGAACAACAACAAAAATAACAAAAAGCAATATTTTGAATCTGGTAAATCCCTCAATTTGGGTACAAGTTTGTTTTGAGGCCTGTAGCAGATTTGAAAATAATGATCAAATTTGGATTACATTTTTCTTCTTACTAGAATACATGATAAATTAAAACAAATTTATGAGAGCAAAGGAATATTTCTTATTTTCTTATATAGATTTAAAGAAAGCAGCCTAGCTGAACTTGGGACTATAATCACTTTATTTGAGGACTTGATTTTAAATACAGAATGCCCCACAAAGCAAGATTTCTGAGAGTTTTAGCAATAAAACTGGACAATAAATTGTTCACTTTATATATTAGGAATGAATCTATCGTAATACAAGGAGACATGTAATTGAATTATAAAAATTAACATTGACTTGTAAAAAAGAAAACACTTATAATAGCCTATTTAAATGAAATTAGTGTATATATATTTTTCATTTATTTTTATTTTTATATGCCTAAATGTTGATATCAGTACAATTTTCCCTAAATTCTAATATGAAGTATTTACATGAATCATTATAGTAATTTTTTTCAAAGATTTCAAAATATCTTCATTTCACATAGTTTCTGTTTCCTTATGTATGTAGGGACAGGTGATACAGGTTTATTTAGCCCAAGGAAATGTTGAGACTTAGAGAAATTGGGGGAGCGAAAATAATGTAAGAACTAAGGGCTCTTGATTGATAGTGCCGTTCTCTTTTTTTGAATGAAGAACAGTGTACTTCTAATAATTTTGTATTCACTTGCAATATCCTATAACAATATATTAATACAATTTTGACCATGTTGATACCTCATTAATTACAGTTGATTCTGTGATGTAAGTATCATAAATATTTGATCTTTATTTTCTCAATATTGTACTGGATAATGCATTTATGTAATAAGTAATATACCAAGTAGAAAAATATGTTTTGCATTATTTCACATAATTCATGGCTACTAGAGAGGAAGCATGGACTGATTCTGCCCTCTTAGGAAGTTATCTCAGTCTATTCAGCAGACATTTACAGTAAGATATATAACAAGATATACAACAGCTAATGGTTATGGAAAGTTTACCACGTGTCACATGCTGTCTTATCTGTGTTAGCTCATTATATTCATCTATATTATAATAGATAATCAAAAGTTGGATTTGTTACATCACAATTTTATTCAATTCAAACATTAAAGATACGTGATTATTATATATTCAAAATATAGTTTGAAACACCTCTTCTAACTCACTTTCTCCCATTAAATATATATTCAAGCATTTAGAAGTGTTCAGTAAAATCTTATTCTGACAGTAAAGTAACTAGACCAGTTTCCCTATGACTATTTTGATCTTATTTTATTGATGGCAAGCATAGGACTACATTGTTTCAGTATACAAAAATAGCAACAGTCGCAATTTTGTCATTGTTTTATCAAGCAGATGTAATCTTTCATAAATGATTAAGAACAACATATTCTGATATATGTTTCAGCTATGAGAAAATCTTTTTGAAGTATTCAAAAGGGAAGGATTTTTATTATGAATGTTTGCATATTTTAAACTTGGACTCAATGCTGGCAAAATATAATTTATAGCTAGTATGTCACATATAATATTGTCTATACTTTTTCCTGCAAAAATTCAGGTCATTCATAATAGCAAATTATGCATTTTATGGGACATTAATCAGGCAATCAGCTGTTGTGGTATATTAAAAAGGGACTTGCTAAAGGAGAAGACTGACTGGAAAATTTCTTAGGAAAACTCAATTATAGACACAACAGTTCATTTATTTCAGCTGGTGTATATCATCAACCATATGGGCAATAGCATGTGGGAATGACAGAACTCAAAATGGATCGAGACTGGGTCCCTGACACTATCAAGCTACCAGATCAGCCATATTGTTAGGTGAGAGACGAATATCATAAGTTTAAAACACTATGTCTTAAGGTCTCTTTCGTAGCAGCTTAACCTATACCCAATTATTCATTACATCACATTAACGAATGCTAACCCATCAGTCAATAAATCAAATATTGCATAATAACAGGTACATTTTATAAACTATAGTTTTGTCTTTTATTTTTGTTAATCATATCTGTATGCCAGTTCATCTCTCTATCTCTTTATCCATCCATCATGACTCAATATACCTAAGTATACTGATAGTGTTCACTCAACCATTCAGTTTGTGCTTTTTGTGTGTGCAAATTAACATTTTTGAATAATTTGTAAACCTGTAAATAATTGTACATAGAAAGAAATGTACAATTGTACATAAAATTGTACATTTTATGACCTCTGTATAAATTGTGTTTTTCATACTGTGCCAAACTTAACTATTTGAGAAAATTAGGATTTCATTAAGAAATGGCTTTCTGCAGAGTAATTCCAAAGCAAACTACACAAAAAAAGACAATTTCTCTCTTCGTAAAATTCAAAGTTGTGATATGGAATACATAGTCCTCTGTGTATTAAATAATGAAATCCATGTGGTCCAACCTCCTGCAGCTTCGGCTTCCACTAAACTTGGAGCTAGATCTTGGTTTTCTGCTCCATTTCAATATCTTCGTAGTGATGAGGAATGAAGTCAGAGAGGAAACAAAGAGCTTGATTTTATTCGAGTGAGGTTATTTCAAAAGATCTACTCATGACTGCTGTGTTCTGCCAGATCCAGGAGAGAACATTGCGACCATTTAGGAGGTTCCTGTAATAAAAAAGATTCAATGTGATAAAGCTGACTCCAGAGCCATAGATGTGGAGCTGGTGATATGTGTCATACTCTGGGTATGAAGTGCAAATATAAGTGTCTTGCTGCTCTGTACTCGTTCCTAGACATGCAGGACTGTACTCTCTCTAGGGCCCTCTCCTAAACCTATTTCTCATGATATACTTTTCTGAAAAGTTCAGACACTCAAATAAATAAATAATACATTTTTTCAAATATATATTTCTTTGGATCTTGCAAACTAAACCTTCCTGATTCAGGGAATATAAATATCTTGCCTTTTGGCTTTTAGGCAGATGGAGTGGTCAACCATAGAAAGACCAAAACAAAAAGTAATACCTCCGAAAATATCTCAGAAAGTTTTCCTGTCCTATTCTTCCCCTAATATGTAAATACAGACATATTTTTTTTCTGAAAACACATTTATTTCTATCCCTGTATTAGGGAGTGCAAGATGAGAATGAGTATAGGCTGGGCTTAGCTTTAGATGGAAGTAGCCTGCTGAGTGGATTGTATACATAACAAAGAGGTTTTTTACAGAATACTGCATCAGAGTACGAGCGGAACATAAGATAACTTTTATTAATATGCATATCTGTAAGCAATATATGCAAATACACATGTATATTAACATAAATTTGCATATATAGATATTGAAAATAAATTTAAATTAAGCTTTATCATATTTAAAATATAGAGTATTTATTGTATCTTTCACATATATTTTATAGGTATTAGGTGTCAGATTTTTAAGCCAGGTAATCTGGAGATGATTTCTCTCTATGATTAGGGACAAGGCCAAGATAATTACTCTCATGATTTCTATTCCATATCATATGAAGGTTCTAGTCAGTGTGCTAAGAAAAATAAAATAAATAAAAATAACATAAGTAGAGCTTCCCTGGTGGCACACTGGTTAAGAACCCGCCTGCCAATGCAGGAGAAATGGGTTTGAGCCCTGGTCTGGGAAGATCCCACATGCCGCAGAACACCTAAACCTGTGAGCCACAACTACTGAACCTGCATGCCACAACTACTAAAGCCCACGCCTCTAGAGCCTAGGCTCCACAACAAGAGAAGCCACCACAATGAAAAGCCTGTGCACCACAATGAAGAGTAACCCCCCACTCACTGCAATTAGAGAAAGCCCGCATGCAACAACAAAGACCCAGTGCAGCTTAAATAAATAAATTTATTTTAAAAAAATAGCATAAGTACAGTTTGAATGAAATAAAGTTGTCTGTCTCACAGTGGATATGAATATCTACTTAGAAAATCACAAAAATCTATAAACATGCACACACACACGCATAAACACACTTCAGTTTGCAAGGTCACAGGTTACAAAGTCAAATTTTAAAAAATGTTATTTTAATATAATAGTACTGAGCAGTTGATCAAAATTAAAAACAGAGTACCACTTATAAATTCACTCTAAAATACAAGAAACACTTTTAGGTATAAATCTTCCAAAATATGTGTAATGTCTTTGTGCTATAAACTACAAAACACTGTTGAAATAAATTAAAGAAGATGTAAGTAAATGATGGAGATACTGTGTTCATTGACTAGAAGATGCTACATTCTCATATATTGATATATGCTATATTCTTCCCAATGTGATTTAAAAAATCTAAAAAAATCATTGCAATTTCAGTAAAACCCAGCAGAAGTTTTTATCTTTGGACAGTCTGATTTTAAAATTCATGTAGAATCACAAATGATTTAGAATAGCCAAAATGTTTTGGAAAAAAAAAATAAATAAAATTTTGATGACTCAAATAACCTGAATTCAAAACTTAATATAAAGCTATGGTAATTTTACTAAAAGTAAAACCTAAAATTTTTAAACTTAAAGATTTTTATGATAAAGCATACAAGAAAATCTTTGTTACTTGGAATAATCAATGATTTCTCAGCCATGGCACTAAAAGCACATTTCCTTAAAAAATAATTCATAAATTATACTTCACCAAAATTAAGAACTTCTTTTCATCGAAATACAGTTAGGAGAAGGGAGAAAAGCCACAGTCTGGCTTTTATCATATATTTGATAAAGGATCTGTAACCAGAATAAAGAGAATTCCAAACACACCATTAGAAGATAAATAGCCCAATAAAAAAATGGATATACGATCTGAACAGACACTTCATCAAATAAGATATACAAATGTCAAGCCCATAAAGAGATGTTCAACATCATTGTCATTTGGGTATTGCAGACTAAAAGCCACACTGAAGTATCACAGTATGTCTATTTCAATATCTAAACAGACAAACAATACGAAGTGCTGACGAGAACACAGAGTAAAGGAACTCTCGTGCATTGCTGGCAGATATGCAAAATGTTACAAATATTGCAAAAATAGTTTGGCAGGTTTTTTTTTTACATTAGACATATACTTACCATGACAAATTATTGGTGCACTCTGTAGCACAAATGAATTTCAAATGAACTATACTAAGTGAAAGAAGCAAAACTCAATGCTACCTACCTTGTAATTTTATATATACGACATTCTAGACCAGGCAAAACTATCAAAATCTGAAAACAAATTACTGCTGGATGTATGAAGAAGCTAAATATAGCTACAAAGAACATTTAAGGGAAATTTCTCAGGTGATGGAACTGTTATGTGTGCTGATTATTGTGATTATATGGCTGCACTGATTTGACAAAACTCCTGGAACTGTACTTTAAAGTTGGTGAGTTTTATTGCATGTAAATTATACCTTAGTAATGACAAGATAAAAAATCCCACATGATATACTTAGTTATAACTGCAACTTAAAACAGTTATTGTCTGCCAAAGTTTCCCGTTCTGATCATTTTCTTCTTTCCTGCAGTAATATAGTTCAATCAGAGATCATTTTCCATCTTTACTATTTCTTGTAGAGTGTGTTTGCTAACATCAAATCATCTAAGCTTAAGTAACTTTCTTTTTTGAAGAACATTTTTGCTGGTATAGGGGTCTAAATTAACATTTTTATTGTTGTGTGTTTGTTTTGTCTTTAACAAATTCAGGACATCATTCCATTATTTCTGGCACCCATGGTTTTATTAGGAATGGGTCTAAGCAGATAACGAGATCTCTGTAAACAAGATTAGCTTTAACTATAGTCACCTACTTCAATTGGAACAGAACATGAGGCAAAATGAAACCCAGGGTGAAACTGCAAGTTGGATAACTGCTGCAAGAACATCTTGACAGTGGATCTGGGGATATTTTCTTTTTTTTTTTTTCATTCCTTTCTTCAAGCAACGTTTGCATAAAATTGAGCACAGTTTGAATATAGCTGACAAATTCTTAGTATAATTTTATTATATGTATACATATTCAGACTGATTTTTACGCTATACACTTTATATACAGCATCAATAATTTGTACTCAGTATTAATATTTTGTACATCTAGCACTGTCTTACACTCACACTTTGTGTAGAAGATATATAACTCCTTAGAAAAAGTATAAATTTTAATAAACTGACACTATCTCCTAAAAGATTATAAATATAATAAATTTAATATGTAATAAATATATGCTATATATAACATGATAAATTTTGAAATGTAACTATTAATTTTATGATATTTGCCAATATATAAAATGACGAATAGTATAATTTCTTCATTATTTTATCACACAAAGATTGTAATATGTATAATGGACATGTATCTGAAGCAATAGATGGCGCTATTGGTCCATTATTATGGATGTTATAATAGGTTTTATCTTGTTTACCCCTCACCCACCTAACCCTCATTATTCTCCTACAATTTTATAGGTCAGTGTAAGAAGATATTTGAAAAGTCAATCTGAAGACAGCTTTTTTTCTTTTCTTAACTAGGCAACTTTGATTCACGTTTCCTCTCTGTATAGAGGTCCTCTCTGTATAGAGGGTATTAACTGAAGATTGACAGGAGCAGGAAACAAAACACTTAAGTTCTTTTATGTATGTTTCAGGATAGATTACTCACAGTCACTTGGGAATTGTCACAGTGTGCTGCTCTAGGACCATCCATCCTCTACATCTGTAGTTTAGTAGCAGGATTTGTTCCTAATGAGCTTTCAATAATACTTTTTATAATACCTATTTAGCCTTTGAAATCACTTGGATTATAATATATTTTTAATCCTAAAGGTAAATCAAACGCAATGAGAAAAATCTATTTTCTCGAAACATTGTTTTCTGTTGTCCTGTTAAAAACATTAAATTTAAATGAACAATTGGATCTGGTGTGGACAAGAAAGAAAACTATTAATTTTAAACAGTAGTAGGGATATAGCTAAGGAAAAGCAAATGATGACAATCATAATTATAACGAGGTGAATCCTACATTGCGGAAGAAAGAAACAAAAAGGAGAATATTTCACAGGTCACCTAGTTTATGCTCTTCAAAAAATTCTAATATTATGGGGGCAATTGTACTGAGCTATGACGCTTATTCTGGTCACCTGTACTTTGAGATGATCATTGGTAATTTTGATAACTAAGTAATGCAACTCATCTGTTGAATCTATTTAGGTCCGTTGGCTTTTCTTTCAATGAGTATTTAGATTTCAAAACAAAGTAAGATTTAAAAGTTGTACTGTATTTCCATTTTTTCCATAGAGGTATACACTATCATTTGAAGTTAATAGCTGGAATGAGAAGGTACCAATTTAACATCATCAAATTTTCATGAAGGCTTTCAGCTATAAGACTGCAATATTATGGAGACACTATAAATTGTGTGTTAGCAATGTTTTTTCCTCCACTTGTAAAATAACATAACACACTTTTGCACACAACATAAATAGCAACTGACATGTGAGCAGGCTGAACTTCTTTGTACATTTATGGGATAATCAAGACACTATGGAAGTTCTTCCTTCTGAATTACTCGAGTTTGAACAGATAACTCAAAATTATCAGGATCAAAATTTTCTTTGTTTTTGACACCCAGTTTTTACCTTGTGCGATTTCAATATCCAAGCCATGCAAATGACAATAAAAACTTCAGTTTACTTAATGCACGCAAATTATAAAGCTCTTTGTAACTGTTCTTTCTTTAATTCTGAAAACTCTCTTTAAGATAACTAGGTCAGATACTGTAATATCTAAATGCCAACTGTCATTTGAGAAAAATGATCTTCGGTGTGAACAAATAAATTGCCTGAGGTCAAATAGTAAGTAACTGACAAGCCTTCAAATGAAGAATTATGATCTTGTGATCCTGAATCTTTCTACCTTGTGCAGTTTCCAATTTGAAAATCAGATTTAATTCTCAAATCATTCCTTTAAGGACCTGATGTTTTTGAAAAGATGTTAATTTTTACAACCACAGGGTGATGTTATGAAGAGATTACTTTATTTGCCACAATGTTATTGTACTGTGCAGTAGCCATAATATCTAACGAGCATGAAAACTTGTTAATAATTTATTTGTATCCATAAAATATTCTACATGTCATGCTTCAAAATGGAACACACCATCTTTATAATATATAAAATAGCTAAATTTTAACTATGAAATTATAGAAACTAATATACCTTAAAATACATTGAATGTTTAAAATAAAAAAGAGAATTTCTTAGAAGAGCTCTTTCAAAATTAGAGCTCAGATACCAAAAGCACAAGCAACAAACAAACGAAAGATAAATTGGACTTCATTAAATTTAAAAGCCTTTGTGCATCTAAGGACCCTATCAGAAAGTAAAAAGAAAACCTACAAAATAAGAGGAAATATTTGTAAATTCTATATCAGATAAGGGTCTATATCCAGCATATATAAATAACTTTCACAACTCAACAAGAAAATAATCAGCTCATTTTTTTAATAGGCAAAGAATTTGAATAGGTATTTATCATAAAAGTTATGCAAATGGCCAAGAAGCACATGAAAAATGTTCAACATTTTTAGTCATTATAAAGAGCATAAATCAGAATAATGAGGTACCATTTCACACCAGTTAGGGTGTGGAAAAAAAAAACATAAAATAGTAAGTGTTGGGAGAATGTGGAGAAATTGGAACCCCTCTGTAATGCCCACCTTCCTACAGTTCCTTAGCCCTAGACAATCACTAGCCTGTTTTCCATTGTTATGATTTTTTTTCACTTCAATATTGTTATATAGATGACTTCATATAGTCTGACGTTTGAGATTGTCTTTTGTCATTAAGCATAGTGCCTTTGAATTCCACTGAAATTGTTACTTGCACCAAGAAGTCTATTTACGCTACTGGCTAAGTCATATTCCTTTGTATGAATGCATCGTAGTTGGTTTAACCATTCACCTATTAAGGAATGTTTTGGTTGTTTCCAGTTTGGGGCTATTATAAACAAAAATGCTATAAATATTTGTGTAGAGAGTTTTGCATTTTTAGTTTTCTGGGTTAAATGACCAGAAGCACAATAGATGGATCATGGGATATCATGTTTAATTTATTAAGAAGCTTCCAAACAACTATAAAAGTGGCTGTTCCATTTTATAATCCCACCAATGGTGTATGAAAAATTCATTTTCTCTGTATCCTCGCTAACATTTGGTATTGTTTCTGTGATTTTTCTTTTTTTTAATTTAACTGTTCTAATAGATGTGTAGTAATATCTCTTTGTAGTCTTAATTTACATTTCTCTGATGCCTAGTGATGTTGAACATCCTTTTATGCTCTTAACTGCCATGTGAATATCCTTATCAATGAAATGTCTCCATATATCTTTTGTTATTTTATAATTGGATTTTTACTATTGCATTTTGAGACTTCTTTACATATTCTAGGTAAGTCCTTTGTCAGATATGTGGTTTTCCAATATTTTCTCTCAGTCTGTACCTTGTCTTTTCCTTCTCTTTACAGGATTTTTCATAGAAAAATATAACTTTATTTTGATAAAGTCAATTTATCTTTTTGATTTTAAATACATTGTGCTTCTGGTGTCATGTCTAAGAAAGCTGTAGATCATGAGATTTTAGTCTCTATCTTCTAAACTTTTATAGTTATACTTTATACTTCTTTAAATCTATGATTGATTTTGAATTAACATTTATTTTATGTACAGTGTGAAATTTAGGTGATTTTCTTTTGCCTATGGATATACAACTCTTCAATCACCACTTGTTAAAAGTATTATCCCTACTCCCGTAAATTGCTTTTATGACTTTGTAAAAAATCAGTTGACCAGACTTGTTTTAGGGGTTATTTCTGGGTTCTCTGTTCTGTTTCATTTACCTTTGCTTTATCCCTCTGCCAATGCCATATTGTCATGATTACTGCAGCTATATAGAAAGACTTCATATTCTAATTATTTTTCAAGATTCTTTTAGCTGCTCTTATTTCCATATAACTTTTAGAATAATCCTGTCTGTGTCTACAAAAATCTTAATGAAATTTTGAAATAAATTACATTGAACGTGCCTGGAAATTTGGAGAGAACTAACATCTTTTACAGGAAGTCTTCCAGTCTACGACCTTGTTATGTCACTCCATTTATTTAGATCTATTTTTTAGTACTCAGCATACAAGTCCTCTATATGTTTTATTAGGTTTATACTTAAGTATTTCAGTTTTTGAACAATTGTAAATATTAGTATTATGTTTAAGGTTTTCTTTTTTTTCCTACCTGCCAGTTGCTAGTATATAAAACAACAACTGATTGATTTATGTGCACTGATTTTGTATCCTGTGGCCTTGCTTAACCCTCATTAGTTCTAGGAAGTTTATTTGTTTGTTTGTTAGATTCCTTGGGATTTTCTTTGCGGACCATTATGTCAACCCTATATAGAGAAAGTACTATTTCATCTCTTCTGATCTGTATGACATTTTTTTTCTTCTTATTGTGCTTGCGAGAACTTCTAGAACTAAATTGACTGATAGTGGGGAGAATGGACATCAGTACTTTATTCCTCATCACAGAGGGAAAACAGTTTTTCACCATTAAGTATGATGGTAGCTACAGATATACTATAAATTTGTTTATCTAGTTGAGAAAATCCTCTTTATTCTGAGTTTGCTTAAAGTTTCTTTTTTTATTTATCATCTATGGATAGTAAGGTTGTAAAATATTTTTACCTGCATCAGTACATATGACAATGTGATTTTTTTCTTCCTCCTCTTATTCTGGTGCATTTCATTGACTGATTTTCAGATTTGAACCAGCTTTGCATCTGAGTGAATCCCACATTGTCATAATGGATAATTCTCTTTATTTATTACTAAATTCCATTTGTTAATATGTTGTTAGGAATTTTGCATCTAAAGTTTTCAGTGTATGTGTATAGAGTTCTCTCTTCTTTATTGCCCTACAGTTTCACTGCTGATTTAAGTAATTTGTGTCCTTTTTCTTCCCCTAGAGGTATGTCTTTCATATTGTCTCTTTCAATAAACCAGGTTTTTATTTATTGTATTGTTTTACTATTTTCAATTTTATTGATTTGTGTTCTTTTCTTATTTTTTATTTCACTTAATTTGGGTTTACTTTGATCTTTTGGTCAAACATCAAAAAGTTTACAGTGGGAACTTAGGTTATTTATTCAAGCCTTTTCTTCTCTTTTCTAATGTAGAGATTTCCCTTTCATCACTGATTTAGCTGCATCCCACAAGTGTTGATATGTAATATTTTCATTTTCATTCAGTTCTTTAAAAAAAAAATCCTTAAGACTTCCCCTTTGACCAATGATTTATTCAGAAATATGTTGTTTAATTTTTAAGTATATGGAGATTTTCTTTTTACCTTTTTGTTATTGATTTCTAGTTTGATTTAATGGGGATTAGAGTACACATTTTCTCTGATATCAATTATTTAACAGTCCTTGAATCTGTTTTACAGCCCTGGGTATGGTATACATTGATATAAATTCTATGGATACCTGAAAAGAATGTAAAGAATGTGTATCCTTCTTTCATTCAATGGGGTGTTCCATAAATGTCTATTAGTTCCTGTTGATGGATGTTTTTGTTGAGTCCTATATCCTTGCTGATGTTTTGTCTCATTTTCCACCAGTTATTGAGAGAGGGATGCAAAAGTCTCAAACTATAATTGTGGATTTGATGATTTCAGTTTTCTGTTTTATCAGTTTTTGCTTTACATAACTCACAGGTCTGTTGTTTAGTACTATGTCTTCCTTCTGGATTGACTTTTTTTTTTCCACTTTATGTAATGTTCCTTAAGTTCTTGGTAACATTTCTTTAAAGACTACATTATACAATATGAATATATTCTCTCCTGCTTTCTTCTGATTATTTTCTTTGTCTATATTTTTCCATTCTTTCACTTTCACCATCTGTGATTATTATATTTAAAGTGAGTTTCTTATAGACAGCATGCACTTGGATGATGTTATTTTATGCACTTTATCAATCTCTGACTTTAATTAGTATAGTTAGACCATTTACATTAATGCAGATATTGATGTGTTTTAAAGCAGGAGGCCCCAACCTGCTTAGGAACTGGGCCACCCAGCAGGAGATGAGCGGCGAGCAAGCGACTGAAGCTTCATCTGCCACTCCCCATCACTCGTGTTACTGCCTGAAATATCCCCCCACCGCCACCCTGGCCATGGAAAAATTGTCTTCCATGAAACCGGTTTCTAGTGCCAAAGAGGTTGGGGACTGCTGTTTTAAAGGATTATGTCTACAATTTTGTGGTTCTCTATGATTTTTTTCTACCTTAATTTTTTTTTCTTTTTATTTTTTAGAATTTCATTTTGATTTACCTGTAGTGTGTATGTTTTTTCAGTATATCTCTTTGTATAGATTTGTAAATGGCTGCTCTAAGTATTATATATATTTATAGTATAATGCCATTGACATTTTAACTGTTTGAGTAAAGCATAGAAACTTTATATCACATTATCTTCCTTTAATTTCTCCATGTTTAAATTCCTTAGATATTTCCTCTAGATACACTCAGAACCACATTAGGCATTGTTATATGTTTTGTTTCCACCAATAAAAACAGCTAAGAAAATTTAAGACAAAAACTACAAACTATTGTATTTACTATACTTTTGATCCTTTTTTTTCCTTTCCTGATGTTCCAAGTTTCCTCCTTTCATCATTTTTTTTCTGTTTAAAATTTTTTTAATCATTGTTGAAAGTATGTCATTTGGTGACAAATAATCTTAGCTTTCATTCTTTTGAGCATGTTTTAATTGCTCTTTCATTGCTGGAGAATATTTTCACTAGATTTAGAAACATTCAGCTTGAAAGGTCCTTCCTTCTAGAACTTGCAATGTTTTATCACTTCCTTCTTGCCTCTCTTTTATGTGATTTCAGTGTCATGCAAATTGTTTTTCACCTATAGATGATATGTCATTTCCTTTTGTGTGCTTTCAAGACATTTTTCCTATTTTTATTTATTTAAAGTGTGTTTGTAACTACCTGTTGAAACATTTAATAATAGCTGACTTAAATTCATTGTGTGATAATTTTAATACCTGTACCATCTTAGTGTTGGGATCTGTCGATTTTCTTGTCTTATTTAACTTGAGATATTCCAGATTCTTGCTATACATGATGTTCAACTGAAATCTGGACATTTTGATATTATGAGTTGAGACACTCAATCTAATTTAAAGCTTACTTTTTAGCAGGCCCCCTCTTATGCTGTTCCAGTAGCAGAAAAGTAATACTACCTCTTTACTGCCAGTTTTGTTGTTAATTCATTAAGGCAATGTTAGAAACTTGATACTCTACTTCTTAGAACATTTAAGGAATATTTGATTTCTGGATTCTCTATCTATCATAGGTCTATTTTATAGTGTGAAGCAGGTAACACAATCCTTTAATTATTGTTGAATTTATAAAAGACTGTTAAGAATGGTTACCTTGCTTACTCTTCCTCAGGAGTGTCCTGGCTAAATCGGACTCTACTTTTTCTAAAACATTTAAGACCAGCTTGTCAATTTTCATTAAAAGTAAACTCCTTGTAAGAATTTAAAAATTGCACTCAGTTGACAGCAAGTTGATATCTTTACAGTAACAGGTCTTTGAAACATTAAGCATTTCATTTGTCCCTATATAATTAGATATTTTCTAATAATCTTCACTGAGAATTAAAAGTTTCCATGAAATAATTCCATATCATTGCTATAATCATATCTCAATACCCTTATTTTTGTTTATACTATTTATTTAAAATGTTTGTTTTTAATTACATTTTCTAATTTTTCTCATAGAAAAATATAATTGAAGCTTTTTATTTCAAGCTTATAATAAGCAAACTATGTTCCGTTCCCATGTTTTTAATTTTTGTTATTATGTAGAATAACTTTAGTGTTCTAGTCAGGAAATCTATTCATTTGTGAAAAATAAATGTTTAATTCTTCCATCAAAATCCTAATATTTACCTTCTTATATTCCTGTACTTGCATGGATCTTATAGTTTTTTGCCCTACAGTAATATTTTGGAATTCAAGTACAATAATGAATTGAAGTGGTATAGCAATCAACTTTATTTCATCAGTGGTCTCAAAGGATAAGCATTCCATATTTTTCCTTCTTGTAGGTTTTTCATTTGCTTGTTTTGTAAATAGCTTTTAATGGTAAAGAAAGTCTCTTCTCTTTTCTTGTTTGATAAAATTTACTTTCACCTATGGTTGTTGAATTTGTATTTAATAGTTTTTCTACATCTGTTACACTCATCATATAATTTTTCTCACCTTTTCTTCTGATTATGTGGTTGATTACATTGGATGAACATTAATTTACAACTGCAGTACTGAATAAATCTTATTCAATATCATATTTTGTTTGTTTGGTTGGTTTTATTTGGTGTTGTATTTGATTTCTCCATATTTTTTTAGAATTTTTGCATTTATGTTCTTCATAGAGATTGAATTGCAACATTACTTTCTTTAGTGGTTCTTGTTAAGTTTTCATATCAAGGCATTCTAAAAAGAGATGGGAACTGTTTTATCTTTTCTAATTGCTGAAGGAGTTTCTGTAATATTTATTGCTATTTCACATGTTTGATAGAATTCAAGTGAAAGCATGTGGGACTACAAATACATTTGTGGAGGAGTTTTAAGTTACAGATTAAATTTATTTATAACATAGGATAAAACATACATCTTTTATTTGGGGAGCACATAATGATGAAACTAGTGGCCCAACACTCCCTGAGGAGCTGAATGCAGTTGTGAATTGTTTTGGGGAGACTTTTTCCCAACACTTTGCCCAGAGATAAGGTCAACCAGATTTATTTCCTTACTAACATCTTTTAAGAAGTAAATTTTAATTTTTTAGTTCTTTATTTCAATTAATATGTAAATATTTATGGTCAAAGTATACATAGAGTTTTTAGATTTCACTCCTCACTATGTATTTATCCTTGGCTTTCCCTGTTCTTCTCAGGCCTGTTTTAAAAATCAAAGTTCTTATCTTCTCAAGGAATTTCTTAGCATGCTTGATTTTTCTTATTTCAATTTTGATAATATTTTGCTATTTTAAAATATTATCTTTTCTTTATTTCCAGCAGAGACATGCATTTACAATGAAGTTAACTATTACTTAAACAGAAAATCTGTATATTTCATATCAGAAAGGTTTTTCAGAACATCTTTTCAACCACATTACAGGAAATGAATATACAATCTTTTTGATAATCATTCTGCTTTGACTGCTCATATTGAAAAAAAAACCTCAGTCCTCCACTTGTGTTTCTCCTTTACTTTCACACACAATACTTTATTTTTGACACTTCTGGTCACCAAATGTGTGTGGGTTTTTCCCACACCAAACAATTCTGTGGTACCAGCTGGGTGTCCTATACTTTAACTCAGTTGTGTTACTATTTACCTGGAGATAGAGTCAGATCCTCCCAAGTTAAGGTCTGAGTCCCACAGTACTGTTCCCACACACTTAAGATACCAATCACAAGTAATAGGTCCCTAGGATATCCAAAACTTCTATCTGACTTGGATACAAATCAGAGGTTCCTATGACTCCCACCTCAAGTGTGATTAATTTGCTAAAGAGGCTAATGGAACTAAAGGAAACATTTAATTAAGTTTACCAACTTATTACAGGATAAGGTAAAGGATACAACTGAATAGTCAGATTAAGAGATACATAGTTGATGTCTGGGAGGGTCCCAAGATCAGGAGCTTTTGTCCTCAAGGAGTTGGAGTGTATCAGCCTCCTTGTCCATGGATGTGTTCACCCACCTGGAAGCTCCCTGAATTCTGCAATATTGGGATCTGTATAGAGGCTTCCTCAAGTAGGTATGATCAGTTATTAACTCCTTTTCCAGGCACTCTTCCCTCTCTAAAGAAGTGTGTGTTTGTGTATGCGGGGGTAGGGATGCTGAAAATCTTAAGCTTCTAATTACGGCTCCATCATTCTGGTGACCAGCCCCCATCCAGGAGTCATCCAAGAGCCCATCTAGACTCACCTCATTAGAATAAAAGTTGGTCCTAGTACTCTTATACCTTAGTATTATCTCACACTCCTATTGTATATTTAAGGGTACAAACTAAAATTGTTTGAAGAAAAAATGGATTGTAAAGAAGTTTAGCAAAATAAAATCACTGAGATCCAATTTACTAGGCCAATTCATTGAAAATCAAGAGAATGTCATTGCTGAATGACTTGCAAATGTTGCCCAGAAACAAGTGCTGCTAAAATATAGCTGCCAAACATTTACATAAACAATATCCTGGGTTTACTACAGCAGTTCCCAACCTTTTCGTGGAAGACAATTTTTCCACCGACCATCGTGGGGGACAGGGGGTTGGTTCAGGCAGTAATGCGAGCAATGGGGAGCCACAGGGAGCAATGGGGAGCAGCAGATGAAGCTTCGCTCACTTGCCCTCTGCTCACCTCCTACCGTGCGGCCTACCTTCCAGTAGCGGTCCAGAGTCTGGGGGTTGTGGACCCCTGGTCTACTGTATATATCTGGGTGCCCATGGTTTTATAAATTATATTGCAGCTTTGTCCAGGCTACTTTCAATTTCCTACAAAATCCCTCATGGCTCAAACCCAAACCCAAACATCCACATACTCCCCATTACAAGTAAAGGAGTAGTGCCCATCTCAGTCTGTGAGAATTGGCTTTATCCAAATGGTTTCAACAGTGCATTCTTTCGAAAATTTTCTATTGGATAATTGATTTTCATTTAACCAGTTTTTGTTTGGGAAGCCCTATCACCAAATTCTAAAATATGACACAAATGAATTTATTTATCAAACAGAAACATACACTCAGACATAGAAAACAAATATATACTTACCAAAGGGGAAAGGAGGTGGGGGAGGGATAAATTAGGAGTTTAGGATTAGCAGATACAAATTATTATATATAAAATAGACAAATAACAAGGTCCTACTGTATAGCACAGGTTATTATATTCAGCAACCTATAATAAAGCATAATGGAAAAGAATATGAAAAATAATATATATATACACAAACTGAATCACTTTGCTGTACACCAGAAATTAACACAAACATTGTAAATCAACTATACTTCAATAAATAAATAATTTAAAAATCTCCAGTGTGAAATCAAAAAAAAAAAAATCCTGCATTAAACAAGAGAAAAATCAACAGGTTAAAAAAAAAAAAAAGGAATGTGTTCTGCCACATGACTGCAAGGGAAAAAATCAAGATGTGCTTAACAGTACAAGCAGGTTCTGATCGTTTCTTCGTTAATTAATCTACATTTAGTATATCAACATTCTGCAAGTGATCAGGTTGAAAACTTTGACCTTGGTCTTATTCCATATTTATCAATAAATATTTTTTCATATGCACATATGTTATGTTATTGGGAATATACAGACAATAAAGGATAGGCATAGGTTTTATTTTTGATTATTTCAGTTCGGTTTACTTATTAACTGTATTGAAAACTTGGAATTTTGAGAATAGAAGTTTAAAAGCTTTTCCTCTAGATAGATAAAGAAGAAAATTTTTTTAAAAAATTCAAACTTTTAAAAGACTATCATTTCAAATATTTATAATATAATTTGTCCTGTTATTTAAGTTTAAAAATGGTACAATGGTAACATATATTACCTATTTGATGAAGCACATGAAGTCTTCTATTCTGCAGCCACTGAGAGAAGATACATCTCAGTTTATACCTGATATAGAAAAAGCTGGGAATTTTGGCCAGAGTATAAATTCAGAATTGGAGTATGAGAAATTATTAGGCTCAGCATTATCTTCCAGTTTCTAGAAAATGTTAGTGTCATCTCAGTTTCCTGGCACTTTATTTGAATATCATTCCAATTTGTCAGTCCATCAAAAGTCTGGGGTGTACTGGATTTAACTCTTAAACCCATATTAAAAATAGATCAAATAAAGTATAAAGTCATTAGATTTTAATTGCTAAAAATGGTTCCTATCATTTTTATAAGTGTATAAGTAAATATGGAAGGAGAGCCAGATATCAAGATGAACAAAGGAAGGTGTCTTTGAAGCTTTCTATAAAATCATTTATATTTCTATGAACTGATATAATATTTATGGCTTCTATTAGTTAATGATTATCAAGAAGGTTATCATGATATTCAGACAGTAGTTTAATTAGACATTAGATTTGTTGTTGAATCTCTTTGCCTTGAATTATCTCAATTTTTCTTTGAATTATCTTCATTTAAAATAACATTTTATTTTAGATTTTAACACAATTTTCTTGTCTAGAACCAACAGTCCTAATTAATTTCTAGGAATTTTCCATATAAATGATATTTTATAGCTTTTTCCCCATCCCAGTAAAAAAATGAAGCAATGAATGATCTGATTAGTCAATAAAACTCCTCAGATTATTAGTTGTGAGACTGAGCATAGTTGATATTACCCATTTATCTGAAAATGATAACCATAATGGTAGTGACTTTACAGGCTTAGAGTATTCCATGATGATTACAGGTGCTAATTCAAAGAAGAAATGTGTTTTTTCCAGTGTGAACTTTGGCAAAATCTCCATTCTGTGTCTTCCATCACACTTACTACATGAAGAAAACTCGATTCTTGAAGGGACAATTCCGTACTTTGGATTGTTAATTATTAATTTATAAGGTATAGAAATATAATTGATTTTTATATATAGATCTTGTAGGCTACATCCTTGTTGAACTCATTTATTAGTTTAATAAATATGAAAAGATGTTGAGGTTTTGTCAAATAATTTTCCTTTTACTGCTGAGAAAATATTGTTTTTTTTGTTCTTTATTAACATGATATAATATATTGATAAATTTTCAAATGTTAAACCAACTTTGCATTGTTAAGATGAATCCTGCTTAGTCATGATATATAATTCTGTTAATTTGTTGTTGACTTTAATTTACTAGTATTTTCTTAAAGATTTTTGAGTGTACATTTAGAGAAGATATTGGGTATTTTTCTATTCTTGTGAGTTCTTAGTCTTGTTTTGGTAGCAGGGTAATTTGGACCTCAAGAACTAGTTGAACTGCATTCCGTGCTCTTTTATTTTTTGGAAAAGTTTGTGAAGGATTAATCTTTATTCTTCTTTAAAATTTGGAAGAATTCATTCCTGTAGACATGAGGGCCTGGGCTTCTATTGGCTGGAATTTGATTACTAAATTCAATATCTTTACTTATTCTAGATCTACTGGGATTATGTATGTCTTCTTCATGTCTTTCTAGAAATATGTCCACTTTAGTTTAACAAATCTGTTAGAATATAGTTTTTCATAGTATTCTCCTATATCCTCTTTTTCTTGATTTTAGTGTTTTGTGCCTCCCTCTACCTCTCTTGCTCTCTTTATTCCTCTCTCTGGTAGGTCTAGATAAACTTTTGTCAATTTGGTTAATCTTTTAGACAGTAAACTTTTGGTTCTGCTGATTTTTTTTCTATTATTCTCATATAACCTATTTATTTTTTTCCACTCTAACTTTATTATGCTCTCCCTCTGCTGACTTTGTGTTCCATTTTTCTTTTTTCCTACTTTACTAAAGTGGAAGTACAGTCATTGTATTGATATATTTTCTTTTTGTTTTTAACATAGGTATTTATAGCTATACATTTCCTTATAGGCACTGCTATAACTGCATTTCATAACCTTTGGTATATTATGATTTTATTTTCATTGATATGATAATTTCCCTTATAATTTTTATTTGATCAATTGTTTATTTAGAAGTGTATTGCTTAATTTACACACATTTTTGAATCTCCCAAATTTATTTTTATTATTAATTTTTAATTTCATTCCATTGTAGGTAGAGAATATAGATTGTATGACCTAAACCATTCAATATTTTGAAATATATTTTTTAATATGTCTCACTGTTCTATTATTGAAAGTAAGGTATTGAAGTCTTTAACTACTGTGGTTGAAATTGTGGATACCTCCCATTAATTCTATAGTTTTTGGTTTCATGTAATTTAGAACTTTGATGTTATAACAAGTATATAACTATGCCTTTCTGATAAATTTACTCTTTTATCATCATAAAGTGTCCAACTTTGTCTGCAGGAACTATTCTTGCCTTAAAGACTACTTTTTTTTTCTCATTTTACCATAATTACTCAAACTCTCTTCTGATTAGTGTTTTTATGACTGTTTTATCTTTTCCCATAATTATACCTTCTATTGTGTCTTTGAGTCTAAAATATTTCTCCTGTAAAGAGCATACAGTGTTTAGCTGGTGTAAATTTACTCTAAGTACTACAATAATAATGTAGATTTACATCTGAAATTTTCTATTAGTTTCCTACATATCTTTTATGTACATCTATATCTCTATTACTCTTTAAATTTGATAGTTATTTTCTAATATGTAATTTTAATTCCATTATGGTATCTTTTACTTTTTTTTTTCTTTTTTGAGTAATTTTCTTGGAAGTCACCTTGAGGATTAAATTAATTTAAAGCAATCTAGTTTGGATGAATACCAAGCTAATTGCAATAGTATACAAGTCTCTCCTTTGTGGTTTATTATCATGCAAATCTTATAATCCCATCAAGATGTTTTACCTTTATAAGTGTTCATTTTTTTTTATGTTCAAGTTACTTTCTAGTGTCCATTTCATACTTAAATATTTATTTTAGTATTCCTTGTAGGTTAGGTCTGCTAGTGATGGAGTGTTCTCAGTTTTTGTTTATCTGCAACTGTGTTACTGTTTCCTTCATTCTGGAGGAAAAGCTTTGCTGCATATTGAACTCTTGAATGACAGTTTTATTTTCTCAGTGCTTTGAATAAAATAACATTCAGTTACCTCTGGACTCCTTGGTTTCTTTTGAGAAGTCAGGTATAAATATTTTTAAAGAGCACTTACATATGATGAGCCACAATTTTCTTGCTGCTTTCAACATTGTCTTTCTTTGGCTTTCAATAATTTATTCATAGGTGCAGATATCTTTGAGTTCATCTTATTTAATTTGCTTAAGTGTCTTCCATCTATCAATATAATGTTTTCATCAAATTTGGAAAGTTCTCAGCTATTATTTTTTCATATATTCTTTGGCCTCTTTCTCTCTGTAGTCATTTGAATAATAAATGTCCACAAATATGAGGTCATTAACCTGTGGCTTGTAAGTGTTACCTTATATAAAAAAATGAGTATTTTCAGATGTAATTAAGTTAACGATCCTGATACGGGAATATTATCCTGGATTACCCAGATGTGTCTTAAATCCAATTATGAGTGTCCTTACAAGAGACAGGCAGAAGAATGTTTGATACACTGAAAAGATGAGGAGGTACTATGACCATGGAGGCAGAGATGAGAGTAACACAGTCAGAAATTAAGAAATGTTGGAGGCCCAGACATTGGACAAGAGGAAGAACAGATTCTCCCCTGCAGCCTCCCGAGGGTGTGTGGTCTTCCTGAAGTGTTAATTTCAGCTCAGCTTAGGAAACTTATTTCAGACTTCTGGCATCCAGAAGTGTGAGAGGATATATTTATGGTATTTTAAGCCACTGTGTCTATAATACAGCAACCACAGGAAGCTTATATACTCTCTGTCACTTTTCTCTACCTGGGGACTCCCTTTATGCATATGTTGGCTTGCTTAATGATGTCCCATAGGTCTTTGAATCTCTGTTCATTTTTTAAATTATTTTTATTCCTGTTCCTCAATTGGATAATCTCAGTTGACCTTTCTTATTCATGTTTAGATTCTTTCTTCTCACAGTTCCAATATTGTGTTTTTCCCCCTGAGTTAATTTTTCCATTTTATTGTATTTTTCCACTCCAGAATTTCTATTTGGCTTGCTTTTATAATTTCTATCCTTTAATTGGTATTCACTATTTCAGTGATATATTATTCTCATATTTTTCCTTTTAATTCTTTGGGTATAGTTTTCTTTCAATTTTGGACCTAGTTATAGTAGCTGACTTCTTTTAAGATCAGGATCTGGTCTTCCTTGGGAAAATTCTTATTGTTTTATTTACTTATTTATTTATTTGTATCCAGTACATCTGTCATTATTTCCTGTTTCTTTACATGTCTTATAAATGTAAGACATTTAATTTTTTTGAAAACTGAACATTTGAAAAACAGTTTGTGACTTTTATGAAGATCAGATCCTTCCCTTTCCCCATGGATTTTTGTTGTTGCTGTTTGTTTTATTTAGACCATTTAGCTATTTTCCTGAACTGTAAAATCTGTATTCTTTTGCGTTTGTGGCCACTGAAATCTGTTCTAGATATGCTTAGTTACTAGCTAATGATTAAACGAGATTTCTTCAAATGCTTTGGTCCAATAAATCTTTCTGACTTTGCTTAGGGGCCCTGTGTATGTGTTGAGACACATTTCCACACTATGTAAGCTAAATATTTGCCTTCACTTCTTGTTTGTGGAGAAGTTAAAGATCAGCCAGAGTAAGATATTGTCCTACTTAGATCTTTCCTTGGTATATGCATAGCCCTACACATGTGTATGACTTTCTAGATTCCCAGGAATATATCAGACGTTTTCAAAGCTCTCTTTGGTCTTCTTCCTTCCTAGGTATTATTTTTAAATATTTTAATCAGCCTTTTGCTTGCCTCAGCTTGTATTTCTACCTGAGGCAGCTGCAAAGTTAAACAATTGTTGCTAATTATTTTTGACAAAAAACCTGGGTTTATAGCTGCTTATGCTGACAGAATTCAAAGTCAAAACAATAAAGATATTTTTCTGTGGATGGGCTTTTAGGGAATTCCAAATTTATTCTGCCTCCTCTAGTGACTGCTAGAGTGCTGGTTTTTACTACAGCTATCTTGTTTGTGAGGTAATTGGTTTTCAAGACTACCACAGAGCTAAGGAGAGGGGGATGGAAACAGTGCAAAGCAAACACCAGCTCATTGTTCTTATTGAGATTCATTCATTTTAGTTAAATAAATATTCTCAAATTATTTTAGACTTTTGGTTACTTTGCATTCAGAGCCCTAAAAATTTTTATTTTGCTATTTTTTGCTAGTGTTCTCATTTCATTATTTTTTATAAAGATGCAGATTTGGAGCACTTATTCTACTACTCCTGAAATGCCTTCTGTCTCCCTTGATTTTAATTCATTTTTTAAGCAAATATCCATTGAGTACCTAATATTTTAAGCATTTTTATAGATGTGGGATATAAGGTGAACAAAAATACTTTTTCCCTAGGCTCATGAAATTCAAAATCTATTGGAAGATACAGACATTATCATATATATGAATGTATTACTATAAAATATTTTTAGGGAAGAAACAGCTATGTGGTTTTTGGAAACCTGAGGACATAAAGAAAATTCCTCTGAACAATCCACATTTATATTTTAATACATAATATATACAAATTATATTTGAGATATGCTGATCATCTAATGGAGAGCAAAATAAATGTAGATGTTCTGTGAGTTAGTTTGTACAAAGGCACTGAGATAAATGGAAATTACTTAAATAGACTAAATGGATGTCTTAGAGAGGGAGAGGGAATACCTGGTGAAAGACAGGAAGATCAAGCAGTTTTTTGTTTGCTTTTTGAGAAAAGTAAAAAATATACTTCATGCAGGAGAGACACATGATTCCATATTTGTTTGAAAATATATCCTGACTGGAATGTAGAATACTGAAATGTACACACAAATCTCATTTAGCAGACTTTGAAGTAGCCCAATTGAGAGATTATGACAACAATGACTAGTTCATTAAAAATTCAAAACTTTAGGTTTAAAGATACATGTATATAATAATAATATATTATATATGTAATCACCTAACTTTATTGCAGCATATAAAGGAGATAAGAATATGTGAATATATGTCCATACACTACCAAATGTAAAATAGATAGCTAGTGGGAAGCAGCCACATAGCACAGGGAGATCAGCTCAGTGCTATGTGTCCATCTAGAGGGGTGGGATAGGGAGGATGGGAGGGAGATGAAAGAGGGAAGAGATATGGGGATATATGTATATGTATAGCTGATTCACTTTGTTATACAGCAGAAACTAACACACCATTGTAAAGCAATTATACTCCATTAAAAATGTTAAAAAATAAAAAAATAAAATTAAAGAAAAAGAATATGTGAATAAAATTCATAATCTAATGAGACTGATCAGATCACTAGAGGTAATTAATTTGAATTATACCAGGATAATAGTTTTTTTTTTCCTTTAATATACACCTTTAGTGGCAACATCTTGGTTTTCCCATCATTTCTATACTAAACAAGCAAAATATAGGATGGAAATAAGAGATGTTCAACACTAAAACTTTAGAGGCCTTATTTTTCTATAGAAGTAATTAAACACATTCTCTGAATCTAAAATTAAAGATATATATATATATATATGTACATATATAATATGTATTACATATAATTTATATATAAATAATGTATAATATAAAATGTTTGAAAATAGTTATTGAGAAAATAAGTATTCAAGATTTAACAATTATTCATAAATGATTTTTAAAATTTTGGGTTTTTTTAAAGAAGCTATCCAGATATAGTACTTAATCCTCAATGAAAGACTGATATTAAATATTGTCTGAAGTATTAAATATTTAGTAAGATTTTTTTCTAATATATTACATGGAATCTGAAAGAATTCACCCATCTACTTAAATGTCTATTATTTTTAAAACAACAGAGAATTTATGTCAAGGTATTTCTTTTGGTTTAGTTCCCAGAGCAGAACAAACCATTTTCTACAGGCTACAAATTAAACTATTTTTCTTCTTCTTGTATATAAACTATATTTTACAGCTCATGAGGCTCAAGTGGGAGGCAGTTTTCAATAAAAAAATGTGCTAGGATTTCCTCATAGTTAAAAAAATAATAGATGCATAGTGGGTTAAGGGTGCTTTAAGATAGGGACTGTAAATTAATCTATCATTTAAGTAGCTAAAAATTAATAATTTTGAATTTTATAGCAGGAAAATATAATGTTGAAGAGAGTTAAAACACTGGTGCAACATCTTGAAATAGACAGTAGAAAGAATATTATCCTACTGAATACCACAGTTATTCACAAATAGTAAAAATAGATTTTGGATCAAGAGTCCTAACCAGATATTTTTATGCAAATCTCTTTTTAGCTATATCCCACTTCCTGAATATGAAAATATATGTTTAAAATCAAATAAACATATGAATTCAAATTACATATAGATATTTTTTATATAATGAACTGTGTTCCCTCAAAATTTATGTGTTGAAGCATTAATCCTCAATGTGACTGTATTTGGAGATAAGACCTTTAGAAAGTCAATAAAAGTTAAAGTAGGTCATATGGGTGGGGTTCTAATACAATATGACTGGTGTCACAGAATAAAAGCCATGTGAGGACACAACTAGAAAGCAGCCATCTACAAGTTAAGGAGAGAGGCCTCAGGATAAATCAAACTTGCTGACACCTTGATCTTGAACTTCCAGCCTTCATAACTGTGAGATGATAGATTTGCTGTTTAAACCACCCAATATGAGATATTTTTTCATGACAGCCCTGGCAGACTAATATACACATTAAAAGAACATTGAGTATGTGAAAGAGAAACTTAAGAAAAGTTACTACATTATTTTGCTAGGGCTACCACATCAAAACACTACACTTAGTGGCCTCAACAACAGAAATTTATTTTCTCACCATTCTGGAGGCTAGAAGACCAAGCTCCAAGTGTCAGCAGAATTAGTTTCTCCTCAGGCCTTTCTGCTTGACTTGCAGATGCCCACCTTCTCACTATGTCCTCACATGATAGTCTCTCTGCCCATGTACATGGCTGGTGTGCCTATTTGTGTCCTAATCTCCTCTTCCTATAAGGACATCAGTTATATTGGATTAGTGTCTACCCTAATAATCTTAGTTTAATCTATTAACCTTTTTAAAGACCTTATCCAAATACACTCACATTCTGAAGTGTGCTGGTTCGAACTTCAACATATGAATTTTAGGAGGACAAAATTTTGCCCATAACAGTTACTTTCATATAACTTATTTCTAAAGAGGGTTAAAAAAACAAAATAAAAGGATATTTTAATTTTGAATATATACTCTAAGAGGAAAATGCATTTAAAATGACAAATTGCCAAAAGGAAAGCATACTTATATACTTGCCCACATTGCTTTGTTTGATCTCTTCTAAGAAGGAGTTTACTACTAATAAAGTGACAAAATAAAGGTGTATAATTTCATTGTTCATTTGATACTAACATTTTTTGAGTATTAGGAAACTAGGTGAGAATCAATGTTTTTATACTAGATGGTTAAGCTCCCTACACATTATTTTGCTTTGTTCTGTTTTTGTTTTATGAAAAAAATAATTATAAAGTATATATAAAATAAATCATATTTGAATTTCTTCATTGCCTTAGCAATTAACAACTTATTGCAATTTTATCTGACCTATACAACTTCAACTACCCATCCATCATCTTGAATCAAATTCCAGATATATCATTTCATCTGTGAATATTTCTTTAAAATAAAGACTTATATGAATGTACTTTTTTTTTTAACACACAATTACAGTATCATTATTCCATTAAGCACACCTAGGGTGAAAATTTTATTTAAATAGATGGGATGTTAGGAGTAATTACATGATTTATTTGAACTCAAATTATGAAAATATGTTAAAATTGTCTTATCAATAATTTTGAGAAATTGTTCAATGTATCTCCCATATTTGGAATGAAAGTTAGAAGAAATATGTAACATCCTAGTAAAAATTCAGGTAATTTTTAACTCTAGAATAACGTTTATCAAACCAAGATTCTGTGAGGCATCATTAAGGGGTCTACAAGGTAAGATGATGGAAAATAAAACAATTATTGATTTTTGTATTAATGTAGGGCATTGACAGAGAAATCTCATTAGAGATTTCATTAGAGGTTTTCCAGTCCTGCAGCTCAGTGTCAGTGGAACATATTCACTTGACTGAGTCAGTTCTAGATGTGACCATAGTAGCCATTGATAATCGGTAATTGTGGTATTACAAGGAGACACTATTATTACTTTCCTTCTGGAAGAACCTACACATCCCCTTGGAGGCTACTGTCTAATGTACTGGTCTGAACACACCAAATTGGTGTAACAAAAAATCAAAAGGGAATTTTTACTCTAAAGGAAGCATTTTATGTATCCCAGTTCAACAGCACCCTTATGGTTGCAAATGTTGCCATAAATATTGGAAAATACAGATTATCTAGTTTAGAAGTAAAGTATATTGCAAAGTTTTTGTGTTTTTATTAGATTTTGCTATTGACTTATTATGTATGTTTGTTTCATTGTTTAATGAAATTTTGTTCAATCATGTCTAAAATTTTTATAAGGAAATAGTGACATAATAAACAATAATTTGAAGCCTAAGCCTATAAATAACTCTCATAAGATTGATGAAAAAAAAATAATTACATTATGACACATTCTAATACACTAGTGGGACAAAGAACAAACAAAAGGAATGCTACTTATTCATACATTTTCCATGAGCTGATAATCTAATTTGGCCTCTGTCTTTTTGTGTTATGTGTGAAACAATGTACAAATACATTAGAAAGAGGTAATAATATGATAAACTGACATTTATAACCTGACACAAAATACTGTTTTTTTTTTTTTGTAATAACTGACAGGCAACAGTTTTTCTATCTAGGTTGACATGTTAAATATTACCTCACATTTGTAAGATTTGTAAATTACAGCATAATTCAAGAAAACACTCCTGATCCAAAGAACTTCCCAAGATATCAAAAGTCAAGGTATATTTGAAGATTTGTATTTATATACGAAAACAAAACATCCTGGAAGAACTCTTTGAATTCAGGGCTCCACAGAGAAATATAACCAATAAAACTGTAAAAATTAATAAAGAGAAACCTTAATTAAAATAGAGTGGAGACCAAGGAAGAGATGAAGGAAGAGCTCTCACACCTTACAATGATAGCAAAGCCCAACAGGAAGAAGAAAGACTCTTTCTTGCTGTCTGGCAAAGCTCAGCCAATGAAAAGCTTGAGAATGAGGTAAGATATCAAGAGGTCTCAAGGGTTATTGAAAGCAGTAATAATAACTCTAGAATAAAATGAGACTGCATTTTGCATCTTTTTTAACACAAATTGAAACTGCTTTGAGAGAAGATTAAAAATGTTTTGAATTGCAGTCTGGTAGCACGTTCAATATGAGGATTACTGTTCTGCTACTTGATAAATTCTGCATTTCTATAAAAAAAAAGAGTAGCCTATATTAATAAAAGACTATTTCTTGAAAATAACACAAGACCTGTACATGAAACTGAATGTATCACATAGCAAGAATATATTTTTCCACAGTTTTGTACATATGTGTCTTAAAATATATTTTTATTTATTTTGTTTGGATTATGATTTTATTAGGTCTATTGTTCCACATTGTCAGAGACACTTTCTTTATAAAACAGTAACTAACATCAATTAAATCAAATCTTCAAAGCCTAATTTCATATATTAAATATAATTGTAGCTTACATCAGTTATTTTTCAGAAATATATTATCTTTTTCCTTGTAAGTTTTCAAAATATATGAATAGGAAAAAAAACATTCTTTTCAATTAAAAAAGCAGAGCTGAGCTCTTTTTTTCAATAAATGTTGGCTCAAATGTTTGTTTATGGTGAAAAAAATGATTCCCCTACTGTACAAATACTCTCTGAATCTTATAATCTTGTATAGTAGTAATTTGTGATGATATTTTAGCCTACATGGACTAACTGAAAAAATAATTATCAAGTAAGTATTTTAATTAAAAAAAGAAAATTAAAGTTACATGTATTCACACTAATGATCTGCTTTCGAGTTTTCTTTGTGGAAATAAAAAAAAAAAACAAATACCAAAATGATCAAGATAATAAGTTTCTCAAAAAAACAGATCTGTAGAAAAAAACAGCATTTCCTTTCAAACAAACCTTGAAAATTACTATTCTATTATAGTATCTTCAAATCACTAATTTCGCTAAAGTATCATGAGATGTCTACATAATAGTATGTATGTATGTATATCAGAGGTTCCCCCTTATATGTTCCACAAGGCAAAAAGATTGAGAATGACTTCTTTAAAATAAAACGTTCTGTTTAAAGCACAGACTAAACATACTGACATGTAAAATAGCATACCAAGTGGAATTTTCATTTATCACAGGTGCAGTGATTATTTAAATATTTTTGTCCTTTGAAATATTTGAGGTGTTTAAACAAATATTATGACATGAGTTAATTTTAAAAGTATTTGAGAAATTACAAGGGTTATAATAAACTACTAAGTTTATACAAATTAAAAAAAATCAATCCTGAAATACTGATCAAGCTGCGAATGTAAACCTATATTTTAATGAGTTCAACTAAAGATACCTTGGAGATGTGCCAATATATATTGAGCAAACAGGTAGTAGATGAAAGCTATAAAAGCTTGATTAAAGGAAGGAAAGTGTATCTGGACAACTAAAATTTCTGGGCTAATTTTAATAGTTAAACTCTCTTGAAATATACCTGTCAAAATTATTTTGTTTTCTTCTATCTGATCCAAACTAAAGATTTCTGAAATTCTACCTATATCAACACTTTTCATTTATATTAGTCCTAAATATATTAATAAGAAGAGTCTTTAATCATTTCAGGTCATTATGTTTTACTTTGTAAATCATTTGTTTCTATTTTAATTCAGTAAATATTTATTGATAATTTGTTATGCACCAGGGACTCTTCAAGATAATGGTGATAGTTGGAATCTCTGTTTTCATAAACTCCCAGTCTAGGAAAGAATACAAATTTTAAACAACTAATTACATATGCAATGAATTCATCAAAGGAGAAGAAATAAACATTACAGGAACACATACAAAGGAGATTTAACCCAATACTAGGGGACCAAGCAAAATAATGTACAAGAAATGATATATTAATGGAGATTCAAAGGAATGAGTTAAAAATGTACCATGATAACTTTATTTTTATTAAATGCTCATATTTTTAACAACCAGTTCATTCTCACTGTCTATAGCAACTTTATCATTTTTCTCCCCTTCTTTAATACTTTCTATATTGAATAATATTTTACTGACATAATACTGCAACACACAACTTTTTCTCCTTCTATTTAAATCATGTTTCTTGATTGGCAATTCTTATGAAATTTTAGAGTGTCATTATTTGACTGTTTAAGCAAATCTAAGAATTTTTATTGAATAAGTATGATGGATAGACCTTAGAGTGTCCCCCCCTGCTACATTCAAATCCTTTATAATTCCTCCCCCTTGAGTGTGGAATAAACCAGTGACTTATTTAGAACAATAGAATATGGCAAAGGTGACAGATGTCACTCCTGTGGTTAAGCTACAATATACCTGTACATACAGTATACCTATATAAACACCTACTGCTAGCTTGCACTAGACACTCTTCCCTTTTGGCTTTAGAGTAGTAAGTGGCCACACTGTGATAGGGCCTGATGAGGTGACTAAGTGCAGGGGCCTTTCTGGGCTGAGAATGGCACTCACAGCAAGCAAGAAAACTGGGATATCAATTCTACAGATGCAAAGAACTGAACTCTGACAACCAATGAACATGGAAGAGGACCCAAAGTTTCAGATGAGAATGAAGCTTTGTGAGACCCAGAACAAAGGACTCAGTCAAGCCATTCCAGTACTCCTGACTCATGGAAATGCTGCCTTAATAAATATGTGTTGTTTTAAGCCACAAGCTTTGTGGAACTCTGTTATGAAACCCTAGAAAGCTAACTTAATATGTAACTATTCTTCATTCACTTTTATTTCCATAAAAAAAATGCACAACCATTTTTTTTGGTCCCATTTTAGGTTTTAGTATAATTGCTTCTTGTTTACATTTTTTAATTTCATAAATCCAGGGTCTATGTTTCTTATATTTTTTCTTCTATTATGCTCTAAAATGTCCCAGTACTTAAATTGTTAATAGTTTTGTATTATTCATGCATTAGTGAAGATGGTAACACCTTTATTACATGCTGTAATTGAATTTCCACATTCATTTTTAGTCATTTCTATGCTCAGAAAATTTCCAGTCTCATCATTGACACTTTCTCACTCAAACTGCATTGTTAATTTTTATTTTCTGAGTTATAATTTAAACTAATTTTCCAGAAGTTTCATGAGTAACAAAAAGAAGAAAGAGGATAAGTGGGAAGAAGAAACATAATGGCAAAGAAGGAAGAAATAAGAGGAAGAGAGGAAGCAGAAACAATTATTCAATGCTCAGAATACAGAAAATACAGCCCTGATATGTTCTTTTTACCTTTATTTTCCTGCTTTACTAATTTTATCTTAAATCTTCATTTAACTTCCTTAATTACTTTTGGCTAATTTCTGAGAATTTCATTTCTCTAATATTTTAATTTGAAAGTGAGAACACTTATTTTTTCTTGATTTGATTATGAAGACATAGAAATCAGAAACTGTGTAAAACTCTGCTTTTCCTCATAGGTTTACTGTGAACTTTACTGATTTTTGCTGCTTTGAGATAGTTGGAAGTTTTACTTTGAATTTCTTTTGATGCACATGCTATCTATGTCTTACAACTTCAAAATAAAACAGGATTTTTTTTTTTAAATTTCTAATGTTTAACTTAGACTTACATACACTTATGATTTGTTGATGTATATATATGAATATTTATTGATTTAACTGTTCAATTCTTATAGATCCTTACATATATTTTTATGTAATAATTTGTATCTGTATGAAATAATTGCATTAGGATATATCACCATAACTGTATTTGTAGTACATTCTCTTTTCATTTCTAAGAACTAGATTTTATATAACTCTATATAACTTTTATATTAATATTCTATTATTTGACAATTTTGAAACATTGTTTCTTTATCATGTTTAGAGTGTCTTAGTCTTATCTTTTTTTTTTTTTTTTTTTTATTTTTATTTTATTTATTTTTTTTTTATTTTACAAATTTAATCAGTTGTACATATACATATGTTCCCATATCCCCTCCCTTTTGCATCTCCCTCCCACCCTCCCTATCCCACCCCTCCAGGCGGTCACAAAGAACCGAGCTGATCTCCCTGTGCTATGCGGCTGCTTCCCACTAGCTATCTACCTTACATTTGGTAGTGTATATATGTCCATGCCGCTCTTTCACTTTGTCACAGCTTACCCTTCCCCCTCCCCATATCCTCAAGTCCATGCTCTAGTAGGTCTGTGTCTTTATTCCTGTCTTACCCCTATGTTCTTGATGACATTTTTTTCTAAATTCCATATATATGTGTCAGCATACAGTATTTGTCTTTCTCTTTCTGACTTACTTCACTCTGTATGACAGACTCTAGGTCCATCCACCTCATTACAAATAGCTCAATTTCATTTCTTTTTATGGCTGAGTAATATTCCATTGTATATATGTGCCACATCTTCTTTATCCATTCATCCGATGATGGACACTTAGGTTGTTTCCATCTCCGGGCTATTGTAAATAGGGCTGCTATGAACATCTTGGTACATGTCTCTTTTTGAATTATGGTTTTCTCAGGGTATATGCCCAGTAGTGGGATTGCTGGGTCATATGGTAGTTCTATTTGTAGTTTTTTAAGGAACCTCCATACTGTTCTCCATAGTGGCTGTACCAATTCACATTCCCACCAGCAGTGCAAGAGTGTTCCCTTTTTTCCACACCCTCTCCAGCATTTATTGTTTGTAGATTTTTTGATGATGGCCATTCTGACTGGTGTGAGATGATATCTCATTGTAGTTTTGATTTGCATTTCTCTAATGAGTAAAGATGTTGAGCATCCTTTCATGTGTTTGTTGGCTGTCTGTATATCTTCTGTGGAGAAATGTCTATTTAGGTCTTCTGCCCATTTTTGGATTGGGTTGTTTGTTTTTTTGCTATTGAGCTGCATGAGCTGCTTATAAATTTTGGAGATTAATCCTTTGTCAGTTGCTTCATTTGCAAATATTTTCTCCCATTCTGAGGGTTGTCTTTTGGTCTTGTTTATGGTTTCCTTTGCTGTTTAAAAGCTTTGAAGTTTCATTAGGTCCCATGTGTTTATTTTTGTCTTTATTTCCATTTCTCTAGGAGGTGGGTCAAAAAGGATCTTGCTGTGATTTATGTCATAGAGTGTTCTGCCTATGTTTTCCTCTAGGAGTTTGATAGTGTCTGGCCTTACATTTAGGTCTTTAATCCATTTTGAGCTAATTTTTGTGTATGGTGTTAGGGAGTGATCTAATCTCATACTTTTACATGTCCCTGTCCAGTTTTCCCAGCACCACTTATTGAAGAGACTGTCCTTTCTCCACTGTACATTCCTGCCTCCTTTATCAAAGATAAGGTGACCATATGTCCGTGGGTTTATCTCTGGGCTTTCTATCCTGTTCCATTGATCTATCTTTCTGTTTTTGTGCCAGTACCATACTGTCTTGATTACTGTAGCTTTGTAGTATAGTCTGAAGTCAGGGAGCCTGATTCCTCCAGCTCCATTTTTCGTTCTCAAGATTGCTTTGGCTATTCGGGGTCTTTTGTGTTTCCGTACAAATTGTGAAATTTTTTGTTCTAGTTCTGTGAAAAATGCCATTGGTAGTTTGATAGGTATTGCATTGAATCTGTAGATTGCTTTGGGTAGTAGAGTCATTTTCACAATGTTGATTCTTCCAATCCAAGAACATGGTACATCTCTCCATCTATTTGTATCATCTTTAATTTCTTTCATCAGTGTCTTATAATTTTCTGCATACAGGTCTTTTGTCTCCTTAGGTAGGTTTATTCCTAGATATTTTATTCTTTTTGTTGCAATGGTAAATGGGAGTGTTTCCTTGATTTCACTTTCAGATTTTTCATCATTAGTATATAGGAATGCCAGAGATTTCTGTGCATTAATTTTGTATCCTGCAACTTTACCAAATTCATTGATTAGCTCTAGTAGTTTTCTGGTAGCATCTTTAGGATTCTCTATGTATAGTATCATGTCATCTGCAAACAGTGACAGCTTTACTTCTTCTTTTCCCATTTGGATTCCTTTTATTTCCTTTTCTTCTCTGATTGCTGTGGCTAAAACTTCCAAAACTATGTTGAATAAGAGTGGTGAGAGTGGGCAACCTTGTCTTGTTCCTGATCTTAGTGGAAATGGTTTCAGTTTTTCACCATTGAGGACGATGCTGGCTGTGGGTTTGTCATATATGGCCTTTATTATGTTGAGGAAAGTTCCCTCTATGCCTACTTTCTGCAGGGTTTTTATCATAAATGGGTGTTGAATTTTGTCAAAAGCTTTCTCTGCATCTATTGAGATGATCATATGGTTTTTCTCCTTCAACTTGTTAATATGGTGTATCACATTGATTGATTTGCGTATATTGAAGAATCCTTGCATTCCTGGAATAAACCCCACTTGATCATGGTGTATGATCCTTTTAATGTGCTGTTGGATTCTGTTTGCTAGTATTTTGTTGAGGATTTTTGCATCTATGTTCATCAGTGATATTGGCCTGTAGTTTTCTTTCTTTGTGACATCCTTGTCTGGTTTTGGTATCAAGGTGATGGTGGCCTCGTAGAATGAGTTTGGGAGTGTTCCTCCCTCTGCTATATTTTGGAAGAGTTTGAGAAGGATAGGTGTTAGCTCTTCTCTAAATGCTTGATAGAATTCGCCTGTGAAGCCATCTGGTCCTGGGCTTTTGTTTGTTGGAAGATTTTTAATCACAGTTTCAATTTCAGTGCTTGTGATTGGTCTGTTCATATTTTCTATTTCTTCCTGAGTCAGTCTTGGCAGGTTGTGCATTTCTAAGAATTTGTCCATTTCTTCCAGGTTGTCCATTTTATTGGCATAGAGTTGCTTATAGTAATCTCTCATGATCTTTTGTATTTCTGCAGTGTCAGTTGTTACTTCTCCTTTTTCATTTCTAATTCTATTGATTTGAGTCTTCTCCCTTTTTTTCTTGATGAGTCTGGCTAATGGTTTATCAATTTTGTTTATCTTCTCAAAGAACCAGCTTTTAGTTTTATTGATCTTTGCTATCGTTTCCTTCATTTCTTTTTCATTTATTTCTGATCTGATTTTTATGATTTCTTTCCTTCTGCTAACTTTGGGATGTTTTTGTTCTTCTTTCTCTAATTGCTTTAGGTGCAAGGTTAGGTTGTTTATTCGAGATATTTCCTGTTTCTTAAGGTGGGATTGTATTGCCATAAACTTCCCTCTTAGAACTGCTTTTGCTGCATCCCATAGGTTTTGGGTCGTCGTGTCTCCATTGTCATTTGTTTCTAGGTATTTTTTAATTTCCTCTTTGATTTCTTCAGTGATCACTTCGTTATTAAGTAGTGTATTGTTTAGCCTCCATGTGTTTGTATGTTTTACAGCTCTTTTCCTGTAATTGATATCTAGTCTCATAGCATTGTGGTCGGAAAAGATACTTGATACAATTTCAATTTTCTTAAATTTACCAAGGCTTGATTTGTGACCCAAGATATGATCTATCCTGGAGAATGTTCCATGAGCACTTGAGAAAAATGTGTATTCTGTTGTTTTTGGATGGAATGTCCTATAAATATCAATTAAGTCCATCTTGTTTAATGTATCATTTAAAGCTTGTGTTTCCTTATTTATTTTCATTTTGGATGACCTGTCCATTGGTGAAAGTGGGGTGTTAAAGTCCCCTACTATGATTGTGTTACTGTCGATTTCTCCTTTTATGGCTGTTAATATTTCCCTTATGTATTGAGGTGCTCCTATGTTTGGTGCATAAATATTTACAATTGTTATATCTTCTTCTTGGATTGATCCCTTGATCATTATGTAGTGTCCTTCTTTGTCTCTTCTAGTAGTCTTTATTTTAAAGTCTATTTTGTCTGATATGAGAATTGCTACTCCAGCTTTCTTTTGGTTTCCATTTGCATGGAATATCTTTTTCCATCCCCTTACTTTCAGTCTGTATGTGTCTCTAGGTCTGAAGTGGGTCTCTTGTAGACAGCATATATATGGGTCTTGTTTTTGTATCCATTCAGCCAGTCTGTGTCTTTTGGTGGGAGCATTTAGTCCATTTACATTTAAGGTAATTATTGATATGTATGTTCCTATTCCCATTTTCTTAATTGTTTTGGGTTCGTTATTGTAGTTCTTTTCCTTCTGTTGTGTTTCTTGCCTAGAGAAGTTCCTTTAGCATTTGTTGTAAAGCTGGTTTGGTGGTGCTGAACTCTCTCAGCTTTTGCTTGTCTGTAAAGGTTTTAATTTCTCCATCAAATCTGAATGAGATCCTTGCTGGGTAGAGTAATCTTGGTTGCAGGTTTTTCTCCTTCATCACTTTAAGTATGTCCTGCCACTCCCTTCTGGCTTGTAGAGTTTCTGCTGAGAGATCAGCTGTTATCCTGATGGGGATTCCCTTGTGTGTTATTTGTTGTTTTTGCCTTGCTGCTTTTAATATGATTTCTTTGTGTTTAATTTTTGACAGTTTGATTAATATGTGTCTTGGTGTATTTCTCCTTGGATTTATTCTGTATGGGACTCTCTGTGCCTCCTGGACTTGATTAACTATTTCCTTTCCCATATTAGGGAAGTTTTCAACTATAATCTCTTCAAATATTTTCTCAGTCCCTTTCTTTTTCTCTTCTTCTTCTGGAACCCTTATAATTCGAATGTTGGTGCGTTTAATGTTGTCCCAGAGGTCTCTGAGACTGTCCTCTGTTCTTTTCATTCTTTTTTCTTTATTTTGCTCTGCATCAGTTATTTCCACTATCTTATCTTCCACCTCACTTATCCGTTCTTCTGCCTCAGTTATTCTGCTATTGATCCCATCTAGAGTATTTTTTATTTCATTTATTGTGTTTTTAATTGATGCTTGATTCGTCTTTAGTTCTTCTAGTTCCTTGTTAACTGTTTCTTGCATTTTGTGTATTCTATTTCCAAGATTTTGGATCATCTTTACCATCATTATTCTGAATTCTTTTTCAGATAGACTGCCTATTACCTCTTCATTTGTTAGGTCTGGTGGGTTTTTATCTTGCTCCTTCTCCTGCTGTGTGTTTTTCTGTCTTCTCATTTTGCTTATGTTACTGTTTTTGGGGTCTCCTCTTTGCAGGCTGCAGGTTCGTAGTTCCCGTTGTTTTTGGTGTCTGTCCCCAGTGGCTAAGGTTGGTTTAGTGGGTTGTGTAGGCTTCTTGGTGGAGGGGACTACTGCCTGTGTTCTGGTGGATGAGGCTGGATCTTGTCTTTCTGGTGGGCAGGTCCACGTCTGGTGGTGTGTTTTGGGGTGTTTGCGGACTTTTTATGATTTGAGGCAGCCTCTCTGCTAATGGGTGGTGTTGTGTTCCTGTCTTGCTAGTTGTTTGGCATAGGGTGTCCAGCACTGTAGCTTGCTGGTCGTTGAGTGAAGCTGGGTGCTGGTGTTGAGATGGAGATCTCTGGAAGATTTTCGCCGTTTGATATTATGTGGAGCTGGGAGGTCTCTTGTGGACCAGTGTCCTGAAGTTGGCTCTCCCACCTCAGAGGCACAGCACTGACTCCTGGCTCCTCAATTTGGGATGATTTGTTGTCTATTCATGTATTCCACAGATGCAGGGTACATGGAGTTGATTGTGGAGCTTTAATCCGCTGCTTCTGAGGCTGCTGGGAGAGGTTTCCCTTTCTCTTCTTTGTTCTCACAGCTCCTGGGTCTCAGCTTTGGATTTGGCCCCGCCTCTGCGTGTAGGTCGCCGGAGGGCGTCTGTTCTTCGCTCAGACAGGACAGGGTTAAAGGAGCAGCCTCTTCGGGGACTCTGGCTCACTCAGGCCGGGCGGGAGGGAGGGGCACGGAGTGCGGGGCGTGCCTGCAGCGGCAGAGGTCGGCGTGACGTTGCACCAGCCCGAGGCGCGCCGTGCGTTCTCCCAGGGAAGCCGCCCCTGGATCCCGGGACCCCGGCAGTGGCAGGCTGCACAGGCTCCCGGAAGGGCGGCGTGGACAGCGTCCCGCGCTCGCACACAGGCTTCCTGGCGGCTGCAGCAGCAGCCCCAGCGTCCCACGCCCGTCTCTGGGCTCCGCGCCTTCAGCCGCGACTCGCGCCCGTCTCTGGAGCTCCTCCACGCGGCGCTCTTAATCCCCTCTCCTCGCGCACCAGGAAACCAAGAGGGAAGAAAAAGTCTCCTGCCTCTTCGGCAGCTCCAGAGTTTTCCCGGACTCCCTGCCGGCTAGCTGTGGCACATTAGCCCCCTTCAGGCTGAGTTCTCGCCGCCAGTCCCAGTCCTCTCCCTGCGCTCTGACCGAAGCCCGAGCCTCAGCTCCAGCGCCGCCTGCCCTGGCGGGGGAGCAGACAAGCCTCTCGGGCTGGTGAGTGCCGCTCGGCACCGCTCCTCTGTGCGGGAATCTCTCTGCTTTGCCCTACCCAGGTATGTGGGGAGTTTCTTGCCTTTTGGGAGGTCCGGGGTCCTCTGCCAGCGTTCAGTAGGTGTTCTGTAGGAGTTGTTGCACGTGTAGCTGTATTTCTGGTGTATCTGTGGGGAGGAAGGTGATCTCCGCGTCTTACTCTTCCGCCATCTTACCCGGAAGTTCTCTTAGTCTTATCTTTATGGTTTAATTTAATATTGTTTCTTTATTTCCAGCCTGGCATTTTTATTCTGTGTATATATTGAAAATAGCATATATCTAGATTTTATTTTTATTTTTTTAATTTTCCAATTCTATTTTAATAGGTGAATTTATTACATTCATTTACATTATGTTGATAAAATTTATTTTTTTTTTATTTCTATCTTACCTGAAGTATGTATTTTTCTTTTGTATATCATGGTCTATTCTTTCTTTCTTTCTTTTTTTCTTTTTTTTTTTTTTTTGCAGTACATGGGTCTCTCACTGTTGTGGCCTCTCCTGTTACAGAGCACAAGCTCCAGATGCACAGGCCCAGTGGCTATGGCTCATGGGCCCAGCCACTCTGCAGCATGTGGGATCTTCCCGGGCCGGGGCACAAACCCGAATCCCCTGCAGCGACAGGCGGACTCTCAACCACTGCACCACCAGGGAAGCCCCTCTCTTCTTTCTTTTCTTATCTTTCTTTTCTTTTTTGGAGTTTTATAATTTACTATAGAGATTGCTTTCTCTTCTTATTAAGTTGGTAGCATGGCTATACTTTCAATTTAATCAAATATCTTCCCTATTCTGGAATTCATACTCAAATACATATTTTCGACTAATACATGACAGAAGATGTCAAGTTTCCAGAAAATTAAATAACCATTGACATGGCAGAGAGCCAAATTCGTGGAGGCAATTAAGTGAAGACAAGTTCGGGGGATCTCCATTAAGTCCAGACTGTTATTCTCATCTGCTCCCTTATACTCTGCCTGGCGTTACATTGGTCTTCCCAATATTTGACCTTCTATTACATCTGACTTTAAGTCATAAAAAGATAATGAGCCAGTTCTCATGAGAAACTTCTGATTCATAATGGAAAACTGGAAGCCATTGATGTTAGTAAGAGGGGGCTTTAGGGAGAGGTTGTGAGGAGTCCTTGATTCAGATTTGTTTTATCTGTGTAAATATAAGTTATTTAAATATAAGTTTAGGGGATACAAGTAAATGTAAGTTTAATACTATGGGCAATTTAAGCCATTATATTACTATTAATTGGAAACTTGAGAAGCACTCTCCAGGTGGAATGCTATGTCAATGGCATCAACAAGAACGGCAGTAGTCAGAGGTATGTAACAGTATATCGTGACTTTTTTAGTTATTTCCTATAGAAGTACATTTTTTCCCATCTTGGCCCAAAGCAGTGAAAATGTTTCTGAATAGAGTAGTGCCATTTGTGTAATATGCCCTTCTCACTTTTATATTATGGCACCTTTGTATCAAAAAAAAAAAGTTTTCCTCTTGTGAACCAGGGAAAGAGAAAACCTTTAACATTCCAAGCCTTTCTGTTCAGTAGTTCTCATGATTGAACCCACCTCCCTAAAAATACTGTGGATCAAAAGTGAAAGAAAAAATGTCCCCACCTTTCTTATGTATGTTCTTGTCTCATGACTCCAAACGTGGGGTTTTCATGATATTCTTTAAATTCTTTTTCTTCATTATTTCAAAATGAGGATAATTTTTTTTTTCAAAAGGAGAAGTTGTGATTTGGTACTTGTGAGTTTTCTCTATTATTTTTTTTCCTTGCACTATATCTAAATGAAATTTCCCCTAAATTTGTGATACAGAGTGTTCACATTCCATGTTTTAGTGCTAATCAAAATATCTTCTGATTTTTATTTCCTTTTATTCACTTCAAAAAAACATGCTGTTAAAAATTCTATTTTAGAAAACTGACTTGGGATTCTAAAGAGATTTTATGAAATGCTTTGTTTTAAGGTAATGTTATGCAGATTATTCAGATACAGTTTAAGTGAAGAAAAACAAATAGTTTTAGTGGTAAATTAAAATTCATAGAAAATTAAAGGCTAAATATAAATTGTGGTATTGAATTATTTTGACTTTTCAGATACCTGGACAGAGCTTATATTTTCTTAGTCATGTTCTATTTTATTTTTGCTTATTTTTTTTAAAGTTTCCATGTGTGACTATAGAAAAACTAACATTGCCTACTAATTTATATAGTTTTTTCCTCCTTTATTTCTTCTTCTTGTTTAGACTCTAAAGGTTTTTATTGTTTAATGCTGGACACACTGAATACTTCCTTCCCTATTATGTAAATCTGTAAGCATTTGAAATAAAGCCTTAACTTTCTGAAAACTGTGATCAATATCAGGAACTTTTGTGAGATTTAATTGAGAGATTTGAAAGACTTCTTTCTCTTTCTTCCTTTTTAAAATGACTTTAGTGAACTTTACAAGTACATAGTATTTTCATCTCAGAAATTATCCCTATTATTTTTCACGTTTAATTTTTACATGGCCTGTACCAACATAATCATACTGACTCAGGTCAGGTCATGCAATGAGCAAATGCCCATTTTCCTGGTGTTTATGATCCAAAAGAGTATGAAGGAAACAAAGAATATAAATACAGATGTATATATTACACTACAGAAGGGAAGCAATGAAGACTATTCTGCTTTTCTCAAACTATATGCTAATTCATTTTTAAAAAATGGACTTACTTTTGGAATTACTCTGTTTCTTGGGTATGTTAAAGTAATTCTCAATAATTTTAACACTTACTTGTGACAGTAACACCAATACTGACTGAGTACATATATTTTGGTCACTAAAACTATGATTAGAATCCATAAAAATGAACTGGGATAGAGCTATCTCTCAAACTTTAATGGAAAAAGATATGGGGTCCAGTTAGAGCATCTATTTGGGTTTGGAAGAAAAGAGAAGAAAGGATCAAATTAGGAACATAAGCCAGGAGACTAGTGTTCCCTGAATTGGGAGGGTTTATTTGAAGACTTTTTTGGTCCTAGGTAGGTGTTCATATTAGATATAAAGTTTAGTAATTTATATTCTCCACTGAGAGAACATGAATGCTGAGCTGATATTTGTAGGTACATTGCACTTATACTATTTTTCTAACTGAACTACAGTCTTCCATTTGCCATAGAAATGATAGGATAGAGGAACTACTTTTGTTATCTCTCTCTCTCTCTCTCTCTCTCTCTCTCTCTCTCTCTCTATATATATATATATATATATATATATATATATATATATATATATATATATGTATGTAGGTAGGTATGTATATACACACACATGTAAGAGTCAGGTTATATGTGTGTGTGTGTGTGTGTATACATATCTGACTCTTCTTATGTAAATTAAGTCTGTTCAGGGGATATACATATATACATATGTATCTTTAGGTTCACTTTGATAAAAAGAAACTGGTTCCCCTGAAGAAACTTAGCTGACAAAATAATGGTTGAAAAACAGTTTATGTTTCATCTGAATTATAGATATATTTAATTTTCTTATTCTTGGAGTTCAAAACTAGATATAATTGCTTCAAAGGTAATGGTCTCAAATATAAAATGCTACCACTAAGAATCTCAGAATAAGAAGAAGATAGTAGAATTGGCTGACTGATGTGACTAAGTTGCAATTTTCTTTCTGTTTTCTACTTTTCTCAGGAGGAGATTTTGAATCGACTAAATAAAGTCATGCCACTTTTGAAAGACAGAAGCAAAAACAGCTTGAACGTTCCTAGGATATGAAACAACATTTTCCAATGATAACATTGGAGACAATATTGGACAACAATGTACAAATTCTTATTAACTAAAAATCTTTATTGAGGTAAGAACTTTGCTTGCCTTTTCAGATTCCCTCAGTTTCATGTTCTTCATCTCTCATTGGTGCACTTTCCTTTCCTGCATGCTTCTCCATGTTCAGACTTCAATAAAACAGCATACAAGGTGATCTAGGATGACCACATAGGGATGACTGCCATGACTCAGACCTGGTTCTCCTGTCTCCTCTTCCAGCAGGCTGTTTGATAAATACTTTTATGGCAATGGTAGAAGAACAAATGGAGATGTGCAAACACTAATGTGCTTTGTTGACAAAGACGTGGTCTCTGCATTCATCACACCTCCTAACTACTTGTCAGATCAAGTCACATGGACAAACTAATAATCAAGGATAGAAAGATAGACTACTTCCTAACAAGATGAACTGCCAAGTCAAATGACAAAGTGTTGAAACAGTGAGGGATAAAAACTATAGGCCTATAATGTAATCTACTAAACTTACCTTAACTCTGTAGACCTAAGGGCGTAATGGAGTAGCACTGGTGGTAGTCCTTGTGTGTCTGACGGTATATTGTTGGTTCTCTTAACAATGATGTATTTAGTATAAATAATCCCTTGGATATATAAATCTATTTGACTATAACAGCTATTTTCCCCAAGGGCACACACCGATATATGATAATATATCACTCTTCTACATAACCTGTTGGCCTAGGATTTTAGTTGTAAATAATTATCTATCCACTCTTTGCCAGAACTACACATGATAAATAACCCCAGGGTCCCTTCAGTCTAGCTTTCTCTTTAGGTTTAACTTCTTTATTATTAAGCTCATGCTTGCATATACATATAACATACTGCCCAGTTTAAAATATTGGTGATATTTTAACTCAAGAATTCTGTCCAGTAATGCAGGGGTTAACTCACCCTCTTCATATTACCAACTGAGAATTGAGTCTTAGGAAACTAGTGCATAAATGCTGATACTCTGGCTATGGTAATTGCTGATATTAATGAATAGTCTTTTGTCTCTGACCCAAGGGTCTTTTGTCTTCTATTATCTTTAATGAAATTTCAAAGATAATTAATTAGCTTTCAGGTAGGGTAAAATCTCTGATCTTTCATGGTCCTTGAAAAATAACTAACACACACACACACACACACACACACATACATATATATATATATAATCAATTACACAATAAACCATTTATCTTGGATACAAACCATGATTAAAGCAAAATAGAGGGCTTCCCTGGTGGCGCAGTGGTTGAGACTCTGCCTGCCGATGCAGGGGACATGGGTTCGTGCCCCGGTCTGGGAAGATCCCACATGCCGTGGAGAGGCTGGGCCCATGAGCCATGGTCGCTGAGCCTGTGCGTCTGGAGCCTGTGCTCCACAACAGGAGAGGCCACAACAGTGAGAGGCCCACGTACCGCAAAAAAAAAAAAAAAAAAAAAGAAAGCAAAATAGAGTCCATGACCATTCTTTAGAACATGTTTTCAATGAATTTAAAAATAATGTGATATATAACAAAATGTAGATATATATCATAAAGTTGCTTTTTTAATTTTAATTGGCACTCTGCATGATTATATTACAAGGTCCAAGTCACACCCTATTCAGTTTTTCCTTCTGCAAAATGGCACTAATAGCAATAAATATTTCACAGGGTGTTAATTGGTCTCATTTCTAAAAGTATAATACTTGGAATAGTGATTGATACGTAAGATATTAAATTAGGGTTTTAAATGAGTATGCATTTCTTACTGTTAAGAGGATGGATGCAGGAGCCAGACTGCCTAGTAGTCCATCCTCTTAAACAATGTAGTATGCTGCTTCATAAGAAAATTATAACATTTATTTACATTTAATAAATTATATATATATATACATATATATATAACTCCTTGACATTTTTGTTTTTCTATATAGAACTATTCACATATTACATTTATTTTTATTTAGTTATAATAAAGGTAAGTGATAACAAGATTAAGACAGCTTTATTCTGAAATATCTAATTTGTTGGGTACAGCCAAAGTGTGATATTAATAGTTACAGGAGAATATAGAAGTTCTGAATCACACTGAAGCTTTCATAAGCCAGTGGTTATAATGACCAACAGATTCCACAAAACCTTTTATTCACAAGAGGAAAAATAGCACTGATTGGGGGAGAAGTGGAAAGACTAATGCACTTTTGTTCTTAAGGATTAGAAGAAAAATGGTTGTCTCAGCTCTGCAAGGAAGCACAACAAACAATCCAAAAGCGTTATTTGTGTGAGGCAGTTTGCAGAATCTGCTTCATTTATCACTGGAAGCAGTGGTTGAGGCTCGGATAATTTGAGTTATGGTTCAGTCCCAGGGTCAGTGTCCACATATTCAGAGCAATACCTTAGGTTTAAAGGTGATTCACATCCTCAGAAACACTCAGCAGTATCATCAACCCCAAACTATCAATCCTTAACTTGCAGTACCTTTGTAAAGGAAGATAAAAATAAGACCAGATAAATAGAAAAAAAAAAATATATATATATATATATATAATATGTGCATGTGTGTATGTGTATATAATACATACATAATTTTTTTTCCATGTGGTAGCTATTAACCATTTTTAGTGAATGGTTAAATCATACATATCTCTGAGAACATTTCCATTTATGTATATTTATTTCTTAACATTGAACTTGAGAGTTTACTGCATGCAAAAGCTGTTCCACTTTCAGGTGAATTGGTATCTCAGGAGCTATTTCCCTTAAAAAAGAAAAAAAAAATTGCTCACCCAAACCATAGACTATCTGAGGTCTTTGAAGTACAACAGCAGCTAGAAAAGGAGAATTTATACAGTATAGAAAACAGGCATTGGCAATCTGTACGTGGTATCTACCATTCCCTATGGTTACAAGGTGACAGGTTACAGAAACAAAGTATATTTCAAGTCATCAACCATAAAATTTGATAATGGTTAAAAAAAACTATGTGATTCTTTGGTCACCTTTGTAGAATCACCATCTAAAATCTATTATAAAGCAAGGGCAACATTGATCTGATTGTGGATAATGCCTACCTGTATTATGTATCAATAAAATGACTTCAATATTTTAACTATGTTCAAATAAAATTGATTTGTTTATATAAACAATAAGCCACATGAAGAAAATTAATTTTCAGGAAGCAACTTTATACTGGACTATTTATATGTGTCAAGCATTGTTTTAGACATTAGGCAAGTAGCATCCCTGCTGTGGTTGGAAGATTTGTAAGATGCTCCCTGATTTCTACCCCATGCTGTACATGTTCTGTAAAGTTGACTTCCCTTGAGCTATGGGTGGGACCAGTCATTATGACAGAAAACTCACTCCCTTAATTAGGCCATAGTATATGGCAAAGGTAATGAGATAATGCTTATTTTTTCCATACAATAACCAATTCTCCAATCCTCTGACATCAACTGGGTGTATTAAAATTAAATTCAATTCTGAAAGTAACTACTTGGAATTGAGTGCAGACCCCAGAAGTTAAGAGCTCAGTTCCATAACACTGCCCCATCTCAGATGCCAGTTGGAAGTATGGTCCTCAGGTGATGCACACTTTTGCCCAGCCAACTACAAATATGGGGGTTCCCACACAAATGACTCAGGTTCGATTATTTGCTAGACTGACTCACAGAACTTAGAAAATAACTATATTTATGATTGCAGTTTTATGATAAAAGATACAAATGAACAGCCAAATGAAGAGATACATAGAGCAAGGTCTGCAAAGGTCTCCAGCACAGGAGCTTCTGTCCCAGAGGAGTCAGATTGCCCTACCCTCTCAGCAAGTAGATATGTTCACCAACACAGAAGCTTCCCCAAATCTTGTCATTCTGAGTTATTATTATTATTATTATTATTAAATTTTTACTATGTAGGCAAATTTATTTAATCACTGGCTGTGGATGATTGAATGCAAGTTCCAACCACTCTCCCTTCCCCAAAGGTTGAGGAGTGGAGCTGAAGGTCCTGACCCTCTAACCATCTGCTTAGATTTTCTAGCAGCCAGTCCCCCTCTGAAGCTATCCAGCCCCCTCTACCCCCATATACACACCTGAATCTTCTCATTAACATACAACAGACCCTCCTATCACTCAGGAAACTCCAAGGGTTTTAGAAGCTTTGTGCTAGAAAACAGGGACAAACCAAATATACTTTTTATTATACTACAGATAGTCACTTTAATGGTTCTGTAACCTTATATAACATCCTGTCTTAGCAGAATGAAGGAAGAGATTTTCCAGCTATGCTTGGAATTTTATGAAGGTTCTAAGAACTGAGAATAACCCCAGTTGACAGCCAGTAAGAAAGCAGGGACCTCAGTCTTATAACTGCAAAGAAGTAAAATAACACCTAGTAAACTTGGAAGAGGATGCTGAGCCTCTCTGATAAAATCATTGCCCTGGCCAACACCTTGATTTTATCCTGGTTGATACCTTGTCCAGAGAATGTAGGAAAACACTGCCCAGAATCCTGACCCAAGGAAACTGAGATAATACATTTGCATTCTTTTAAACCACTATGTGTAATAATTTCTTATACAGCAATAGAAAACAAATTCACTTGTCCTCATGGAATTTATGCTATATTGAGCGAGATAGATAATAAATACCTAAACAAAAGCTAAATAATACAATTTCACAAGAGAAGTGGTTTGAGGTACATTAATATAACATGGGTGTAAGAGGAGGTAGGTGTATAATGTCTAAATGATGAGGAGTGAGGATGCCAGGAGATCACTGAAGGTCTAGAAATGGGAGGGGACTTAACACATTGCAGAAAGAGCCAAAAGGATGCATAGCAGAGTGAAATGAAGCAGAAGGAACAGAAAGGAATAAGGTAGAGGAGGAGTCTGAATAGGAAGTAAGGTATCTGATAATGAAAATTCACAAGAGTAATTTATTTCTACCTTTCGGAACACTTACAACAGCCTAACTGAAATCTATTCTGTAGACTTTTAAAAATGCTGGTCAGGGCTCCCCTGGTGGCGCAGTGGTTGAGACTCTGCCTGCTAATGCAGGGGACACGGGTTCGAACCCTGGCCTGGGAAGATCCCACCTGCCACGGAGCAACTAGACCCGTGAGCCACAACTACTGAGCCTGCGCATCTGGAGCCTGTGCTCTGCAACAAGAGAGGCCGCGATAGTGAAGAGGCCCGTGCACCGCGATGAAGAGTGGCCCCCGCTTGCTGCAACTAGAGAAAGCCCTCGCACAGAAACAAAGACCCAACACAGCCAAAAATAAATAAATAAATAAATAAATAAATAAAAGATTTTACTATTAAAAAAATGCTGGTCATTTGTGGAAGAATTTTGATAGTTTAGTCAATGTTTTACAACTGTGCTGGTATGTTTATTCTCCCTTAGCCAATGTTGCTGATGTATTTTTTAAATATAAATTTATTTATTTTATTTATTTATTATTTTTGGCTGCGTTGGGTCTATGTTGCTACTCTACATTGCTCTGTGTGAACTTCTCACTGCAGTGCCCTCTCTTTTGGCGGAGCATGGGCTCTAGGTATATGGGCTTCAGTAGTTGTGGCACACTGGCTCAGTAGTTGTGGAGCACACACTTAGTTGCTCTGCAACATGTGGGATCTTCCAGGACCAGGGCTCGAACCCATGTCCCTTGCATTGGCAGACGGATTCTCAACCACTGCGTCACTAGGGAAACCCTTGCTGATGTATTTTATTTTCACCCAGTGGTCTATTTAATTGCTATACCCAACTTTATATATAGATTGTAAAGAGAGCTCCAATCTTCTATACATACATTGGGAGTCAAAAACAGTTGGTGACATTTTGTCTAAATGAGCTTTGGAATTAGTTAACAATGGCATAGTGTTTCTGATTTATTATGAATTCTTTATGATTGAATCATTAGGGAGTTATTCTTATATGTTTTTACTGCTTTGTATTTATTTAATGACTTATGCACATAATATCTACAATTTCATTAACTATTATTTGATCATGATAAAATAATCATTAGTGACAGTGGTGTGCTGGAGCTGGCTTGCAATGGCGCATGAGAGTCCATTGTGAGTATCTCTTCCCAACCCCATGCTCAGTGATGTCATGTTGGTATTTTGAAATTGCCCATGGTGGGAGTAGCTATACCACAAAGTCTGCAAACAATACAAATATATTATTTCTTTCCTCAGAGAACCAGTTGTTAAACTGCCAGCATAGCAGTGATCAGATATGTCATTAATGTATGTTAATTAATATAAATTTCAACAAAATGTTTTTGTAAGTGTCATTGGTTTACTTTGATTTTATATTTCTCATAAAAGCAATTTTTGAAAAAAAATATACTTTGTTCCAATTGCAATTTTTGCATCTGAGGTTATATGTATATCTTTGGTAGTCACATTTAACGTAATAAAATTTAATTTGTATGTGTAAGAAGTTAATTAAATAACAGTTTATTCTGGATGCTGAAATTAATATAGATTTATCACATTCAATTATATTTACTAATTAGAAAATCTCCCCTCCATACCAACATCTTCTTATTACCCAATTCAATTATCATCCACGAACACAGTGTAGCTTTCTGCTCATAGGTAATTGTTGGTAGGAAAATAAAAAGTCTACAATGCCATAAAATTTTCCCATCATATTAACTGCAAAGGAAAAATGTTCCTAGTTCCACATCTATGCACAAAGGAAACATAGAGAACAATTATTTCCTTCCCTACAACATTTAATTTTTCAAAGGAGAAAACCAAAAAGCAAAAAAACGAAAAGTACATTTTAAATAATTTGCTAACAGAAAATGAAATATTGCATTTGTATCTCAGTGGAAAACAAGTAATATAAGACAGGAGTAATATGATAGTTCTGTATTTAAATACACTTTATGAATGGAGTGTCAGAATAAAGAATCAAAAATTATAAAACTGTGATATAATGTGGATTTATCTAAACACTATCCTGTTGATAGTAGCTTATTTTCCTCTCCAAATAACTATGGGTTACACCCATTTACATGTTTTCACTCCAAAAATGTTTTATCCAATTCTTTCTGGAAATTTAGATTTGGGATTTCAGTTGCTTGTACCAATTTCTGCCTAGGAAAACAATGAAAATAATCATATTTTAACTTTTATTGTGTAGCAGGCTCTATCATCAGGACCCCATTTTCTTCCCTGTCTATGCCAACTTCTATTATTTCTTATAAAAATAAAAAATAAAAAAAGAAAACTATCCAATGCCTTTGGAATGAGCAGTGCAAAGCAGTTTCCTGGCATTTAATATACAAGACCAATTCATAAGCCATTTTACACACTCTATTTCTTTTCTCAGGCTCTTAAAATATACTTGGTTATTTACTGTACAGAAAATAAAATATTTTATCAGCTTCTTTGACTGTTAGTTTCTTTCATGGTTCTCTTCAAATAAAATTTTTGTTATAATAAACTGCAAATCAAAATCTCAGGAATTTCAGTTTTAGAACTTGATGATCCTTTTGAAAATTAATATGGAGGAATAAGCAAACAAAAATAATATAAAAAATGACATTTTCTGTCCAACAAGCCAACTTTTCTATAACTTTATATAATTAAAGTTTTGTCATGTCACTTCCCAACATTTCTTATTATGTATTAATATTTAATGTTTTTGTCTAATATATTTCCTAACACTTTAAATGCTGCATCTCTTTTTAACCTATTTTTTATTTGAGCTGTTATATAGTAATCTCGTCAATCAGTTCTAATGATTGTTTCAGTTGATTCTCTTGGGTTTTCTGGGTAAAAATTACTTGCAAATAATTGTAATTTACTTTTCTAATTCTCCAATATTCATATATAATTTTCCTTATTTTTTTGGAATATTCACATTACTCAATCTCTTTATCCCCAAACTACATTGAATAATAATTTTGATAGGCGGTAATTCTGCCTTTTTTCTGACTTCGAGGGAAAACTTTTAATTGCTCATCTGTGTAGTGTCTTTATTATTAATTTCAGATACAGTCTTATTCAAGTTAAGGAATTTGTTCTAGTTAGGTATAATGTTTTAGTTTTTCTTTAAAATGGATGTAGAATTTTATCAAACATATTTCAATAAACCAGGATTTTCTCATTTACTTCATTAATTTAATACATTAATATATTTCCTAATTTTAAAATATTATTTATTCCCACAGTAAAAACTCCACTGTTTTATTATATCTTCTTTTTTTAAAATAATGAGTTATATCTGCCTGCTAATATTTTATTTAAAATGTTGGTTTCTCCTGCCAAATAAGATTGACCTACAGTTTTTGTGTTTTGTAAGATATATATCTCATTGGTATCAGAGTTAGGACATCATTTTTTCCCAAACATTTTTAAGGCCTATTGACTTTCATGTTATTTAAAAGTTTAAGTAACACAATGATACACATTTTATAAGTTTAATAAAATATGTCTATAAAACATCTGGGAATTATATCATTTTGGGGGTAATAAACATCTTTCTACCTTTTAAAGCAATGCTATGTCTATTGGTTAAGTCAGAATTATTACTATTCCCTCCTTAAACCTTTCTTTTGCAGAAATTTGTTCATTTCTTCTGCCTTTGCAGACTTATAAGATTAAAAAAGCTGAAAAAATTATCTTTCTATTTTCTAAGCATTAGTTTCCATCCTTGTTTTTGAATTTTTCAAAAGCAAAACAAGAGAATGCAAGTGATTTATTAAGAAATTATTCCCAAGAGTAATCCTCAAGGAAGAAAAGTAGGGCAAAGAAGAAGGAAGAAGCCAAGCTATGATGTTTCTTATAATGTTCCATCTGAATCTGATCTCATGGAGAACTCTGGAGCATAAATTACACCTTTGAGATTACCCTAGCTATAGGCAACAAAACTAGCTTTCATTTCCCTACACTATTCTAACCTTGGTTAAAGGCTACCTGATAAAGTAGGTAGAGGGGGGCCATTTGGAGGTGAAGGTATCATAAGCCCCCAAACCCTCTGTTTGTAAAGAATTCTGGAAAATGTCATGGGTGAAGTCTTTAGAAGTTGGAAACAGACACACAAGCACAGGCAAATGGATCTGAGGGTATCTGGAGAGCACAGAGTGTCTGTTATAACTATATTCTTTGCTCATGGCTTTGATCATGTAATGGACTGAATTTTCAAAATTCCTTCCCAACAAATACATGAGAATTAATGATGGAGTGAGTGTTAAGAGCTGAGCTGATCTGGAAAGAGCTGAGCTGCCAGGTGTTAAGAGTAGCTGAATAAAACAACAAGCCAAATAAAAGAGTTAAGCTTTCAATCACTTACTGTGATAATATAAACAAGAGGAGAACTCACCAGCTCCCACAGTGTTCAGTTTTTCTTCACAGAACAGCACTGGTGGAGGGTCAAATGTATCTGCACAGACAATGGTTCTCACTGCCAAGGAAGCACCAAACAAAATGCCTTTTGTTCTATGGACCTGGGGATCAGAAGCGGAGGGAGAAGAAGTAAGGCTAGGAGTAGAAAAGTACAGAGTCAAATGGAAAAAGTGTTTTCTATTTTCCCCTCAGTCCATAAGGAGATCTCAGAAGAAGGCATCTGGGAAAGGTCTTGGTGTAAGGCTCCCAATAAAGACTCCTCCAAATGGAAGCAAAAAAAGGAGATCCGTGAGCTAGAAATGGAGTTATTCACAGAGCATGGCTGATGGGGGGGTGGGGGCTGAGTGCTTGACTGAAACTCCCTTCAGTGGCTGCAGTGTATTAGCTGCGCATCAAGTCTTGTGTGAGAGGTTAGCTTTGCCTCCTGAGATTTGCCGGGTAAAGAAAGCCCTGTAATATCCATGGTCAGGCCTGAAAAATCATACATGAGATTTTGGCCTGGAACCAGATTCCTCAATGAGGGTATTTTAAAAACACAATTTCTTAGGTCTCAAATTCAATAACTCTCTGTGTATACATATATAAACACATTCACACACACACACACATATATATATACATATACACATACACATATATATAATGGAAACCACATTAGTTTTAGACTAAGTTATTAAGCTACTTTTCTTGAATACAAGGTAAGATTATTGAATAATATAAGGATCACATACATAAACACACAAACATATACAAACAACTTTTATAATTGTAGTTATATGTGATAATTTTATTTTAATAATAATAACTCAAAATAGTTTGGAAGGCAAGCTGTGATAACTGCCTTCAGCATTCATGCCCTATTTGGGGGAAAATATCTTTCATCAGTGGTAGCCAACTTACTGCTTTTTGAAAATATTCAGAGAAAAATTATAATTCAAATATAGTCTGGATTGCTGAATGGTTATATCAATGCTTTCCAAATTTTGTTCTACTCCAGAATTCTTTCTTCAAAAATTTGAAAAATGAGTGTCTTTTAAATATTGCTTGTTTTTGCAGCATGATGGAATGCTTGAAAATGCAAACTTGTTTTAAAATATAAATATGATCTAAGTTTTAAAATCACATTTCTATTTAGTCATACTACATTACTATAAATTTATTACACAGGAGGGAAAGCAAATAGTAAGATAGATACTGGTGTTAAATGTTTATTTTTGTCTTAAAAATGAACTGCAATTACAGCAATGATGATCCACATTAGAATCCAGTTAGATTTTGTATATAATTAGCCATATGGATTTGAGTCATATACCTGTCTCCCTTTTGTCATTAACCTGTCATTAAGAACAGCCAAATATAAATAGATTATTAGAATTAGGGATGTGGTTTTTGAACATAGGCCTGTGTACTTAAATAGAATAACATTACTCTTCTTATATTATTTTTTAATTGAGATGAAATGTATATACCTTATAGTAAAATGCACTATATATATATATATATATATATATAATTTGATTCCAAACATGAACATGAGTGTGTGTGTGCTTATATATAAATATTTTTCACTTTATAACTTAGATTTTGTCCAAATAAAGAGTTAATGAACTAAACCAGAATATGTTTGTTATTACATATATGTGTGACAGTTTTCACATTTCATTTTTAAATTTTTGAGGCAAAATTCATCTAATAAAATAATATCTATTAACCATTTTAAGGTGTACTTCTTCCTTGCATTTAGTACATTCACAATGTTGTGCAAACATCACCTCTTCGAGTTCCAAGACATCTTCATCTCCCAAAAGGAAACCCTGTATATACTAAGCAGTAGTTACTCATTTCCCCTTCACCCATCTCCTGGAAACTCTTTGTCTGCCTTATGTTTCTGTGGATGTACCTCTTCTGGAAGTTTAATAGAAATGGAATCCTACAATATGCAACATTTTGTGGCTTCTATTATTTAGAATTTTTTTATATAGCTTGTCTACATTGTAGCATAACAGGACTTTATTTCTTTTCTTGGCAGAATAATATTTTATTGTATGTGTATACCACTATCGTTGACCCATTCAACACTTGATGGACACTTGACCTGATATTACATTTTGGCTATGGTGATTACTGCTTCCATGAAAATTTGTATAAAAGTATTGTTTGAATACCTGTTTTTACTTATTTTGGGTATATATCTAGTAGTGGAAATAGTGTGTCATATAGCAATTCTGTTCCAATTTTTAGAGAAAATGCCAAACTGTTTTCCAGAGTGATTTCACAATTTTAAAATTGTGAAAATTTTTCACATCCATGCTCACAATAGTTATTTTCTGATGATGATGAAGACGATAATGATTACCACTTCATTGTGAAGTGGTATCTCATTGTGATTTTGACTTGCATTTTTCTAATGACTAATGATGTTGCACATCTTTTCATGTGCTTGTTGGCCATTTGTATATCTTCTTTAGAAAAGTTTCTGTTCTAGTCATTGTTGCATTTTTTAATAATTGTGTTGTTTACCTTTTTGCTTTTCAGTTGTAGTAGTTCTTTATATATTTTAGATACTAGACCCTTATCAGATTTGTGATTTACAAATATTTTCTCCTATCTGTACATTGTCTTTTTATTTCTCAACAGTGTCTTTTAATATAAAAAAAGTTCAAATTTTGATGAAGTCCAATTCATCTATTTTTTCTTCCTTTTGTTGTCTATGCATTTTGTGCTATTTCTAACATAGAATTACATCTTCATACAAACTCTCATGTCCTCCACTCCTATGGCCACCACTAATGTTGTGTTTACACAATATGATTGATGACTAGTCCAAGTATTTACACCTTACTCATTTCAAGAGTGTCTTCTGGACTTCCCTGGTGGTCTAGTGGTTAAGACTCTGCACTTCCAATGCAGGGGGTGGTGAGGTTTGGATCCCTGGTCAGGGAACTAGGATCCCACAGGCCAATTGGTGCAGCCACAAAAAGAAAATAAAAATAGTGTCTTCCTTTTGGACCCTTGAATTGAGTTTGAGTATGTCAGGCATCCTTAGTGGTGGTGCTAGGAGGTGTAGAATATAAGATTATCATATTGTTGTAGCCACATTTCCGGCTCCATGGAGAAAGTCTTCAATTAGAGAGAATCATACTAAGAAGAGAAGAGAATCAGAGACAGGGGCCTGAGATACAGTTTTGATTATTCAAGCCACTGGTTAAAGTGGTCTCTGAGGTCCACCTCCAATCCTCAGCTTACGTTCAGTAAAATTGTTTAATACTAAGTAAAATTCTTATAGAAATTCTTATTCCTCTAATTTTTAAGCTAAGTCAATTTGAATGTTCTTTCTAAACATGCAAATGATCTAACTAATATATGGCTAATTTGAGATACATAAAACATTAAAATGGAAAGTGATACTTAATCAACTAAATTACCACTATATTGATTTTATTTATCCTGTAAGTTAAATAATTAGAATCACTTCCTTGTCCCCTCAACAAGCAACACTACCTCATCATTCTGAATCTTATTCGTTATATATCATCATCTTTTTTTCTTCTTAAATCTGACTTCTGTTTCTGAACTAGCTCCAGTTATATCTTAAACTTGTCCACTGAAAGAAAAGTTGTGAGTTGTTTGATTCAGGAATTCTACTGAGGACTATAGCCCTGGAAATAGCCTCTCAGATAGCTCTGAAGAACAGTTCTGAATAGGCAAGGGAGGAGTCAGAATATATATGAAGTTTTTTCACTGGAAAACAAATAGTCAAGCATAAAATCTTACTACTAATCACAAAGAGCAGATCTCAAATTAATAATTTTAGTGCTTTTCTATGTATGGGAAGATGCAAGAATTGGGGGTCATTGAACTTTTTTTTTTCTTTAGATATGTATCTTAACTATCTAGGGGCTGGTATAAGCCAAGTACGAATGTTTCCTGTTTTTCTCCATCCTGAATTCCCCTCAGGTGCACTGTCTGTGGGTGACTGCAGTGGCTAATGGCTTGATTCCTGTAGAACGGTAATGGCAGGTAACATTTTTTTCTTTATAATCCTCAAAAATAACCCATCCCAAATACGCATAGCTTCTCTCTTATTTTCCTTACTTAATCACTTAACATTGCCTATATTTTCAATTGAATAAATGGGCACATTGTTATCAAAGTTAATTTGATTTCAATAAATGATAAAGCAGGAATTTATATACCGAAAACCACAAAATGTTATTGATGCTGAAGGCCAAGAAATGCAGTCCAATAACATAAAGGAATTGTTAATCAAAAACAGAAGTTACCTTAGCTTTTCACAAAAAGCTATCATTCTTCCCCATTTTTCTGAACCTCTATGCATCTTCACTGTCATTTTTTCCTCTTCATAATGGTGAACCTTTCTTCCCTGAAGATTCTCTGACAGTCAAAATATGTCTCCGTTACCTACAGTTATCAAAACTTAGAGGCTTAAAACAACATACTTTTATTATTTCACAGCTTCTGTTGGTCATGAATCCAAGCATGGCTTAACTTGATTCTCTGTTTCAGGTTTCTCACCAGACTGCAATCAAGGTGTAAATTGGGGCTGGGACTGCTAAAGGTTCAACTGGGGAATAAGCAACTCTTAAACTCACTTATGTGTCTGCTGCCAGTATTTATTTACTCAAAATATGTTAGACTGAGAGTATCAGTTCCTTCTTGGCTGTCAGACAGAGACAACCTGCAGTTTCTTTCCACATGAGCATCTTGTTTCAACATGGCAGCTTGCTTCAACAAAAGCAACAAAGGACAGAGTTTGTTAACAGTATCTTCTTTTTTTTTTCCTAAACATGGAAGTAACACCCCATCATCTTTGCCACATTCTGTTGGTTAGAAGTAAGTCACTAGGTCCAGCTCACACTCAGGAAGAGTGGTAATAATACATGGGCATGACTACCAGGAGGCAGGAATCACTAGAACTCTCTTAGAAGACTATGCCCACAGAATTATTACTATTACTTATACATTTCAAATTAACATTTGTTTACTCATATATTCATTAAATCAGCTGATATCTGCTGAGTCCCTACTATATACCAAAGAGTATGTTAGGGTTTAGGGAATGAAGAGTGAAATGTATATACTGTTGCCTTCATGATGTTTACATTCTTGTCTGGAAGTAAGAATTCCAAAGATAATTAGGTCCCATTTGTTTATTTTTTTATTTCCATTACTCTAGGAGACAGATCAAAAAAATATATTGCTGTGATTTATGTCAAAGAGTGTTCTGCCTATGTTTTTCCCTAAGAGTTTTATAGTATTCAGCCTTACATTTAGGTCTTTAATTCATTTTGAGTTTATTTTTGTGTATGGTGTTAGAGAATGTTCTTATTTCATTCTTTTACATGTACCTGTCCAGTTTTCCCAGCATCTTTTATTGAAGAGACTGTCTTTTCTCAATTGTATAGTCTTGCCTCCTTTGTGGTAGATTAATTGACCATAGGTACATGAGTTTATTTGTGGGCTTTCTATCCTGTTCCATGGATCTATATTTTTGTTTTTGTGCCAGTGTCATACTGTTTTGATTACTGTAGCTTTGTAGTATAGTCTGAAGTCAGGGAGCCTGAACCCTCCATCTCTGTTTATCTTTCTCAAGATTGCTTCAGCTATTTGCGATCTTTTGTGTCTCCACACAAATTTAAAATATTTTTTTGTTCTTGTTCTGTGAAAAATGTCAGTGGTAATTTGATAGTGATTGTATTGAATTTGTAGATTGCCTTGGGTAGTATAGTCCTTTCCACAATATTGTTTCTTCCAGTCCAATAACATGGTATATCTTTCCATCTGTTTGTGGAATCTTTGATTTCTCTCATCAGCATCTTATAGTTTTCAGAGTACAGGTGTTTTACCTCCTTAGGTAGGTTTATCCCTAGGTATTTTATTCTTTTTGATGAGATAGTAAAAGGGATTGTTTCTTGAATTTCTCTTTCTGATCTTTCATTGTTAGTGTATAGAAATGCAACAGATTTCTGTGTATTTTGTATCCTGCAACTTTACTGAATTCATTGATGAGCTCTAATAGTTTTGTGGTAGCATCTTTAAGATTTTCTATATATAATATCATGTCATTTACACTTAAACTCAAAAGATTTTGTACACCAAAGGAAACCATAAACAAAATGAAAAGGGAACCCACAGAATGGGAGAAAATATTTGCAATGATGCGACTGACAAAGGATTAATCTCCAAAATTTACAAACATCACATGCAGCTCAATATCAAGAAAAAAAAAACCAATTAAAAAAGTGGGCAGAAGACCTAAATAGACATTTCTCCAAAGAAGACATACAGATGGCCAAAAGACACATGAAAAGATGTTCAACATCACTAATTATTAGAGAAATGCAAATCAAAGCTGCAATGAGATATCACCTCACACCAGTCAGAATGGCCATGATTAAAAAGTCTACAAACAATAAATGTGTGGAGAAAAGGGAACCTTCCTATAATGTTGGTGAGAATGTAAATTGGTACAGCCACTATGGAGAACAGTACGGTGGTTCCTTAAAAAACTAAAAATAGAGCTACCATATGATCCAGCATTCCCACTCCTGTGTGTATATCCGGAGAAAACCATGGTTTGAAAGAATACATGCACCCTAATGTTCATTGCAGTGCTGTTTAAAGTAGCCAAGATGTGGAGGAAACCTAAATGTCCATTGACAGATGAATGGATAAAGAACGTGTGGTACATATATACAATGGAATATTAATCAGCCATTAAAAAGAATGAAATAATGCCATTTATAGCAACATGGATGGACCTGGAGATTATCATACTAAATGAAATAAGTCAGACAGAGAAAACCAAATATGATATGATATTGCTTATATGCAGAGTCTAAAAAACTGATACAAATGAACTTATTTACAAAACAGAAACAGACTCACAGACTTAGAAAACAAACTTATGGTTACCAAAGGGGAAAAGTGAAGGGAGGAATAAATTGGGAGTTTGTGATTGACATATACACAGTACTATATTTTAAATAGATAATCAACAAGGACCTACTACTGTACAGCATAGAAACTCTGCTCAGTATTCGGTAATAACCTAATGGGAAAAGCATTTGAAAAAAAAATTATATATGTAAAACTGAATCCCTTTTCTGTACACCTGAAGTTAACACAACATTATATATCAACTGTAGTCCAATATAAAAATAAAAATAATTCCTAAGTCAGAAAGCATTAACAATTCAAATATGATCTATACAGAAATACTAAACTGACTGACATTATCTGGGAGCAGTGGAAGTTTCTTGAGGAAAATGGAATATAATTAGAGATGTGAGATCCTTTGAAGAATCAGGAGAGAAAATATCAAAGGATGGAGAAGGGAAAGTGTTTTTGCAAGTTGAACAGCAGGTACAAAACCCTGGAAGCAAGACATAGAATGACACATTATGGACATGAAAGATCTATGTTACAGAATCACAGTAAGATGGAAAATGAAGGTGAAGAGATTGACCTATTGAGTTTAAATAGGCCCTGTGTGCGATAGTAATAACTGTAGATTATAATCTAGGTAACTTTGCATGATATTAAACAGGGTAGTCACAAGTACAATTTTGTTGTTGTTGTTTTAAGAGGATTAATTCTTTATAGTATAGCATGATTTATGTCATACTTTCTCAAAACTATAGATCATTTCTTTTGTACTTGATCTGTACACTGCTTAACCCACTATCATGTACAGAGTGCTTTTAAAGCTATTTTCAAACACTTGCACTCCTTCAACCACTTCCAGTAACTGCATTGAATTGTAATATGTATAAATTGTATATACAGGGGAAATTTGAAGTATGAAAAATATCAAAAAACATTAATGTACTGACATGAGCATATGTTCATCTATTTTACATGAAATTTAACTTCTGAAGCAAATGTGTGGTTTAGCTTAGAGATTTTTGTTTCATTACTGAACCACTTCAAAAAGCTATTCTTTTGAAATATGACTTGCTATCACTTTATGGACTAAATGGAATGAGTTGATCTCAATATCCATGTTTTAAGTGCTCTCATCACAATCTAACAATGAGATGGAGGTAATTGACTCCCTAGAGATGAATGCCTTGCAGTGAGTTATTGAGTCTGCTGTCATGCTCCCACAAAACTTGGATAATGTCTTATTAACAGAGCAAAGTGCAAAACATATTTCTCTACAATACAACTGTTGGATCTAATCTTAAATTGTAGGGGCTAGTCCATATTCAATTTGAAATAAAGGATGTTTTATGGTTGCTGTTTTCTAAATTGTGAACCTTGAAATGCTTTGATCATTTAGATTTAGTGTTAGGACCATAAGAGTATCTCAGAAAAATAAAATATACTGTTGATTAGGTTTTGATATTATTTTCTGACAAATAGCTGTGATTAGCCATTAGAATATATGATATATGGAAACACTATTAATATTTTGTAAGCGTCACTCTGAGTTCATTTTAACTACCAATATTATAAAATTAGTCCTTAAAAGCTACATGGATCTCCTCATTCTTATTAACTTTTTAATATACTTATTCTTAACAATTGACAGTTTTTTTCCCTCCAGTTAGTGGGACTCATCCTGCTGAAAATATGCATGATTTTGAAAGTAGAGAGTGGTCATGGGGATTAAGTTTAAGAAACTCTGGGCTAAGTTCCAGTTTTCATGTCTATTAATTATTGTGATAAGTAGTCCAATATTACATTACTTAATCTTAAAAAAACCTTTAGCAGACATCACAATTCAACTGATTTTTAATTGAAATTAGTCATATTACTTGAACTACCTATAAATAAGATTGACTCTGAGACCTTGGGGGAGGAAAAAACAAAAACAAAAAACACCTTGTACCAGTTACTATTTACATGCCTCTCTCTCTTTTCTATCTGCTCATGAAGCTGCAAATGCTTTTTCACACCATGTATGTGAAGTTAGTATTTAGGAAAGATGATAAAGGAGGATGAGCTGGTAACATAAACAGAGCATTCATATTGTAGCACACGATAACTGTGTATTGCTGGAAATAAAGCATAACAGCATTTATGGCTCATGGCTTAGTGGAGAGGATAAACAAACCAAAAACTGAACTCAGCCCTGACACTTGTCAAAATTTAAGGAAGAAAAATACCTGTAACTGAGCCTCAATACATATGTACATTTAAAGGAAAAAGAGTGATCTTTCAGGTGTCTTTCAGATCCATTTCTATGAATCTATAAACTTAACAGCCCCTTAATTTCTATCTTTGCTAAAAAAGATTCTATCCATATGTTGCTATAAAATAGTTTTAGAATTATAAGTATGTAAATGAAAACAAACTGGTAATTTTTTTAGATTGTCAAGGAGGTCAAACTCATTAATTATGTTAATTTTCTGTTATAGATATTTCCTGCATGCTTATCCTTTCATCATTTCAATTCCTTGTATATTTGATTTTTTGTACACTTGAAAATTTAATTTGACTTGAAAGTTAATTGTATTTATTTCCTTTATCACTTTTTATTATTATATAACATATTTTAGATAAAAAAAAGATGAGAAATAAAGACTTGCATGTGACATTGCGATTACTTTCTCTTTCTCTCATTACTCTCAAAGACTGCTTACAATCATGTCCTGAGATTATATCATTCCAATGCATATCTCTGTTATTTTCTACCTAAAAATTACTGTCAAATATTATATAATACTATTTTGTACATTTTAAACTATAAATACATTATATGACATTGTATATATCATTCTGCAATTGACTTTCTCATTTATATTCTTATACTACTCCAATACTAATCTGTTTATCCTAATCTATTCTCCTGAGTTAACGTGTATTTAGGTGGTTTTCCATTTTCAATATTGTGTAAAATTCTGAATTTATTTTTAGTGATGTTACCTTGTGCATATATGCAAATATTTTTCAACGTACATATCTAGGATTATCCTTACTTTGTTACAAAGTCAGCTATATGTTCAAAATTATACCAGTATAATTTTCTTTGGAATTCCAAATGTGCTTTCACTGGAGTGATGGTTGGGATAAATAAGAGGCCAGATACCAAAGTCTATTCCCCTTAATTATCAATGAAGACATAGATTTGTCTCTAAACATAGATTTGTTTATTCCAATAGTTTCATAAGAAGGTTAAGGAATATTTTCAATTTTGATCTTTTTTAATCATTGGTAATTATTTTACACAATTTATTATTGTTTTATTTTATTTTATGCCATTGTTACAACTTTCTGTTTCTGTTTCTCAAAAGATAGATATTACTACACTCAGATAAAAGATTTCTTAAAAAAAATTCTTGGTCCTTTTAGCAGATAACTTTAGAGAGTTATTTTTCCTAGTATTCTAGAAGAACTCCATTGCTCTAGTGTAATTTTCCACATTTCCTATTTAAAACAAATAAATTTAAAATTATTAAAACAGTATTATATTTGTATACCCCTCTATTTACTCTGCTACTTTTCTTCTAAGTTGTTGGTCAGTGGTCCTTATTCCCCACTATTTTTTTTCCTTTAACCAGCTATGTTAATCATATAAGATTGCAATAGTTTTAAAAGCAAGCTAAGCTGCACAGGAAATTTTGAAACAATAACATATTTAAAAATAGATGACTCTCATATAATATTATTCTAGAGAATTGTATAAGTTACACTTTCAATATTTCAGATATAGAACTACTAAATAAATAAGGATTTTCATCATAGAGAATAACTATATTTCCAATGGGTAAAAGCCATAAGTTTTTTAATGTTCTTTAAAATAATTGTTTTTCCCTTTACCACATTTAGCTGTCATTCATTTTAGTCTCTTAATCTGGAAAATTTCTTCAACCTTCCTTTGTCATTCATAAAATTGACATTTTTGAAAACTACAAACTAGCATTTCACTACTCTTTCATAATTTTGGATTTTCTGAGATTTCTCATGATAAAGTTCAGGTTATTAATTTTTGCTGAAATATTATTGAAATGAAACTGTGTTCTTTTCAGGACAATACAGCCAGAGCATATGATTCCATCAGTCTTATTTTGTCATGTTAGTTTTGATCACATAAAGAGTTGTCCCGTTACTCAGATCTGTAGTTACTACTTTTTAAAATTTTTTATAGTTAATAATTTTAGGGGAGAAATTTGGGACAACATTAATATTCTATTACTCAATAACCTTTGATTCTTATGTTGAACATTCACTGATGATTCTTGCCTGAATAATATTTTACTCATATATCACTCTTACCAAAATGGTCAACATCTTAAATGGCATCTAAGACCTTGAATGATTTATCTCCTGTTTATTTCCCCATTTCATTCTCTTGCTATCCCTCCTTCTGTGTATGTGTCCTGATGTTTTTTGGAAACATGGGCTGTATTTTGCTTACTACTTTAAGCTATTTAGTATTTTGCTTACATATGTGCTTCTGTGTATGTATGTGAAATACATTCTACCACAGCTGATGTCCTTTATTCTAATAACTCTTCATCAGAAGCACAAGGGGCATTTGTAAGACTCACAAAATGTTCTCACAGTTCATGTGAAGTCTCTCAATAAACAAATTGGGATAAATTCACTATTAAAAAACTCAATTTATATTTGTTTATGTGCTGGTTACCTGCTTTCAGGTTTAAAATAATAAAATCTTAATGGCAGAGTATCTTCCACCTTCCATTAAATAGTCTTTCCCATATAGCTTTTCTTCAAGGCCTGTCTCTATGCCAGAAACAGCAGCCTATGTAATTGGTGAGAGAGTGTGAGAATTAACCTCTTGTAAAGGCCAGAACTAGAGAATGTCTTCAAAGATCATCAGTAAAAATAATTTGGCCACGTATGAAGGTAACCATTCTTGTTTAGTTAGGTAACTTTTTCATAATTAGAGACCTAAAAATTGCAAAATAAGCATGGAGATCTAAGTTATGTTCTTCTTATTATATATATTCATATTGATTATGAAATGTTATTTTTCACTCAGTACTGCTGTCCTTAGAAATCTTACCCAGAAAAATGTTTGCAAAAAAGCTTGTCTTTATTAGATCCTTCATTTATTCCTAGTGTTAGACATTTGTTAAGGAAAACAAAAATACCCCCTCCTTGGGTGGTGTCAGGGGAGGATTTGAAGTGAGATGATGTTTACTGAGGCAAAAAAACTGAAAACTAAATCTGTACTTTATGAAAATGAATACTAACATCTTTTTCGCTCTCTTTTTTTGTATTCCTCTATTAGTTAATGATCAAAGTTGTTAAAATGACAAACTTCTGATACAGAAATAAAATGAAATATTTTGACATTCAAAAAGAAGTGTGTATTCATGGAATGCTCACTTAATTTAATAACATAGTATTAAAATGTAATTAAAGCTATAAACATGCAGGAGAAAAATAGAATAATATATTACCAGGCCAATAAAATGAACCATTGGATGACATGCTATATTATCTGGGCCACTACCTTGTCCTATTAACAAGGATAATGGAGATTTGACTGCAAATTTGAACTTCAAAAATATTCAGCATTACCTGTTATTTCTTTTTTCTCCCCAATATAGGTGGCTGCAATCATTACTTGTTTATATTTTGGGCTGCAATTGAATCTAATTTTTAGTTAAATTTTTAATCCTTAATAAAAATTAGAGAACTATTTTTAAATGTATATGTTACTTTAATATATAAGTACATTATATATAAAGAAAATAGAGCATTTATTTATTTAATTGAGGTTTCTGATTTTGATTACAGAGAGAAAAACAGAAAGAATTTGTTTCTGGCATAAAATATTGGCAGCTGTTTTCTCTGATGAAACATTGTGCACAAAAATCAGAAGAGAACAGCTCAGTGTTTCCATTTCCTATCAGATGTTCAGAGAGTTTGCGGTGCTGAGGGCACATAGAGAAAAAGCCAATATAGAGTTTAAAAAGCAATTTGAACTTGTTCTGAAGCCATAGCTTGCAATCTGAAGTGTTTCATTTGATAACAATTTTATATTCTGCCTCGTTCATATCTTTCTCTGTCAATATTGCTGAAATTTTTGAAGTTTTTAGAAAACGCATTCCCTATATTTAACAGGAAGTATTTTACAGTCAGCATTTAGTCAGAATTTACTACTCAAATCAGGTATCTCCCACTTAAAAGATGTATAGCTAGATGAGAAGATGACTACTTCTTACTGAGGTCACCAAAATTATGATGTGAATTCTGTTGCTACTCTGGAACACTACTAAATGTTCTCACATCTAAAATTTGAAGAATGGGATATGTGCTTATAAAATTATGACTTATAATTTTACAAAAGAGAAAAAAACAGAAAGAATATATCTTGATGAAACAATCAATACAATGTTAACTTGAGAAAGCATTCCTGGTACTCATTAAATATTGTTTGTAGCTGAATACTACATATGAGAAATATTTTAATTCTGTGGGAATATTTTTTCTTTCCTGTGGTACGTGGGCCTCTCAATGTTGTGGCCTCTCTCGTTGCAGAGCACAGGCTCCAGAAGTGCAGGCTCAGCATCCATGACTCACGGGTCCAGCCGCTCCACAGCATGTGAGATCCTCCTGGACCGGGGCATGAACCCGCATCTCCTGCATCGGCAGGTGGACTCTCAACCACTGCACCACCAGGGAAGCTCCATTCTGTGGGAATTTGCTAAGACTTTTTTTTTTTTTTGAGAAATGTAATTAGTTAATGACCACTTTCTTCCTCTCTCTTCCCCGTAGTGTGAATGAGTGTGTGTGTGTGTGTTCTATTGTGGTAAAAACAGGAGCGAGCACGTTTTCCACCCTTCTCTTATGCATATTCAGAACCTAGTCTACAGGTCCTGGTTCTGATAGTGGAAAGACAGGAGTGAGCACGTTTTCCACCCTTCTCTTAAGCATATTCCGAAACTAGTCTACAGGTCCTGGCTCTGATAGGCAATGTTGTAGAACAAACATAGTGATCAAAGATCAAAGCTCCTAGGAAGTCTCATCTGCTTCTTCTGCTTCTAGGCCAGGAGTTACAGACATCTGCTACAAACTGCCTCCCCTCAAACAACCACAAGCCCATGAGACACATCACAAGTAGGGAACACAACTCCAACCAGAATATATAACTTTTGCTCTAGGGAGAGTGACCATGACCTATCTTCCCATTGTTGCTAATGGACAACATAGAACTTCTTATCTCTGTCAGTATGAACCTGAGACTGCCTAAGCCTTGTTCTTTGAGATTTTTAGAATATATTGTCGACACTGAGATTTTTTCCTACTGCTCTGTTTTCTCTATGTCTGAATCTCTATTTCAGTATTACCAGGCTCCCAGTTATAACTCCCAAACTGCAGTTTTTTAGTTCTTTGTCCATAACGTTTACTTTGACTTCTCTTAATTGCTCATATTTGACTGTCATCAACATCCTCTCATGTTATGTTTATTTGACTCCTTGAGACTAGGTATTGTGTCCTCTGACTTGATAATTCGTTATTTGATATTTTATTTCTATACAAATTAATCAATTATTCACCTATCTTAAGCCTATGCTACCAGAACCACAATATATACAAGTTGGCCTGCTTCGAGAATTTCTAATCAAACTGGGATTAGAGTTGAGTATGATAAATGTATAGATAATATTGGAGCATAACTTCAAATCGGATAAAAAACTGCAATATGTATAAATTATTTCATAGTTATTAAGATTTACCTTATGAATCTAGTGAGTAAGCACAATCCTTAGAGGAAAATATAAATACCAAATATGACAACTCTCAGGTCAAAGACTGACATTACTTTATTTCATGTCATAGGACATAGTATAATTTTATTGTTTTTCTCTGGCAAAATAATACTAACTTGACAGTATTTGATCTCTAAAATGGCTGAAAATCATAGTTTCAAGTTTAAAATAATTCTATATTATTTGTATTTTGTAAGTTACTCAAGTAACGTGTGTGCATTCTTGTTGAAAGAGATCCAAGCACACATAAAAGTGTTTTGAATAAAACCATATATGCCAAAGAGTTAATCAATATGCTAAATATAAAACTATAGTTTGATGGGTTCTTTTATTTTTCTATATAATTTTGCAATACTTACTTTAATTGTGGATTCTTGTTTTGTATCTTTTATTTTGAATTACATTTTATTTACTCCTTAATGACTCATTTTATTTCATTTAACATTATGTCTTGAAGGATTTTTTTTTCATTTGTCTACACATAGCTGCACATCATTCTGTTGATTATCAATTTAAATTTTTAAATAAATTCCTTACTAATGGCCATGTGTATTAGGTATATTGTTCCCACTTTTCAATTTTGGAAACAGCTGTGATTAATACAGTACATATACTTTATGTGTGAAAGTATGTATTTCTGCATTAGAAGGTTTTTGCTAATATGTACAGTGAAAAGTACATCTCATGACTTAATTTGAATTTCTATATTTATTGTCTTAATCCATTCAAGCTCCTATAGCAAAATACCATAGACCAAGCAGAATATAAACAATGTTTATTTCTCACAGTTCTGGAGGTTGGGAAGTCTGATATCATGGAGCTGGCAGATTAGCTGTCTGGTGAAACCCTTTTTCTGGGTTGTAGAGTACTGAATTCTGTGGTTTCACATAGTTAAAAGTACAAGCTACCTATATGGGGCCTCTTTTATAAGAGCACTAATCACTCATAACATAAAATCCTTCAGAATGTCCCACTTCTTAAGATGATCACCTTGAGCATTAAGTTTTCAACATATGAAATTTAGGGGTACACATTCAAACCATAGCATTTATAATTCTTACTTGAAATTTCTATTTATGTTTTTGCCTTTTTCCCAATAGATTATGTCTTTCTTATAAATTATTTCTTATAATTTTTTAATTTAATTTTTGAAAACATTTTTAAATTTAATTTTATTTATTTTTTTATAGAGCAGGTTCTTATTAGTCATCAATTTCATACACATCAGTGCATACATGTCAATCCCAGTTCACCACACGACAACCCCCACCCCTTGTGACTTTCCCCCCTTGGTGTCCATATGTTTGTTCTCTACATCTGTATTTCAATTTCTGCCCTGCAAACCAGTTCATCAGTACCATTTTTATAGGTTCCACATATATGCGTTAATATATGATATTTCTTTTTCTCTTTCTGACTTACTTCACTCTGTATGACAGTCTCTAGATCCACCCACATCACAACAAATGACCCAATTTCATTATTTTTATGGCTGAGTAATATCCCATTGTATATATGCACCACATCTTGTTTATCCATTCATCTGTTGATGGGCTTTAGGTTGCTTCCATTACCTGGCTATAGTAAATAGTGCTGCAATAAACATTAGGGTACATGTGTCTTTTTGAATTATGGTTTTCTGTGGGTATATGCCCAGTAGTGGCATTGCTGGATCATATGGTAATTCTATTTTTCGTTTCTTAAGGAACCTCTATACTGTTCTCCATAGTGGTTGTATCAATTAACATTCCCACCAACAGTGCGAGATGGTAACCTTTTCTCCACACCCTCTCCAACATTTGCTGTTTGTAGATTTTCTGATGATGCCCATTCTAACCGGTATGAGGTGATACCTCACTGTAGTTTTGATTTGCATTTCTCTGATAATTAGTGATGTTCAGCAGCTTTTCATGTCCTTCTTGGCCATCTGTATGTCTTCTTTGGAGAAATGTCTATTTATGTCTTCTGCCCATTTTTATATTGGGTTGTTTGTTTTCTTAATATTGAGCTGCATGAGCTGTTTATATATTCTGGAGATTAATCCTTTGTCCGTTGATTCATTTGCAAATATTTTCTCCCATTCTGAGTGTTGTCTTTTTGTCTTGTTTATGGTTTCCTTTGCTGTGCAAAAGTTTTTAAGTTTCATTAGGTCCCATTTGTTTATTTTTGTTTTTATTTCCATTACTGTAGGAGGTGGATCAAAAAAGATCTTGCTCTGAATTATATCAAAGAGTGTTCTTCCTGTGTTTTCCTCTAATAGTTTTATAGTGTCTGGTCTTACATTTAGGTCTCTAATCCATTTTGAATTTATTTTTGTGTATGGTGTTTAGGGAGTGTTCTAATTTCATTCTTTTACATGTAGTTGTCCAGTTCCCCAGCACCACTTATTGAAGAGATTGTCTTTTCTCCATTTTATGTCCTTGCCTCCTTTGTCATACATCAGTTGACCATAGGTGCGTGGGTTTATCTCTCGGCTTTCTATCCTGTTCAGTTGATCTATGTTTTGTGCCAGTACCATATTTTCTTGATTACTGTCCCTTTGTAGTATAGTCTGAAGTCAGGGAGGCTGATTCCTCCAGTTCTGTTTTTCTCCCTCAAGACTGCTTTGGCTATTCGGGGTCTTTTGTGTCTCCACACAAATTGTAAGATTTTTTGTTCTAGTTCCATAAAAAATGCCATTGGTAATTTGGTAGGGATTGCACTGAATATGTAAATTGCTTTGGGTAGTATAGTCATTTTCACAATATTGATTATTCCAATCCAAGAACATGGTATATCTCTCCATCTGTTGGTATTATCTTTAATTTCTTTCATCAGTGTCTTATAGTTTTCTGCATACAGGTCTTTTGTCTCCTTAGGTAGGTTTATTCCTAGGTATTTTATTCTTTTTGTTGCAATTGTAAATGGTAGTGTTTCTTTAATTTCTCTTTCAGATTTTTCATCATTAATGTATAGGAATGCAAGAGATTTCTGTGCATTAATTTTGTATCCTGCATCTTTATGAAATTCATTAATTAGTTCTATTGGTTTTCTCATAGCATCTTTAGGATTCTCTATGTATAGATTCATGTTATCTGCAAACAGTGACAGTTTTACTTCTTCTTTTCCAATTTGTATTCCTTTTATTTAATTTTCTTCTCTGATTGCTGTGGCTAGGAATTCCAAAACTATGTTGAATAATAATGGTGAGAGTGGACATCCTTGTCTGTTTCTGATCTTAGAGGAAATGTTTTCAGGTTTTCACCATTGAGAATGATGTTTGCTGTGGGTTTATCGTATATGGCCTATATTATGTTGAGATAGATTTCCCTTATGCTCACTTTCTGGAGAGTTTTTATCATAAATAGTTGTTGAATTTTGTAGAAAGTTTTTCTGCATCTATTGAGATGATCATATGGTTTTTATTCTTCAGTTAGTTAATATGGTGTACCACATTGATTGATTTCATATATTGAAGAATCCTTGCATCCTGGCATAAATCACACTTGATCATGGTGTACATTTCTTTTAATGTTTTGTTGGATTCTGTTTGCTAGTATTTTGTTGAGGATTTTTCATCTTTATTCATGAGTGATATTGGTCTGTAATTTTCTTTTTATTTGTAGTATCTTTTTCTGGTTTTGGTATCAGGGTGATTGTGGTCTCATAAAATGAGTTTGGGAGTGTTCATTCCTCTGCAATTTTTTGGAAGAGTTTCAGAAGAATGGGTGCAAAGTCTTCTGTGAATGTTTGATAGAATTCACTTGTGAAGCCATCTGGTCCTGGAATTTGGTTTGTTGGAAGATTTTAAAATACAGTTTCAATTTCTTTACTTGTGATTGGTCTGTTCATATTTTCTATTTCTTCCTGGTTCAGTCTTGGAAGGTTATGCTTTTCTAAGAATTTTTCCACTTCTTCCAGGTTGTCCATTTTATTGGCATAGAGTTGCTTGTAGTAGTCTCTTACGATGATTTGTATTTCTGTGGTCTGTTGTAACTTCTCCTTTTTCATTTCTAATTTTATTGATTTGAGTTCTCTCCCTCTTTTTCTTGATGAGTCTGCCTAACGGTTTATCAATTTTGTTTATCTTCTCAAAGAACAAGCTTTTAGTTTTATTGATCTTTGCTATTGTTTTCTTTGCTTCTATTTCATTTATTTCTGCTCTGATCTTTATGATTTCTTTCCTTCTACTAACTTTAGGGTTTTTTTGTTCTTCTTTCTCTAATTCTTTTAGGTGTAAGTTTAGATTGTTTATTTGAGAGTTTTCTTGTTTCTTGAGGTAGGCTTGTATAGCTATAAACTTCCCTCTTAGAACTGCTTTTGCTGCATCCCATAGGTTTTGGATCATCATGTTTTCATTGTTATTTGTTGCTTGGTATTTCTTGACTTCCTGTTTGATTTCTTCATTGATCTCTGGGTTATTTAGTAAGGTATTGTTTAGCTTCCATGTGTTTGTGTTTTTTACGTTTTTTTCCCTGTAATTCATTTCTAATCTCATAGCATTGTGGTCAGAAAAGATGCTTGATATGATTTCAATTTTCTTAAATTTACTGAGCCTTGATTTGTAACCCAAGATGTGATCTATCATGGAGAATGTTCCTTGCACACTTGAGAAGGAAGTGTAATCTGCTGTTCCTGGATGGAATGTCCTATAAATATCAATCAAATCTATCTGGTCTATTGTGTCATTTAAAGTTTCTGTTTCCTTATTTATTTTCATTTTGAATGATCTGTCCATTGCTGTAAGTGAGGTGTAAAGTCTCCCACTATTATTGTGTTTCTGTTGATTTCCTCTTTTATTGCTGTTAGCAGTTGCCTTATGTATTGAGGTGCTCCTATGTTGGGTGCATATATATTTATAATTTTTATATCTTCTTGGATTGATCCCTTGATCATTATGTAGTGTCCTTCCTTGTCTCCTGTAACATTCTTTATTTTAAAGTCTATTTTATCTGATATGAGTATTGGTACTCCAGCTTTCTTTTCATTTCCATTTGAATGGAATATCTTTTACCATCCCCTCAGTTTCAGTCTGTATGTGTCCCTCGGTCTGAAGTGGGTGTCTTGTAGACAGAGTATATATGGGTCTTGTTTTTGTATCCTTTCAGGAATCCTGTGTCTTTTGATTGGAGCATTTAAGCCATTCCCGTTTAAGGTAATTGTCAATATGTATGTTCCTATGACCATTTTCTCAAGTGTTTTGGGTTTGTTTTTGTAGGTCCCTTTCTTCTCTTGTGTTTCCCACTTAGAGAAGTTTCTTTAGTATTTGTTGTAGATCTGGTTTGGTAGTTGCTTGTCTGTAAAGCTTTTGATTCCTCCATCGAATCTGAATGAGATCCTTGCCGAGTAATCTTGGTTGTAGGTTCTTCCCTTTCATCACTTTAAATGTATCATGACACTCCCTTCTAATTTGTAGAGTTTTGCTGAGACATCACTGTTAATCTTATTCGAGTTCCCTTGTATTTTATTTGCCGTTTTTCCTTTGTGGCTTTCAATAGTTTTTTTTTTTTTTTTTTTTTTTTTTTGTCTTTAATTTTTGTCAGTTTGATTACTATGTGTCTCGGTGTGTTCCTCCTTGGGTTTATTCTGTATGGGACTTGCTGCACTTCCTGGACTTGGATGGCTATTTCCTTTCCCATGTTAGGGAAGTTTTCGACTATAATCTCTTCAAATATTTTCTCTGGTCCTTTCTCTCTCTCTTCTCCTTCTGGGAACCCTATAATGTGAATGTTGTTGCATTTAATGTTGTCCCAGAGGTCTCTTAGGCTGTCTTCATTTCTTTTCATTCTTTTTTCTTTATTCTGTTCCACAGCAGTGAATTCCACCATTCTGTATTCCAGGTCACTTTTTCATTCTTCTGTCTCAGTTATTCTGCTATTGATTCCTTCTAGTGTAGTTTTCGTTTCAGTTATTGTATTGTTCATCTCTGTTTGTTTGTTCTTTAATTCTTCTAGGTCTTTTTTAAACATTTCTTACATCTTCTCAATCTTTGCCTCCATTCTTTTCCTGAAGTCCTGGATCATCTTCACTGTCATTATTCTGAATTATTTTTGTAGAAGTTTGCCTATCTCCACTTCATTTAGGTGTTTTTCTGGGGTTTTGTCTTGTTCTTTCATCTGGTCCATAGTCCTCTGTTTTTTTCATTTTGTCTATCTTTCTATTAATGTTTCCCCCCACACACACAGGCTGCCAGATTATAGTTCTTCTTGCTTCTGCTGTCTGCCCTCTGTTGGATGAAGCTATCTAAGAAGCTTGTGCAAGTTTCCTGATGGGAGGGACTGGTAGTGGGTAGAGCTGACAGTTGCTCTGGTGGGCAGAACTCAGTAAAACTTTAATCTGCTTGACTGCTGATGGGTGGGGCTGGGTTCCCTCCCTGTTGGTTGTTTGGCCTGAGTCAACCCAACACTGGAGCCTACCTGGGCTCTTTGGTGGGGTTAAAGGCAGACTCTGGGAGGGCTCATTCCAAGGTGTACTTCCCAGAACTTCTGCTGCCAGTGTCCTTTTCCCCACAGTGAGCCACAGGCACCCCCTGCCTCTGCAGGAGACCCTCTGACATTAGCAGACAGGTCTGGTTCAGTATCCCCTGTGGTCACTGCTCCTTCACCTGGGTCCTGATGGGCACACTACTTTGTGTGTGCCCTCCAAGAGTGGAGTCTCTGTTTCCCCCAGTCCTGTCAAAGTCCTGTAATCAAATTCCGTTAGCCTTCAAAGTCTGGTTCTCTAGGAATTCCTCCTCCTGTTTCCAGACCCCCAGGTTAGGAAGCCTGATGTGGGTTTCAGAACTTTCACTCCAGTGAGTGGACTTATTTGGTCTAAATATTCTCCAGTCTGTGAGTCACCCACTCAGCAGTTATGGGATTTTATTTTACTATGATTGTACCCCTCGTACTGTCTCATTGTGGCTTCTCCTTTGTCTTTGGATGTGGGATATCTTTTTGGTGAGTTTCAGTGTCTTCCTGTCAATGATAGTCCAGCAGCTAGTTGTAATTCTGGTGTTCTCACAAGAGGAAATTAGAGTACGTCCTTCTACTCCTCCATCCTGTTGTAATTTTTTTACATCAAGTAACAAATTATGTTATCTATGTCACATTTTTTTCCTAGTGTGACTTGGGTTTTTGCATGTGTTTCTGAAAAAGACCAGATCTATTTGCGAAATTGAATTTTGAGACATATAATTCTTACAGATGTCTTATTGAAAAAAGTAGCTCAAAGAATATATATCATGTAGAGAATGTTAGAAAAGGTTAAACTGGGAAATATTCCATTGGTGTAGCTTTTCACAAATTTCCTTTTCCCTCATAGGAACTTTGCTTGCATGGTGATTAAATTATATCCTGTTTGTCCATGGTGTAGATCTGCTTTAACATAAGTAATAAGCAGTCAAAATACTTGAGTCACCATGCAGAGAGACATTTGCCCAAGAGAGCTGTCTGACTCACAACAGAATTTGGATGAATTATGAGTCTACCTTTGTTATATTTAGGTACTGAAATTTGGAGTTAGATTATTATCAGACTATTACCTAGACTTTCCTTATTACTAAACTCCTGTTCCTCTCCTATTGAATTTTTTTCTCATAAATGGTTGTTAATTTAGATGAAAAGATACTGCTCGCATCTATAACTGTGAAGCATTTAATTGTTTAATGTAGTAAATTACATTATCTGATTGCCTTAGGTGTCTTAGGTGTATTAGGTCTTAATGAACTGCTGCCTTGTAATTTTTCTTTTCCTTTCTTTTAATGCTTTCCTTTTATAGACTTATTGCTAGGGCTCTGTAACATTAATATTAAAATTTGGACAGCCTTTTGCCTTTAATTTCTGTTACTTGTTTTCTATTGCTGTATGTCAAATTACTATAAATTTGGTGTCTTAAAACAATACAAGTTTATCAGCTCTGTGAACCAGAAATCTGTACACAACTTAGCTGAGCCCTCTGCTCAGCATCTCATCAGGGTGAAATCAAAGTGTCAGCCAAGTCTGCACTGTCATCTGAGGCTCTGTGTCCTCTTTCAAGCTAACTTACTATTTGCAGAAATAAGTTCTTTGCAGGTATAAACTGAAGTACCTAGCTGCTAGAAGCCATGTGCAGATACTTACCACATGGCTCCCTCCAAAATATGGCATTTTGCTTCTGCCAGCAAAAGAAAGTCTGCTGTTGCTTCTGATCTCTTCAACTTCTGTCATTTAAGTACTCACCTGATTAAGTCTGTCTCACACAAAATAATCTCTTTTTGATTAACTAAAAGTCAATTGCTTAAAGAACTTGATTATATTTACAAAATTCCTTCATCTTTGCCATATAACACAATAATATCCTGTTAAAACAGCCCCACCCACACAAGGTGAGGAATTATATAAAATAATGTTAAACCAGAGGTCTCAATCTAGAACATTATATAGAGTTTTAAAATTGGCTTTCTTTGTGGGGGGGGGCGGGTAGGGAGGTTTTTGGATATGGCAAATTTCTGACTATCTTTCCATTTTGTTCCCTCTGAGAATTTGTTCAGATTTATCCTAGGTACTGTTTCCCAACGTTTGATACCCTTTAACCATATTGTCTCAATAATTCTAATGCATTGTTATTCTGTAAATATTTTCTCTAATTGCTTAACATTTATTTATACAGTTAATTCTTGCTCCATTTTCTTTATTTGTACACTCACCTTCTATTCTTTGTACTGATCAGATTATCCCTGGGTGTCTAGGATAGAACAGCTATTCACTGATTCAAACCCTCTCAACCACTTTGTCTGGTGGGTGTGCTAGAGCTTCTGTGGGTAAATATGCAGTTGGCATCCTTTTTAGTGAGACATTTGGATTCAGAAGATCTCACCTTGAAGAAAATTGCAGCATTCCAATGACCCTCTAGTGTCTCACACTTTGCAGCTGTAGTTCAGACTTCAACCAAGAACCCTTAAGGTATTCTGATGGAGAATCCATGGAGAATCTAGATTCTTCCTCTTCTTATGCATCTTGCCCTACCAATCCCATCAGCTTCAACAGCCTCCTGAGCTCAGTGAGGTGAGTGGCCCATTTGGGATTCATCTCTCTGCCTCTAGCTCCAAAAGGCTTCCAGGAAGAACACCAGGTTTATTGAAGAGTGACCTTGGAGTTCATCCCATGTCATTACTTATGCAAAAGGATACAGGGATACAGTCCAGCAAAGCTGTTCAATCACTAAAAATAGTTGCTTCATACGTTTTACCCAGATTTGCAGTCGACTTATTCTAACCAATAAATCTGGTATTGATTTATCTGTCATGGCTAGGAGAGGAATTCCCTGTGGTAATATGTAGTCACAAGAAAAGGCATTTCAAAGGAAATACTTGGTGAACTCTCTGAAGTTACATAAATCAATATCATAATTGAAATAAAAATATTGATGACTGATTTGCCATGATTCTGGGGAGTCCTGAATCTTGTTTAGGGATTGGGAAAATTAATTATATTATAGAATCTTCCAAACAGGTGGGCACCAATTTGAATGATAGTTTTCTAAAGGAGTTAAGACCTTGTGCTTCCTATGGTTTAAAAATAACAAGTGGTTACATTGTATGAGTATCAAGTCATAGGGAAAAGATTATACTTTCCACAGAGTCTGTAATGCTCCACTGGCCACTAACTGAGGACAAAAAAACAAGATGGACACTTGGTGAGCTAGTGCTCAAGATAAGAATCTGATAAAGAGATTTGAAGAATGAATTGTACATGGTCTTGGAAGCCAAACCACCTAGAATAAGAAGACATAATTTTTTATGCCCCACAATTCTTTATGCTCAAGTTTTGTCTAGAGCATACACAAAACTTCTTTTCAACATATCCTTAAAATATATCCACAAGTTCTTGCTTTCATTTGCTCCACACTTTCCTTCTTATTTATTTTTTAACAATGTCTGGAGTCTGATTACAAGCTACTCTCTCCTTCTTTGTATTGGGCTTTCAACTGAAATGATTTTAGTTCATACTCATCTAGGCTTTAGCAACTTCTGGAGACTACTTTACAATTTGCTTTCTTGTGAAATAATCTCAAAAGGGTATAATCTGCTGATATATTCTACTGATAGAAGACAGAATTTTAGGTTCAAATGTTCAGATGACTTCCCTGACAACCAACAGGGGACACTTTTGTCAGTATGTTTAGGGACATATTTAGTTTCACATACATGCCCATGTATGGGGTGGTGATGTTTCTTGTCCTGAAAGAAAGAGTGTGCATCCAGTAAGATTAATTATACTTGAGTTGATTTCTAGTATAAAGATTTACAAAGATTTTAGCAGGAGGAAGCATTTTAGCAAAATTTACCATAAAAGTAGACTTGAAATTGAGTAAAGCACAATACCCAGTTGAACTAGGGCCAGAGTGTTCAGAAATGCCACAGTCCTGATCCTAATAATTTCTGTTATCAGTAGTCTCAGAAAAATTTGAAAAGTTCTAGCAGAGTAGATAAGACAGTGGCCCAAATTTAGAAAGCATGTTTTATAATCCTGATACAGCCCTCCTCAATTGTGTGGTCTTGGCAAATCAATTGACCTCTGTGGTACTCAGCTTCTTCATTAGTCAAATAATTTGGTGAGAAAAAGGATGTAGATAATTTCTACATTAATCTCCAGCTACACCATTGTACCAGGGATGATCTATGTTTAATTAGTTAAAAAAATAGAAATATTTATGACTTTGGTTATTAATGAATTTTTGTAATCTGAAATGACAAAATACTTAGAGGAAATATAGCCACAGTTCATTGTCAAGACACTTTTGAAACAGTAAGGAAGACTATTCTCTTTATAGTGTAGAACAATTTAAATATGCACATAGAACCCTATGACATTCTGTAATCATAAAAATAAATGATTGGATTCATACAGGTAAATAGCCAATATCTATAATAACTGAATTATTTCCTGAAAATATTCCCAGTCTACATTCATAATGGCCTATTACAGGAAAAATCATTTCAATCTTCATATGATCTGGAATTTGGCCTTTGGTCTTCTCTTTTTCTTAGGTTCATTATGCAGGGTGAAAATAATATCAAAATAACCTGGAACTTATATCACTAACACTATTGATGGACAATCACTTTTTTATAAGGAACTATGGATATGACTTTAGTTAATTATATGATATGGGATTAACTAGAGGACCCTCCTCTAATAAAAATGTTCATAAACAGCCTCCTAGAAGACTGGAGATAGCTATAACCCTCTTTTTGGTTTTGGAAGTTTGAAGACTTCTACATATTTGAAACTATCTATATATCCATACCTATATCTATCATCTCTCTATGTATCTATGTAACTATTATCTATCTATCTATATATATATCTATCCATCTATCTTTCTAAATTACACACACCAGGGAGAACTAACTATATTTTTTTCAGTGTCATTCATATCTGCATAGTAATCATGAGTTTCTCTAGTTAGAAATTTATCTCATCCTTAAGTGAATGGAATACACACTAAGTTTTAAGAGGAACATAAAATCTTGAACTTTTAGACACTGTCAAAAAAAAAGGCAGTTGGATGGGATGAGATGAACTAAAGTAGGGAAATGTGGGACTGGGGAAATTGTTAACTCTCTGCCTCTGTCAGGGAAAAAGAAATGGGAGATTTAAGGGAACTTCAAACAAATCTTAGATATCTTATCTAATGTCTCCTCAGACTCAACTTGATATTTTTATTAACTTTCAAAATGATGAGCCTTTTTACATTGTTACAAATTGTTTCTATATTTGACTTCCATAAAACTCTCATATTCCCAGCTTTATTCATTCATTCAAACATACGAATATGTAGTGAACACCATATAAGCCACACACTGTTTTAGGTGGTGCTGACAGAGCAATGAGCAAAACGTATAAAGTTCCCTATGTGTCATTGCTTAAGTATGGCTGCTGAATGGGACACTTAGATTGAGAAAATCATATACATCTCCTTTATCTTCTGTGCTTCATGCCTATTGTACTCCATTCAATTTTGATAGACTCAGTTCCTCCATGCCATGTGAAAACTCTGCCTATTTTGGGTTATATTTATTTTCAGTGCTTGAGACATGCAAACTGTTTCCATTGACATTGAAAATCTATCTGCAACATACTTAAGACTTGTAATAGTTCTTGCTGTACAACTTGTGGACCACACTTCTAAGTTAAAGTTGTGTTGCCTTGTTGGTGTTATTTATTTTTCTACCATCCTGAAAGAGGCTTCTCCTTCTATTATATTTTTGAATATGAAGAAATACAACTGAACTGTGTTATGCAATATTTAAACAGAAATATATGACTTTTTCATAACATATGCCGAGAGGTTTCTGATAAACATGGAGCTTCCTAGTATACTTGAAGTTACATCACTTAATAGGCCTCCAAAAATCTCTTTTTCCTTCCAAACATCTTTTTAGTAAAAATTTTGGTGCTTAAATCCTAATTTAATGGATTAAATTTAAAAAAGTCTTCTTTTATCAAGTTCCTATCTGAATCCCTAAAATATTCAGAGATATGGAGATTCTCTCCAGTATTTAAGCTACAGACCATGCTGCAACTGCAGGGTGTATAAATATCCTGAAGTCACTTAGCTTTGTTGTGAGCAGGAAACTTTTGTCAGCAAAGAAATATCTGTTTGCCAGCAGTGAGTTCCTCTGAGTGTGGGACCACCTCCTGATTTCCTGTCATATAGCCAGTTTCCAGTTGCTGCGTAATCATCAAGCACAATACAAGATGAAAACAAAAATGTCCTTAGGTTGATATTTTTCCATTTTCCCACCCAGCAGGTAAACAAACATTCATCGATTTTCTCCCAGTGGGCTCACTTCCAATTTTGAAGAAATGATTATAGAGACTTCTTTGAACCCACTAGACAGGGAACATGTAGGTCTAGGTTATACAGTGGTTAGTACTTTGTTGAAACCCTTCTGAGATTTCTTCCATAAAGAAAACTGCAGATGAACCCCAATGTGCCAGTCTGTCACTGGTGGTGTGAATACACACTACCGTTCTATGGCATTCCAGCAGTACCTTTGCCTCGAGCTTGATCTTAGGACTTCAATTAAAACATTACCCATGTGTTCAAACTTGATTGCTCAAAGCTTTTGTTCATTCTTCTAAAAAAATCACTCTGATATAAAGCATATGAGTAATAGGAATGAAATTACTGCAGCATGTACACACATTTACAAACAGGTGCAATATTTTACCCCTTTTTTCATGTACACTGTATATAAGTAGTTCCAATACATAAAATATTTTACTTATAGTCACACAAGGTCTTAAATATTCTTATCACTATATTTAGGTTATGAATATTGTTAGTATATATTTTCTTCCTTTGATAAAACTATCAGGTTTTCAAAGGCAGAAAATGCATCTTGGACATCTTTGAACCAAAAAATCAACAGCAATATACAGCTTATAGTAAATATTGATTAATGTCTTTAACAATTAGGAAGAGTTGATTACCAGATATACTTTGTATACAGGATGATCTATATACATTCTTATTTATCCATGTGTTTATAATAATCTTTGCATATTACTATTAATGTATTATTTCCAACATCTATTTACTTTACCATGTAAAGTAAATTTTAAAACTCATAGTGACTTCTACATTTTTCTTGCTAATGTTGTTAAGTCACGAAACAGTTCTCAGAAAAATATATTAGATATATCTAATATTTTCCATGCTTAGGACGATCTGGGCCTTGGCTCACTCAGGGTATTCTCCTTATACATTGACCATGGCTGTGGTGTAAAAGTCTTGAACACAATAACCTGTGAGATGCATCTAAAAGTGAAATGTTAATTTATGTTTAGGAAGATGTGCTCTAATAGTTACTGAGTGACCCAGTCATTTTGAAGTATAGATTATCATTTCATATCTACTACTCTATTCACTGGAAAGAGAGAAATTGTCTTTTTTTTTTTAAATCTGCAAATAAGAGTTGAATATATAATCCTCGAAAAAATATTTAAAACGTTTGAATTTCCTTTGATTAGCACACTCTTCCTACTAATCCACAGCAATACTCATTGTAGCCCAGGGAACAACCCTTACTCCTTGTGTTGTTTTTATCCACTCACTGGTTTGAAATCTCATCTAGGCTTTAGTTTTAAATAACATCAATATGTGAATATATCCAAATGTATGTTTTCAGCTGTGAACACCTACACAAACTACAAACTTCTAAAAACAACTGCATGTTCATTATCACTAATTAGATGTCTAAAAGGTAACTTATTCTTAAATTATCTAAAAAAAACCCTACTGTTCCTCCCTCAAAGTGTACTTCCACTACATTCTTCCTCATTTTATCAATGACAACTTCATTCTGAATTATTCAGTACTATATATTATCATTTTTCTTGAATACTCACTTTCTTTGCAGCATGATATCCATTACTAATTTTGTATTAGGACTAAAGAATGCAATACATAATTATAGACACAGCTTGATATGTACATTAAATGCAGACCCTATTTTGTAGTGTAAGAGTAATTATATGACTGAATAAGGTAGATTAAAATCTGGTAGATCTTTTCATCATAAGTTTTTCTTAAATCTTTCCCAAATGAATGAATGAATGAATATATATATATATATAAATAATTATTCCTAAATATTTCCTTTGTTAAATAGAAGTAAATATATTTTAATTTGAAAGATTCTGCTAGCACACTTCAATTTTTTACTGATAAGAATTTCTAATTAGGGAGTTCCCTGGTGGTCCAGTGGTTGGGATTCAGTGCACTGCTGTGATCCAGGTTCAATCTCTGGTCTGGGAACTGAAATCCCACAAGCCATGCAGTGACGTGACCAAAACATATATATATATTTTTTTTTCCAGAAACTCCAATTTTTTTCACATGATTACTGTTGTGTTATGTTAAGTATTGTAAGTAAGTAAGTAAGTAATATTTACTAATTTTAACACTCATAGAATTAGGATTTAAATACATAATGTTCCTAAAAAATATATGTAGTTTATATGGAATCTTAGTGTGCAAAGATAGCTTTATAGCCCCTTAGAACATAAACAAATTACATTAAAATTCATATATGTATTCTAAATGTATTTTATATTCTATTACGTTTTTCAACCTTTATTAGATAATCAATACAATCATAGCTTTTTCCCCTGAAATAAGATTATGGGATGAAACTTGGGGTAACTCTAAGGAGTTTATTTTCAATAACAGCAGTTCTGGTAAGCTTTACTGTTTCCCTGTGTTTGATTTAGGCCAAAGACCTCCACTACAGAGATCCAGACATATTTTGGTGTTAGTTGAAATTCTAGACTCTCCTCTACAAATAATATAATAAACCTATTCGGTTAATCTTGGTCCACATTTGGAAAATATACCCTGTGATGAACCTTAAATAGCTTAAGGAGCCAGGTTGCTTGAACTGAAGTCCTGTTTAAATTTTTACCTGATATACAGCCGTTGGCAAATTACTTAACCTCTTTAACCTTTGATTTCTTCATCTGTAAAATTGATTTAATAAAAAATAATATCTATCTAGGGACTTCTGGTGGTCCAGTGGCTAAGGCTCCATGATCCCAATGCAGGGGGCCCAGGTTTGATCCCTGGTCAGGGAATTAGATCCCACATGCTACAAAGAGTTTGCATACAGAAAGAGAAAAACAAATACCGTATGCTAACACATACATATGGAATCTAAAAAAAAAAATGGTTCTGAAGAACCTAGGGGCAGGACAGGAATAAAGATGCAGATGTAGAGAATGGACTTGAGGACATGGGGAGGGGGAAGGGTAAACTGGGACGAAGTGAGAGAGTGGCATGGACATATATACACTACGAAATGTAAAATAGCTAGTGGGAAGCAGCTGCATAGCACAGGGAGGTCTGCTCAGTGCTTTGTGTCCACCTAGAGGTGTGGAATAGGGAGGGTGGGAGGGAGACAAAAGAGGGAGGAGACATGGGGATATATGTATATGTATAGCTGACTCACTTTGTTATAAAGCAGAAACTAACACACCACTGTAAAGCAATTATACTCCAATAAAGATGTTTAAAAAAAAAAAAATGATCCCGCACGTGGCAAGGAGGTCCCACATGCTGCAACTAAGACCAGGTGCAGCCAAATAAATAAATAAATAAATAATATATAAATATGTATAAATATGTATAAATATATATATATATATATATATATATATATATATAAAACAGAGTTATTGTGAGATTTAAGTGAGGTAATATGTGAAGAACAATGAAGAATAATCTGGCTTTTTATTAATGAAAAGGGAATGTTTGCAGTTATGGTTGTAACATCAAATATATTCTCTGGACTTGGATACATTCAAACTTACAATTTCATCACCTATTTCCTCTTTCTTAATACCCAGTTTCCTCCCACTTTTTTCTTCTTGATCGTCTCTACCCCACTGTAAGCTAGAATGGATCCTGTATTTCCTTCCCATTCAACAAAATGCTACTGGGTTATTAGCAGACAAATAAAATGACAGCTGGTAAGAACTTAAGAAATGGTTCCTCCTAGTAACGATTTCATTTGAAGAGGAGAAGAAACAGACTATCTAGAATGATTTGTTTGGATCAATTATCTATCAGTTACATAATCCAGAATTTCATCCCCTGTCAAGTGCTCTCACAGAATGCACAAGTGACATGGCAGGGAACTGCTTTATTACCTATGTGAAGTTGCTTTACCCAGGCTTTCATGCAGTTCCTATGGGTTAACTGTATCAGTTATCTATTTCCAAACACATTCCTTTGTAGAACAGAAATAACTTATTTTGATTTCTATTTATTCTTCTATGACCAATATATCTTTTGTTTACCTTATTTATATCTGACAACAATATTTTTTTTCACATCTCTGATTTCACTATTGTCTCCTAGAAGACAATATCATAGCAATCACCTGTTTTCCCTAGCACAGTGATTGGTCAATAATAAGCACTCTATAAATATTTAAATAATAAGGTTTAATTCAGAATATCTTATCCTCATAGAAAATTTTCTGATATATTCTACATTTACATAGAAACACTATTCTTCCTTTTATTTTTACTTTGTTGTATAGAGAAAAGCTGTATTTACCAAGGCTGACAAGATACATAGAAGATTATTACCTTTTCTAATAGAATAAAGGCTTATCATAAATTAATAGCTAATTGACTATTTACCATGACACATTTCAAAGCATATCAGAGTTTATATGATCTTTAGTGTGTGCATCAACTGCTCCAGTAAACTGATTAGTATAATTTATTCTCACTGTTCATGTCCTCACATAACAAGGCATGAAAGCATCACATGCCTAAGATGGTAATTTGCAATATAATGTCTTGATATTATCTACTTCTCAAATATATTCCCACTAGCATGTGCTGAAATGACATTGATACAAACAGGATCACAACAGTGGTGGAAACTCCTAAAAGTGACCCTCAGTGAGCCAAACCCTTGTATAATCCCCTCTCCTTGAGTATTGATTAAACCTGGGACTTACTTCTAATCAATAAAAAACTAATACAATATATGTGCATGAGAGGGAGATACTGCTGTGACAGATATTTTAAATGAGGAGCAGCTTTGTAAGCAGAAGGTGAGCTAAGGCTGGAACAATTTTGAGGAGCATGATAGAGAAAGTGTAATCACATGGACAGGCTGTTAGTAGAAATTCAGATATGAAAGTGCTGCCCGTAGGAGATTAGAAGGAGGTGAGGAGTATGTTATTAGAAACCGGATGAAGATATCCTTGTTACATAGTGGCAGAACATTTAATAAAATCCTTGCCCGCATTTATAGGGAAGGCAGAACTTGTAAGTGATGAATTGGGTCCAAAAGAACACTGAAAGTGCTGCTTTATTTCTTCTTGCTGCTTATAGTAAAATGTGAGAAGCGAGAAATAAGTGGAGGGAAGAATTGTTAAATAAAAGGTAACCAGGACTAGATGATTTTGATAATTATCAGCCTCTTCAGGACAGAAAAAGACTTAGAATAAAGATCCACTGTCAGGAAAGCATGCTCTAGAGACAAGACTGAGGGTAAGACTGTATGGCTATACCACCTTTTGCTAAAACCTCAGAAAGATTAAAAAGACAGTATTCAGGCACACAAGTGGCCTTTAAAGAGATTAAGGGTGTGATTTACAGATCTCAATCAAACCAGAGAGTTTCTAGGAAGCTTAAGGGCATTCTTCCTCAGCCATCTAAGAGGCCAAGATACAGAAAGTATTTTCTCAGAACAATATGTAACCATAGCTTCTTGTCTAATGGAGTGAATGTAAGTGATATTTGGGAAGGCCTAGAAACTCCCTTAGAAAAATCATTTCAGCAGAAACATTGCTAGCTTGGGTCAAACGGGACAGAGAACATAGACAATTAAAAGAAATTGTCAGGTCTCCAAAATTCTGATGATAGAAAACTGGCTAATAAAACTAATCATGTTAACTTTCATATGAGAAGAAGGATTACTCAACAACTGAAACTAAAACTACAGAGAGCCATGGATAATTGTTTCCCAGGTATTGAAACTCAATCAAAAATTCCAACTAGAGTTAGCCCAGCCAAATTTCAAAACTTCCAGCACTAGGGACTCTTTCTTTCCTGTATTTTTTTTTCCCTTCCTTTTTGAAATAGAATGTCCATAGCTGGCATCCTATTGCTGTTCCACCGTTGTATTTTGGGTGTGTCTGTCACAGATAATTTGTCTATTTGGTTTTACAGATCCACAGACCAAGTGGAACTGTGCTCCAAGAGGTGAGCCTAACGGATTTCAACCATGAGCCTCATTTGCCCCTGGACTAAATATAGATGGAATTTTAAGCTTTATACTGATGCTAAAATAGAATGAGACATTTGGAGATTTTGGAATTAGGTGAATGAATTTTGCATTTGATTATGAAACACTGGTGGCCAGAGGGCAAAACTTGACTTTAAGTGAACTAAAGTGACCACTAATGAATCACCTCCTTGTTTCTCATCCTGTGACTCACTGGCAGTCATGTTAGTAGAACCCTTCTCCTTGAGTGCAGCAGAACCTGTGGCTTACTTCTAAGCAACAGAAAACTAGTACAGTGACTTTCTTCCCATCTTCACAATTCACTAAAAGTATTCAACTGTGCAGAATTCACTATATGGTTCTACAGATCTATTGTGAAAGAAGGTGGAATATTCCAAGCAGACAAATGACAGACACATTATCAAGTTACAGAAAAAAAATGTATATTCTATTTAAGTCTGGCTTAAACTAAGTCTGGCTGGACCACAGATTCTGTGGAATGAAGGGAGGAGTGGATATGAGGTGAATGAGTAACCAAAGGCCATAATTGATACTGATCATCACTCATGTTGAAGAGTTTGACTTCACACTGATGATAGCACATAAATAATCATATTTTTGCTCTTGGACTGTTCCATCCAATATATTAGTCACTATCTACATGCGGCTATTTACTTTTAAATTGATTAAAATTAAATAAAATTTAAAATTAAGCCCTCATTTCCAGTAGCTACATTTTAAATACTCTGTAGCAACATGTAGCTGAGAGCTACCATATAGGACAATACAGATGTAAAACATTTCCATCATCACAGAAATTCTATGGGAAAACACTGCTTTGAGAAGGTTAACTCTAGCTGTAAAGTTGAGTAGGGATTGGAGAAGGAAAAAAAGAGCAAGTGAAAGGACTGCAGGAAGTCACTGAAATAATTCAGTTGAGAGATTGTGGTGGCAAAAGTATGAGTGGAAAGAAGAAATATTCAGCAAGGCCACAAGGGACTGAATGTTCAGGTTCCCCCCAAATTCATACGTTAAATCCTAACTCAAAATGTTATGGTATTAGGGGTGGGCCTTTGGGAAGTGATTAGGTAATGAGGATGGAGCCTTCCTAAATGATACCAGTAGGCTTATAAAGGAGATCTCAGAGAGCTCCCTTCTCCCTTCTGCCATATGAGGACTCAGCAAGAAGACCACTGTTGCTGAACCAGGGAGTGGGCTCTCACCAGACACTGAATCTATTGGTGTCTTGATCTTGGATTGCCCAGCCTCCAAAACTGCGAGAAATAAATTTCTGTTATGTAGAAGCCACCCAGTCTATGGAATTTTGTAATAGCAGGCAAAATAAATTAAGACAAAAGTCCAAATGATAATGAATAGTTAGATGTTGAGAATTGGGAAATGAGTAGTTAAAAATTTACCTGACTTCTGATCAATAAATATATAAAATGAGATCTATGTCTATGCCTTAATCTTCCATTATACCAAAATACCTCATTGTGTGCATTATTTTACTTTCTAGGCAGTGAGACTTCAGGGACTGATGTATTTTTAAATTTCCTATGCCTGCTAATTCCTACTTCATGAAAGGGTTTCCCATAAATATGTGTTGAATGAATACATAAATAAATAAGAAAGGAATGGAATCTCAGAATCTCAGTAAATTAGGATTATGTGCAATAATATATTCATATATTATATACCTCAGGGTAAACTCTGTGATTAAAAAAAAGAAAATAGCTATCTTTAAGATGCTAAATTAAAACACCAAGCACCTAAATGAGTAAATAACCCTCTCTGAATTTGTTTGATGTGCTGTGTATCAAAGATAGCTTGTTAACGTCTGTTTATAGCAAGGTAGAAATTTGGAAAGCAAAATCCTCCAGGAAGTATGATTACTGATTTTATTAAATGAACGGAAGAGAGGTATCTTTTTAGCATTACTTGCTGAGAAACATCACTATCTGAAGAATATAAAAGGGTCAAAGCTTCTTACAGAAGAGTTATCTAATCCCTCAAGAAATATGTGAATCTGACGTTTGAATATTTTATTCAAATGAAAGGATGGTAACAAAAATGGAGCATCTTTGCTTTAATTATCATCATATATGGAACGTAAGTGTGCCCAAAGGTATTTGTTTGTTTGCTTTTTGTTTTTTAATGTGAAGCGTCTCACTGCAAATACATTTGCCTGATATTTTTTGTTGTTGTTGGCTGCTGCTATCTTTTTCTTTCTGGGTGAAATATTTTCCTCCAAAATATGCTTATCACAAAATCATACATCCCCTGCTTGCCAAACTTTTCCAACATGAGGAGTTCAAAGAGACTTTTTAAATCCAACTTCTATATGAATTCTTATTACTGATACCTTAAACTACTTTAAAAATGGAAGTCAATTAAAATACCAGCTAAGTCCTCATATGATCATTGAAAAACTAGTGATAATACTGACTCCATGAGTATATTTAGGAGCTGATGAAAACCTAGTGTCATTTAAAAATAAGAATTTTAGTAGATTTTAGATTTTCCATAGATAAATTTAAAAGTCTTGATCAAAGAAATGCATTGGTTTTCTCTGGCTGATACACTTTTATTTCCCTGTACAGATTGTGCCCATGTTTGGTGATTAGTATATGTCTTTATTATTCATAGGAAACAAAGTTTTATTGTAAGTACAGATATATGCAGCCTATATACAACTTGTTTTACTGAAAAATTTACCTATTTTTAAAACAGATTATTTTTTATATATTATAGCCATGCTTTTCTTTTTTTCTTTTCTCTCCAAAATATAATTAAAACCTGGCGTCCTATTAAAAATCAGATCCCTATTATAGAATTGGTAAGCTACACCAAAATATAAGGTATAAATAAGTTATTTTTAAAAGGTGTATTGTAATAGTAATCTAAGTTATTTTCATTAGAAAAGGGTTAATGATGATGATTAGAATTATTACTAGAAATTCAAAATGGAAACGTGGTATAGATTTGCCAACTATTAAGATGGAAGACTTCTCCTCATAATTTCTCCTATATCTAATTCCTGGGTTCACATAATATGTAAGAGAAGCAGAGGAAAAGAAAGCTAATAAGATCTATCCAAGAAGCACAGCCAATATATTTCTTGGCTCTCCTCCTTTATTTTCTTTTCTTTCGACCTTTATTTATTCCATCCTTTATTACTTGTCTTTTATCTCTACATAACTTAAAAAAATATTTTGCCTCATCATATTATGCAACTGAATAAAGTTACTGATTTGTTATTATTTGAGAGATTTAATTTATCACACCAACTCTTAAAAAAATAAAGACCAACATTTTCTGTTTTTCTCAAAAACAATACAAATCCCAAAATTGTAATTTGATGAACTAGAACGTAAGTTCCAGATTTACAAATGCAAATTCTGAATCATGTCCTGCTACATAATAGCTATATATTCTCCCCAAACTCCCTTCATCTGAAATTCTGTAACTTTATTTACAATTTAAGAATAACAATGTTTTCATCCATAACTCAAATGATTACCATGACCATAAAATGTTTGGATATGAAAATGTTTTACAAAATACAAAAACTACAAATATATTACAAATGTGTTTTTCTTCTGAAGGTCAGTGATCAGTGAAAGAAAAGTTTTCCTTACTTCTACTTTAATATCATGTTAACTGAAAAGGAGCTTACTTGAAAATTAAATTCATGGAATCTCACTATAAACTGAGAATGGAGTGAATTCTCTCCCAGAATTAGGTATCTATGGTTATTTTGTGCATATGTGAAATTTAGAGATAATTTCTGCATTTGTGAAAGAGTTGCTTATATTTACTCTTCTCTTCTATTCTGCCTGACATATGGCAGAAATATATGATCCAGTTCTAGGCAATTTTGCCATCACTAATGCCCTTATGCTTCTCTGTTCTTGTGGACCCTCTGCATGTGGATGATCCATACCAACTGCTCTCTCCTCTAGTACAAAACATTTTCATTTCTTTCAATCTCTGTCTTACATGCCCCAAACCACACTGTGCCCAACCTGCTCCATAGTTCCAGGGTCTGCTAAGTTATTCAAATAAATATGGTATGGAGATTTTATCTAAACATTAGAAATTACTAAAAATGCAAATGATTTTTTATAATTTTGTATAGAAAAATAACTGATAAAACTTATACCATATTCAGAGTGAATATGCTCAAAGGAATTAATATTCCATTTAAAACTTCCTTAGTATAATTTTACATATACCAAATTTTAAAATGGCATAAGATTGCAGGACAGGAAAAGGGTAGTAAAAACAGTATAAATGTTATCCTTAGTTTTACTAATTCTCCTTAAAAAAACAATATTTAAGATACACATTGCTTTACTTTTTGAAAGAGCATGACTGCAGGGTACATAAGTGGCACTCCACTTGAATTTCACACTATTCAGTATTCATAAGCATCAAATTAATAAATAAAACTGTTCATAATTTACTGGTTATTATCATGTATCTTGCACTATTTTAAGCACTAAGAATGCAACAATAAGTATAACACACATCTTTTTTTTCACAGAAAATTTAGGATATGATAGAATTTACAAACTACTTAAGAGAGAACTGCAATGCAGAAAACTGTGATGTCTGATGTACCTGCTGCTCTAGGTACATCTACATAGACTTCTTGAAGTTTAAGAACTGACAGATTAACACCAATAAAAACACAGTAACAGATTAACACCAATAAAAACAAAGAGTAAATACAAGTTTAAAATACAAATCTTGGACTTCCCTGGTGGCACAGTGGTTGAGAGTCCGCCTGCCGATGCAGGGAATACGGGTTCGTTCCCCAGTCCGGGAAGATCCCACATGCCGCGGAGCAGCTAGGCCCATGAGCCATGGCCATTGAGCCTGTACGTCCGGTGCCTGTGCTCCACAATGGGAGAGGCCACAACAGTGAGAGGCCCATGAATACAAATCTTTTGTGTAAAAGGTGTAACAAAATTCAGATTTGTTTTAAATTTGGAAGTGTTATATGATACATATCACATTTCCCCTGAATAGGCTTATTTGCTGTGTTATTCAATTTGCTGCTGGTATCCATAGAGATTGGGATCTTTCAACCAGCCTGGCTTCACTATTATAATCTTCTCTATTAACAGTGTATCAATAATTTATAACTTTCCGTCAAGCTTCCGTAGTATCAGTTTAAGACCCCCAGACCATTTTTACTAGTGACATAAAACCATTTTTCAAGGTCATCATTAATCTTCTCTATTTCATGGTGTTCTTTTTCTTCTTGTTAATTATGACAAAGCCTATGCTATTATATAAAGGAAAACTCATAAAACAAGCATCTTTTATGATTTATCACCCCTATAATCTCTCTCTTATTTAGAATACCTTCAACACTTAACTATGCATTTTTATTGCCTTTGAGATGTATACACATTGCAAAGCCAACCATACCACAGAAAAGTTTGTGTCAAAATTGAAGTGATAGTATAATTTGTATGAAAATACAAAAAACAAACAACCAAGACAATCTGTGAGAAGAATAGTCTACAGGAGTTAAACTACCTGATGTTGAGACCTAACCTAAAGTTATACTAATTAATACAAAGTAATATGGGCACAATGATGGATAAATAGACCATTGGGAGAGAGTCTGGAAATACTCTTACACATTAATCATTTCCTTATATTTGACATTCATGACACTGACATGCAATGGTTAAAGGATAGTCTCTTCAGTAAATTGTTTTGGGTCAAAAGGATATTCACATGGAAAAATAAATACACCTTGGTGTTCCCTGGTGGCGCAGTGGTTGAGAGTCTGCCTGCCGATGCAGGGGACACGGGTTTGTGTCCCGGTCCGGGAAGATCCCACATGCCGCAGAGTGGCTGGGCCCATGAACAATGGCCACTGAGCCTGCACATCCGGAGCCTGTGCTCCACAATGGGAGAGGCCACAACAGTGAGAGCCCCGTGTACTGCAAAAAAAAAAAAAAAAAAAAAAAACACTTTGACCCCTAACTCACAAAATGAACAAAATTAATTTCAGATAGATTTTGCTTTAAATATAAAAAACAAACCAATAAAGCATTAAAGTAAAATATGGGAAATACGTTAATGACATTGGCATAAACAATTATTTTTAAATTAGACTAAAAATGTGTTAACCCTAAGGGGCAAATTGATCAATAATACTATGTTTAAATTAAGAATAGCTGTTCATTGAAAGACACCATACATAGGGTCAAAAGGCAACTGACAGAGAAGGAGAAAATATTTATAGTACACATATCTGAAAAGGGACTTATTTTCAGAATTTATAAATCAGTTAGTAAAAGACATAGAGCCCAGCAACAATAGATTTCTATAAGAGGCAGTTACAAGAGACTACTTAAATTATTCATAAACATGAAAATGTGCTGACTTACATTAGTCATAAAGGAAGTACAAATTAAACACTTACATGAAACACCTAAAACTCCCTCCAAATAATTAAAAACATAAAATATATCATTTAAAAAGATGAGCAATAACTAGTGTTGATTAGAATATGGATCATCTGGAGCCCATACTCATTATTTGTGGAACTGTAAATTAGCACAATGGTATAACTCCTTTGTAAAATACTTTAGTTGTATCTACTAAACCTGTAATATCTATAGATCTGATAAAGGAATTCTACTCTTTACTTTTACATAAAAGAAATATCTGCATGTCCCCCAAAATATACCAAAAATGTTTACAACAGCACTACATTCATAATAAACACAAAACTGGAAACAAATCATCATGAATAAATAAATATATACTGTGGTATATTCAAACATAGGGGTAATATATGGTAAAGATATTGAACAAACTACACTCATTAATATGAATGAAAAATTGTGCTATGCTCAGAAATATGGATGAATCTCCCAACATAACAAAGAACAAAATGAACTAGAATCAAATAGAAATGAGACAGCGTCATAGATTTTTCTCTGTTTGAACATTTTTATTTTTTATTTAACTTCAGAGTGATGAGACTTAAACTATTCTGTCTCAGAAGATTTAACTTTCTAATATGGGGATAGGAGAATGATACCAGCATTAATATTAGATCAGGTGACACAAATTATTTGTTGTAACAACCTGTAACAAAATTCATGTACCAACTGATATAGATGTTTCTGTTATTTATTTATCTTACACATTGAAATATCATCTGTTCTTACTTTTGTTCATTAGCACCAAACACTAATTTATTTAGGTACTGTGGATATGCTTTAAAAATCTCCTTCTAAATGTTTTCATAACACAACTATTTTGGTATAAATATCTATTTCAATGATACCATCAATTTTGATTTTAACACTCTGGGACATTTCCTTGACAGGAGAAATTAGTAGACTTATAACATTCCTCTGTGATAGTTTATTTGCAGTGATTGAAAGTTTTATGTCTATGCTTTTGTTGTTTACAGTACCTGTCAAAATTTCTTAGTGAAGTGAATACCAAGATAGGTGATCACTTTCATTAGTTAATACTGAAAATTTATTTTGATCCACTTTTGCAGGAAAGACAGAAGAAGAGAAAGAGAAAAGTGATATTATGAAAATTTTCAAATTCCATGGAATATTCTAAAATGTTTAACATTTGTGGAAACTTCAATTTTTATCAATCACATTGTTCATATTATTTTCAAATATTAGGCAGGTACACATTTTTACAACAAACTAGAGATTGCATTTTTTTGAAAAATAAAATATAATCTGTATTTAAGTTTTAATTTATGTATTTTACTCTGGAAAATATCTGATAAACATTTTCAAAGTAATGATATTATTTAGAATGTAAGTCTGAAAAGTAATTCCATATAATTATTATACATCATATCACTGTCATATCTCCCATATAGGAATATTTGTGAAGAGTTAACATCTGCTAAAAAGGCTTTGAAAGTTTGGGAGGGTTGTAATATGAATTAGAATGAACTGTATCAAATATATCTAAAATTAGAAAAAAAAGTATCATTGAGGAGATGTAATTCTGGCACGGTGGCTGAGATGCTCTACAGATCTCTTCCCCAACAAAATAAATAACTGGTAAAAAGTATTTTCAAAAGCAAAATAATCTGGAGATTATCCTGGGAGCAAACTCAAATTGGAGAAACATTTATTTAAGAATATTTACATAATCTAATTAAGATCAAGAAAAGCCTGTAGCATTTGAGCCATAACCCAGTTCCTTCCCCTCTACCCCTAGCTCACTGTGAAAGAGATCCAGTCCAGTTATTTGTAGCTAAGAAGACAAGGCTCCCTCTCCTCCCCACTCCCAATTAAGGGTTATGATATATCCCCAGGACAAGGAGACAACCAATGTTTCTCATCACTCCCAGCTACATATTGTAGAGGCTAAAATCTAAGCAAGCATGATTGAGAAGTCAGGGTCTCCATTCTTCCATTTAGACACCCTGCAGAGAGAAAAGTCTCTGCACAAGGTGCTGAAAGCAGGAAATACTGGAATTGCAATTGTTCTTGCCTCATTTACTCATAAAGTGAGGTTCCATGCTGGGAGAGGCAAGCTAGTAAAACCAGGGGCCACCAAACCTGTCATAGTCCATTTGGTCTCCTATAACAAAATGCCACAGACTGTGTGTCTTATCAACAAGTATTTATCACAATTCTAGAGGCTGTAAGTCCAAAATCAGGGTTCTGGTGAAGACCTCCTTCCAGGTTTCAGACTGCCAACTTGTTGTATCTTCACATGGTGGAAAGAGGTAGGGAGCTCTATGGGGCCTCTTTTATAAGAGCAATAATCCCATCTACAAGGGCTCCACATTTATGAGCTAAGCATCTCTCACAGACCCCACTTCTTAATACTATCACATAGAGCATTAGGAATTCAACATATGGATTTGGGGTGTGGGAGAGAAACAAACATTTAAACCATAACAACACCTGCTCAGCATCCTGCTTATAAAACAGACTGTTACCCTGAAAGAAGAGGTCAACTGTCTCTACTGCCATCTCTGGAACATTGTCTCAGAGCTTTGGGACAAGGTGAGATATAGACCATAAAATAATCTCCAAAGTTCTTCTCAAAAGAACTGACTTTACTTATTGCATAGTGTGGGACAGTTCAAGTCTAAGGGTGCTCTGAAAACAATGGAGATGTTTGTGCTGAGAAACTAAGAGAAGGCTGGTAGCTCCAGGAGAGCAGTAAGCTTACCTGCAGACTACCTAGTTTACCAGAGAATGCCAAGGAATGAGGGCATTGTTGAAAAAAAAAAAAAAAAGAGCAATCATCCAACAATGAGTTGAACCTAAAAGCTGGGTGTAATACCTAAACAGGGGCAACAGGCTTAACAGAGGGAAAATGATCCTCAGAGAAAGACTTGCTGTAACCGGTGTTATCCTAGGGTGACTGCAGGCTCAAAGGTGAGCTATCTGAAGAGTAATTTCAGGGCCTCACAAAGTAGAGGAAACAGAATTTACTAGTAAATGCAGGTAAGTCACTAAACAAATATACAAAAAATCAATAGCAACAGCAGTACTGTAGGGGAGGAAGAGTTAGTATCCAGAGTTTCTATAATATGTTATATAAAATATCCTGTATTGAGAAGAGACAGTTATGAGAGACTTGAAAAAAGAAAGTGTTAGCCATGCATAAGCAAAAGAAAGGCAACAAAAACTGTGAGAGAACCCAGATGTCAGACTTAACAGATAATTCTAATTAATCATTATTGATAGGTTAAAGAAACTAAAGGGGGGTTTCCTGGTGGTGCAGTGGTTAAGAGTCCACCTGCCAATGCAGGGGACATGGGTTTGAGCCCTGGTCCGGGAAGATCCCACATGCTGAAGTGCAACTAAGCCCATGAACCACAACTACTGAGCTTGTGCTTTATAAGCCACAACTACTGAGCCCAAGCACCACAACTACTGAACCCTGTGTGCCTAGAGCTCGTGCTCTGCAACAAGAGAAACCACTGCAATGAGAATCCCATGTACCACAACGAAGAGTAGCTCCCACTTGTATCAACTAGAGAAAGCCCACACACAGCAACAAAGACCTAATGCAGCCAAAAATAAATACAATAAATATTTTTTTTAAAAAGAAACTAAACCAAATAATGTTTAACTAAATAAAGGAAAGTATGATGATTATGGATTACTAAATACAGAATGTCAATAAAGATATAAAAATTATTAAAACATACCAATTGGTAATTCTGGTGTTGAAAACTTCAGTAACTGAAAAGAAATTTTCACTAGAGAGGATCAATAGTAGATTTCAACTAGGGGGTATAAATCGATCATCTCAATAGACAAAAAAAATCATTGGATAAAATTAAACACCCCTTCAATGTAAGACAAAACAACAACAAACAACAAAAAGAGCTCAACAAAACAAAGGATAGTGAAAACTTCCTGAAAGTGATAGTGGACATTTAAAAAAACTTTACAGATAGCATCACAGTTAATGGTAAAAGGCTGAATATGTTCTCCCTAAGATCAGGAACAAGACAAGGTGTCCACTCTTGCCACTTATATTCAATAGAGTTTACATTCAGGGAAATTAGGCAAGAAAATCAAATGAAAGGCATCCAGATTGGAAAAGAAGAAAAACTATTTCTATTTGCAAGATACATAACCTTGTACACAGAAAATCCTGTAGATATGAGGAATCCACAGGAAAACTATAAGATCAGTATACAAAAAGCAACTGTATTTCTACATATTAACAATAAATAGTCCAAAATGAAATTAAGCAAATAATTCTATTTGCAATAGCATCAAAAAGAATAAATCAAGTATAATTGTACACACTGACAACTACAAAACATTTTTCAAAGAAATTAAAGAAGACATAAATAAATGGAAGAATACCTATGCTCATGGAGTGCAAAACTTAATACTGTTAAAATAACAATACTCTCCAAATTGCTCTACAGCTTCAAAGTAATCTCTAGTACCCACTTATATTTTTTCAGAAAAATTGACAAGTTGATCCTAAAATACACAGAGAAATGGAAGGGATCCTAAGTAGAAAAATAAACTTGAAAAAGAAAAACAAAACTTATAAAACTTGCTACAAGGCTACTGTAAAAAAGACTGTGTTGTACAGGTATAAGACAGACATATATTGATAGATCAATGGAACAGAATTGAGAGTTCAGCAATTAGCCCTCACAGTGTCAATCAATGTAGTTTCAACAAGGATGCTAAGACAATTCAGTGGGGAAAGAATGACATGTTTAATATATTGTGGTGGGGTCCTGGGATATCCACATGTAAATGAATGAAATTAGCCCACTTCCTCACACTGTACACACAAATCAATTCAAAATGAATCAGCACATCAATATAAAAGCCAAGTTAGAATACTCTTAGAGTAAAAGATAGAACTAAATCTTCCTGGACATGGATTGGCAAAGCTTTCTTAGATAGGATACCAAAAGCACAAGCAACAACAAGAAACATAAACTGGATTTCTTCTAACTTTTTTTTAAAAAATGCACTTTAATATACTCTATCAAGAAGGTGTAAAACCAGTTACAGAATAGGAGAAGAATTGTTAATTACTTATGTGATAAGGGACTTAATCTAGAATATATAATATACTCAATAATAAAAAGACAAACAATTCAATTTAAAAATGAGCAAAGAATCTGATTAGACATTTCTCCAAAGAAGACATACAAGTGGCTCGTAAAGATACAAAGAGATATATCAAGATATGTCTAAAGATATGTTTATTTTCTAAAAAAAAAATAGCTAAGAGATGTATACTTGAGTCACAAAACAAATGAAGAAACAAATGAAGTAACTGCTATAAATTCAGAATAGCTGTTACTTTTAGAGGGTATAAGGGAATATCATTTGGGTAAGTACATGAAGTGCTTATGGGATGATTGGAGAGTTCTTTGTCCTGACCTAAGTTGTTATTACAAAGGAATTAATCTTATATTAACAAACTAAGCTATACATTTTTCTGTGGTTTTCTACAGCTAAATGTATTTGATATTATAAAAGTTTAAAGTACTATGGACACAACAAACAAAATCCTAATGTGCATTTTTCTATATATTCTTTTTTTTATTATAACATATACTATTTTCTTCAAGTCCAAAACATAATATGGTTTGAGAAATGGATTATGAGTATTCTTCTTAGTAAATGAAATTAAATTGAATTAAATTTTGGAAAATTAAGTTTTCTCAATCTTTACATATGCTGCAAAGATCTATGTAATCAATGTTTATTATATTGTATATAAACATGTTAATTGCATATATTATAAAATACCAAGAAAAGAAGATGTCTCAAAAAAGGGGATTTTGAACTTTCATTTTAGAAAATAAATAAGAGAAAATAAAGAAATCAAACATACAAACAGAGCTGTGTAATACTACTAAGTAGAACATGAGGGGCAGTTAGAATAACTCCTCTGATGGATTTCTGGACATCTTGTCTTTCCTTTTCTTCTCCCTCACACAAGATGAGGAAGGAATAATCAACTGCATTATCCTTTCCACATGATGTATGAATTTTACCTTTTGTCTAGGGTAAGTGAACTTAGTAAAAATATGAATTTTCTTTACCCTCATGCCTGGGATAGGGAGGGCTTACTGCTCCCCAGGGTCTCTCAAGTGCTGGGGGCCATACATTTTCTGAATCCCTGTCTACTTCTTGTTACCCTAGAAAATGGTTGAACCCTTGAGTTTACAGTGAGAGACCTATTTCTCTACCATGAAATTTTCTTCCAACTTGGCTTTCTACAAAATGTCCTCTTTTCTGAAGACCACTGATGGTTTGGCCCATGGATGGAAAAAGCATGAACCTGGGATAGTACCCCCTCACTCTCTCTTCAGATATTTTCCTTCTATTATCCTATGGAAATAAGCAGACACTTTTGGGTTTATCTATCCTCCTTTATCATGTCCTCTCTCTCTCCCTATTTCTCATTAGTAGTACAACCATATGATCGAGTTTTGGTTATTAGTATGTTACATGAGGCAATAAAGCAAGTTAAAATAAATAAAACTTTCTCTCAATAAGCCTGGCTTTTAAACAAATTTATTGTTGCAGACTTACATTTATATTGGATATTAGATTTTAATATTAACATTTTCTTTTACCTTTCCTGTGGTAACTATTTAATTCCTCCATCACTGTTTCCTCTACAGGAAGTTAAGTTTGTATCTAACACATTTTAGAAATAAGGTCATGGGAAAAAAAGTGCAAGAAAAATAAACTCAAGAATTTATCCCATGGTTGTGGATTATAGACCAAAAAATCAGTGCATTGAATCAAAAAGTTAAGAAAGAGTAATGAAGATATAGAAAGTAAAGTCCAGGGAAAGTTTAGAAGGCATTGCTGAATTAATAAACCTAGAGACTCAAACCAGTTTACTGTGGCTAAGGCACAGAAGGGCTCTTTAAGTCACAGTAAAGAGCAAGCTAGGATATAGAAGTTAAGAAATAAGCATATGAGTATTGAGAAAAGGGGCTGAAATAGTAGAGAACGAGTTGACAAATATAAAATAAAGCCACTCCCAGATGTCCATCTGCCATGAAATAGCCTTCATTAAAAAGTCATAGTTTCCTAAACGTAAAAGGAAGCATTATCACATATTATAAGTGACAATTACCTAATTTATTAATCAATTAATTTTTGGAGACTGTGGATAAATGATAATGTTGTCCATAGTGCTTAAAACTTGTGTTCTATTCTAAATATAATTGGAAATTTTCAAAAGGTATTTGGTTCTTTAAAATTGTATTGTCTTAGCAGTGGTTAATTCCCCTGAGAGTCAGTACTCCCTACCGAGTAAATAGTTTCATGTTATAGATAGGAAAATATTTTCCAGCACTACAAATTAAGCAGTAATAGGTCATAGAGCAGAGGACTATCCTGACCTAAGCTAAAATGCCATAAACAGAGTAAGTGGAATTCCCTATTAAAGCACAAAAGAAGACATTTATTTTTATGTCACCTTCTTCTTATTACAAAAACAAAGTCAGAGCTGGGGACCTATAAAGGCACCATGAGCTTACTTCTGGAATAATATCACTTGGGATTGTACTCAAATACAGAATAGACACTAAGAATAACACTGGCTTACTGATTGATGTCCATTCACATTGATTTTCTTATATAATAAATTGTAATTGATCATCACATCGAAGGATGATCCATGAACCAGGATTTGTGTTAAATTTTAATGTAAATCTGGCAAAGTTACTATGTGTTTATTTATGTCATTAAAAAGAAAAAAATAAAATGACATAGAATATAATATCTTTCTAACAAAACAGTCTACACAATTTTAATTGTGATGAGTGGGGTTAATCAAATTAGTATATAACATGTCATCCAATCCCATTTTCTAACATAAACATATTCTGTAGATTAAATAAAATTTATAATGGTTTACTCATTTTTATTAAAAGTTCTATTCCAAGGATATTTAAAAGGGACTCTATGTTTCTTATTGAATAAAATAACCAGGAATAACATGAACCATACTAAGAGTTTCTTATTCCTCCTTCATAAGATAAATGATTTAAATAATATTTTCCTCCAACTGTTTGTCTCTTTGTTCTAGGTGTTTGCAATTACCAACATGTAAATATCCTTCAGTGCCCTCTCTTGCTTACTGAGGAGGAGAATGATCATCCCAGGCCTTTGAAAATTCAAAGTTCTTGGTATAGAATACTCTATCTTCCTAAGGCATGTTAAATATTAAGGTGCTTTTTTTTTTCATTTCAAACAAGAGTCCAATAAATGTCTTAGATTTAAAATGCCCTGTTCCATATCTACTCTGGATCAAATACTGTGATAGATGTTGCAGAGAGAGGGTTAAATATGGCTCCTATAAATGGTGTAGTGAAAGGAGAAAGACCAATACTGAACTCTAAATACTATAATTGAAATATGTGAAATTTCCATTTTTTCATTGAGTTGTATGTTTTCTTACTGTTGTATTTTGAGTTTTTTGTATATTTTAGATACCAGTATTTGCAAATATTTTCTTCCAGTCTGTAGTTTATATAGTCCATGTACCTGTACTGAAATCATTAGCTCTGTCAGCTTACTTTTGCTAGTTTGTCACTGCTCTTCCATGCAATACCCAAGGGACCTTGTGCTCTGTCATCACTCTGCCTCAGATAATCTATCTACTGTGTACCCACCATCTTCATCACAGTACCAATTGAATGTCATGATTTACAAGCTGGAAATAAATCTTGGGATCAACCTCCTCTCTCCAGTCACTCAACAATCACCCTGTTCTTATGGCATGACTTGCCAGCATATTTAATATACAGAATATCCATGATAAACCTGACTCTGATCATTATGAAAAAAAACTGCACCTTTGAACACCTAACCTGTTCTCTGTCAGGGCAAAGGGCTGACTTGTGTACTCCATCAACTGTAACTTTAATTACCCTAATTGACCACACTTGCTAAATAAAGAGCTCCAGAGAAAGATAAATATCGTATTACATATCGCTTATATGTGGAATCTAAAAAAATGGTACAAAAGGCCGATTTACAAAACAGAAATAGTCACAGATGTAGAAAACAAACTTATGGTTACCAAGAGGGAAAGTGTGGGGGGGGGGCAGGAGGGATAAATTGGGAGGTTGGGGTTGACATAACTGAAACTAACACAATATTGTAAATCAACTATACTCCATTTTTTTTAAATGTCTATTTAAAATAAAAAGAAGAAGGAGCTCCAGTACATATACAAAGTATCCCTCCAACTGCCGACACCTATCTCTAGGAGCATTATACATGCACATGGGAATATGTACTTTCCCATTCTGCTGTAGCAAATAAAGATACAGTGAATTTGTTTGCAGGATGAAAAGGGAGATTGGGATTGACATACGTACACTACTGTGTATAAAATAGATAACTAATGAGAACCTACTGCATAGCACAAATAACTCTACTCAGTGCTTTATGGTGACCTACATGGGAAGGAAATCTAAAAAAGAGTGGATATGTGTATAAATATAACTGGCTCACTTTGCTGTACAGCAGAAACTAACACAACATTTTAAAGCAACTATACTCCAATAAAAATTTAAAAAAAGAAAAAAAGATACACAGAGTGGCTATTGCAGCTCTGTTGGACACGGTTCTCCCCTCTCTACTTTACAGCAATGGCTACACATTGCTTAATATCCCTAGCAGTAGGCACCACCAATTAATATTTTTTCTAGGTTCACCTGAACATAATTGTCTAGTTCTTTTATGACCAGGCTACAGAGAATCAAAGAGATAAAGTGAAAAGGACTTTCTTTGCCATTACTAGTTTTAAAGATGAAAAAATGTGGTCAGAAACCACAAAATGCTGGTAGTCTCTAGAAGCTGGAAACACAAGAACATGAATTCTCCCCTATAGCAGCCAGAAAAGAATGTAACTCTACCAATGTCTCAATTAGCCCAGTGAGAACTGGGTCACATTTCCAACCAACAGTACTGTAAAATACTATTTTTTTCTTATTGTTATAAGTCACTGAGTTTGTGACAATTTCCTTTGGCAGCAATAGAAAATTAATACAATACCTGACATAACACACAACATGGCAAGAAAATAGCAAACATTTGAACCAAAGCCAATTTGACTTGGTAATCAACTCCCAAATAAGTACTTGTCACAAATCATATGTCTAGGGAAGACTTGGGTGTCATCAACGTCTGTATAACTAATCTTGTCCTATGTCCCATAAGAAGTAGACAGTGGGAAAAGTTAGGACTTGTACAACAATTTAAATTACATATTGAGAGAATCAGAGAAATTTGGCTGTAGAGGATTTGAAATATGTACATAGTAATATGGCTCTATCATTTACTAATTATTTAATCTTGATAGTTTGAACAACTGCACAAGGTGCAGTTGTTCAAACTAGGTGCTCAAGATTAAAATGCATTAAAACACAAATATCCTTCAGTGATCACTTTGTTATTAAGTAACGTATTCTTTAGCCTCCATGTGTTTGTATTTTGAAGGAACTGACAACAAATATAAAAACAAATACATGTATAAGTTAATGTTAAAGGGTTCTTTTCCCATGCTCTGTATGTCTCTCTATCTCTCAGTTTGTTAATATTATTATCTTAATAAATTTAATATGGGAAAATAATGTAAATGGAAAGACAAAAGAAAAGAATTGACCTAGTATTTCTGAGAAAAAGCAGGAATTTGATCAAGTAGAAAAAATATTCTGTATGTGTTTAATGTATATCTTTAAAGAGAAAGAAGTGGTTTACCAAGAGTAGTTTTACTAAATTTAGTAAATTTAATGTCAAATTAATTGGGTAAATTCTAATCACTCAGGAATGTGGAATTTGGTTTCACTTGTATTCTAAAAGAAGGTACAACATCAACTGGAATTGTTAAAATATTAGTGTTTCTCTCCCTAACTTAATAATGAAGGCATGAATTATATTTTAATTTTCAAGATGTCTAGTTAGTTGATTTATAATATAGTTTGACATCAGAAAGTGTGATACCTCCACCTTTATTCTTCTTTCCCAAGATTTCATTGGCAATGCAATGTCTTTTGTTCTTCTATTTGAATTTTAGGATTGTATTTTTCTATTTATGTGAAACATGCCATTGAATTCTTAACAGGCATTGCATTCAATGTATATATAGCTTTGGGTAGTATGGACATTTTAGCAATATAATTTTTCCAATCCATGAACATAGGATATTCTTATTTGTGTCTTTCATTTATTTTACCAATATCCTTTAGTTTTCAGTGTACAATTCTTTCACCTCCTTGGTTAAATATATTCCTAAGTATTTTATTGTTTTGGATGATACTGTAAATGGGATTGCTTTCTTTATTTTTTTTTCAGATAGTCAGTTTATTGTTAGTGTATAGAGATGAAACCGATTTTTCATATTGATTTTGTATCCTAAAAATGTACTGCTTATTAGTTCTGACAGTTTTTTTGATGTAGTCTTTAGGATGTTCTACAGATAAGATCATGTTTTCTGCAAACAGAGCCTATTTTATTTCTTTCTTTCCAATTTGGATGTGTTTTAATTCCTTTCCTTGCCTAATCTCTTTTTGTAGGACTCCCAATACTATGTTGAATGGGGATGATGAGTGGAGGCACCCTTGTGTTCTTACTGGTCTTAGAGAATCTTTCAACATTGAATATGACTATAGGTGTGGGTTTAGCATATATGGTCTTTATAAGGTTGAGGTCCCTTCTTTCTATATCCAATTTACTGAGAGTTTTTGTCATGGAAGGATTTTGGATTTTATCAAATGTTTTATCTGCATGGATCATATGATATGGATCTTTTATTCTAGTAACATGGTATATGATATTTATTGATTTGCATATGTTAAACCATTCTTACATCCCAGGGATAAATTTCATTTGATCCATCCTGCTATACAGTCATATGAATGTGCTTTTGAACTCTGTTTCCTAATATTTTGTTGAGATTTTTTGGACCTATGTTCATCAGGAATATCAGCCTGTAGTTTTGTTCTACTTTTGTTTTTTCTTGACCTTCTTTGGCTTTGAAACAGGGTAATGTCAACCTTGTAAAATGAGTTTGAGAGTGTTCTTTCCTATTCAGTTTTTTGGAAGAGCTTGAAAAGATTTATTGTTAATCCTTATTTAAATGTTCGATAGAATACACTAGTGAAACCATCTGGTCCTAAGCATTTCTTTACTGAGAGGCTTTTGATTACTGATTCTATCTCCTTAGTTATTATTGGTCCTTTCAGACTTTTAATTATTTCAAGATTCAGTCTTGGAAAATTAAATGTTTTAAGGAATGTATCTATTTCTTCTAGGTTATCCAATTTGTTGACATATAATTGTTCATAGTAGTCTCTTATGATTCTTGTATTTCTGTGGTATCAGGTGTAATGTCTCCTCTTTCATTTATAATTTTGTTTGCTTGAGTCTTCTCTTTTTTCTTTGTTAGTCTAAAGTTTTGTAAATTCTGTTTATCTTTTCAAAAAAAAACAATTCTTAGTTTCACTGATCTGTTCTAGTATCTTTCTGTTCTCTATTTCATTTATTTCCACTCTGATTTTGTTATTTTCTTCCTTCTGCTACTTTGGGCTTCCTTAGTCCTTCTTTCTCTTGTTCCTTGAGGTGTAAAATTAGGTTGTTTATTTGAGATCTTTCTATTTCCTTAATATATACACTTATTGTTATAAAATTTCCTCTAAGAACTGTTTTTGCTGTATCCCATAAGTTTTGTTATGAAGATAAAAAGCATATGTCTTTTATGTTGCATTTCCATGATAATGGGAGTGCCTCACTTTGGGTCTCTGGGTTGGCAGGGTTATTCATGAACTGTAGCTGGCAGGGATTGAAGAAGATACAGAGCATTGATAGGCCCATGTCCTTGTTACATATGAATACTATTTCATCTTTACTGTTCATCTGCACCTAATTCTCCATTGTTGAAATAGTATATTAGTGATCAACATTTTCTACCCTATTCACAAAATTATTATTTAGACCCACTAATCACTAAAGTATTTAGTTAAATATTTTTCATAAAAATGCAAGAACAACAAAAAATACCTAAGATTTTGTACAGTTTTTAAAAAACTCATTATGTCTACTTCCATTAGGACAATTGGGATGTACGTTAGATTCAATTTGGATTAGTGTTTTTTCATAGTAGGCATTCATAAAAAATATGAACATTCAGCTTGACTTCCTTTTAGTAAGAAAGTAATGAAGACATGGATAACTCTCTTATTATGTCATACAGCACTAGCTTGATGTTTACTATAAGGAATAAAATGTATAAATATGCTTTTTAATGATTAAATAAATTTTTATATTCAAATTGTCTTTTGTTTTCTACTCTTCCACAGAACACTTGTATAAATAATAATACACTGCAATAAAAACAGTTTTATTTTACAATTCTCACTTGTCTAAAATTATACAATGCTTCAGCTATGTCCACAATATACATTCCATGAAGCTATGTCTTGAATGAATATTTTTTTCTACTGTGGATGAATTCAATATATACAATTAAAAACATTGTCAATTGTTTCCTGGAACTTGTAAAAGCAATTGTCTGAGAATCTGCACTAACATTTACAGGTATAATGATTTGTACTAATAAAAAAATGGGTTAGTAGGTTCAGGGAGAACATAATCAAGAAAATTGATTTATATGTGTGAATTTTGTGTGATATGATAAGTAAAAGTTTAAAAAAAATTCAATTTCCTCTGACTTCCCATGGATAATTGATCATACACTAAGGTAAGAATATCATTAGAATAATAGTATTAAATTATGCTGTCTTTAATAGATATATATTTATAATGTAAAATATGCTACAAATTGAGGGTTTTGTGTGACAATACACTTAACCATAAATTGGGTCATACTTTACTGATTTTTTTTCAGAATGTTGGGCAAGCAGTTGTTTTCTGCAATAAACCTGCTGACTGATTTTAGTGGCCTTTTGAGTATAGATCCCCATCTTACTTTATCACTGTGGTAAAATGTCAGCAAAAAAGTATGCATTCTTTAATAGCCTCTAGAGAAAATGAACCTAAGACAAAATAACAACCATGATGATAAAAAGCATATGTTTCAGTATTTGGGTTATAATCATACGTATTTGCTGAGGAGGCATTTTGTATTGAGCATTATAATGTTTATGAGTAAGTAGTATGTATCTCAAGGTAAATATTTAGGATGATTAAAAAAAAATTCTGTTCAGTGAATTGTTATCTAATCTACTGCTACCAATGGATCTTCTCTGTAAGGCTAAATTGGTATGTCACAAAAGAGTTTATCCTATGATTTGTAGCAATATTTTTAAGAGTAACACTTGGATAAATGAAAACAAACATTCTTAGCTTCTTACTTTTCTTTTTCTTTTTCTTTTTTTTTTTTGTGATATGCGGGCCTCTCACTGCTGTGGCCTCCCCCATTGCGGAGCACAGGCTCCGGACGTACAGGCTCAGCAGCCATGGCTCACGGGCCTAGCCTCTCCATGGCATGTGGGATCCTCCCAGACTGGGGCATGAGCCCACGTCCCTCGCATCGGCAGGTGGACTCTCAACCACTGCGCCACCAAGGAAGCCCCTTAGCTTCTTACTTTTGACAGTGTATCTATTAAGATGTTCATAGACAGAAGTGTCCTGTAAATGAAATAAATAATTTTTATAACTAAAAATATTAAAAGCTTTCAGTTAATTGATGTGAGAACTAAACCCTAATGGGTATTTCAAAAATAAAACAAACTGATATTATTACAGTGTTATAATATATCCTCCAGTGAAGATTTTGATGAAGATATTTAGATGTTGATCATTAGCAGCCACCTCTAAAATGTGAATTCTCACTTACAGGGATTGAAGTTCTACAACTAAATAAACACACTGAAGTGTGAATTTTTGATTAGGACCTATCATTGTTGATTATTTGTCTCTATGAGGTAGACTTAATTTAACTTACACACATCAATCTCTTCATAGTGAATTTATTATAATTTTGAACTTTCTTATTGGTAATTAATTTTGAACAGAATATTATGAGGAAATCTAATAGTGTAGATGAAAGATATTGAAAAAAAGTTGTGTTTAGAGAAACCACAAACTGGGGGAAAAAGTTAACACAAAGAGTAAAGAAGGCTTTGCATGTACAAATAGGAAACAAAGAAGCACAACAAAAACAACAACAAATATTTGATAATTAAAATATGGCCCCCCAAAATAAATAAATCAATTAAAGTACAGTTGAGAATATCATTCTGAATATTAAATATATTATAAAAGAGAAAATAGAGATTGAAAATAAAGATGATTATCCAGAAAGCTTCTGTATCTGAAGAACTGAAATTATTTTGAATGGTTTCAGTCAAAAAAATTTGCATTTCCTAAAATAAAATTGGATATATTTTACCAACAATTTTTATTTTAGCATAAAAATAAAATGTTTATTTGGTTTTGGTTTTAGGTGAAAATTTTAGAAAGCTTGCAGGATTTTAAAATAGTGTTTAAAGTAACTTATTAAAATGTAATGTTCTCAAAATTCCTTTTTGAGAACTTTTTCATCTACCTATTGCTGTGTAATAGTTCACTCCAAATTAGTAGCTTACAGCAGAAACTATATTGTTAATTCATGATTTTGCAAGTCAGCAGTTAAGGTTGAACTCAGCTGGCTGGTTCTTTAGATCTCAGCAGAACTCCTGTATATGGCTGATATCAACTACAGGTCAGCTTAGAGATTCTACATTTGAACATTGGCTAGGGCACATTACTCTTCCTCCATGTGAAGTCTCAAACCACCAACTGTGTTTATGTACTGGTACAACTCTGAGGGAGACAAGAAGAGTGCTGCATTCCATTGACCAGACCAAAGGAAGTCACAAGTCCAGCTTACATTAAAAGAATAGTAAACGAGATTAAAATCCATATAGGAAGAGCTTAAAACAGCCTTGCAAGTGGTGAGGATAGAGGGAGGAATGAAGAAATGTAGCGACTTCTGCAATATATCTTCTGCAATTAAGATTTCTTTTTTATCTTATTGTACTTAAAGACATTTAAAATATTGCCTTATAAAAGTGAGAGAGTCAAATTATTTTTTTTCCTCAAATTTGGAGACTATCTTCTTCAAATTGACTTAAATATTACCTTATTTTATTTCACAACTATGTAGGTTTGGTTTATATGTTTACATGAGTATAGATGGATACTACATATCTATATAACTTCATAATTATAATTATTAGTGATGAAATGCATAGTGATACAACTATTTATCCCCTAGAATCTGGAGCCTATTATTCATTATAAATACCTATCAAGTATTTGACACTGTTTCCAAGTGAACATTACAACCATATTTAGCCAAAATTATTAATTCCTATCAATTTTTATGGAACAGTGCAGCTTAATTCATTTAATTTCTAAAATTAGTCAAAATAAACAGTAATATTTAAAATTAATATTAAAATTAATTTCTAAAAGTAATGAGACTGGTTAATAGTTAAAGGTCAATCCACAACCAGAAAGACAAGTTCATTTACTTTGACATTCATAACCCATAACAAAAGGCATAGTTTCTCAAGTCCCTGCCAAGTTACAAAATCATTCTAAATAAATAAAACTGGTTTTGACAGAGTTTTATTTCATTCATTTTGGCTGAATGAACCTACTCTTACACAGACATGTTCTTCATCATGGAAAAATTACTTGTTCTCTTTTCCATTAGGAAGTGAATAATGACCAGGAAAACACTACATTTATATAGGATGAAAATAAATGAAAAGAACAATGATAAATTTCATTTGATTGCATGGAAATTAATTCACTAGTATTATTCCTCCATTTTCCAAATATTCACTTCACAAACATAAACTCAAAGCAAAAATTATGAAACTTCTGGAGTAAAGAAAATCCAATCTAACTAATGAAGGAACACCAACCCTTAAATTTAAATTGGATTGTAAAAGTAATCATACCACTCTATAAAAGCCATTATCCCTATTACACGCATACATTAGTTTCCCATACATGGTTAATTATGTCTACTCTCTTTCAGTAGTATAATTCTGAAAATGATACACAAATTGAGAAAAAATGCATTAGGTATATAAGATTATATAGTTTGCATTTTCTACTTTATTTAATCACCAACAGCATGCATTCAATAAAATTTATTTGCCCCTAATTGCTAATAAATGTCATAAATAATTCCTCCCTAACTGCTGAACCAAGATGTTCACTTACAGTACTAAATTAAGAAATGCCTTAAAATAAAACACTGAAAAAAATTATGATACTAAAAGAAGTGAAGAATGTAATAAGTTTAACTGTTTTGCCATTAATTGCAATTATTCATCCTAAGTTTCAGAATACTATTGTTAAATAGTGAATTTTGTTTATTTTCTTCCACAGTTCCACCATATTTGCCATTCAAAAGTCCCATAAAACTACAATGTAAACAAAAGGATGTGCCTGACAGCCTGGGGTATAGACAGTAAACCTCTGTAGATCAATGTGTTAAGAATTTTTGTTGTTCCTCATTTAATGCTTCTAGTAAGTGTGGATAATAAAAACACTTGGAGCCCTATTTTGCACCTTTATTCACCAAAAGCTCCTTTTCTGCTATTTACATTATTTTGCCTATGGGGGACTCTACTTCAGTTACTCATATTCCTCCACTGAAATGTGGACAACACTGTTTTATCTGGCCATTACAAATTACAGGCTCTCAGTCTCAAGAAGAATGTGGCTTTTTTGGTGGGGATGGGATCACAGGCTATGGATGATGCGGCAGAGGCTGTTGGTAACCATTCCAAACAGATTTCTGCCGCATTTTTGTCTGTCAATTATTTTTCTCTATTGTTTTCCTGTTTTCATTGATTTCTGCTCTGATGTTTATTATTTATTTATCCTATTTGTTTTGGGTTTATTTTGTTCTCTTTATCCTAGTTTCTTGAGGTAGAAAATTAGATTATTGATTATTGAGATCTTTCCCCTTTTCTAATGTAAGCCTTTAGTCCTATCAGTTCCCCTCTTAGCACTACTTTAGGTGTTTCTTACATATATTTTAACTCAATCTTCCTTCAAGTCTACATATTTCTTTTATTTTCAGGCCACCATATATCTCTGCAATCTCAAGATTTGGAGATGAATTGTTGCTTCATCTGGTTGTTGTTTGTTGTGGTGGTACCTTCATTTATTTGAGGTGGAGGGGGAGCACTTCCTGGGCTAGGCATTTATTAGGTTAGGATCCCCACTGTATATTTCCTCCTCCAGCCACTCCAGTGTCTCAGGGCAGAGATGGAGGATTCAGACCCTGATGGGAAAAGTAACTGCTCCTCTGTTGGCTTTTGTAAGCAGAGTTTGTGATTGATGGCCCTTACCAGCGATGCCAGGCTTGCCTAATCCTGTCAGAGAGAATCCTGACACCTACTTGGGTGTCTTCTGTTGCTAACTTGGAGACAGGAATGCCAAAGTTGGGGGTAAATGGAGCTTAAGGTATCCTCTTACTTTGATTCTCCTCCAGTAGTGTATTCTCACACCAGTTCTTCCTCTTACCACCTGTCAGAGTTCTTTGGTTGTCTCCCATGTTATTTAAGAGTATATAGTTTACAGAGTGAGAAAGAGGAGGAAGAAACTGGCCTACACCATATGGTCCAGACCAGAAGTCCCTTTTAATTCCTTTCTTAAGTTTCAAGTCTGTCTCTCTAAATCACTTTACTGTTTTGAGAACTTCCTTTAACTATTATTTAAGATTATATTTACTAGCAGCATATTTTCTTGGTTTTCCTCTGAGAATGTCTTTATTTCCCTTTAATTCCTGAAGATATTTTAGCCAGATATAGAAATTGCAGTTGACAATTCTTTGCTTCTAACACTTGAAAAATGCTGTGCCATTTTCTTCTGGCTTCCATGATTTCAGATGAGAAATCCATTGTTATTCAATATAGTTGTTCCCTTTAAAGTAATGTCACGTGTCTCCAGCTTCTTTCCATATTTTTATTTTGTCTTAATTTTCAGAATTCTAATTATGATGTATTGTGGTGTGGATTTCTTTGAGTCTCCTATTTTGCTCAGTCTCTTGAACCTGTACGTTTATAGCTCTCATCAAATTTGGAAAGTTTTCTGCTATTATGTCTTTGAATACTTTTTAAATTCTACTCTCTCCTGTTCTTCTAAGTTTCTATGATACAAAAATGAGTTCTTTGCTTTAGTCCCACTAGTCCTTCAGACTGTTATTTCAGTCTGTTTTCTCTCTGTTGTTCAGATTAGGTGAATCCTATTGATCTGTCCTCAAATTAATTGCTTCTATCCTCTGTCATCTCCACTCTCCTGTTGACTTCATCAAACAACTTTGTTTTTGTTGTACTCTTCAGTTTTATAATTTCTGTTTGGGACTTTTTGACAGATATTTCTTTGCTGAGTTTTTTTTTTTCCATCTGTTTGAAGAGAATTTTTAATTGCTGGTTGAAAATTTCTTATGATGGTTGTTTAAAAATATTTGATAAATAACTCCAACATCAAATTCATCTCCCTGTTGGTTTTTGCTGACTACTTTTTTGCTCATTCAATTTGTGATTGTCCTGTTTCTTAGTATGAAGAGTAATTTTTATTTGGATTCTGAAAATATAAATTCTATTAAACTAAAAACTGTGATGCCTATTTCTTTTTCTTTAAGCTGGCAGTACCCCTTGTTGAGACATGCCACTATAGCTGCTGGGTGTTTATATTAAACTTCTCACTGGGCTTCACCAACACCACCCTGAAAAATGTGGGGCATTGGCTCACACCATCTTGTTGCCTCCAACTTGGAGAGTGTGCTTACCTCTCCACTGGCCTCACAAACTTAAGGGAAAGGGGAATCAGATGACTGACACATACCACCTTATTGTGCATGATAGAGTTGTAGCTGAGCACCTCATGATTCCTGCTGACAAAGGGAGCCAGGTAAGCAAGTGCAAACAAGTCTCACCTTGTACCACCTTAGTGTGTCTCCTTCATGGCAGGTGGATGGTGGGCTTCCCAGTGGGCTTTGCTACTCTGGAATGGGAGGTGCTGAAGTTCCCAGGAGTCCTGACTCAAACTGCTTCACTCAGTGTCATTGTTACTTCATGGGTGCCGAGGTTTATCTATTCACTGGGCCCCATTGTTCCCAGGTGTGTGTGGAAAGTAGAATGCTGATTAGTTTAGACTCTCATTGCTTTGTTAATTCTCTTTGACACTAGGTGGTGATGGTAGAGGGAGTTCAATTGAGAGTAGCACCTAGCTCAATTTTGTACTGCCTTGTTAAGTTTCCTTGCTGCTGGAAGGGAGTAGAGGTTCAGCTTGCCACCAGACCCCATGGATACTACCTTGTCTGGGAAACTGGAGTACCAGCTACTTCCTCAAGACTGAAGACAGGATACCAGCTTCTTTCTCATGTTAACACTATCTCAGTAGAAGAATCAGAGCACTACGTCCTTCCACGGGCAGGGAAAACAAGATCAACTCCCTGCTGGGACCCCAAAAACACTACCAAGTGGGGCAATCAGAGTGCTGCTGTCTGATTCTACAGATCATGGCACAGGATGGGGTGGAAGACCAGTTACCTGGTTCATCACTAGGAACCCACAGTATGGGGTGTAGGGGTGGGGGTGAGGGGTGGATGGTAAGGGAATAGGGACAGTTATATAGAGTAAGCAGCTAGCCCTCCCAAATATGTTGATATCCTAATCCTTAGAATCTGTAAGTATATTATATTACATGGCAAACAGGGTTTTGCAGATATAATTAAGGTTTTGGGCTTACAGTGCAGATGTTATTTTAGATTATACAGATGGGTCCAACATAATCACATGAGCCCTTAAAAATGGAGAACTTTCCCCAGCTAAGGTGAGTCAGATTCAGTGGAAGAAGAAGAGAAAGGCTGCAGATAGGAAATTCAGATATATTCCAGTTGAGAAAGAATTTGATTTACAATTGCTGGCTCTAAGATATAAGAGATACATTTAAGGACCAGAGGCTTCTCTCCTAGTCTTTACAAACCACCTTTTTGCAGGGGAAGCCTCTTCACTAATCAGCCCAGCTAGAGGTTCCAGGGCCTCTCAAACCTTTTCTAGGCATGTGTCTTCCCTGAGCTTGGCATCTGCTTTTACTCTAGAATGTACAGCTACTTTTAACTATCTTAATTCCCCTGTAATGTTCACCCTCAGTAGTCTTTGGTTTCCGTTTCTATTGAATTACTATGCCTGTAATCTTTTGCTCCCTCCATAGCCTCCCTATAGAACTGCACACTCCATGTTGCTCTAACGTCTATGGCACTATGACAGGTCTCCAACCTCTTACCCCAAACTACATTACTGTTCCCCAAGCTGTCCAGCTCAGGTGATACATACAGTAACAAGTCCCTAGGGCAGACCTTAGAAAAATTCAGAACACTGGATAGAGGTTCCACTCTTTCCAGGAGGTAGGGATTGGGAGGTGTCCTTCCAACTGTGCTGCACCACACTGGGTTGGGGGATTGGCAAAGATGAGCACACATACACAAAAACCCTTTTTAGTCAAATCCCTTCTTGGCTATGTGTTGACTGTGTGCTGAATCTTCTTTAAAGTCTTCTAGAGTTTTCAAAAATGTATTTTGGTCCATTTGGTTGTAACTTGTGTCTCCATGGGGTAATTAGGGCCTAGAGCTTCCTACTGTACCATATTGACATCATTATTCTCCACATTTACTTTATAAATACCAAAAAAGTTCCTCCATACATAGATATCTGGCAGCTATGTAGGCAAAAACAAACAAACAAAACAAAACAAAACAGAAACCTTGCTTCATGATTTGTTACATGAAAGAAAACCCAATCAGAAAAGGGCACTGATAAGGTGCTTTTGTACTTAATAGCTTATCATCCAACATATGAGATACAAAATTTTAGTTAACAAATATAATTTCAAATATATTTTCTAAATGAGAGCTTTTATTTGCTTTTCCATGTAAATTTTCACATTCAGTATACTTTTTAAAATTAATTCTTTAAAATATTTTTGAATTTTATAAATTTAAAAGTTAAATATATTTTATATAAATTTTAAACTTTTCATGAAGAATCATGTCTTTGACGTAAAGCAATTTTAGTTATAACAGTGCATATGACAATGTTAAAGTAACATCCAGAAAATCAAGGAGATATTTGTCTACTCATTTTGAACTTTTTAACGTCTAAATTTACAGCTATATGATTTATTAAATTCTATCTTGATGAAGTTAACAAACCCCTTATATATTTATAAATTTTGATACAGTTTTAAACAACTTTTCAAATATATTTTGAAATTATATACTTTAATTTATAAAAGAAAGATGTATGATTTACCTTATTAATCACTAAAAATTAGAATAGCATATGTTGGTGCTAAAAATAACATTCTAAATTATGTAATAGTTCCATCCCCTCATTTTACAGATGGCAAAATTTTTTGCAGTGAGGTAAAAGTGCCTATCTCTGTTAGAGGAAGGAACAGGGGTACAAAAGCTGGAAGGAGAGTATAAAAATGGACTTAGAGCTAAAACGTGACTTTCAGTGAGGTTAATAGCATCACCACTCCCAGTTAGAAAGCAAGGATTAGTGAGAAAGATCAGAAACATGGCAGTGTTGTTTTTTTTTTTCTGTCAAGCAACATTTCAAGCCATTGGAATAGTTTACAGTATTTTTTTTTTTCAAACCACTGGAGTAGTTCACATTACTTTGACTTCAGTATGAGAATAGCCAGATACCAATTAGATTCAGAACAAGTAAAGACCAAGCCCACATTAAAACTACCCTGTATGTATTTTGCTTCTAGTTTACCATGTTACACTAATAAAATTATAATTAAAGTATCACAGGCAAATTAATTATAAAGTAATTAAGGAATGAGACACAATTAGTCTGGATAACTCCATTATCAGGTTGGTAGAAAATTTGGAGGGCTTGAAATAAAGATGAGAGTTGAGGACAAATAACTGTTTTTACTGTTTTGAAAGTGTAAACTATAGGAGAGATGCATTCTCTAGTTACCAGGATTTCATAAATTAGCATTAGGTAAGGAACACTGCCATGTTTACATAATTCCATCTTTGCTCCTCAGATTGAAATATCAAATTGAGACATCTGAATGGGAAAATTAAACTTCACCTCCTGGTTCTCATGAGGATTTATCTCTCATTTATGATACAACATATTCTTATCAATCCATCTTTCCAATAACACTTTATGAAAATATTGGTTAGATAAATATTCAAGATTTATGTTATGAGTATGTAAATGCTATTCAAAATGTAACTGTACAGCAAAGTATGATTACTTCTATTTCCATGAAAAATGCTTATTTTCTTGGTATGAATAATTATCTTGTTTCATTTCATTTGTTTAGTTTTATGGTTCTGTCACAATTTCTATTCTAAACTCTCCAACTGCCTCACATTCCTCTACTATGTTGAGATACATAGATAACATATAAAATTTATCTTCCTAATGAAACATCTCCCAAGCAATATAACTGACTTCAATTTTAATGGATTATTTCATATATCCTGAATAAAGACATCATCCTATCTGCCCTGTCAAGGGGATTCCCTTTATCTTTTTATTCTGTTTATTGTAACTTATATCTCCTATTTTCTTTGTTTACTTCTTCATTTTGGGCATACTCATCATCCAGTAATTTCCTAAAGAAAGTATCTCAAAGTCACTTTTCTGAGGGTCTGAGTGTCTGAAAATGTATTTATTCTATCCTCACATTTGATTGGTAGCTTAGGCAGAGGATCATGTTTCAAAATAATGAAGGATCTTAAAACAAAGAAATTGAGAATTTGACCATGTTTCAGACACTGTGTCAATATGCTCATTAGTGCTTCAAAGGGTAATGCAATGTTCAATTTGTTTTCTTAGATGCCCTCTTTTACTGAAATATGGAACATGAAATGAGATGGAGCAAGGGAGCTGTCAGTGAGATCAGCTAAGGGGTTGTTTTTGTAATCCCAGTTGGGAGAGGATAGTATTCCTGGACTAAGGTAAGAAGAGTGTTGGAAAACCGGGCATTGATTTTAAACAGGGTAAAGTAAAGGAATGAAGAATAAATTTTTAATCTGGCTGGGAACAACTGTAACAATCAGTGAGCTGTGGAAAATGACCAGTGAAGCAGGTCTGGAGTTTACTCTGCTTGCAGGCCCCATCTGTACTCAAGTAAGATAATCTTACAAAACTTCACCCCAACGAATGAAGTTAGAGTGGATTTACACTGTAGCTGACTTTGGTTTTGCAAATTTCCAAAGTATCAAAAAATTCCTTGTGAATACTCAATTCTCCTCAAAATTGAATTACCCACTTCTCTGTAGTATAGTGTAGAAAAACCCAAACAAACGTTAAGAAGACCTACACAATTTAACTTACTTATTCTCTCAAAGGCCATCTTTTTAATGTATCCTTAAATGTTTAAGCACATAATAATATATTATCCATCAATATGTCTTAGAATGTTTAGGAGGAGCGAGTATTATAAGTCACATAAGGTGCCTGGCACATACTAAAATCGCATTAAAACTTATGCATACTATACCTCATAACCCATACTATTTAATGTATACTAAATATTTTTGTAAGGATGGAAATAATGTGCATGAATCACATCCTAATGGCTTCACAAAGTAGTTGCAAATACATATTGTCATGCTATATACATAAATCATTGATAATTATCTATGCCTATGAGTAAAGAATGGAATTGGGATCTGATGGACCTATTAGTTGTGATATTTTATAGAATATATTGAAATATTTATCTTTGAAAGAAAAGAAATTAACTACACTTGCTTTATTCATATAAACATATAATGTAATAGTCATCTTTAAAACTGAATTAGCTTATTCTCATATAATATACTATCTTATACTCCATAATTTACCACACCACATGAAGATCTTTATTTACAAACATCTAGCCAGATGCACTGAAAATAACATGATAATGGTTGAGCAATATGATTTCAGGGGGTCATAATTTTTTGAAAGATATGTTGACCATTCCAAGCCACTAGGGTATCGTTTAGTGTAATAAGTGCTAGTTTCCTAAGTGGTATCCCAGTGGCCTAAAATGTTTTCCCCAGCCTCTAAAAATGCTGCTTAGTCTCCATGGTGTAGTTTACACAGTGAGAAAATGTGGTTCATTATCTCACAAACATACATTGCAGGCAAAGAACTGAATAATCACAATGACATTTTTCGCTTAATTTAAACTAGATAACAATAAAAAGAGTGTTTCTAAAAATAAAGTGAACTTCACCTGCAGAAAACCAATTATTATAATCCAATATTTTCTTTTTTACTGAACTTTGTCAAAAAAAAGCATTCATCTCTACACCTTATTTTAGGACTCCTTTTAAGATGTAAATGAGTATCAGAAGGGGGAGTCTATCTCCGGCTAATTTCTTTAGTGCACTCAGAATGATGATTTTCATTTTCTCTTATTGCTCTCTAAGGCCCTTTTCTGATTCTTCAAACTGATGTTTTGTTGTTGTCAAGCTTGAATGGCAATTGGAACATATTTTTTAGTTCAATGACTTTGTATCTAGGCAAATTCCTAACTGCCTTACATAAACAGCTTATTTGATTTTTCTATTAAAAAATTCTTATACAAATCACTGCCTCTACAAAGAATAAAATTTAGATTTCTCTGAATGATAGGGAAAAAAAGTGACAGAATGAATAGCATATTATATAGAACATATTCCCATAACACTGTAGACATATCATCCTTGCTTTTCCCTTGTGTATCATAAATATGAGTAACTGATTTAAGAGAGAGAGGAAATCACTTCTTTCTCTTTCTCATTCCTAATGTGAGATCAGAAATACTTTTTCAGAGTTATGATCATGTCTGAAACCACTACTTTAGAGATGGAAAGTTAGTTATTATGTTGAGAACTTCAACTTAATGTGTGGTATATTTCCACAAAGAGTATTAATGGATGATGAAGCAGGAATGTATTAGCCTTCATGAAAAAAAGGGTGGGAGGGTGGTGGGCAGAAGCTTCTTTCTACTGAAGTCCCATAAACATTATTTTCTTTTTACAAATTTATGTAGGAAATTTCGGTTGCAGAATCAAATTCATTATGACCTATTTTCTTCTCAGTTTTATCAAAGGAAAAACATGAATTCTACTGCAAGGAACAGAGTAGTGTATTCCCAACTTTAATGCAGCTACAGAAATCACATGGATATCTTATCAAAGTGTAGATTCTGATTTGGTAGGTTTTGAGTAGGGCTTCAGACTCCGTGTTTCTAAGAAGCTATTGGGGAATGCTGATGTGCCTGATATATGGACCACGTTTTGAGTAGCAAGGAAGTAGAAAATGGAGTTATTCCTATTTTAACATCAGCAGATTTTCAGAGATGCTTCAGAAGTTACAAGATTAGTGCCTAGTTACTTATCAGTATAGTTCTTTAGTTAAAATTAAAACCAAACAATAATTTATTGCAGAGAAAGGATTATAGAATGGAGATTCTGCTACTACAATAACTGTCATCTTATTCTGTCAGTTTTTAGATTTATGACAAAACCATATATATCAAACACAGCCTAGAAATGGAGTATGAAGATAGATATAGGGCATCCCATGGAGGTTTACAACTGCCTTAACACTTAATAAGCAAAAGGGTATACTTATCATTATGTAAAAATGAATGTGTTAATGTTCATTGATTTCATAAAATTCCACAAAAAGTAGGAAAGTTTACTTATTAACATGAAATGAAACCAGATATAAATTTCATTGCATATCTAATAGATTGAACCCTATAACCATACCTATGTGCAAGAAATGTTATTTTATAATAAATCCTTATTGACTTGAATATTTTATGCTTCCTATACAGTTACATCACAAATGTTTTAATAAATAAAATATTAGTAGCCAGTTATTTCATTTATTATATGATTACTACAAGTATATAGTTATAAATTGCAAGTATCACATTATGACTATGACAACACAACTGAGTGTATTCCATTTGAATAAAATGATCATTTTTTTCTATACCAAGATTTGAACAAGTAATATTATCCTTGTTTTAGTAACAAAATCTACTTTCTCTCTATATTTAAATTATTGCTAACAGTACTACATTAGAAAAAAAAATCCTGTTTATTTGGAACTTAGTAGGCTTAAGGTCTTTGCAAGAAATCTTAGTAGATTATAAATTTGGAGATTGTAGTGTGCTAGAGAGCCTTTTTTAAAAGGAACACTTTCCATCACACAGTATATAATCAGTATTTTTTTTACATTTGAAAGAAAACGTGAAGAGCTATTATTTCAGTGCAAGTTCTATAAATAGAGAATTTGGTAATGAGAGGAGCACTTGTTACTTAGAGTAAAAATAAATATATACACATGAAATGTGTGTGAATGTTACATGTAAATTTATAGAACAGAGCTCAGGAAACAAACGGTGAAGCTGGGATTAGAAGTAATGATAATATAGCAAACATGGTTTATAATGTACAATAAATAGTAAAATGTTCAGCTATGTTGCGGTAGCAAGAATAGAAAAAAGGAAAAGTATTTAAGTGGTTTAGCACAAGAATAGTTTATTTCTTACTCTTTTGTGGTCTGCATGTATTAAGGTAGCCTGGCCCCTACAGTATATAAACCTTCTACATAGCAGATTACAGAGGCTGCCATGGTAGAGAACAAGAAAGGTAAAAAAGGCAAAAAAAAGTCTGTCTTATTCACCAGGCATCTCTTTTTTTTAATATTATAAGCTTTAGTTGATTCTTATTTTACTTTATTTTGTTATGTTTTTATTTAGGGCATCTCTTTGATTCCTCTTCCCACACGTAGAACACACACATCTCCTCCTTAAAGGAAATAATCAAAGTCTTATCTTGTTAGTGACTGGTCTGCAGCCATTCTAAAATGCCAGTGGGAAGATATTTTTGAATCACTCCTACTCTAGGTCTGGAGGTGGGGTTCATGACAAGATCTGACAGTCAGTTCTCTCAGAAGTCCTTATTGTCCTGGTTCCTGACTTGTTCTTCTCTTGGGATTATCTATAGTTTGTATTTCTTGTCTACATATCAGGCAGATAATGGGAAAGGTGCCTTCCTGTAGTCTGCCAGATTTCTCAGCTCAGTTCCTATAGGAAGAAGCTTAGGGACCAAAGGTTTTTTGTTTGTGTGTTTGTTTTTCTTCTTTAAAAATCTCAAACAGTTAAAAATTTCTAGTCCAATATCTTGCCAGCAAAATTTCCTTAAAATTTTAGTTGCCTTCTCGTCTATTAGGTTCCAGGATTTTCCATGTGCTAATTACCACACCCAAAATTCTTTTCAGACCTATTTCTAAAATCTGCTATATTTCTTGGAGATTTCACTTCCTTGCCCCACCTGATCCCCTCTCAATTAATGGAAACTACCTGGAATCTATTATGATGAACATTTAACCTGTGCCACTTTTTTGAGAAATTTTACTGGGCTTTTTTGTTCAAAGTCTTTGTAATATCATGTTATCCCCTGGGCTTTTAACACTGGTTGACTTTTCCTACTCTTGTCAGTAGTTGAACCTTTCACAAGTTTTGCTTGCAACAGTGTTTAACTTAGTATCTGATATCTGTGCTCCTGGAAAACAGTTTGGGTTGAAGAAATCCCCCCAGCCTTTGGTGTAATGGAAAAGAAAGCCTGGATGCAAAGAACACCCTTCCCCTTACGACTTAGTAGAAGACTTATGGTAACCCATCACACACACACACACACACACACACACACACACACACACACACACCTTGTTTACTTATGCAAAACAAGGCCAGAATCTCCAAATACCATTCTTTGCCTCATGAAAGAGTAGTAGTGGAACTTTTTTTCATCACCCGTGAATCAACACAAAGTGCTTGTTTAAGTGACTTAACCAAACTTTAGTTAAGTTTCTCTCTTCATAGGACCCTGAACACTGACCGACCCTTAGCCAGAGGGAGCATACAGCCTATCCTTAAGAACTTTTGCAAAAATGTGAGAATCTACTGATCCCAGGGAAAAGCATTCCCTGAGGCATTGTGCTCCCACACTTGGGTTTTTTTATCCTTGTTTATTCCTCCTGATAAAAGGAAAGCCCTTTTCTGTCCAACTTTTGAGGTGTTTGTAGATCTTCTGGTTGGAATGTTCTGAGTCCCCTTCCAAAAATTGCAATAGTCCCTTTCCTGCCTCTTGCAATACATCTTACAAATAAAGTCTGAAATTGCTTTTATTTGAACACTTACAAATTGAGCAGTCATTTTTAGAGACTGTCACTTTCTTCTGAGACCTTGATAAATGCAAGCCATAACTATGTTCACAAACTTTTACCATGTTTCTAACTTCCTCCCCTAGAGCTGCAAGTTCAGGAGGCAAAGAATTTCCATTCCAGATGATTTCAAGCAATAATTTCCCATGTGTTTTGCTACTGCTAATATGAATCTCCATCTCTTTAGGCTTAGATATCAGTTTCCTTACTTTCCCCAACCCAGCTACTAAGCCAGGACCATGTAGTTAAGTTTCTATTTTTGTTTGCTTATTTTTTCAGCAGCGTTTCACTCAGGGTCCAATTTCTATTTTAGTCAGCATAATGTTAGGCATGCTATAGAATCAACACCCACAGAAGTTAGAAATTAAATGTTTTAGTGTTTGTTCATTCAGAGTTCACTAAAGGCAAACAACTCTGCTCCACCTTCAAGTTCATTTGGAGAAGTGACTCCTCATCCAGGAACAGACACACATCACCTCAATTCACAGCCTACCAGCCAGAAATAGTCACAAGATGCCAACCCAACCACAGTGAGAACTCAAAATATGAGTGAGTGTGGATATTTGGGGGCAACTAGCTCTCTCAGCTGTGTGGCAAAAATGACAAGAGACATAAGGCCTACCTTACAAAAGTGCCTTCAAACTAACTGATGATATAATATCAGTTCAATTAACATATACATATCCTACCCAAGAACAGGATTTGTTAGGGTGGAAGAGCCCAGTAGTTGCATAAAAGTTAAACCTTTATTGCCAGCAGTTCAATTCCTCCTCCAAATGACATGTTTATAATCAACATTCTTTCACCTGTTATTCTAATTTTATTCACTGTGGCATTCCTTACATTAATTGAAAGAAAAGTCCTAGCTATATTCAACTCCAAAAAGGGCCAAATACCATCAGCCTCTATGGATTTTTGCAGTCCATTGCTGGTGCAGTGAAATTATTTATTAAATAACCATATGGCCATCAATATCATCAATTTCTATATTTGTTATTGTACCAATTCTAGCTTAAACCTGGCTTTCTCAATATGAATTCCTCTTCCCATATCCTAACCACTAATCAGTACAAAGCTAGGTGTACTATTTATGCTAGCTATATCAAGCCTAGATGTTTACTCCATCATCGGATCTGGATGAGCTTCAAATTCAAAATATACACTTATCAGAGCTCTATGGGCAGTAGCCCAGACAATCTCATATGAAGTAATATTAGCAGTTATTCTCTTACCAGTCCTACAAACAATGGATCATTTACACTTTCAACACTAATTATTACACAGGAACACCTAAGACTAATTTTCCCATCCTGACCCCTAACCATAATATGAGTCATCTCTAATCTCACAGAAACTAACCAAGCCCCATTTGCTTTAACAGAAGGTGAATCAGAACTCATATCTGGCTTCAATGTAGAATACATAGCATGGCCATTCACCATGTTCTTAGCAGGGTATGCCAACATCATCATAATAAAAATTTCCACAACAATCCTATTTTTAGGAGCATTTCATAACCCCTACATATCAGAATTATACACAATTTCCTCATTAAAACACTTCTTCTAACAATCTTCTTTGTGAGTTCTAACACCCTACCCATGATTTTCACATGATCAACTTATACATCTCTTATGAAAAAAATGTTTACCACTAACACTAGCCTTATGTATGTGACATGTTTCACTATCAATCATCATATCAAACATCCAACCACAAACATAAAAATTATGTCTGACAAAAATGTTACATTGATAGAGTAAATAAAAGTGGTTTAAACTCTCTTAGTTCTAGAATTATACAAATTGAATATTGAATTCAAAATTCTTCCTGCCACCACATTACACCACATTCTACAGCAAGATCAGCTAAATAAGCTATCAGGCCCATACCCCGAAAATGTTAGTTTATATCCTTCCCATACTAATAACCCTATTGATTTTACTATTGTTCTACTGACTATTATCTCAGGAACCATAATTGAACTAACAAGCTCACACTGGTTATTAATCTGAATTAGATTTGAAATAAACATACCAGGTATTAGTCCTATTCTAATAAAAAAAGAAAATAACCCATAAGCTATAGAAGTATCCACCAAATATTTTCTAACACAAGCCACCACATAAATACTACCTATAATGGCTATTATTGCTAATTTAATATACTCCAGACAATGAACAATTACAAAAAAATTTTAATCCAACAGCATCCACCATCATAACTATAGTCTTTGTCATAAAATCAGGACTTTCCCTATTTCACTTCTGAATGCCTGAAGTTATACAATGCATTCCACTAACAGCAGGCCTAACTCTATTAACTCATATTTTGAAATATTCGGGACATTTCATATTAAGGGACATACACTGCCTTCCACAAATCATAACAAAACATATGTTACATGAATTATTTTCCATTTTGAAATGCAAATCCTCTGAATCTAAGTGTAGCCTCTGGGTAAAACACATTTAGAATCTGTGGTTGAATCCCATTGAAATCCATCTCAAAGACCAGTATTGCTACTGCCTTCTCTGTGAGACTAAGAGACTAATATGGGATCTCCGTTAAATGATCATGGAAAGAAAATTATACACAAAGCTGAAGCTAAAAATGTGAGGACCAACATTTCTGAGGTGGAGCCTTCCTGGACAAAATCAAAGTGGTTTTAATATATTGGTTCCGAACTAAGAACCATTTTACTTTGCCTCTTGTGTTATATTTTATTTTCAAACAAAATATATGTTGTTCTGTCTTGCTTGGGGATGAGCACAAGGAAACACTGTTAAAGGTAAGTTTAATCCAATTCATGATAAATGAGAACAACAGTATATTGTGACATTATAATTCAAAAACCCAAGTTTATGAATGATTAATGTCTTGCAATTTAAAACTAAAATGGTAAATTTAAAACGATAAAATTATATGATAAAGTTTTAAACAAGCATAGATTTTGTTCACTCAATTCTAAATGAACAGCATGTTAGGAAGTGTATTTTATTTCTATTTCTCCATCGTAATATTTTGAGTTCCTTTGAAGTCATCAGTCAGACTTCATGTTCTCCCAGATTTAAAGGCTGCAAAAGAAAGATACAGTTCCTGTTTTACTTGTTCTTTATTCTGAAACATTTCA